>NC_060008.1:4800000-5453701 GCF_912999745.1 Papilio machaon | reverse complement strand
CACAAACTTAAAACCTCTGGAAAAAATAAAGAACAGATTGTATTTTGAAATTTTATTATTTACAATGCTATCTCAATTTTATCACAAGTTCTAATAAGTAAAAGAATTAAATAAAATAAACCAGGCAACAATAGCAGGGAGGAGGATAATAAAAAAAAATAAACTTAAAAGTTAAAATTTGTTTATTTATTAATCGTAATTAATAATGGAATTTTTTGAACTAAATCAGTCTTTGGCTGTACACCAGTGCACAAAATAAACGGCGATAACCACATAACCATTAGAACATGGCATAACTAGGCGGGAACATAACTGAGATTTAATCGACTTCCTCCATGCGCGATGCGTCGTCAGCGTCGACCTCGAGCGCGGGCACCTCGCCGGCGCCTGACTCTTCTACCTGGATGGGCTCATCCTCGTCGATGCCCAGACCCAGCTTGATCATGCGGTAGATGCGCGACGCGTGTACCTGGGGCTCGTCCAGGGTGAAGCCAGACGACAGCAGCGCGGTCTCGTAAAGCAAGATAACCAGGTCCTTAACAGCCTTGTCGTTCTTGTCGGCCTCCGCCTTCTGTCGGAGAGTCTCCACGATGGAGTGGTCAGGGTTGATCTCTAGGTGCTTCTTGGCGGCCATGTAGCCCATGGTCGACGTGTCTCTGAGAGCCTGCGCCTTCATGATTCGCTCCATGTTAGCCGACCAGCCGTATTGCGCTGTCACGATGCAGCACGGAGACTCCACCAGCCTGTTGGATACGACGACCTTCTCAACTTTGTTGTCCAGAATGTTCTTCATGACCTTGCAGAGTCCCTCGAACTTGACTTTGTCCTCTTCGCGCTTCTTCTTCTCCTCCTCGTCCTCGGGCAGCTCAAGACCTTCCTTGGTGACGGACACCAGGGTCTTGCCGTCGAACTCCCGGAGCTGCTGCACGACGTACTCATCAATGGGCTCGGTCATGTACACGACCTCGTAGCCGCGCTTCTTAACCCTTTCAACGAACGACGAGTTGGCGACCTGGTCGCGGTTTTCACCGGTGATATAGTAGATGTGCTTCTGGTTCTCCTTCATGCGCGACACGTACTCCTTCATCGAGCACGCCTCATCGCCAGACGCCGACGTGTGGTAGCGCAGCAGATCCGCCAACTTCGACCTGTTCTGCGAGTCCTCGTGGATGCCGAGCTTCAAGTTCTTGCTGAACTGTTCGTAGAACTTCTTGTAGTTTTCTTTGTCTTCAGCGAGCTCCTCGAAGAGTTCAAGGCATTTCTTAACCAAGTTCTTGCGGATGACTTTGAGAATCTTGTTCTGTTGAAGCATCTCACGCGAGATGTTAAGGGGCAGGTCCTCGCTATCGACTACACCCTTGATGAAGTTGAGGTACTCAGGGATCAGGTCCTCGCAGTTGTCCATGATGAAAACGCGGCGGACGTATAGCTTGATGTTGTTCTTCCGCTTCTTGTTCTCGAAGAGGTCGAAAGGCGCGCGACGTGGTACGAACAACAGCGCGCGGAATTCAAGCTGACCCTCCACGGAGAAGTGCTTTACCGCCAGGTGGTCTTCCCAGTCGTTGGTAAGGGACTTGTAGAAGTCTCCGTACTCCTCGTGTGTGATGTCATCAGCGTTACGTGTCCAGATCGGCTTGGTCTTGTTCAGCTCCTCGTCTTCGGTGTACTTCTCCTTGATGGTCTTTTTCTTCTTCTTTTCCTTATTGCTGTCCTCTTCTTCATCCTCTCCGACGTCCTCGATTTTAGGCTTGTCGTCCTCTTTCTCTTCTTTCTTTTCTTCTTCGGCCTCGTCGTCGGACAATTCCTTTTCACGTTCCTTCTCTACGACGAGTTTGATGGGGTAACCGATGAACTGGGAGTGTTTCTTGACAATTTCTTTGATCTTGTGCTCCTCCAGGTACTCAGTTAGGTCTTCCTTAATATACAATACGATCTTTGTACCGCGGCCAAGGGGCTCGCCCGGGTCGGGACGGACTGTGAACGAACCTCCGGCTGCAGACTCCCACATGTATTGCTCGTCATCATTGTGTTTGGAGTGAACTGTGACACGATCGGCTACTAAGTAGCAGGAGTAGAAACCTACACCAAACTGACCAATCATGCTGATGTCAGCTCCCGCTTGTAACGCCTCCATGAACGCCTTTGTTCCGGACTTAGCAATCGTACCCAGGTTGTTGACTAGATCTGCCTTTGTCATACCGATACCGGTATCTATGATTGTCAGTGTGCCTTCGCTCTTGTTGGGAACGATTTTGATGTAAAGTTCCTTACCGCTATCAAGTTTCGATGGATCTGTGAGTGATTCATATCGAATCTTGTCCAAGGCGTCAGATGAGTTGGAAATCAGCTCTCGAAGGAAAATTTCTTTGTTCGAGTAGAATGTGTTGATGATCAGGGACATCAGCTGGGCGATCTCCGCCTGGAAGGCGAAAGTCTCCACCTCTCCCGACTGGACCTGCATCTCTTCTGGCATCTTGAATAATCACTTGAAACTGGTTGTATAAAATATATTTAAGTTTCTTTTTTCACACAATACTTGATTAGCAACGCGGTTTGATAAAGAGCACGTGTTGAAATCGCCGAGTATCGCACTAACGTCTCGCTCGCTTGTATTTCTCAAATAACGCCGGTTATAACATTACGTGTCTTTTATACACTCGCACTGTAGCGACATCTGTGATCCAATGGAAAATTCTAGATTTGGCGCGCCACTTTCCAGGGGTTGGAAACCGTAGGTTGAACATTTTCGAGTTTCATTCGCATTACCAACTTTTACGTTACTAGCAGTTGCCTGCAACTTTGTCCTTGCGGAATGATTAAATTCTAGTTAAAAATATAGTCCAGGCATAGTATAGCTCCCCAAGAGTTAAAAAATTTTTCATATCGATTCATTAGTTTCGGAGCCTATTCAATCCCAACAAGCAAATAATCAAATCTTTCCTCTTTACAATATTAGCATAGACTACTACTGTTGCTTTAGCTAAAGACTTTTCCGAAGATTGATGGAAAGATTAAAAAAAATTGATACTGATGTTTGAATTCTTATCAATAAGTCTTGGTTTAGTTATCAATAAGTAACAGTTTAGAAAGCGGTTTGTAAACGAATTTACACGAACTAAACTATTTAGGAAAAATGAGTAAGTGGTTAATATTAAGAATTATAATTTCCTGAATAAAAGTTACCGAAACACAATTTTTTCGTATGGCTGAAAAGTAATCAATTTCCGAAAGGTTGAGGATACCAGAGTGACCAACTTTTAGTTTCGCTACTATCCGCACTGTGGCGCTACGAGAGTAGCTGTTAAAAGTTGTAGAACATTCTCGAATGTTCTAGAACCTTCGATCAATTCCACCTAAAACACTAATTTATGAAAGTAAACTTATCATATTAAAGTGCGAAGAATATTCTATTAAACTTTTAAGTTACTTTTATGTCAAAAATCTATAATTTTAGTTTTTATTGTGATGTTTCATCTATTTTAATACTTTGTTCTAGAACATTCAGTGTGCTTCCGGTTAGTAGTTTATCTTTTCGACACTCGTGGCGCTGGAGTCATCCGGATTAAGCGACCGGTAGTAGTTATTTTACCGGGTTCTAGATGAATCCATTTGCTTTTGTATTGATTTTATGCATTTTAGCCTTGTCGTGCATTTTTATATTACAATACTTATACCTACTACGATTATGCATCATAGATTTGTATAGAGAAAATGCTTTATGAATTAGGACAATTTTTAGGGTTATATTTACTTTAGTGTCACGTTGGTAACGTGCGTTTTAATTTTTTTAATAATTGACTGCCTCGTGTGAATTAAAAATGTGAGGCTTCTGAAACAAGTGGAAACAATCGTTATTAACAATTGAAATACCAATATAACTATATAAATTATAATTAGATAGTATTTCATTAGTCTTTGTTAAATACATAACTTAAATAACAAAAAATTCACGGTAAAAATAGTTTCTTTGTTAGTAAAGTTAGTTGAATAGAGAATAAGATGTGTTTCTTTACTACATCGAATAGAAAATACCAACAGTTTATTTTCAATTCATTCCAATTTTATACATCTTTAAATCATAACGCGGTTGTAATTCAATAGAAGATTAGGTTAACTAAATAGATAAGGATTCATAGTAACATATTCATTTAATGACTTATGCACATGACGCAACTTTACGTTAATGTTAGAAAATTTTCGATGAAATGTGCTTTTATTTATTTGAAAAACATTGCAATTTAATATTTAATAAATTTCAATGATTCGACCGATGATGATAATCCAAAATTGAAATGTAATTTTTGCAAGAAAAATACTTGCTTAACTAATTTTTAAAGTATATACTAGTATAGCAATGTAAGATCTGTGGTATTATTTTCGGGATGACATTTGTTTTAGCGGGAAATTTTATCAATGTCACTAGAACTGCGTGTGAAACCAAATTTTTGAGTAATAAAATCTAAATGATTTCTTATTATTTCGAGTGTTTATTTAAATGTTTTTTTCATGAAATTGTTAATGAATTCCGAAATATTTAATTATTCAAACTTAGTCGCCATCTATCGGCAGTTTTTGACGTATACTAAACACCACAGTTGTTGCGTTGCTACTTTTCGTCAATAGATGGCAAAGCAAAAAATTAAAATACAGATCCAGATTTTATTTCAGAAACGTTTACTTTGGGATTTTTTTTATTTTAGAATTTTCTTTTTGTAAATCTGCATTACCATTTCATTATTTTTTTAATAACAATTTTTGGTTAAAGCAATCAACAATAGTATGGCTATTTGACGATAGATGTCGTTATGGCTAAGAAATATCTAGTGTGTTCCAGAATTTTCTGGTATTGTTCCATGTGGTGGAGTATAATATAAAAACGGACGCAGCTTTGGTGCGGCTATGCAGTATATTGAGCAACCAGTTCTGAGACAAGCGAGCTTTACGTTATCTGAGTGATTGTAAACTTTTTATTCGTAAATTTTTCAATCAAAGATGGCACTGTTACCGTTATTATTTGACGATATTGCCCCAAGACGTCTACGGGATCCTCTTTTCGACATGGATTTGTCGGACGACTTGCTTCTAGACGTGTTGGACCGACGCCCATCTCTACGATTACGGCAATACATTCGCCCATGGAGAAATTTATCGGCGATAAGTCGAGATGTCGGATCTACTATTAAAACTGACAAAGACAAGTTTCAAGTTAATTTAGACGTTCAGCATTTCGCTCCAGACGAAATTACTGTAAAAACTATCGATGGATATATTGTAGTTGAGGGAAAACATGAAGAAAGGCAAGATGAACATGGTTTCATATCTCGTCAGTTTAAAAGACGTTACGCCCTTCCTGAGGATTGCAATCCAGACACTGTTGAATCCAAATTATCTTCAGATGGAGTATTAACAGTTTCCGCACCAAGAGAATCGAGTCATAAAGGCGAGAGAGTCATTCCCGTGACCCAGACTGGACCGGTAAGAAGGAAGAAGCAAGAAGAAGAACAGAATGGTGACGTAGAAGAAATGAAGACACCACAGAAGAAAAAGAGACGTTAAACTAAAATGTAGATTTTTTCTTAAGTATCTATTGTAATAAGTTTAAAGACTGATTTTAAATAAATAAGTGTTCAATGAATTTGTAGTTTCATTTATTCGAATTTGCTATAAAAATGTAAATAAGAAATTATTGTAACCACTTTTATCGAAATTAAAAAAGGGAAGGTTCTCAATTCGTCTTTACTTGCATTCATATCATTCATAATGTTTCCAACATTATTATCTCATGTTAAGTCTAAAAAAAAAACAAGGTAATCTATGTTTTTGCACCTCTTTTTAGGCAGTATTAATCCACAGTAAATTTATACATGTAACAAAAATAATAAAATTTGTAAGAGTAAAATAAAATAATTTAAAAATATATAAATTATTTCGACTTGGCTCCACCGCTTCGTGCGAAAGAGATGGCGATAGTATGCACATCGAGGTCATTATCGATTCTCGAAGGTTCTAGAGACACTAGCTTTTACCTGCGGATTCGCTCGCTCATTTATCTTCTGTTAAATATTTTTTAATGGGAAAGATTTTTTTCTGATATTGAAGAAATTTATATCACTGGATGTCGTATTTTTTAACCCTACAACGCGAGTGAAAAAGTTTCTATGTCGATTGTGATTTAAAGTAACTATTACGTAATTAAAAACAAATTTATACTAAATAATTAAAAAAGTACTAAAAAAAAATAGCTCAGACTCCTATTAACATTTAATTAAAGCTTGAGGTATTTTTTTTTTAATTTTGAAATAATTTTTGGAAACAATAATAAAATAAAATATTATTTTCCAAATATCCCGACATGGCTCCACCGTTCCGAAGGAATGAGACAGCGATAGGGATGTTGTGATCGGAAGGTTTTAGGGTTGTCAACTTTTAAGAAACATAAAGTCGAATCCTGCCAGCGAAAAAATATCAGTGCCTTAGTGACATGTCAGAAACTGACAATGAAAAAATATATATCCAGTGAGTTTTTTCACACAACCCACTATTACTAGAAATCATGGATGTCATACCCGTAGCCAGAATATGCATTATGAAAACTAAAAGACGCGGCAACCCTACATAGCCAACTCTTTCTGACGTACCGAAAGTTCGAGATAGTATTGCCATGTAAATATTAAATTTTCCCGAAATAATTATAATACGTATTTACTTTCGTATTACATAAATGTTTATTATTTAGTAGCGTCGTCTACCAGTCTTTTTTGTTTTTTTAAATGTTTAAATAATTTATCTTGGTATTGAATATTTGTATCCCTAATATTCTAATATAATAACTATCAAATTTGTCATAAATGTCTTTGTAGAACTTATGTGCAATATTTGACTGTATTGACATCATGTGGAATATTCTCCCAAAAACTTTTGCTACCACTCTTGCAACCCTTGGACGTCGGGATAAATTGAATTCACCCCAACCCCTAGACGATCTTGTACATTCTATCTCGTTCCAGCGCTAAATTATATTGATTTGCTGAGTGTCCTCTCGATTCTGGATTCTGATTGGACGATACTAGAACCACGCAGCTTTTCTTCCACGACCGATCAGTATAAAAGCTCGACAGCCGGTGTGGTAGCCAGTAGCCCGTGGGCAGTCAGCTCACGGGGTCCTCCCGCCGTGGATATGGGAAGGATTTACAGTTGGAATCCATTGTCTCCGATTAGTTTTGGGGCTCAGAGGATCACTATTTGATTCTGACAAATGTAATCGGAGGAGTGCGCTGGTTCGAAGATGGACGGCCGCGGCGCTGGAGGGTCGACCTTCGAGAGACAAGACGGGCCCGCCGCCTATTACTGACGGTGGGCCCGTCAAACACTATCAAGAGACCTCTATTAGTTTTGTTTGAAATATTAGTAATATTTCATTCAAAACTAACTTTTTGGAGGATTGCATAGTCTTAAGTGCTTGTAACATTAAAATGAATGTTATTGTTTTAATGTTAGAAGATTAATTGGTGTTTTTTGCCTTACAAGTTTCCCAACATGAAAAACTAGACGAGTATAATAAAAATAATTAATTCAATTACTGTGTTTTATTTATTGTGTCACTAATAATATAAATGCGAATGTTTAGATGAATGTTTGTTTTAAGGTATCTCCGGATAGGCTGAACGAATCTTGTAGGATATCTGGATGAACACATAGATTACTTATTAAGTTTTTTAATTCCGCGCGGACAGTCGCGGGCGACGGCTAGTTGTTAATATTGTTCTTAATTTGATATCGCTTAGAAATTTTTATATGCCCTTTTTTCACTTCATTAATGTTAACTAAATTATAATTTTTTCATGCGTTGCGATCGATGTTCATTTGCAATAAAAGTTTGTCTATTTATATTTGTTTGAAGGTGAAATGATTCAGGCTATCCAATTACAAGAATCTTACAACGCTAATGGAAAGTAAAAAAAGATATTTAAGTACATACGAGTATAAGGAAAAAAAATAAATGTCTCGAAACAGTTAACCATCTGCCAGATGAAATAGCAAAATTTTCAATGTTAATAACATAAAAATATTAACTTGTAATATGAATTCTTCACACCATCTATGTCTCCTAGAGTCACAGACTACTAAAAATGAGTTTTTAAAATGTACTCCTAAAATAAAGATAAAAAAATGTAAAAACATTAGGTCGAAATTAAACAATTACCAAGCTTCATTAACTGCGAAATGTTAATTAAAATTCAGAAATATATGTTTTAAATAAATTATTAAACGTTTTCGATCAAAGATAATAATATAAATTAAATTAATAAACATAATGAAAATTCTTATATCCTTTTACTTTCAAAATTTTGTTAATATGAAATGTATCAAAATGTATGTAATCACAATGTAAGGACCAAGATCCTGTGTTGCCCTCTATAAATTTAATTTTTACCTTAAATTTAATTATATTCAAATATTGAAATATTTTATTATAAAAATTAAAGCTACATCTAAGTGAACGGTAATAATTTAAATATTTTACACCTTCGTGTAGTCACAAACATGGACAGAAATGGTCATAAAGTAAAATTTGGCAAAGTGGCAATAAATAAAAAAACATTGATTTAAACCACCACAAAATCTGGTCTATGAATAATTTCAATATAAGGGAGGCTATACGGTCCATTTAACAGAATTGAGACACAAAAATCATTTTTAACTATCTTCGCTGAAAAACAAAATAAATAGAAGTGTATTTATTTTAAACTTAAAAATATTATCTAAATAATAATAAAGTTCTAGACTGTGTTTTATATCAAATATTAAAATAATGGGCCCCTAAAAATAAGACACCTAAAACCCAATTTCGCCCCACGTTCGTGTAATTGAAGTTCAGAAATAACGTTAATAGAAAAATTGAGAATCTTACAAATATAAAAGATACCAATTGTACAAAAATGTCACCCCTGGTGTTTTTTCAATTGTAGAAAATAGTCCAATTTATTTAATAGCGCCATCTATGTTTTGTGTGAAAATTATTTTGAGTGCAATAATTTTATGTGAAATACAGAACTTTTTTAATTTACATGACAGTTACTCTGGTATTGTTATGCCGATAACTATTATAATAATACAAATAATATTATAATACAAATAATATTAAAATTCTGATATAAATTACGTTATGAGCACACAGACATGCAAAACTTATTAAAAAAAAACTAACTAATTTTAGAATTAAACAAAAGTGACGTTTTTCGTTCTACACTTGCGTAGAAATTTCTACAGAGTTCTCACAGTACTTCTCTGTCCTTTTCTTTCTATCTCTTTTGCGCATCGAACAGAACATTCGTATGGCGCAGTCGAGATTATTCTAGTATAAAACAGTGTGGCCATATTATCTCAATAATTTCCCTATGTGAAAGAAACCTAAAAATTAAGAAAGCATATGTTATTTAAGGTGACTAAAGCAAAAGGTTAATTCATCTATTAATTCATTCAAAAACAAAGGAGTAAAAAGGTTTAATGAAGAATTTATCAATAACTAGCTTTTGGCTCCGTCGACGACATTTCGTCGTTATCCGTTTAACCGTTTTGGAAATACGCAATGCCAAACTTCCGCGTTTCTAATAATACTAGTTGTCACCCGCGACTCCGTTCGCGTGAAATTAAACAAAAACTTAATTAATTTCCTATGTGTTTTACCAGCCTATATTCTACCTCTATGCCAGATTTCATCGAGATCCATGCAGCCGTTCTGCAGATTTCTTCAAACAAACATCCATCCATCCAGTCATCTAAACATTCGCATTTTACAATTTTATAAGATAAGTAAGGAGTAAGATATTTTTTCTGTTTCTGATCCTTTTCCCAGCTTTAAAATTATTAACAATTTATAAAATAACATATCCAACTATAACGATTGAAACTATTAAATAATGATTAACAAAAAAAAATATTAGCTCTCATAATCATAATATTGAAAAGTGGATACTGGCTTTGATAGTTGTACTTTAGTAAGACTTTTATAATTTTTATTCAAATCACTTTAATAGATTTATTTGATTTGGTAAGCAAAATAAACTAGTATCGAAAGAAAGTATGAAAAGATAAATAAATGTCTTGTACCAGTGAACGCTGAAACGAGTAATTTCAATCTCCCGAAATAAAAGCAAAAATAATAATGTGGTATCACCAAATGCGTAATTGTGTTGCGCTGTGATTGCACTTCATGCCGTCTCTTTCTAACAGTAGGTTATGGATTGTTCTCGTTCCTTTAACCAGAACGTTCTCGAAGCGGCGCGATCCTATTGGTTGAGACTTTGACCTTACAGATATTTCGAGAATTTTATTGGTTCAATATAAAAGCGCGGCGGCCGGTGTTGGAAGTCAGTCATATTTGAAACGCGATACAAAGAGAACGAAGAGAGGAGTTCGGTGTTTACCGGAGTTGTTTACAAGCAGTAAAATATTATTGTGCGCATTTACGAGAGTTGAATTGATAAATATAATAAAATGCCAGCAATTGGAATAGATCTGGGAACGACGTATTCGTGTGTGGGAGTATGGCAGCATGGCAACGTGGAAATCATAGCCAACGACCAAGGCAACAGAACCACACCATCTTATGTAGCGTTCACCGACACGGAGCGGCTGATCGGCGATGCGGCGAAGAACCAGGTGGCCCTCAACCCCAACAACACAGTGTTCGACGCCAAGCGCCTGATTGGACGCAAATTCGACGACCCGAAGATCCAGCAAGACATGAAACATTGGCCGTTCAAAGTGGTCAATGAAAGCGGGAAACCCAAAATCGAGGTGGAGTTCAAGGGTGAGAGGAAGAGGTTTGCGCCAGAGGAGATCAGCAGCATGGTGCTAACGAAGATGAAGGAGACCGCGGAGGCGTACCTTGGCGGCGCGGTGCGGGAAGCTGTCATCACAGTGCCGGCTTACTTCAACGATTCACAGCGGCAGGCTACCAAGGACGCGGGCGCTATCGCCGGCCTGAACGTGTTGCGTATCATCAACGAGCCCACGGCCGCCGCGCTGGCTTACGGCTTAGACAAGAACCTGAAAGGCGAACGCAACGTGCTGATATTCGACCTCGGCGGTGGTACTTTCGACGTATCGATCTTGACCATCGACGAAGGCTCATTGTTCGAAGTGAAATCGACTGCCGGCGACACACACCTGGGAGGCGAAGACTTCGACAACAGACTGGTGAACCATCTCGCGGACGAGTTTAAGCGCAAGTATAAGAAGGATTTGCGTATGAACCCGCGCGCGTTGCGCCGCCTACGCACGGCCGCCGAGCGCGCCAAACGCACGCTTTCTTCGAGCACCGAGGCCACCATCGAAATCGACGCGCTCTATGAAGGCATCGACTTCTACACACGCGTCTCCAGGGCTCGCTTCGAAGAGCTAAACTCCGATCTTTTCCGCGGCACCCTGGAGCCCGTTGAGAAAGCTCTCAAGGACGCCAAGATGGATAAGAGCCAGATCCACGACGTGGTGCTCGTGGGCGGGTCCACCCGCATCCCGAAGGTGCAGAGCTTGCTGCAGAACTTCTTCTGCGGCAAGAAGCTCAACCTGTCCATCAATCCCGATGAAGCTGTGGCGTACGGCGCTGCCGTGCAAGCCGCCATCCTCAGCGGCGAAAAGGACTCCAAGATACAGGACGTGTTGCTGGTGGACGTAGCGCCGCTGTCGCTTGGCATCGAAACCGCCGGCGGAGTGATGACTAAGATTGTTGAGCGCAACTCTAAGATCCCGTGCAAACAGAGCCAGACGTTCACCACGTATTCCGACAACCAGCCTGCGGTCACCATCCAGGTGTACGAAGGTGAGCGTGCGATGACCAAGGACAACAACCTGCTGGGCACATTCGACCTGACCGGCATCCCGCCGGCGCCGCGCGGTGTACCGAAGATAGACGTCACTTTCGACCTGGACGCCAACGGCATCCTGAACGTGTCGGCCAAGGAGAACAGCACGGGCCGCAGTAAGAACATCGTGATTAAAAACGACAAGGGGCGGCTGTCACAGGCCGACATCGACCGCATGCTGTCCGAGGCGGAGCGTTACAGAGAAGAAGACGAGAAGCAACGGCAGAGGGTCGCCGCTCGCAACCAGCTGGAGTCGTACGTGTTCAGCGTGAAACAGGCGCTGGACGAGGCGGGAGACAAATTGACCGAAGAGGACAAGAACACAGCGCGGCGTGAGTGTGATGACGCGCTGAAGTGGCTTGACAACAACACGCTGGCCGAACGCGAGGAGTACGAACACCGTCTGACGCAGTTGCAGCGCCTCTGCTCCCCCATCATGACCAAGATGCACGGCGGCGCGCAAGCCGGTCCACAGGGCGGTATGCCAGGTGGATATCAGGGAGGTATGCCAGGTGGATACCCAGGAGGCATGCCAGGTGGATATCCGGGAGGTATGCCAGGTGGATTTCAGGGCGGTATGCCAGGCGGCATGTACGGAAACCAAAACAGCGGACCCACCGTGGAGGAAGTGGACTAAAGCTAGGTCATGTGCTTAACATTCCAAAGATATAAATAAGTTGTAAATACTTCAAAATTCCAAAGTCATAAGTTAAAGACTGATATGTATTTTAGCATAAGTTAATAAAATAGTGGATGATTATAGACGATTGTTTTAGTAAGTTAATAAAAGAAATTACAAATGATTTCAAGAGTTTTATTTTTAAACTGCCTTAAGTATACAGTACAGCATTTTTTCGTGGGTTTCCATTTCCACTGCCTATCATTCACTCTCTCTTAAAAGAACTGTATAAATCTTGCTAATATTTTAAATACGAATGTTTAGATGGATGGATGTTTGGAAGTATCCAGAATGGCATTCCGTACGGACGGAGTCGCGGGCGACAGCTAGTATGATATATTCAGCATTTATGAACACTGACTAATTTTCCTCGTCGAATGGGTGAGAAAGGCAATAAGTGTTTTGTGCAGTTTTGCTACAACAATTAGGTCAGGCGTAGTAAAAATAATCTCACCCTGTGAAAAATAACTTATAAAGACATAATTAAGTACAAAATAAAGATGTTTTGATTAAAAAAAAAAAAAAAAGGAAACAGCGCGTAATGATGTGCTAAAAATGTTAAGACACTTGCATTTTAAACAAGAAATCTCTTGAATTTAAAATGTATTCCCGATTGTTACAGATTTTAGGTGATCGAATGCACGAACAATACATATACATGAGTTTGTAGGAAAGCTCCGTGGGTTACCTAAATAGTTTAATAAATGCAAAAAAAAACTTTTAAGTCAAATTTTTATTTCAATGTATACAATATTAGATAAGAGCGCCAGATAAGTATTTAAAGCTCAATTTGATCAAAAACCTATAAGAAAGCATGCACCGATTAAAACAGCTTTTTGTCCGATTTCCATTTCAACAGGAAATGTAGCACTGATACTTTGGTTTTCTGATTTTGTACAATCGTCGTTCTTCGTCATCAAACCAATTGTATTATTATTAGACAAGATGTCATATTTGGAGCAGGAACGATGACGTGGTTTGACTTGTAAAAATACTTCACCCGTGTGATTTTTCACCCGAAAAGCATTTAAACATGTTAACAACTTCTCCACAGACCCAACAAAGTTTCCAGGTGGCGCGAAAACAAGAACTCTGTTCACACAAAAACCGCCATGTTTTTTCACTTGTATCACTTCGTTACCATATTTGTTGAATATTTTAATGATATATTTTCTTTCGGGGGTTTCTTGGACAGCTAAAAATATTTTTTGTTTTTGGTTGTTGTAGATTGTGTAACAATTACCATTTACGCCGATGACTTCGTGTAATGCGTCTAATTTATTCGTTACTATTATTTTGTCCAGAGCATAAATGTACGTCAAGCCAGGATATTCTCTTTCGACTAGCGGACAAGGCATCCATTGTTCTTTCACATTTTCAGTGTCTATCATTTAAATGTTTAAAACTTTATTTCCGGAATATTATTAGACATTTTCCTTAGCTTTTTATAGTTTATTTTTCATTTTTAAATTTGCTTTAATTTAATTTTTGACATCTTTAGTCAAAATCTTCTGCCATGAAAAGAAACATGGAAATTATTGTAAATTATGACGTAAACGAAGTATTCAGAAACTGTGGAGATTAGATAAGAGTATTTAAATATTGTACAAATACTTTATTTTTCAAAAGATAACTCAAAAAAGTGAGAATTTTATTTCTTTTTCCGTGTTTTATTCAAAACCTAATAAAGGAAAAAAGGTTAATAACTGGCCACCTATTAACTCAGTTAAGACAACATTACACATACAAAGACTGAAAATGTTTAATGTTTTTTAACATTTATCTAATAGATGGCGCGGATTTAAATGTTATTTTGGCAATGATTTAACTAGTAAAGCTTATAAAATACAGATGGCGTTATTTAGTGAAAGGAAATCTGATCAAAATGTTGGTTAAAATAAAATTAATTACGTATCAAGGATGATTTTTGACAGTGAAGAAACTAGTGGTTGAGGGCTCGTGACCCACTCTACGTTAAATGGTAATGTGGCTAAAAGATGGCTCGTGGATATAACAAAAATAATGCTTTCGTCAATTTTGTTGGGTTACATACATTCATATAGTTGTTACCACTTTTTAATATTTTTGATACTGAAACAATTTTAGGGACACTGTATATTGATAATAACTATCCAAATTTTACTAAGATTCAAGTTCAAGGACTGTACTGTAATTAACATGAGCCATTATAACAAGACCTTTACCTACGTTACATTTTGTACATTATAATAGTTCATAGTAATAGTATTATAAAGAGGTCAAAAGGGTTTACAAATTTATTAATTAAAATAATATAAGTCTTTAATTAATATCTGATTTATATGTGATAAAAATAAACTTTAAGTAAATAGTCGAACCTGAATAAGCGAGAACTGGATAAGTGTTTCTATAAACGAAAAACTTGGGTTAGAGAGAAACCTCTAGAAGCAAGTAAAATATCGAAGTCCAGTGGACTCTCGTTCCTTTAAGTTCGACTCTATTTACAACTGTATATTATGCTATTAATAAATTAAAATATTTATCAGTTAAATGTAAAAAAATGTATAATTACTTTATCAATATTAATAAATACACAATAATATTTAAGATATACAATTCTACGTTTATTTTCTGTTTATAAATATAAAAAAATGTAATTACGAAAAAGTCAAAATGTTCTTTCCTTTGAGGATAATTTCGTATATGCAATTTCATTAATAAATTAAATGAAAATTCCTCAGTATGGATATAAATAAGACGAGAAAAAGTAGTAATAATAAACGACTAGCGAAATCTCCCTTCGTTCTTGATTAAGGAAAATGTTTAATTGAGTTTCCCTCCCCCTCCCTTTATATTTCATATATATGTATATACACACACAGAGACAAACACTTCGCTATGAATAGTTGTTACGATATATAGTTATAAAGAATAAATGATGGAAGTAACATATAGCAAAATATTATACAACTGTACTTATAGAAACGAGCATAGCGCGTACTGTTGGCACAGCAGTGGCGTGGAGACATCTTTATATATTTTTTGTGATTTTTTTATGTTATTCTCTTAATTTCTTCTTTAAGTAACGTAAGAGAAAATAAATGTTGTAAGAAACGATAATTTTTTTTAAAAATTTTACATTATACTTAAAGTGTTTTTATTTTTATTATAGCAATTGATGGGTACTTTGTCCGAGCTCCGAGCGGAGTTATCAAAAATTGGGTAAAAAATGTAGTTTTTATGGAAATCGGGTAAAAAATATAGTCTAGTACGTGTTCTATATTTCGAGCTGATGTGTCCAGAGTTCAAGTTACTTTGATAATCTGATGATAAAGAAGATCAGAGTTAGATAAGAATTTTTATTTGTCTGTCTACATCTCTAAGTCTAACCTCTTTAAAATAAATGTAAAACATTTCAAATTACAACTGTCTTTGAATAAAAATAATTCAACCTAATACCCTCTCCATTCCACTGCTATCCAAGACACACATACGAAGCGCGAGGCGCTCCGTCTTAAGGACGACATATGAAGTAATTTTTTTCGATGCCGCGATCATTAGATAACGCACTCTATCACAATGCATTAAAGTTCAAAATATAATTAACCGCGGAATATTTTTTCCATTTCATATTTACGAATATGCCCCAAATTCCCCAAAAATTAGAACCGTGAAAGCGGGGGGATGGCTCAGTGTGAGTATGATGTACACACACGCACACATACAAAGTTAAGGGGGATGTTCGGGTGGAGGGGTACAGAAGATAGTTTTATGAGAAATGCTACATCGAAGGCTGTACGGAAATCCGTCAGCACGTGCGGTTTCGATTGTTCCTTTTAATATCTTACCATCACGCTAACACTTTAATAGGGTAGACAAGTAAGGCTTTGCACTTTAGAAATAACACCATTCATTTTATTCCAACACACGTTAGAGTTTGTAAAAATTATGTTTGTAGTAGTTATGGGTTATGAAGCCCGGTTATGCACCGTTTTGAAAATCCTACACGTGTATGACATATATAAGTGAAGATACATAACTGGCAAATAGATTTTTCCAGAATGGTCTAGTAATATCATTTTTAAATACGCATTAATTGATTGAAGTCTAATCTAATCTTCGGTCCCTTTTTATTATAATTATCTAATAAATTATTACAAATAAATGAACAATTAAAATCTCCTAAATACGATGGTCACTAAAAATTCTTACTTACTACTAAAAACTCATATATTAACAATCTCTAAATAATATTTCCACTGTATAAAAAAAAACTTTAAAAAGTAAAAAATACATGTACATATGTTAATACAATTTCTTAGTAATTTATGGTATTTAAATATATTTAAATGTCACTAAGATCCGTAAGAAATGATCAAATATATTTCACAAAACACGAAATATATAGTACATGTAGAAATTTAGAAATTCTGAATACGTAGAAAGAATTTAATATGTTCTCGTTTGAAATATCTTAGCTTTCGCATCACAAATAGACTCTGAGATGTTATTTTATATTTTTTGCTTCCGAGTAACGTCTTATATGTATGTAAATAATGTCTTTTCTTGACATTTATATAACAAATATAAACTAACTAGTAGTTGTCTTAATCCGCGCGTAATAAAAAAAATACAGTCGAATTGATAACTTCCTTCTGTTTGAAGTCGGCTAAAAAATTTAGTAATAAACTAGCTTTTTCCCGCGACTCCGTCCGCGCGGAATTAAAAAAAAAAAAAAAAAAAAAAAAAACTGTAAATCTAAACCATTCTCGAATCTCCACGAACACACACAAAAAATTTCATCAAAATTGGTCCAGTCGTTTAGGAGGAGTTCAGTCACATACACACGCACACAAGAAATATATATATTAAGATATAGCCTATGTCACTTGAAGTGTAACTTCTCAACAGTCGAAGAATTTACAAATCTGTTCTATAGTTTCGGATGTCCTTTAACTCAAATCCATCTGTATAACGAACCTCCTTGGTAGCATGGAAGAGGTTGTACACTGCCTAGGAGTTCGTACTGGCTGGTGTAACACGAAGCCGTGATAATATAGGGGTTTTCAACAAGAACCCAGTTTTCTAAAACAAAATAAAATAAATAGTTTAGATGAAGATAATTCAAATTTTTATTGTATTACGAAGAGAAAAGTTTGGCAATTATTAATGAAAAATGATATCTGGCAAATGTCCACCACAACCACGCTGACAGATGTCGAATCTTTCTTCAAAGTTTTTAATCACTTTTTGGCAAAATGGCGGGTCTATTTCGGATCTTGATCACTTCACGGATTTTGAGTTTTAAGGCCGCGATCGATTCGATATAGACCTTAACATAGCCCCACAAAAAATAATCCAGTGGTGTTAAATCACACGACCTGTGGTGTTAGTGACCAGTGGTGTTAAATCGCACGATCGATCCAGCCAATTTGGTTTGCAATAAATTGCACCATTTTCATAGTGGATTTTAATTATTTTAATGCTATTTTCGAGCGACATTGAGTTCATTGTAATAATTGCCAAAGCATCTACTACGAATAGGTCAAAAAATTAAATGTCAAAACTGTCATGTTGTTGGTGTGGCCCCAATTGAAAAACAAAGTTCTTGTTGAAAAACCTTATAGAAGAAGAAGTAAAAACAGTTGAAAAATAAAAGTTGTGAATAATGTTGTAAAAAGAGAGTAATAGTTTTGTTTTATTGTTATATTTTATTGTTTGTGATATTAACAATTTATTTAGTATACCTATAGATTTTTTTGTTTTTATGTTGATGTAAAGAAGTTGAATAAATGATCATAGTGGAAAGGTGTATGATGTACAATTATATTATTCTGTGAGAAAGTATTTCAGAGGGTGTTATACACTATCTTTCTTATAAAAAATGGGTTGGAAAGGAAAGAAGACTAACATTAGGTCTTCAGAACGTACATACATCAGACGAAACGTAGAATTACTTCCACTTCACGCGTGTTTTCTGTGTGGTCGAAGTATTTTACCGGACGAGTCAATTAATTCGTACAAGAGATGTAGTTGTCGCTAGCGTCTACCAATGTGAAGTTAACTAAATGTAAACAATCAAATAGTTCCTTATTATATTAGTATAGAATATAGATAATGTAACGTATAATTATGTGTAGTATAGAGCGTTGGTGGCGCAGGGGTTAAGCACTTAATTTGCAATCTACAGGTCCTGGGTTCGAATCCCTCCATTTACTAATGTGTTTTTCGAGTTTCGATTTATATATGTACATTTATCTGACGTTCTTACGGTGAAGGAAAACATCGTGATGCAACTTGCACATATCTGAGAAGAAATTCAATGATATGTGTGAAGTCAACCCGCACTGGGCCAGCATTGACTATGTCCTAGTCACCCCTAACTTAGGGTAGGCTCCGAGCCCTTCAGTAAGGACGTATAGTGAGCTGATGATTATGATGTAAAGTATAATTGATATTAATAACTGTAGCATAAATAATATGTTAGTTTTAAGACTGCGTATTTTACCATATAATAATCTTATTAAAATACTAGTCGTCGCACGCGACTCTGCCCGCGCGGAGTTTAAAAGAACTTGATTAGTAGCCTGTGTTGTTCCAGATTATGTTCTATATCTGTACTAGAATTCATCAAAATCCGTTGATCCGTTCCGGAGATACCTTCAAACAATTATCCATACATCCATCTAAACATTCGCATTTATAATATTAGTAAGATAAGATATAATGCTATAGTTTGTTCGAAGTCAAAACGGAGTATTTCAAAGGTCGGCAAACGCTTCCGTAGTTCCTCTAGTGTTGGGTATGTCCATGGGCGTCGTTGATCACCTCGCTGTTCCTGCTGCTAGTTTACCCCCCTTCTCTTACTAATAAAAAATGAAAAAAAAACTCACTGTAAAACATATCCATAGTGAGTGAACGACGGGCCGCGTCCGCGAATAACACCAGTCCCACTCACCCTGATGAAGGGCCTCCGATGGACTGGAAACTAGTCAATGCCGACACCGGACATATGTCCGTGAGTGTTTTAGCAGTTCCTATGTAAGTTAATGAAAAAAAACTGTAAACAATTGTTACTAGTAATGTCATTTCAATTGTACGTCTAATTGTGGGTTTCTTAGATTAAAATCTCCGTTTAAAACATAGTGTTATCTCTATTTCGTCAAAGTTATTAGGACTACATGTTTTACACTAAGATTTTACTCTCAGAAATCTACGGTTATTTATGCAACCCAAAAGACTATATCTAGACTATCTAGATTTAATTAGAAAACTAATTTTATATTGACTTGTCTAAGTTTCTAGTAAGTAGAGTAAAAATACTTAAATGTCGTTCTCAAACAATTGTACTATTAGTTAAACACTATATCCACTAGAAAATGTTGGGCCATTAAACGAGCGATGCGATGAATAGCTAATAATATATTTAAGTTTATTTTTAGAATTATTAAATGAACAGGAATTAATGTAGAAATGTACAAACAGTAAAAAGTAAAATGAATTACAAGGATGTTAAAAGTTTCTTCGAGAAAACGATAATTCGGTGGAGTTTTTATTGACTAGGATACTGCCGTGCCTCTATGTTGGCATTCGAGTTTATAAGCTACGTGTTACACAAAGAGCTATAAAGTAATAAAACCGTTTAAAAATAGCGACTAAAGTAGATTACAATATTGTTTTAAATTTAGGTTACTTTATAGGTAAATATATTATATTTCTGTCTAAATGAACAAATCTGAAAGTTATTCCATAAAATGTTTGTATCAGGAAAGAACTTATAAAACCCTATGATTTTCTAATGCCAATCCGTAAATTGTATGGATTTAATTTAGGGAAAGTGCATTAAATTATAATTTATTTTTTTTTTAATTCTTTGTTTCCGCTGTTCTCGTAGCCCGGGCTATAAACGCCACCCTTCTTGTCCCGAGACGCTTATTTGGTTCGCTTTAAAATATATTCCCGTGGCCTATATTTCTTGGATGGCCGTCGTCGGAATAATAAGGGCGTGTAAACAAATCGCAGACCGAAGGTTTTCATACGTCCGTGTATTCCGACCCTTATATGATATCGAAAACACTTATAGATTGTTTGCTTATCAATTTTGTTTTGGTAAAACATTTTAGTGTGTTCTTATGCATGTGATAGTTATGATGAATTTAACATAGTGTATAACAAATTATTTTTTTTAGCAGTGGTAAAAACGTGTGTAGTGGCTTTATAATTCATTAAACTCTTCGTTTATCAAATAAAACAATAATTTAACTCACTATAAAAGTGATGTACACATGCTAGTATCTCAGAGGGGTAGGTAGGGAGTACAGATTTCCATATGCCGCGGTTCAGACAAATCTGACTCGCTTCTTCCGTATTCTTACATCGAAATAAGCGTGATCGTAGTAAAAGAGTATTCTAATGCGATAAATCGATGTATATATATTAGTTTATGGATGTAGATCGCGAATTAAAAAAAAACGTAATTAGTAGCCTATGTGCCAAAATTTATCGAGATCCATTCAGCCGTTCTGAAGATAACTTGTAACAAACATCTATCCAACCAAACATTCGCATTTATAATATTAGTAAGATTGATGTTAAACTAAATTGAACCTCATATCATGTAACAAGAACGACAATATAGAGGCAACTAAACAACTGGGGACAGACGTCTTACGAAATAACAAATTTTTGTAGCTGTTATCGTTGGTGCTTACTCGTACGACTATATGAGTAGGTAGTGAAGACGCTGTGATAACTTCAATATACTATATGTAGTATATAATAATTATATTAGTAAAGTAGTGTCAAGATATATACCCGGAGGCTTTATTTATTCACTCCATTCTCTCTCTATTCCAGGAAACCTCGCGTAATACTAAAGTAAAATCGATCGTCGACGAACGAAAAAAATTTGAATTTAAAATTGCGCCGAGACTGGCCGTTTAGCGACCTCGTTTTTTTTTTTAATTTGAATATAAAAAAAACAATATGAATCTTAATAATATTTTTTTTCTTCGCGTCCTATAAAAACTGAAAAGGCCAGAGAGAGGCCGGGTGGTTTAAAAATCGAATCAAGCCCCCGTCCTTGAAGCAAGAGAAAGGCGCGCGCTTGCCGTCAACACATAAATCATATTTCTGGAGAAATTTTTAAAAGTCCTATTGCTTTCGCGTATTTGCCATGTACTCCCCCACGGGGGTGGGGGGTGGCCGTGTGTACTTACTCCCCGTTTCCTAGTTCTGGCGCCGAGGTACAGGATGTTTCGAAACTTCGTACTATAGTTCCTGTTGTGACTAATTATATTCAAACACTTGACTATTAAATTGCAATAATTATGATGGCATATAAACCTGCAAAACACAAATTCAAAAGGCCAATACGATTACGGTAAAGAACCATTATCTTATTGAATAATGTAGGAAATAAATATATTTCAATTTATTTCTTAATCTTGCCACATAGTGAAAAAAATCATAATCCAATAGTGAAAAAAAAATCATATTGCTTTAGTAGTTTCGGAGCAAACAAAAAATCTAATCTGTCCTCTTTATATAAAACTCCTTATATCAAATATAGACAAAATTTAATACAATGCTATCTGATAAAAAAAAAAAAAAATACAGACGAATTGATAACCTCCTTCTTTTTGAAGTCGGCTAAAAATAGAACAAACCGATTTGAGTTTTTTTTTTTTGTTTAGGCACACGAGGCAAAGAGGTGTTTTTTTTTCTCATTTAAAAGTTTTTGTATACTTATAATTTTCGTACCTTCTATACCATAGGTAGACAATTTTTTTTAATTAAAACTAAATTGATTTAGTAATTTTTAAAATTATTCCGAAACGAAAAAAATAATAAAATCTTGTTTAATTATAATATTCGTTAATTTTACATTTCAAGTAAACAAGTTATATAGCTTTACAACAATAACCATTGTTTTTTTAATTAAAAATATATAATTAAAAATGTGAAATACAATGAGTGTTGTTTGCAACCCCCTGTACAGTCGTAAGGCGCCGTGGGGGCGGGCGGCGCCCTAGCGCTGCACAGTACATCCGCAAACAACAGAGTAAACATGTTTTTCATTATTTAATTAAATTAAATGTTTCAGGAAATAAAACATATTTATTTTCATGTCGCTTTATTCAAGTGATTTTAAAATGTTAATTAATTTACAGTTGAATGAATTTTATTATTTATTTTCAAGTAGACCATTTTGCTTAAGTAGTCTACGTTTTGATGCCATATATAAGGTTCATTAGGATTAAACTTTGAACTATGTGATACGTCGATTTTTACTCTTGTATCGTATACGTAAGTATTTTAAGATTATCCTAATACGTAATTGAATGATATCTTTTTTTTTATAACTTGATTGTCATCCGTTTTATTTGTTTTTATACCTTCATTATGTTAATCGTGTTGTAGTAATATTGTGTAGTTTAGATTACTTAATGGGACTACAAATATTATCAGATAAACTTAAATAAAAGTTCTGATGTCATATTGTTATATTTATTTATGACGGATTAAATCTATATATATAAAAGAAAGTCGTGTTAGTTACACTATTTATAACTCAAGAACGGCTGAATCGATTTGACTGAAAATTGGTGGGCAGGAAGCTTAGAACCATGAAAAGGACATAGGATAACTTTTTACCCCGTTTTCTATTTTTTATTCCGCGCTGACGGAGTCGCGGGTAAAAACTAGTAAATAATATTTTTTCCAAAACCGGAAACGGAAAGGCGTAGTATCTTCGGTATTGCGTTGTACTGTACTTAGCACACATGTGGTGGGGCACTAGGAAGAAAGCGGGCGAAGAAAAAATGAGGGAGAGGAAAAACTAGAGCGGGACGGAAAAGTGGGCGAAAAACGAAAAATTTCACCCGCACCCCCCTCCCCCAACCAGCATGCCCCCTCGCACACGCACACATGCGTGTCCACACCGCGAACACAACGCCTTGATACTTGATACTTTCACTTTTTTTTTTTACTTTTTCTAGTGCCTTAATACTGAAATTTTTAAAAATACTTGTAAAGAAATGTTTTAAGAAGTATACGCTTTTATCGAGAAATATCAACACCATCCACATAACATTATAGTACCTAGTGTAAATTAAGTGTTTAGAGAGCTTTAGTTTCCTTCCTATGTAATTTTTCCTTGTGAAAGCCAGCTACTCTGTTTTTTGCTTGCATATTATACTCATTTGCGTACATAACTTAAAAAATAACTGTAATTCATAGCTTTAACTTTGTCTAATAAGATGAGTCTTAGGTCTTTGGTTTTAATTATATATTATCAAAACTTTGAATTAGGTAAGTAGAAATTATTTTTTGTCCTTTTATTGTTCAGAATATTTAAAGCGTGAGTTTGTATGATATAAAAAAGTTTACTTATATTGTAGCTATTTTTTGTTTGTATTATGTTAAAATTGCATTAATTTAATGGTGGATATGCACAACATTTCCCTGCATAACTTAATTTCCTACTTCCGCGCTAGGATCAAGAAGGCTCGATCCCGTGGGAGGCTATTGTAGCATGTTTTTATACCCAAAAATTTTAAGTCAGTAGGCGCTCGAACTCGGAGCCGCTTGAACGTTTTTATTATTATTATTAATATATATATATATATTTCGTTTTAATTTTACAAGTTTTCCACGGGTTCATAATTTTAATATTTTTATAACGTTTTATACAACAAAGTGTTTATATATAGAAGTTAACTTTGTACAAATTAATAATTAAAAACCGAAGTTTTAAAATTTAAGTTCTGCCCTCAAGTTGGATAGCGGTCGCAGTTTGACATTTGGCGGATATTTTCGAATTTTTCCTTTTCGACAAATGGACTGACGTTTGATCCAAGATGGCGGACGTGTCTGTCTGTTCGTTCGCCGGGTTCGATGACCTCGACGGTGTTGAATGTTAGGATGATTAACTTTCAGAACATCTGACATCTGCTATATAAGTAAGTATATTATTTATTTTAGAATTATTGATAAGTTTACATAAGGGTGCGTTGATAATGACGTTTGAATATTCTAATAGTTAGTTATTGTGTGTGTGCGTGAGAATGTATTGTTTTTATCGTGGTAGTAAATTAGAGGGGCCCGATACTGGACGATATCAAGCGAATGTATTGATTTTTTTTCCCTCATTCTGTTAAATTTCATTTATTTGGGGGAGCGTCCGTTATGTCCGCGATGACGTAGGTATGTCCGACAAGAAATTGGAATGACCTCAAGATAGTTGATGTCTATTTTTAGTAAACTATTACGGATTCGATTTGTTTGATGTTTATGTATTTATAAAATTATTAATGTTGATTACATCATAAATAATGTGTTAAGAAAGACCTTTATATTTATTGTTCTTTTAAGTTTACGTTTGGTTTTAGAGTTGATATCTTACTAATATTATAAATGCGAATGTTTAGATGGATGTTTGTTAAACGATATCTCCGGAACTACTTAACCGATCTTGATGAAATTTGGCACAGATATAGAACATAGTCTGGAAGAACAGATAGACTACTAATTAAATTAATATTTGATTCCGCGCGCAAGGAGTTGCGGACGACAGCTAGTAGTTATGTAGATAAGAACTTCATAGTTTTTTAAATACACGATGAAAATATTTTTTGTACCTGCAATTGAACCCAAGACTAGAAATGGAATGTCTATATACACTAAAGAATGAGTACATAGTTTTATTTTATTATTGTTAGAAAAAATTATTAACTATTTTTTCTTTATTGCTCGTGTGTGTAGAAAATCTATTTAGAATTTACTTAGGTACATTAGTAATAAAAATAATATGAGGGCAATATACATGGCAATTATTAGCCGTAGTATGTACTATAAAAAATTATGAAAGTTATAAAATTATGTAAATTAAGTGACATCAGCCCACATCCTGTATATAGCTACTGGTTGTCGCCCGCGACTTCATCCAAGCGGAATTAAAAAGAAACATAAGTAGCCAATGTATTCTTCCAGGCTATGATCTACATCTATACCAAATTTCATCTGTGTACTCGTTCTGAATATACCTTCAAACAAACAAACATCCAAACATTCGCATTTATAATATTAGTATGATTAAAATAAACCTATATCTTACAATATATTAGCTGTCATCATCCATACATCCAAACTTTCGCATTTATCTTATATATAAAATTTCCATGTCACAATGTTAGTTACCGCACTCCTCCAAAACGGCTTTACTGATTTTTACCAAATTTTATATCCGTATTCAGTAGGTCTGAGAATAGGCTTCTATCTATTTTTCATACCCCTATTAAGTTTTTTTAACTGCGTACGGACGGAGTCGCGGGCGACAGCTAGTAATTTATAGATTTAAGATTATGATGACTAATATCTATCCATCCATCCATCCATTCAGCCTCGTTTCGCTCACTGCTGGGCATAGGCCTCCCCCAAAGATCGCCACAATAATTTGTGGCCATCATAATGGGGGGATACAATATCTATACATAAAGTAAAATGTAACATTTCTATCTACTAAGACTTAAGTACTTAGGCTATTATTTAGTGATCTGCAGCGACTTACAAGTTTCTTCAGAGAACAGTTTTCCAAAGGAATAAGATACTGAACAAAATTGTAGTTAGCGCCATCTAACGGGCAGATGAAAAAATAAACTTCACATGTTCCTAGATCGAATGCATAATTAAAATCGAAATAATGAAAAATAAAATGCTGATCCCTGATAAAGAAGTGAAGACTGATACAATATTAAGATATTTAATAAAAATAATGGCAAAATCTTCTGCTTTCTAAGTCGTTTTAAATACGTACGCCATTAATTTTTTTCAGACGGAATTAAACCTTAGACAGTTTTACACTAACTACGTTCCAACCACAGCTCCTAAAGGTATATTTAAATTAGAAATACCCGTGTAGGCTGGGATGTAACCTTGACCGGGCCGGGCGACCTTCAAACTAAAGAAACCCGAGAATTTTTTTATGACCCCAATAATGACACGTGTATGATATACACCAGCTTATAGTTTATGGTGTAAGCAGCATTAAAAACTATATTTTAATCGATTCAATTGGCTAGAAATATATGAATCCCAGTAAAAGGATAGACAGGGATTAAGAAGTTTCATTTGGTACGATCCCATTAACTTTCTCACTACTTTAATCACGCCATCTAGTGATGGTAAGCGTTATTAATATAAAAT
Source organism: Papilio machaon (assembly GCF_912999745.1). Classification (NCBI taxonomy): domain Eukaryota; kingdom Metazoa; phylum Arthropoda; class Insecta; order Lepidoptera; family Papilionidae; genus Papilio; species Papilio machaon. The sequence continues at coordinate 5,426,971 of NC_060008.1, read as the reverse complement.
CCATTAAAATTTATATTTGTTTTTAGGAAAAATAAAAAAATAGCTTTTTTTCGTAATGTAATTATATTATAAGGATCTAGTATTTGTTGATAAGCGATAAAAGTTGAAATTGGACTTACACTATCAATAATTCCGATGTTCAATTTAAATAATTAAACATTAGCCGGGTGTGTCTCCACCTTAATCGTTTTTTACTGATCAACAGAGCCCCCTGTAGGCCGATACACGCAATATTATTTTAAATAATTCATTACCTGTGTTGAAATTATGGTAGTAAGAGTATTATTTTTTTCAATGTCACTTTCACATGCCATGTTAAATTATGTATTAGAATAATATTTTTAGTAACATTACTAATAGTTTACCATTAATTTGACCACTAAAACCAGTAGTAAAGTCAATTGATATACTACGACCCACAGGTGGGCACAGTTAATCGAAAAGTTAACTTCGTTAATCGTTAATTCGTTAATTAAAAAATTAACTTCGTTAATCGTTAAAGCGTTAAATTCTCGAAAATTTAACGCAAGTTAAAGTTAATCGTTAACAGTTAACCATACCAAAATTATATATACTAATTTCACTTATATGGCGACACTTTTTTAAAATAGTAATTGGACTATACATTTATAGAATATACACATTAGTATTAGAGACAAGTATGAATGCATTATAGTATATTTCATTACGAGTGCGGAAAGCCTGTCATTGTAAAGAGTTCCGAATGTCTACCCGTGCCGAGGCGCAGCCGAAGGTGAGGGTTGACAGTTGGAAGAAGTTGTAATGACGGTTCTGCACTTGTACTAAACAACTATTTTTAATACAGTTGCGAAAAAATGAAGAAATTTAATAGAATAATAAAAAAAAAAAAAACTCAACTAACTAAAATGTTTGGAAAATGGCGCCAAACGTAAAAGATTAAAAACAGAGATTTTTTTGTTTTCTTCACCCATTCTGGGTAGGCAAAGGGAACTATGCCCAAACAGCCAAGTTCAGTAGATTATTTTTATTGATATGAAATTTAATGAGATGAAATAAAATGAAACCTAACCTAATTCATCGAATCAAATCATTAAATCTGATATTGTAACAAATTAGCAGCTTCTTTTTAGAAATATTTGCATGAATCATAAAAACTTCGTGGTTGGTTTTTCTTTTTAACAGACATTATTTTAAGAGTTGGGAAAGAGAACGCACGAGTTTGGAAAAGCTAAAGAAAAAGCACGAGTAAAAAAGTGTTTTAATACAGTTGTTCAAAAAGTGGCGTATTGCAGGGACGAAGAGCGTTTGGAATGTGGGCTATTACATACTCGTGCTTTTATATACTCGTAATGAAATATACTATTTCGAACCTTCTTTTGATTGTGACCTGCTCTGTTTTGCGCTCTGATGCATCACAGTTGCACGCGAACTTCACATATATCAATTATCGACTCGTTCGTTCACCGACAGTCGCTCGACATAGCTGAACTTGCGAGCGTGGCGTGGCACGTAATTTAAACAAAATGACAGCACTTCTCCAAGTTTCTAATTTAACGATTAACGGACTTTTATTAACGGAAGTTGAGTTTAACACGTTAGCTGCGAGGCCATTTTGGCGGAACTTTCAGCCAGTGCGTTTGAGGTCTGTTCGTGGCAAAGTTGAACTTTTTTCCAGTGCTATTGAGGCCTCTCCTGCCTCACAAAATTATGTTTTCGAAAAACATTTTTAAAAAGTCCAAATTAGACGATATTTGCTTGAAACTTCACTCTTATGAACTTAAATATGTGCATAATATGAATCTAGCTTCGCCTGGAGTTAGGACGTTTCGTTAATGAAAAAAGTAAAATTAAAAATTTGTCATCGGTTCTGCCTCAAATCGCACTGAAAGGAAGGTCAATTAATGCCTCGACTAGTGATGGGATTAAAAGAGAGTTGTAGTTACGATAAATGTTTATTGAGTATTAATCACTGAAAATGTTTTTCATTAAAACATGGTAAACAAAAAGATTTGTCACACTGGACACAAAAAGTCACAATTTTTTTAGTTTTCTTAGCAGCTTGCGTGCCATTCAATGTCAATCTTAATTTTTCGTAGCAACCTACGCAGCGCTTTCTTTGACCACCTCTTTGGAACAAATGATCAGCACATCTGCCGATAGGAAATCTTGAAATGAAATATATATTTTAGATCTCTTGTGTGTGTGTGCGTGCGTGTGTGTGTTTGTGTTTGTGCGTGCGCGTGTGTCTGTGTGTGTGTTTGTGTGTGTGTGTGCGTGGCTTTGTCTGTGCGTGTACTTATCCGTTCATCGATTTTAGGCATATATGGTACAAATTATGCCCTAGCGCGTAGTTATTTTACTATACCTGAAAGGAAAGGAAATTTCCTTTTTTTTTAATTTGAGTCTTGTCGTTTATTTTGGATTTCGTAAGTGTTTTTGCGTTTACTTCTTTTTTTTTACTCACAAGTGTGTTGAAAAACATCGTATGAGGGAGCATGATGATTCTTGGTCGCTCGGTTTTCTTGTAGAGGTCGCCTTTGAACAATGCCACCTCGCACGCAATAATCAACTTTGCTACCTAGTAGCATAACATACTAATATATGTCTTGTTTGCGTTTACGTTACCGCGTAGTACATATGTGAGAGTGTGGGTCTGTGTGTATGTATGTATGTACCTAGTCTTACTAATTTCAGTATAGCAGCCGTGGCCACCGAAGAAACAACTCGAACTTTCCAAAAGAAGATAAGACTTCCTACTATTAAGGAATCTGGAATTGTAAACTAGAAATATAAATATAACATTAAAATATATGAGTAATAGGTACATCAAGTTCCATGCTGCAGCATTAGCAAAACAATCCACACTTAAAAAAGGGCAAAATTGCAAAGGGGATTTTTGTAATTGAAATATTGGATTTTAGTCATGGTGTGACGAGAGCAAGCTTTTGCTCTTGCAATCTTTAATAAATCCTGCCAAAACGTCCTCGAAACTCGAAACGTTATCGAAACTTTCCACAACACTAAGCTAGGATGCGCGGCGCCCGCGCCGCCCGCGCTTCGTGCAGTGCGGCCATTAGGCCTACAAATTTTGAGATAGATTTGACCTCAATCCGCACTAGGCGTAATTAATTTCTTTTCAGTGCGTTTGGGGCCTGTAGGACCTCATTTTTATCTAATTACGCCATTGGGCTAGATATCGCAAGAGAAACATTTCTATATATTTGACTCTGTCGTACTCATAGAAATACTGATCTAGTAGCCTCCCGCACAGAGCGAAACAACCCGATTTTGACTGCCGCACCAGCGAGAAGTCACGCTTTGGGCCTGTTCTGCCTCAATCCGCAGTTAACGTGTTAACGGAAGTTGAGTTTAACGGAAGTTAACAAAAGCGTTAACACTTTTTGAAGTTAACTTAAAACGTTAATTAACGATTAACGGATTAACGAGTTAATGCCCAGCTCTGCTACGACCTCATAGAATAGGTACTTATTTCCACGTAATTGCTCGTCGTGCATCTAAAGCCATGCGCGGCTGTTGTTTTGCATAGGATAATGGCAGTTGTGCGCGACAGGTCGCTTGAGCCTAACCAAAGTGATAATAGACGCAGTGTATCAAGATTGGTTAAGTAGTTAGTGTTTATCCTATTTATATGTCTAACTTTCTTACGATGAAAGGAAACATTATGCAACAAATAAAGATGTGTAAGGTTCAAAGATGTATGTTTAGTTAATTCGCATTTGACAAGTGTGGTTGACTGATCACCCTGAGTCACCCTAATGTGTAGTGGCGGTGTTAGGGTAGGGCCAGGTGAGTCTACCGCCCAGGGCGCTGAGCATAAGCGGGCACCGCAGACGCCAGAGTCGGATAGTAAGTCGGATATTTTGAAAGATTGCCTCCAACAACAAAAAAAGTGGACGGCGCAAAAATCTCGCCCTGGGCGCCGAAAATGAGTACGACCCTGAGTAGACTCAGCCATGAGGTTAGGAACATATATACGTTGAGAAAGCATGTGATTTTTATATTAATTAAATATTAACGCCTCAGTCAGGTAACTTCAATTAAACCGCTTTGTCAAAGGTCAACTCAACGGTGATTTTATTGTAAAGGATTACGAGAAACAGTAGCTTTTATGTTGTTTTTAGTTATAATAATTTGATTAAAACTACAGTTATTGAATTAAAAAAGTGTATTTTTTTAATAACTTAGGTAAGTAAAGAATAATTTGTGAATCTTAAAAAAGTATAAAAGAAATTATATTTAAATTATTAAAGTTTATAAATTTTTTTCACAAATTAAAAAAAAAAATTATTTAACGTTTAGAAGGCTAGCTAAGTTATCGTAACTACGGTGAAAAAGTTGACACGTGTAACTTAGTCGAGAAAATAAACGAAACATTTTTCTTAACCTGCGTAACTTTTTTTTTCACATCGTAAAGTGACGAAATTATGTCATACATTTAAAACCTTTTTACACTGACTCAATAATAAATAAAGTATATACATATTTCCTTCTCCATATACATTATCATTAAAAACGGATTTTGAGGAAATTATATCCAAAATTAATTGTTATGTTCATAAATATACGCTGTAATAGCTTTACGCGTATACCTTTTGATATGGTATTATACGGTAACTAGCAACATGTCTTATAAAATAATTCAAAGATCTTATTTCTAAAAAATTGCTGATGTACGCTAATTAATAAGAATTAGACGTTAATATTTTTACATATTTATTATATTATATTTTTTATCTATAACAATAAAAAAATGACATAAATTCGCGCCAAAATCTTAATTAAATTTAAATTGAATTCAAATAAAATCCAAAACATAGATGATAAAAACATGTCTAATATAATCTTACAAATTATGTAATGTGTATGTAATAATTATTAATACAAATAACATAATGATGCAATAAAAAACTGACACAGAAGCGCGCCAAAAGCACGTGTGACGCGGCGGCCATGTTTCCCCGGCGCTAGGGGATATCCTTAGCGCGGTGATGTCACATTAAGCATTTAATTTCCCGTTATAGCACGTGTATAGTTAAATTTAAAACATTTAAATGATATACAACATATTATGTAACTGACGTAAAACCTACGTCTACGTATAAATTCCGTTATAGACGGGATTTTTACAACGTAACTTACGAAATTTTATACCTAAACATTACAACAATTTAAAGTTATACTACGAATTAGTGTAGACTGTAATTTACTTAACATAAAAATGCATTGTATTTAAAGTGAATAAAATAAATGTCCATTGTTAAATATTATTTGCAAAATGACAAAGTTATAAGTTTAGTAACGTTTAATTTTCACTTCTACACATCATTTTGAGATATAAAATATTCTGTATGCAACAACAGAATCAAAAATATGTTTTGATACATGTTTTACGACAGTGGAAACTAACGGATGTTCGTAGACGATATACGACTTAGTCGCTAGAATAATTTGTAGCAAGAATATGTAAAATTATACGAAGTCTGGTTGAATTAGATACAGGTCAGCGCATCAAATGTGCACAATAAACGTGGGCTTGACAATTGACAGGTTGATATGTTCATATATTACGAGTATGTTGACGTAAATCTGCACTCATTTAAGACTTATAACTAAATCTTCTATTTAATAGACTGTATTTATACGTTTTTTAAACAATAGAAAGATTTTGATTAAATTTTTGTTGTTTAGTACCATGCTTCATTTGTGGCCACCATTAAGTGGCGATGGGTTGGCCTTATTGCCCGCAGAACCGAAGGTCAATGGCAAAGTACAGAAACGGCTGCCATGAACAGGTCCACGCAGTGTGGTCATCTCCCGCAAGATGGAGCGATGATCTGGTCAAGGTTGCGTCGTGGCGATATTTACGAGAGGCGTCACACTCTTGGTGCTGCTGTTGCTGTTAATTCTGTCACAAAATGTATAAGTAAATCTTATTTTAAATAGAAAATGCTGTAAAAGAAAAAAAATATGACAATAGCAATAGTACGACAAGGATGTTGTGACCTTTTTAAGATATTGACAGGGGAGCGTTAGTTACTTGTGTCCATCGGGTCAGATAACTTTGTTGGTGTAACAGTTGGTCTCTGAGACTATAATCTCTGTTTAAAACATATCGCTTTCACGGTTTTGTTAAAGATAATGACTGGGATGTTATGTTTTATACAGATATTCTAGTCTCAGAAACCCAAGATAAATGTTTATATTATTCTTTACGTATGTCGTCGTTTCATTGTCAATTTTGTGATTTTGTAATCTAACTGGACATATCTCACTAATATTATAAATGTGAAAGTCCGAGTCCGGCTCAACGGATCTCGATGAAATTTGACACAGATGTAGAACATTGTAAGAACACGTAGGCTTTTAATAAAGTTTTTTTTATCTTGACGGTGTCGTGGTCGACGTCTAGTAAGTATATTACCAATATGAATCACAGTTTGACCTGGATTTGATTGATATTGACGGATTTTAAGGTCACGATTATGTTGCAATATTGGTTAAATTTCCTAAGACACGCCTCAATTTCCTCACACCTTTACTCATCGGTTTGTCCGGCTTGTCGAATTATTGTAAATTATTGTGAAAGGTTTTTGGGTAATATCATTTTAATTAATATTTTTTAGTGTTATTGGAATAGTGGCTGTTGACCGCGAATAGCGAAAAATTAAAATAAAAAACTTGAGTGGTGTCAAAAGACACCGGGATGGAACGAAGTTCCTTTCAATTAATTAGTGAAGGAACCAATGTTTATTCTATGAATAAAAAACTTAAATCTTCACAAGAAGTACATTTTATTTCTATGAATTTTCGTTATATATTGTCACGTCGTTGCCATGGTGAAGTAGCGCTCATTCGACGTTAACATACTTACTATAGCAAAAAGTGTCGTGACAATTTTTCGTAAGAATTTTTTCCGTCTAGCCCCCTTTCACAACGCGCGATAAGGTACTTCGTTCCAAAAATGGATCACTTACATCAGATAATCGAATTCGATTAACTGTATATATATGTCATCTTTAGCACACAAGCGGACAAACATTCCAGACGCGTGCGGACGGGATAAATCCTGGAAGACAGCCGGGAATTCCGAGACACGTCATAGTGTCTATGACTCATAAACAGACAAATGTCCAGACTAATAAAATGGTCATAAAATAGTAGCTACTTCTTTATAAGACGTATTTCTGAATCGTAGGAATTATATAGTTATAGTGCGACAAACTTTTCTGGCCCGGTAAGTAATTGGTAATGTCAAAAAAGTAACTGGCACAGTAGCAAATGTCATGTCTTTTTTAATGTGTTCTTTTCTACCTGTTATTAGTTGACAAGCGGGCAATCGGCCACCTGAATAATCTCTGGAACGTATGGAACGATTTTGGACGACATTTTCAACTGAACTTAGGCTATTTTTTTACTGCTTACGAAGTCTCGAGCGAGCGCTAATCCTAACTAAATTGGTATGGTTTTCTTCGTAAACAATTTATAGGTTATATAATATACAAATAAACCTTAGACGATTGGAGCGATGGGGCAATACGATATATGTGACATAGCGTTCACAAGTTACACACACTTATATTCTACACTGACATTGATGGACAATTGACCTTTTCCATGATTTTTTTTTGACAATCTAACGTCACGGAATTAGAAAGCTAACTTAAAATAGACAACACAAATTATCTATTAAGAGATATTTGGTAATATTCAAAAGCAAAAAATTAAAACTTTTATGTAGTATTTTCAGTTATCTGTTACTATTTGCACCAATATATTAATGAAAATTGCTCGAACAAATGAACGTTTAATTTTATGCATAATTTGGTATATATTTTTTTAATGTTTACATTTTTTAATCATCATCAATAAGTAATGAGATTGAATGTGGATGGCTATAAAGGTAGAGGAAGACCAAAGAAAGTATGGATGGATTGTGTGAAAGAGGATATGCGTAAGAAGGGGGTAAATTCAGATATGACGGCTGATAGAGATGTATGGAGGAGTACATACTGTGCCGACCCTACATACGGATAAGGGCAGGTTGATGATGATTTTTTAATCATCATTTATGTACTTACTTTTTATTTATTCATATAGATTTATTAATAAAACTTCTTAACATTAGAGGGAACTTATAATATTGATAAATAAACTAACCAATTCAGTGATACATCTCAACACATCAAACTATACAACTGAGATGCCAACGATAACTTCTAGAATCTAATGATATATCGTCCGATCTAATGTTATATGTTAAACTAGCTTTTACCCGCGACTCCGTCCGCGCGGAATAAAAATAGAAAACGGGGTAAAAATTATCCTATGTCCGTTTCCGTCAATTACCAATTTTCAGTCAAATCGATTCAGCCGTTCTTGAGTTATAAATAATGTAACTAACACGACTTTCATTTATATATATATAAATAGATGAACCGATCGCGTAATGTCATTCTTATCACCTTTAAAATCGTTATAGTCAATTAGAAAGAATATTTTTTTTAATTACTTTCAACGACTCTCGAATAATTTAAAAAAAAAACTTTCGATCTACGTAAAAAAATCGATGATTTTACACTAACTTTACGTTTTAATTTCAGAATAACACAAATTAACATTATTTCACTAACACAATTATTCTTTTCCTCATTTTTTTCTCGATTTATCGTATGTTTTTTTTTGTTAGTAAACAAATTATGTTCGTTAATGTCTGTGCAGCGCACGTGCATCCCCGACCATGAGAAGGGTTGGGGCCATAAATCTATCGAGTTCGCTATCGCATTCTTTGTGCGGGCTGTCCATTTGATCCTTTGTTCATATTTTTAAAATGTAAAATTATTTTTCGTTGACTATGAACAAGCCCAAAAAATAACATTCAAACAACGGTAATAAACACATAAATCTGAATCCCTTTTGTTTTTGAAGAATGTTTATTGCGTGCACATTTCGTCTTTTTGTATTTTTATTTTTCCCTGTTTGTTTCTTATCTATGCAATGACAAAAAGTGTTATTTGCCGCTTTTTCAAATGAACCATAAACGATTTTTTTAAATAGTTTTTGTTGTCTTTAAACTTTAATATTAAAATAAACATTGTTGTCGAGAACACAAGTTTAGTTGTATTTTAGTCACGACTTTGAAGAGTAATGCACGCTTAGTTTGATTGCAATTCAACGCAGAATCTATCCTTTTTAATAGATTTCTCATTTCGCGTATTAGACAAAGTGTAAAAGTATTGTATTAAGAGTAAAGTGTTTTCGAACTCCATGTTGATTTTATAATTTTAAATATTAAAAAAAAGTGAAGTTAAATAAATAAAAAAGCCATTTTTAATGTGAATTAAATCTATTGAAGACTTTTCGAGATATTTGTGTAAATGTGAAATGTTTATAAATTTTTAAGGTGTCTAGCGCCTAGATTACGCAATATTTGTTAGAGGTAAGTTTGATTAAATCGTCATTATTTTTGAACAAGGTATCTGTGGTACGCTATTGTTCATGTCTTTCCCGGCCGCTCTGTATATTGTATAATATACATCGCATTCGCACTTCGTATATAATCAATTATCAACTCGTTCGTTCGCCATTCGACTCGCCGACAGTTGCCGAACATATTCGAACTTACGAACATAGCCTGATGCATAATTTAAATAAAATGACAGCACGTCAATAAGTGGAAGTTAATAAGAGCGTTAACACATTTTGAAGTTAACTGTTAACTTCGTTAATTAACGATTAAGGTATTAACCATCATATAATTATTATTCTTTAACTAACTCATTTTTATCTGATGAAATTCTCTCTTTCATAATGTTTGTTGGTATTTCGAAAACGAAAATACCCAATGAGTGAATTATTGCATAACGTTTAATAACCAATCTAATATATAAAATTCTCGTGTCACAGTTTTCGTTCCTGTACTCCTCCGAAACGGCTTGACCGATTCTCATGAAATTTTGTGAGCATATTCAGTAGGTCTGAGAATCGGCCAACATCTATTTTTCATACCCCCCCCCATTTTTTAACTGCGCGCGGACGGAGTCGCGGGCGACAGCTAGTCTTATATATAAAATTCTCGTGTCACGGGGTTCGACTTGAACTCCTCCGAAACGGCTTGACCGATTCTCATGAAATTTTGTGAGCATATTCAGTAGGTCTGAGAATCGGCCAACATCTATTTTTCATAAACCCCCCCCATTTAGTTCTTTTTTAACTGCGCGTGGACCGAGTCGCGGGCGACAGCTAGTACTAATAAAAAATAAGAAAGAATTGATTGTTTGTCTGCATTGAATAAGCACCGAAACTACTCGACCGATTTGAAATATTCTTTCACTGTTGAGATGTTACACTATCCTCGGATGACAAAGGCTATGTTTATAACTAGATTTGCTTATTCCGTGCAGACGAAATCGTGGTCAACTGCTAGTATGTAATAATTAGATACTAGGTAGAACTTAATGACTTAAGTAATTTTAGACAAATGACTTCTCAGTTCATAAAACAAAAATTTTAATAAAGTTTATTTGCACTCTGATGCTTATTTATAAATAAACCAAATATGTGACAAGTATTGAATAATCGATAATGATATGTAATTAAGTATTAATTGAATTTAATTAGTTCATATTTATCACTGAGTTTGGTATAACATAGATATGTAACGTAGTAGGTGTCGCCTGCGATTTCGTCCGCAGGATATTTAAAAATTTAAAAACGTAATAAGTAGCCAATGTGTGTGTTCCAGACTATGATCTACATCTATGTCAAATTTCAGTGAAGTCCGTTGGGCCGTTCTGGAGATATCTTTAAACAAACATCCATCCATCTAAACATTCGCATTTATAATAATATAAGTAAGACCTGGAGCGCACTTAAATACATTCACACAAACTTTAGTTCAACTTTTATTTAATTTTTCACTTTAATATTCTGCATTTTAATAGTAGGAATTGAATGAAAGATGAAACGTTTTAATTTTATATTTTAATTAAAAAAAAACTTAATATTAAATTAAAGCTGTTGACTTAGAAACAACTTAATTAAAATTACCAAACCTAAAATAGTAATATTTGTTAATAACTTTATTAACGTTGGTTTTCACTGCCAAAAAACCTTTACTGTAAAGAGAGAAATGTCACTTTGTACAAGTTTCTCGGCAGTGGATATCAACGCTTAGAATCACAATGGCACGGATGTTTGTTATAAATAAATAATTACATTCTATTTAAAATCACAATTTAAATTACAATACTACTTTATTTCATTTAACTGCAAATTTTCAGAAACATTTTAAATACCTTTAAAATAATATATTTCAATTTATTACAAGAAAATACTGTAAAAAAAATAAAAACAATTGCAACACGATTTTGAAAAATCAGTGGACTTGAGTTTATTTTACCAGTGACTAATTTAAAAAAAAAGTTCGATTGACTTTACCAAATATGGCGCGGGAAAACTAAATGACACTTCACTCTTCGAAACTAGTCACTGGCAGTGTTTTACACTTTATTATTTCGATTGAAACTCTTTTTTTTACAATAAATCAACATTTAAACACATAAATCCAATTCTTCTGAAGCCTAGTGGACATTTATTTCTGATGCCTGCGGCTGCGTGGTCTTCATATTTTGGTGTTGGCCGTATTTCTTTTACGATATCTCTTGTATCAGGTAATGTTTTTCTTTTCTTTCTATTACCGCCACAATCACAGGACACTAAAGGTGATAATAATCCAGGCATGATAGGATATTCTTCAACTTCCTCTGGTGATAGCGTTTTTAAAAATTTGAAAATATCATTCGCTTCTTGTGATATTTGTTTTTTATCGCATCCACAATTTCCTTGCGCGTCAACGATCGCTAGTAATGCGAGTAATACAATAATTTTGACGGCCATTTTGTATGCTCTAGTCGAGTCGCGGATGACATGTGATGCTTACAACCCTGTGCTTCGCTTTTAAATGCTTCGCTCGATTGTGACTCAGTGCTTTGAATCATTTCTGTATCAATTAGTTCCAGTGACGTGTGTATTACGTATATTGCGTTATCAAATTAAATTGGAACAAATAATTGTAATGTTAGTTATTTATTTTAATTTATATTATTAATTAACTAAAAATAATTTAAATTTGTTTTAATTTCATTACGTTTTATTTGAATTATTGAATTACGAACGTTATTTTTTTTACAATGGAATTAAATTGACAAAGTTGAAAAAGTTGTACTAATTTCTTATGAGATTTTCTAGCTTCGTAAGTTGTTTAATATATCCCTTCAGCTTTTCTCAAAATTAAAATGACCACACGTATCTTTTATACGAAGTTATAATGAAATATAATTGTGTTTTATTGGCCCAACCATAAACTAATAGTTCAGTGGCCGAGCCCAACACATCACCAATTTAGTACTATTATTTTATTACATAAAGCTTGTAATAAAACTGTATTAGATTAGATCCATTTAAAGTGAATGTAAACAAAGATGTGGGAAGTAATTATATTTATAGCCAAATTTTACTTATCTTACTAATATTATAAATACGAAGTTTTAGTTGGATGGATGTTTGTTTGACTGTATCTTCGGAACGGCTCAACGGATCTTGATGAAATTGAAAAAAGAACACATGGGCTACTTGTTAAGTTTTTTTAATGCCGCGCGGACAGTGTCGCGGGTGACAACTAGTAATATTATAAATGCGAATGTTTCGATGGATGGATGTTTGTTCTTGATGGACGGATCTTGATGAAATTTGGTAGTGATGTAGAACTTAATTTGGAAAAACACATAGGTTACTAGTTAAGCCTTTTTTTAAATTAACTTTGCGCGGACGGCGTCTTGGGCGATAGCTAGTATTAAATAATTTAATTAAAAATCTTTATTTTCAAATGAAATAATAATAAAAAAAATGGTTTGTATTTGTATTATAAAATCGTAAAATATTAAATACAGCTGAGTAATTTACCAAATAAACTTAGATACAAAATTCTTATTTAGACTCTGTTGTAAAAAAAATTTGAAAAATGTAATTTGGGAATCGAATCTAGGAATGACGACGAAATAGCTATCAATTAATAAATCAAATGAGTCATTGAAGAAACAAACTTACTGACAGAATTCTAATATCTTATGAGTCATGTGTTCCTAGTACTTTTTGAAGCAATACAACTGAATTTGTTAAAGAACCCCTATGGTAAAGTGGTTGACAGTTGAGGGTTGTAAACCGTAGTATCTAGAATTTAAAAACCATGTTATATTCATTAATAATTTTCATTATCAGTTTTTTTTAATTCAATCTACTGTTGGATATATACCTGTCTTCATTCATACAATGTTGCACTTTTTACCCGACTGATTAGGAGGGTAAAAAGGGGGAGGGGATTTTCGAAAGTATATTTTTTCCCGGGATGTCATTGGATTAGTTCAAAACACATACAGTGGACTTACGGGAATAAAAACTTTGTTGTAATAACTGTCTATATTTTTTTCCTGAAGGTTAAGTTTTAAGGTAAAAAAAAAAAACAAAAGACGAACTAACGAGGATAATTTTTTTTTTAAGAAAAGTTTTCTTTTTTTTAAACGATTGTTGAATCACAAAATTGTTATGTGTTCTATGAAACACGGTTTGTATCAAATTTGTAAAACTTTCAAGTTATTTACTTGCATTGAATAATAATTAGTTGCAATGAGTAAACCAGTGCGTCAGAGCTTGAATGTAGATCTGTGTGGTTATGTATGTGGTATTTCATGCATTCAAAACAGTTAGGTTAGAATTTTTTTTAATCTGGATGAAAATAAAAATATGCTTTCCATTGAATTTTTTAAAATCAAAATTGTAAACTTAAAATTGTCTGTTTTATTTGCCATTAAAGAATTTAAAAAGAAAATTGGAACTAAAATTATTTTTGTCTATGAAAATTATAATAGCGAAGCATTTTTTTTAAATTATTCTTCCAAAGATAGTTTCTTTTCATACTAACAGATGGCGTTAATGATTACTTGGTAAGGAAGGTCCAAAGGACAATGGGCATTTTGGGCCAACATCTCAACAGTGATGAAACCCATGCCATTTGAAAGATTATGGGGTGTTATTTAATTCATACTATGGCAGCCATGTCGAAATCGAGTGCGAACATGGTGTTTTCGAACATTCAAAAATATAATAATTACTATGGGAGTTAGTAGCATTAGCGTGTTGTGTTTTATATTTAAGAGAGAAAAAACAACATGTTTGTTTGTTTATTGCTTTATTATCATTTATTACATAGATTTAAACATTTTTTAAAAAATATAATAATATAATTTTTTCAAAAATATTTGTTACATTTAATAAAATCTGTTACATTTTTGATTTTTTTACCGAAACAAAAATGTAACAGATGTTTGTATATTATTAAAATATTATTGTAGTTCGAAAAAAATGTTTAAATCTATGTAATAAATGATAATAGAGCAATAAATAAACAAACATGTTGTTTTTTTCTCTTAAATATAAAACACAACACGATAATGCTACTAACTCCCATAGTAATTATTATATTTTTGAATGCTCGAAAACACCATGTTCGCACTCGATTTCGACATGGCTGCCATAGTATGAATTAAATAACACCCCATAATCTTTCAAATGGCATGGCTTTCATCACTGTTGAGCATTTAGCCCAGACTCCATACAAATTTGCCCATTGTCTTTTAAAATTACAAAATGTGTTCAAGAAAAAGTTCTTGTAGTTTTAAATACGAGTAAATTTTGGATTATCTTTTTTCCATTAGAATCTTAAAACGTATGAGTATGAATATTATAACGTTCAACGCCAAATATTTCATTATCTATAGTTATTACTTATAAAAATCAATATTGGACGCGAGACGCGAGCTTACATAAATTCATCACTTCTCAAGACTACGATAGTAGCGTAGCGCGGACATACAACTTCGATGACCAAACATTTTCTTACATTTCAGGACATACTTAATAAAAATTAAAATAATTACAATAGAATTTCACTGCATTGACACATATTGACAACCTTTACATTCTCTATGTTAAAACAGAGACACTGATATTAAATGTATCGAGTAATGTGTGAGAAAAATATTTTAGAAACATACGCAACTCTAATTAGAAAACAATACATTCATCATTTATATTTAAAAAGTAATAAATCAAACCTAACCGTAAGGTTCCACTACCACAACAAATTAACAGCGGTGGAAACTAACTCTACAGCGGCAACAAAACACAATCATTCTCGTGTTCCAGAGATAATAACTAAAAAACAGATCATTTTACTTTATGAATTGTCCATAGATGTCGCTAGTGGTTCAAACTTAACAGTGGGTCTAGCACAAATGTTTGTGTCAATCGCCATCATATCGTCATGGAAAAAAAAATTGTATAAAAATTATCTCGGCTATTATATTGGGCGGAAAGTACAAAAATTTCAAATTTTATTGATTTTCTTACCTGGCTTTATCCCACTCACGGGTCGGCATGTATTGTTTTTAAATCTCAATATTTTGGCTTAAATTTTTTCCGGCCGCAAATCCTATTAAGTAGAAATAAATAAAAAGAAATTAAAAGAATTTTTTAAGTTATAAACTAAATAATATATATATATATATTGTTTTAATTTAAAATCTATTTATCTCACAGCGTGGGTCTCTTTGATATGCAATCAAATGATTTATCCCGTAAAAACAAAATGCAAATGTCGCCACCCTACACACATGGACATATCTTGGCGATGTAGAAAAATCTTAGAAGAGGGGATGCCTCCACCCGGCGCAATAATTAGTTTAACAGTGTTCGAGCACCCACCCCCCCTTTTTCCGAGTTCACCCCCCACCCTCAAGACGTATGTGTGAGTTACGCTCACTATAGAGAAAAATAAACCGGAACAGTGGGGGAGAAGTCGTTTGTGTTAAATCGCGGTTTTATATTGATTTATGTAATTGGATATACATACATAACATACATAATATATGTTCACGACTGTATTCCTTGATGAGATAGATAGTAAGAATAACGAATAACCTCAACAATTTAGGTCAAAAATTCAACAATAGATGGCGGTATAAATTGCCATTATAACAGAATATAAACTTTGAAAAGCTTAACTTCTGCTGCACCTCAAGTGGTCTCCTTTAATATCTTTTTAATATGAGAAATCGCAAAGGTCCACCTAAGTGACCAATCATCTACTCTCAGTGCATATAAGCTTAAGTCTTGCTTCTATATATTCTGTAAATCTTAAAAATATTATAAACTAGCTTTTACCCATGACGCCGTCCGCGCGGAATAAAAAACTTGAAAGGTGTCAAGGGACACCCGGATGGAACGAAGTTCCTTTCTATTAATTTGTGAAGGAACCAATGTTTATTCTATGAATAAAAAACTTAAGTCTTCACAAGAAGTACATTTTATTTCTATGAATTTTCGTTATATATTGTCACGTCGTTGCCATGGTGAAGTAGCGCTCCTTCGTCGTTAACATACTTACTAGAGCAAAAAGTGTCGTGACAACTTTTCGTAAGAATTTTTTACGTCTAACCCCCTTTCACAACGCGCGATAAGGAACTTCGTTCCAAAATGCACACAAAATAAAAAAGTTCCTATGTCCGTCTCTTAGTTCTAAGCTACCTGCCCATCAATTTTCAGCTAAATCAGTTCTATCGATCTTGAGTTATAAATAGTGTAACTAACACGACTTTCTTTTATATATATAGATGTGAAAGTTTAGATGAATGTAAGGATGTATGTTTGTTAGAAAGTATACAGAACGTCTCATCGGATCTCTGTGAAATATTATAAAGATGTTTCACATTATGGAAGAACACATAGACTACATATGATTCCGGAAATGTGTTCGGTTTCCGTGGTATAGATATAAAATATTTTTTTTAAATTCTACGTAGACGAAGCTAGTAGTAATATAATTAAGAAAAACAACATTTTAAGTTATCTTCCTGCCGACCCTATTTAGGCCTATTGGCTTACAATAGCTGGGGGTGAATTAAGATACCTTATCCCCCTTACACTCCCCCGGCCCCCGCTTGCAGTTTAATCAATAATGACAAAAGATTAAAGATATTGGGACAGAGGGGCGCCTAGTTGCCTTTAGTTTTTCGTAGAAGTTCATTTGATAGTAAATTGGAAATTATGTTCGTTCCTTTTTCCTTATATATAAGAAGAGGGCGCGTTAGCGATTGTCAACATTTCACCCAAATCCTTTGATCAAATAAAATACAGTGAACAAGTATTTATTAATGATATTAAAAAAGTAAAATTTAAAGAACTCTTAGCTTTATAAAATAGTCTTAAGTCCGTAGTTTTCGTGTTATATTTAGTTCATTCTTCAGAGGGCGCGGACAGTGACCAGTTACATTCAGAATGTACTCGTATCGCCGGAAATGCCAGCCCGGTCGTGCACTGACGAACTTCGATTTGCTTCTATTTTGTTACCCAACTGGCTGAATTTATAATAGTTTTTTTTTACTTAAATAGTTATGGTTTATTAATTTTTATGCCAGTCGTTTTATTTTTTTATTTCTCATTTTTTGGGAAGGTTTTATATCATTATTTTTGGAACAGATTTTGACGTTCCTCTAACATAATTTATACGCATAGAGTTATTGTCAATATAATTCTTCAAAAACAACAAACTGCCAGGTTAACTGGAACCCTATAGTCTATCTAGATTCTGAGTACGATCGAAATTTTCGTAATTTCTCTGTGAGAGTAAAATGCGTTAACACTGTCTACATTAGGAATGTGTTAAGTTTGATTGGATTGGGTTACAAGATCCGCTATTTCCCCGTCAGACAGGGTGTGCATAAATCTCACATGTGTTGGACAATAGAACTGACTACATATTTATAAGTTTGGGGGTCTATTGACAATCCATAGTGTTTGTCAGGCGTCTTTAATTGGCGGGAAAGTTGCCTTCAACGTATTGTCTATTGAACTATATTAAGTTTGTTTTGTTTTTAATCTTACTAATATTATAAATGCGAATGTTTAGATGGATAGATAAATGTATGTTTGTTTGAAGGTATCTCCAGAACGGCTCAACGGATGTCGATTGAATTTGGCATAGAAGTAGAACATAGTCTGGAAGAACATATAGGCTACAAATTAAGTTTTTTTTGATACCGCGCAGACGGAGTCGCGGATGACAGCTAGTTATATTTAAGATGTATTATTTAAATAAATGGACATGATGTTTTTGCGTTACTAACTAGAAACAATTTTTAAAATTATTGCCTGTCTTTACTTCTGTCCGTAAGGTCGCGTTGTCTCCAGGTAATCTCCGGAACGGCTGGAAGTTAGCTGATATATGTTATATGGTACTTTTTTAATTCAAATTGGCGGGTATCCGCTAGTGTTTATATAAAACTCAATTAACTACACCTGAATGCATTGCAATCAGATTAGAAATCAGTGTACTCATGAAAATAGTAACCGTGTCAAAGAGAAATGCAGTGAGAGTTTTTAACATTGGATATCTGGGAATCCCCGCAAGCAAATTTATACTTTCCTTTAAGAGGTTAAGGTGATATTGAACATGGTCATGTTTTGGAATTTAAACAAAAAATTAAACATTTACTTTTTTATGGATAATTAAAGAATAAAATGCAATATGATTTACTAAATCTCGAAGTTGGAAATCCATTTTAGTGTAAATATTTTACTAAAATTAAAGTTTTTGAGTGCTTTTATAAGGTAAGATAAAAATTTATTTTGATGGAATCATGATGTTTATAAGTTATTTCTTAAATGTACGTAATTTTCATGCTTTTTTTTCTTAATCCCGCTACACAACTTCAGTTTTAACTAAACAGCTGTACAGTACAAACGAGTGTAGACAAAACTGAGAACTGTGTTTACTGACAGAAAAAAATGGCTTCCTGTACACGTCACTTAACTAGACAGTTCCACTGTTCAGTTAAAACTGAAGGTGTGTAGCAGGCTTTAGTAAATATAAATCTTGGCTTAATTTTTCCAATGTTGCGAAACGAAAACAAACGCATTAACGATGTTATATCCGTCGTATTGATCCCCCGATTAGGGTTGCCAACAATAAACGTAAACTCAGCACTGGTAGCAAAAAATAAACCAACTATATTTGAGTTTCAAACCTTTGACAAGTATTAGTAACAATAGACGAAGTCCACTAAAATATCTGGTACATCCCATCGTTCTCATCAAGCCCATCACGCGAATGTGTACAGTCACATTCGTTCGCGGTGTGAAAGTTCCAGAATTGTTTTGTATCTCGCAACGAACTTAAAATCCGTTTCTTCTTATAAATAAATAATAGTTTCGTCTTAGCATCGTAATACTGACTTTTTTCTTTTAGTGTTGTAACCTATTTTTAAGAAAAAAAAAAGAAGTGTGATATGTTTTATATCAATATTTTGGTAGTGGAAACTCAAACGATTATCGCTTTAGAGGTGGAACACCGCTTATAACCGCGACTGTACCTTTCAAACCCAAAAGTGACAGCCCTGCCCGCCCCTCATGTATCGTAACCTGAGACCACCAGATTTCCTTCTGAACTCTAACATAACTGTTACTTAGATACGTAACGGTAGACGTTATTCAAAGAAATTCGGGAAAAATAGACATCGTCCTTTTATGTAGACCTCACCTGTCACTTGTCACCACATTCGCTATCGTGACAAGTGACGTCGTATAGGACTACTTAACATCAAGTAAAGCTATATTGTCTTTCCTGTCGGAAAATAGCTGTATTTTATGTCGATTAATAGAGGGTTTTTCCCTGACCTGGTAATTATGTAAGTTTCTTCCTTAGTGATCGCATGTAGCATAAATTCCTTCATCGATTTAAAAAATTAGGTGTTATTCGATCTTTTTTCACATAACTGTCATAGAGTAAAGTTGGCCAGTTGTTTTAAATTAGACATGCTATGAATAGCTTATTAGCTGTGCTAGCTATGTCTAGAGGTTTACAGGCTATACGAAGTTCTTGCTTAATTTAGTTGAATCAAGGAAACGAGTAATACTAAAACAAAAGTAATCTCGTCGGACACAATCGCAAAAGGTAATTAGTGAAGCATAATGAGGGCAACACTATAAATTTCCATTAGCTTTCTTTCAAGTGGCAACACTGAAAGTATTTTCAACGCGAGCGAGACGCACTCACACCCGTCCCTCTCGCACCCGACCTTTCAATTTTCGTCCGGCGTTTCTTATTTAGTTTCGCGCAAATTATCTCCAATTCTTCATATTATTAAACATCTAGGGGGGAACTAGCCCCCCCTCAGGGGTTCGGCGGGCGGCGGGGGGATGGTTTAATGACGGAGAGCGGTCATCGCCCCCACCTCTGCGTCCGGCACACTTGTTTCTTGTAAAATTTTTCCCCGATCTTTATTTTCTTTCGCCTGTAGCTCTATATAATTAGAGTTTGAAGCGCGTGTGTGCGTGCGCGGCGTGCGGGGCTTGCGTCTGTGTGCGCGGCATAGGGCGCCGTAAGTCCGGTTATTAGTTTTCTTGCGAGTTTCGTTCGGATGTTTTTGTTGGATTTCGATAATTTCGCGACAGGCCGCGTGCCAGGGGACCTTGCGGGGGAG
The DNA here is from genome assembly GCF_912999745.1 of Papilio machaon. NCBI lineage: Eukaryota > Metazoa > Arthropoda > Insecta > Lepidoptera > Papilionidae > Papilio > Papilio machaon. The sequence goes on along the minus strand of NC_060008.1, from coordinate 5,406,377 downwards.
GGGGGAGGATCGATATATGTGTACAGAATATGTTAGGGGACGTTTAGCAAGATTTTATAAATACTTATTTCACTTCGTAATTACGGCGGCCGTAATCGGATTTTATTGGTACGGATCCGCGGCTTGATTGTTTCTGATTAGTATTTGATAAATAAATAAGCTTCTTTTATGTCTTAAGGAAGTGAACTAGGAGTTATGTTTATTATGTCATTGAAACATTCAGTTAATTTTTTAAATAACAACAATTATCATCGTACTCAAGCTTTAAAGTTTCAATTGGTACTTAATTGTCTTAAGTATTGATTAAAATGTAATTATTTCACACAAATACTGTCATCGTATTACAAGAGAACGTGATAAATTGATGCAACATGATTTGCTTTAGTCCTTTTCTACATTTTATATTTTTCACGAATCTTGTCAAATTATCAGAAATTAGACTAAAACTTTATTAGCGAATACGAAGGCTAACTAAAAGCGAAAACGATTATTTCTATCACAGATTATAAACCTTGTTAGTTGTACAATTAAATATAATAAAATCTTACTAATATTATAATTACGAATGTTTGTATGAATGCTTGTTACTAAGTATCTCCAAAACAGCTTTACGGATCTTGGTGAAATTTGATGTAAATATAGAACACAGTCTGGAAGAACACAAAGACTATGATCGCGGAAATGCATACTAGTTTTCATTTTGATTAACCTCACGTTTGATAAATCTTATTTGAATTTAGGACATCATCTCAAATAACACGCTACTATTTTTTTTTTTATTTCGTGCAGACGAATTCGCGAGTAAGAGCTAGTTCTTTTATAAATTATATAGTTGTGCTCTGGCTCCTTCTCGAGGATTCATTACGCGGCGCGGGAAAGGAAGAGATAGATTGACATTACTATTCACAGGGTTGCCACGCGTTGTCGGGCAATTTACCCTGGATTCCTGTAAAAATTTAAGCATACAGATCTTTAAGAATTTTGGAATAAAATAAAATTTTAAATTGTAAACTAGTTAATATTTTGACTAGATTTTATTTTGATTATATATTAATCCGAGTATACCGAGATTTATTCGTATTTTTCCGAGATATTTGTCATACGAATGACGAAAATTATTGTTTAAATGCAATAAAAAATTTATTTAGGAAACAATAAAAAACGCATTAGCTAATATGTAACTACTATATTAGTACTAAATATAGCATAGCATTTAAAATGATTAATTGATAGTAAGTTGATATAAGAATTTATTAAATGTAGGCTAATCCGGTCCGGTCAAGTAGTTGGCAGCCCAGCTATTAACAAACACAAGCGCGTTGTTTACGCCGGTCGGGAAGAGTCGTCAAAATGTATAAAGTTTTTATTGAGTCTTTAAGTAGGAAGAACGAAGGGACTATTGCATTTTTTTAGACAAAGTAACTAATGTTTATTTATTTTTTAGTCTGATCAGAGAAGTGTCGGCTACGAGTCATTTTATAGCTCGATTTTGAACTTAACGTCACAAGATTAATTCATTTAGAACCTCGTGTCTTATGCACGTGCTCATGAAATATAGGGATATTATTATTACCTCTGATAAAACATAGAAAGTCTTAGAAATCAACATCATCAGCTCAATATAAGTCCCCACCGAGAACCGAGGAGTCTACCCTAAGTTAAGGGTGACTAGGACATAGTCAACGCTGGTCAAGTGCGGGTTGACTTCACACATATCATTGAATTTCTTCTCAGATATGTGCAGGTTGCAAGATAAATGTATATATGTAAATCGAAACTCTAAAAACATATTGGTACATAGTGGGATTCGAATCCAGGACCTGCAGATTGCAAACAAGTGCTTAACCCCTGAGCCACCGACGCTCTACTTTTTGAAATGCCAGATACAAATTCAATAACATTAACTTTGACCGCAAAATTATATAGCAAAAGAACTTGAATTGTATACGTCTAGTAATTCAAGTTCTCTTCGGTCGTATAACGCCATCTATTGTAGAACATTGACAAATGTTTTGTAGTACCGAATACTGGTGTTCAATTTTTCTACAGGAGTGGACAGTGATAATTTAATTTTCAAGTTTTATACAATTTAACGAGGAACTTTTTGGAAAGAGTTAGATTGTTAATCGAATGGTGTTTTTCCGGAGTTTCATTGAAAGCTGGACTTCTGGGTTTTTAAATATTAGGTCCTTACATATGAAATTGGCGTTTTTCGTACTGGCCACTTTAGTCACGAATTTCTCCTCTTTGGTAAGGAATTCCAAATTCAAATTTGTACAGCTATAGACTCATGTATTTGTGGTTCGATGACCGTCATTCATTTGTTTTTTTCTTCTGTTTTTTTCTGTTTGCGTCACTCATTTTACAAAATGGAAAACTTAAAATATCGCATTATTTACGAGTACGAGTTCCGCCGTGGCACTAGTGCTGCGGAAACGACTCGAAGGGTGAATGATGTGTATGGCGGTCGTGTTGCAAAAGAAAACACAGTTCGTTTTTGGTTCCAACGTTTTCGTTCTGGAAATTTCGATCTGCAGAACAAGCCCCGTGGACGGCCTGAGACTCAAGTTGATAATGAAGAGTTGAAGGCTATTGTGGAAGCGGATCCATCGCAAACCACGTCCGAGTTAGCTGCAGGCTGCGATGTTAGTGATAAAACTGTTTTAATTCACTTGAAGCAAATTGGGAAGATTAAAAAGCTTGAAAGGTGGGTACCTCACGAATTGACTGAAGCAAACCGGCAAACGCGCGTCGACTGTTGCGTTACATTACTAAACCGGCACAATAATGAAGGTATTTTAAACCGAATCATTACCTGTGATGAAAAATGGGTTCTTTACGATAATCGGAAGCGCTCAGCGCAATGGTTGGATCCTGGCCAGCCAGCCAAATCCTGCCCCAAGCGAAAATTAACCCCAAAAAAGTTACTTGTAAGCGTTTGGTGGACTAGTGCCGGTATTGTTCATTACAGTTTTCTCAAATCTGGCCAGACTATTACGGCTGATGTCTATTGTCAGCAATTGCAAACCATGATGGAAAAGCTAGCGGCTAAACAACCTAGGCTGGTCAATCGCTCCACGCCACTGCTGCTTCACGACAACGCTAGACCACACACTGCGCAACAGACGGCTACTAAATTAGAAGAGCTTCAATTGGAAAGTCTAAGACATCCTCCGTACTCCCCGGACCTTGCTCCAACAGATTACCATTTTTTTCCAAATTTGGATAACTTCTTGCAAATGAAAAAATTCGACTCCGATGGGGCAGTCCAAATCGCCTTCAAAGATTTTATTGATTCCCGTCCGACTGGTTTTTTTAGTAAAGGGATCAATGAACTACCTATGAGATGGCAAAAGTGCATAGAAAATAATGGTTCATACTTTGATTAATTAAATATATTATATTAAAAAATATTCGACTTTTTGTTCCTCCCATACAAAACGCCAATTTCATATGTAAGGACCTAATAATAGTAGACTAAAGTAGTTTCTGGACACATTTTATTAACCAAGATTTTCTTTTTGTTACTTCTTGGTGCTTCTTGTTGATTTTTTTTTATGCTTAACTTCTTGTTAGTAACTTGTGCTATATAATTCTAAATACGGAGTTAGTGAAGACCGATTCGAGGCAATTAAGAAGACCCCGCGTCCGTCGTCCCTTCGCCCCGCGCAGACCCCGCGCTCGCCAGCGCTCCTTCGTATTAATCTAATCACACTCGGTTTTCTCCAAGAATGTGTGAGTCTACGTCTTTAATAATAACTGGGGGGAGCCCGGTGGGGGGTGGGGGGCGCCCGACCCCATACTAGTGAAAAAATATCCCGAGGAAAACAATATTATAAATTGGACTACGCCGTATATGTGTTAGCTAGAGATGCGTGGGGGGTTGGGGGCGCGGGGTGTGGGGTGAGGTACGTATTTTTCGTTCGCCTGCCATTTTATTCCATTTTATTTTATTCGTCGTGTGACGTATACTATTTTCAGTTTTATTATTCCGTTACTTTGGCGTCGCGGGTTCACGGACGTCGGCTTGTTTTTTTTTTTCGACAAAGCGGGAAATTTTTATGTTTATTCGACAATCGACTCTATTGTATTGTTGATAAAGTTCTAAATTGCTCGGATATGAACCTCAATGTTTGTCGGTCAATACAGCCTGAATGCTAGTAATGTATTGTGTGGTTAATTTAAAATGAATTGAATTTCATTTGTCATGTTTCAGGGGAATATATATATATTTTAGCTATGTATTGTTTTTTCATATATTGTTCGCTAGCTCTTGGACTAATTTATATTAGACAGTTTTGGCTGGCAATATTCCTTAAAGCTTAAACATTTCAATTAATTGATACATTTTATCCCAAAATCACTAGATTTCAAAAAGTATTCGCAAAAAGCTTTTTTCTTAAAATAGGATTGCATTTCACTCATTACATTTCCTATTAAATTGTGTTCTTAATAGTGTATCCAAGGGCCATTTATGAAATTTGAAGTTTGTATGTTTTCTAGATTTAGAAATTCATTTGGTCTTTACTATACCATAAAAGTAAAAATGTAAAAACTAACCTCGGGTTTCTAAGAACAAAATCTCCGTTTAAAACATATTGTTATCACTGTCAAAGATAATGACAGGGATGACGATTTATACAGAAATATTGGTCTCAAAAACTCACAGTAAGTACACATATAGGTCAAGGTCGTTTAATTTAAAATGGCTTCCTATAATTAGGAATAAGGCAATACTGAAACCCTATCACTACTAAGGTATGCTAATTTAATTCTTTAAAATTACTTCTAATAGAGAATTCGCTAGAAGTATTTAAAGATGGCTACAAAGGTGGTGGAAGATTGAAGAAAGTATAGATTTTGTGAAAGAGTGATGATATATATGAAAAGGGCAACCTTATTGTATAAATTATAAACAACACGGCAGCCAAAAATGTTTTTATTTCGTTGTTAAATCTATATACTAACACTATATACATATTTACACTAAAATTCCATAAAACACTAATAATTACTACATTCCGTTAACACACTTTCCGCGCCATTTTCTTATCTTTTTCTAAAACAAAAGGCAAAGGTCTTGATGACCAGTATGCCACCTCTTTGGGAGAACGCAAACTCCTTGTCTACCAAAGAGATGGGACACATAATTCTTCACTTCACTGATGTTCTTATATACAGAATGGATGATTTTAATATGAAGTTTTATATTTTTTAATATAACATCAAATATAAAAGGAACATACATATATATAATATATATATAGAGACGAAATATTTCTCAATAGCTTTATACATCGTATTGTTCAGTAAGAATTTTGCTCATATCCGTCCATCATTTCGGAACGAATATTAAATTTTGAAGAGGCCCCGCCGACAGGGGGCGCCTTTTACAAATATGTTATAAAATACCACGTGTATGTATTATTGCTTTAAAAATATGTCACAAATATTACTAATATTATAAATGTGAATGTTTAGATGTATGTTTGAAGGTATGTCCAAAACGGTTCAACGGATCTTGATGAAATTTTGCACAGATGTAGAACATAGCCTGGAAGAACATACAGACTACTTATAAAGCTTTTTTTTTATGCCGTGTGGACAGAGTCGCGGGAAACAACTAGTAAACTATATATATCTTAGTAAAAAAAATCTTATTCGTCAATTTTATGCGTAAGACATGATATTAATTTTCTTATAAAAAAATTAAACATACTAACGCCTGTCACATATAGGGGGAGACAGAGATTACAAGCCAGTTAGTGCAATTCTGACATACTCATCTCGTTTACCTTTAGAATTGTGATGGTGAACCAACGGCACAGACGCCATTGAAGAGCCACAAATTTTATGGCTATGTATGTGTAGGTGTTATGTTAATGTATAGGAAGGACCAAATGCGATATCTGCGTTACGAAATGTTCTCAATAATTATAAAGTCAAAATTATTGTCGATATGATTGTACGTTTGTTACCTAATTTAAAATTTGCAGGTTGAAACTAAACGGTTCGTCACTCCTGCAATCTAAGTTGGTTTCACTGACAAACCTGTATAACTTGCTTAACCTTTTTTATCTTTTTCCACTCTGTATAATACAAAGTTTACATTTTATGTGTCAATTCTTTTAACAATATTCAACAACATTTTATTTCACGTATCATTTACGTATATAAATATTCACTTGTCGATAAATTTGAATATAGATAAAATATAATCGATGCTCGATTTACTATACTTTTAATTTCACCTTATCTATGCTTCGTATTATCTTTAAAATGGCGGCGAACGGCACAGATAAAAATGAAAAATATTTTCGACACAAAATCAATACGAAGCGCTCCGCTTTGACATGTCACTATATATAAATATGTGTGTCGGTTTGTATAACTCATAGTATGAGGGTTGCTTCGAACGTGTATATGCGTATATTTTCCTTATATGTGTTCCGCGCACATTTTGAGGTTATGAAATAGCGCTGTAAAATCGACTAAAATAGATATTTATTGCACTGCCAACTACAGTTGAGAATTAATTTTAAAAACAAAAAGCCAAACTATTGGCAGGCAAATCTTTACATCCTTCTTTCTAAAAGTCTAACTATGTCAGGGATTCCCAAAGGGGTCGATATCAACCCCCTTTAAAGATTTGCTAATTCTCACTCTGTCTTCTATTGACCTAAGTCTAAAAAGTAGATAATTTGACCATGGCGGGTCTGTGGTAATAGTTCATTTTGGAAAAGGGGGTCACTTGTCCAAAATAGTTTAGGGATCCTTGTTCTAAATCAGTTTAGCTACACGGTAGCACATTTCATCTATTTATATCTATACTAACAAAGAGAATAGATTTTTAATTAACTATCTTACGAATGAACTAAAAACTACTGGACCGATTTAATTTTTTTTTTTTACCATAATAAAGCTACACTATCATAGAGTGACATAGGCTATATTTATTATTGTTATAAAATATTAAAAAAATATATATGTCGATTCGTGTGAAGTGGTCGGACAGCTAGTAGTTATATGCCTACAAATATACCCGCGAAGTACACAACCCTATTGTCATTTGGGTAAAAATTAAATTTAAATTCATCGTTTATTTATTTTATAGTGGGAAAACGAAAGCTTTAACTTATTTTTGCTTACGTGAGTTGGTAACCACAAGTTAAGGTAAATCAAGGCTGTCAACGCATTGTCCTAGTTGCGGTTAGAAACACCATCTAATGACGTGAATTTATTTGATTGAATTACAATGTAAAATGAATTGATAAATACGATTGACGACATTGTTGTTATAAATATTATTTAATTTAATGTTTCTCGTTATTTATTAATTATTAATTTTTCTCTGTGTGTGTTTAAAAAAATCTTGAATTTGTAAAGTTTAAACAACGATTGAAACTCGTACTAGATGTTTGTATCTTAGACGAATAATAGAGGTTTTTTTTTATTCAAAAGATTTTGTATTTAATGGTGTCATGAGTAGCTGTCGCCCGCGACTACGTCTGCGCGCGCTAGTTAAAAATAAAACTTAATACGTAGCCTATGTGTTCTTCCAGATTATGTTCTACAAGATCTGTAGAACATAATCTCCGTTTCGGAGATACCTTTTAACAAACATTCATTCATCCATCCAAACATTCGCATTTATAATATTAGTAAGAAAGTAAGAAGTATTTACATTACATAAACATAAGATTGACATTTTGGATCCACGTAACTTTGGGATCTCCGAATATAAATTTTTACCGTTAAATAAGTATGAATGGTTATATGAAATGGTTATAATATTTTGTATACATTGTAAAATTATCGAATTTTTAATTCATAAATTTTAAAATTGCACCTGGTACGATCGGGAGAGGGGGTTGGTGGGGGGGGGGGGGGGTGTGACCGCGGACGTTTCGATTCCCGTCTGATTGAAAATAAATACCGGTTAAAATGCTCGACAGGTCACAGTAGGAATGGAGTAGATTCTATTATATTATTTTTAATTTATTAGATTTAGTATTTTAAATTCGATGTGTCTAAAAACTTAGAGAAGGCTATACAAAATAACCATAATTTCTAAAAATAATCATACTAATATGCGAATGTTTAGATGGATGGATATTTGTGTGAAGGTACGGCTGAACGGATCTTGATGGAATTCAGCACAGCACATTAAATTTTTTTAAATTCCCTGCGTACGGAGTCGAAGGCGACAACTAGTAATACATAAATACATTAATTTGAACATTAAACACCAAATAATTAATACCAAACACAAGGTACAAACACCTTTAGCATTTGAACATGACATTTAACGCGACTCCACGCATCCCCTGTTCGGCCGCCCGCATGTCACTCCGCCGTCCATTATAAAATGTCGGCAGTAATCGACCTTTATTTTTATTTTATTTGTGCCAACCCCCCCACCCCCTTCCCAAACCCCCACACCCCCAACCCCTGCGACCGATATTTCAAAGTTAACGACTGCAGCGTAAAATATGCCACGCCACTCGAAATAAAAATTCGGACGAACGAATAAATTTTTGTTTTATATCTATCTAGTTATATGACTTTCTGATGACAGGTTAACCGTGGCCTTATTAGGGTGACCAAAGAACGACAAGTGACAGTCCGGAACATTTACTATGGTATTTCAATATTTGTATCCTCAATTTCTATTACAAATATATGGACAGTTAAGATGAACTACTGGTTTATGTTAGATAAAGGTATCCCACGGGAACCGTTAGTATTTTCGGGATTAAAAGTATCCTATGTGTTCTTCCAGACTAAGTTCTACCCCTATATCAAATTTCATCGAAATCCATGCAGTCGTTCTGGAGATACCTTTAAACAAACATCATTTAATGATGATTAAACAATTTATCTTACTATTATTATGAATATGAATGTTTAGATGGATGGATGGATGGATGTTATTTGACACAGATATAGAATATAGACTGGAAGAAGGCTTTTATTAGGTTTTTTAATTCCGCGCGAAAGGAGTCTCGGGCGACAGCTAGTATTAGTAGTAATAGTATAAACAGTTTTGTTTTGCAGTGTTCATCAGTTTTAAGAAAACACCTCTCTTATTAACTATGTTGTAACTATAACTATGTATTAATTGAGGCAAATTTTAAATTAAACTACGAAATACTAAGGAATCTTAATTATTTCAATTAAAAGCGATATAATTCGTAAATTTATATCAAATCGTCATCATCATCATCATCATCAGCTCACTATATATCCCCACCGAGGGGCTCAGAGCCTACCCCAAGTTAGGGGTGACTAGGCCATAGTCAACCACGCTGGCCAAGTGCGGGTTGGTATCAAATATCAAATCGTAGTCCCGATATTTTTTTAAGGAATTTTTCTTATCACTATTTCAAATATTTGACGTATAAATTATTTATTTGGAGAACTTAAAGAAGAAAATTTGGAAAATTTTAACAATATAAAGAAATGTTAAACCTCTCTAAGTTTCCAATTAAATTAATTACATACGACAAAGTTATCATTGTATAACTTTAGTGGGTAACTTGTACAATATCGTTGTCTCACTCCCTTTCAACGAGAACGAAAGGAATAACGATATCAATATATAAAATTTTCGTGTCACAGTTTTCGTCACCGTACTCCTCCGAAACGGCTTGACCGATTCTCATGAAATTTTGTGAGCATATTCAGTAGGTCTGAGAATCGGCCAACATTTATTTTTCATACCCCCCCCCCCATTTAGTTTTTTTTTTTAACTGCGTGCGGACGGAGTCGCGGGCGACAGCTAGTGTTCTTATAAAATAATTTCTTCAGAGGAAACAAACACTTAACTTACAGTTACTAAGAAAGTAACCGGGGCATTTGGGTCGTAAATTTTTGTTATTTTACAATATTTCTAGACTCATTTTATCAGACTAACCGATCTAAGGTCTGTTAAGGTTAAAGTTTGGGCTAAAAATAATAGTTTACACTTTTTTATTGCTAGGCACTATTAAGAGTAAAAAATATTATAATTTTTTTTTTATTATAAGTCCTGTTAAACTATTAAAATGTACGGTAACGTGGTCATAGTACCGGTTTCTTTTTTTTTACATGGCCAACCGATTATTTTTTGTACATTTTTGTACATATATTGAAGTTAAAGGGAACCAAATCTTAGCACGAAAATTTAATCTAGAATGCCCTAAATTGTTATATCTACAGAATCTTCTTGATGTTAGTGAATTACTTTTTAGGTCTTTTATCTACATAAAAGCAATGATGTGGTCCACAGGTCAGGAGGGAGCGCCCCCCAGGCACCGAGCAGCCCCCCCTCTTCGCCGATGATCGAACTTTACAGGTGAATATTTCCTAAGTTGTTATTTTATTTGAGACTAGCTTTTACCCGCGACTCCGTCCGCGCGGAATGAAAAAAAAAAAGAAAAAGAAAACGGGGTAAAAATTATCCTATGTCCTTTTCCTGGTTCTAAGCTGCCTGCCCACCAATTTTCAGTCAAATCGATTCAGCCGTTCTTGAGTTATAAATGGTGTAACTAACACAACTTTCTTTTATATATATAGATAGATTAGGTAGGTTTATTAATACTAGCTAGATTTGCGAGAATTGAAATCTGAAATTAGAGAAGTATAACGTTTAAATTATAACCAGTTAAAGTAACAATAAGTTATTCTGATCATTTAATTGTGACTTAAATAGTTCCTTTATGTTGATTTTTCTTAGTAAATCTCCACTGAAGCACTCAAAACTTGAGTTGTATATAAATTTTTAAATCAAACAATCATGTATTCTGCGTTTTATTCAACTTTAAATAAATAAAGATCTTTTCTGAATTAAAATTCAAAATTCATTGAAAAAAACAATTTTTTAATTGCAAAGCGTCAAAAAATTGTAAAATCCAAGTCGTTAATAAAAATTCGCACCGCCGGCAAGTCCTAGTTATTTATGTACTCAACAATATCCCGTGAAAACTTTTCCCGTATTTTCTGCAAAAAAAAAGTGGGGGCAAAAATTTCCCGAAGTAAGCTGAAGTTGAATTTATTACGCCATTACTCATAATCATAATCGTGCGACGGAGATGCAAGATACCCGCGATGTGACGTATGGCGTGAGACGGAAATAGACAGAGCTCGTAAGTGCGAAGGAGTAGGGGGATATTTGTTCGTGCGTCCCTTTTGATAGTGTTTCCAAATTTTGGGAAAGCATTGAGTATTGTTTGCTATAACGGTGGGTTCACATGGCGTACTAAATTTTTATACTGTCTTTTCGTTTAAAATATTTGTAATGTTTTATGAGTTCTTAGGATTAATTTTATGAAGAGTTCTTATGTAAAATGGATTTACTGAAATTCTCTTCCTTCTGTAAATAGAAAAAAAAATAACTATAGGTCTACCAGGATCTGATGGCAAAAAAAAAATAGCGATTTTCATATGGCAACAAAGAAAAAATGTCATCTGTCAACTGAAATTTCGAGGAATTATTATTTTTTTTGGTTTGGCTTCAAATTTCCTTTAAAAAGTGGTGAAAATGTTGAAGAAACTTCTTCGATTGCAAGCAGGGAATATTGTTTTCAATGTTTATCTAAGAATACTTGATGAACAATGTGAGAAACAAACAAAATCATCGATATTAATCCATGTGCAAGCGTTGACTTAGTAGGAATGAAGCGTCTTGATACTTTGGTTTATTGCATTTTTCATTTGTATTAATGTGTATTTCAATAGACATGCAAGTGATATAAAATCTTTAACAGAAGAAGCTTTCTCTCAAATAGGGATCGATGAATGGCGAAATCTTGTGAACATGATGCAGGACGAAAGGTTTATCATAAATACTGCGACTTCTTCGTCATCCTCTTCTGATGAAAACTTTTTAATAGATGTGCAGAATTTGGAACCATTTTACAGGTCTAATAGTCCTTAATTAATTAATAAACTCATGAACAGAATAATTGGAGTTTTCATCTAAATTTCGAACCTCCCATTCGCCACAGTAAGACTTTCAAAAAAATATCATTTGATAATTTTTATATTTACATGTATCACACACAATCAACCGCTATAAGGAAAAAAAGTATCAAAACGTTTTACTCCAATTTCCCCAGTATTGCTAGCGTCAATTTCTTTTTTCCCTTTTTGCCATCAGATCCTGGTAGACCTATACTAACATTATCTAATATAGACAGGATTTTGTAGTAATTAATTTTCTTAGATGTTTCTTCTGATTTTGTTCTTTTATCTACAAAATTTTAATCATTTTAGACATGGAAATTTTGTTATTTTCCTTTTTTCATGTAATTAGATATTTAATATAAAATTTCACTAGTAGATTAAATAAAAAAAAAAATTAGGGATTCATGTAAACCTAGCTTAACCGGCAATGCACCGGCCCCCTGTTGAAATAATCAACGCGTGCATGGGGCGGCCGGGTGGGGAACAATTTTGCTGTTTTCTACAAAAAAAGAGAGAATTACGGCACACGTTTTTACTTAAAACATATCAGTTTTGATCGCACGCGCAGCGACCACTCACCGCGCAAATCATCTAACGACTGTTGCCCTTTGACGTTTGATTTTTTTTAAATTCGTAAAAGTCAAAAGAATTTTGAAATGTCGGCTTGTAATTTAAAGTGAAACTGTTTAGTGGTAAAGTTGATTTTATTTTTAAAAATAATGGTGATCAGAACTAAATATTTTAAATGGTGATTTAAAAGTTTTTAAAATGGACCTAACAGTGGATAAGAGCAGGTAATTTAATCTTATTGGAATCTTGTGAGGATGTTTTATACAGAAATGATTCTTAATTAAACTAGTCGTAAAATAGAAGATAGTTTTTTCTAGAAAGTAGTGACGGTCAGTAACAATAGCACGATACATTAACTTTTATAATAATAATACATTATAATAATAAAAAATATTTTCTACTCAATTTGTACTCAAAGTATTTATATTGGTTTGCATAAGCAGTGTTAACTTAATTATGTAATTTGTACCAACTTATTATTGTAAAATAATTTGTTTACCTTTCATTCTAATTAAATTTGAACAGTAACAAATGAAAGAACTAATCTACATCCGATCTTAATTTTGTGATGATTCGAAATTCAAAATTTATATTTTTTTATTTAATTTTTTATATATATTATGTTTAAATTTTTTTATACCTAACTTTGGTGTAAACAAATAAATAAATTTTAATTTATGTTACTTATATTGTAAATGCGATTAAATTAATATTTTGACTGGAATCATAAAACATTTCGTACTCCTACGCACGCCACAGTTATGGTGTTGTTAAAGCAAAAAACTGTCGCTTAATCTGTGGGAATAGATGTCCAGGGCCGCCTCTAACGTATTTTGCAGATCAGATTAGCTAATCTTAGTCGATCAGTATTACTCGATTTCAATCACCAATTATTTTTGGTCTTGTGACTCCTCGGTAGTTGTGTGTTTCATGTACTCAATATTTGTTTGTAACATTCCAGATGCGGCGGTGACGCGATGTCCGCGGCGCCGGCGGTGAAGCGCGAGCTGGAGGCGGAGGGCGCGCCCGCCAGCCCGGGCCGCAAGCGCCGCAAGCAGGCCGCGCCCGCGCGCGCGCAACCCCCCGCCCCGCCCCCGCTGCCGCTAGATCTGCACGCTAAGGTCGCTGACATCTACAAGAGCGCGCTCGCCTTTGGGGACCTCCCACTGCCGCCCTTCGACCCCCTCGCCGCCTTCCGGTTGCTGCCGCGACACGACCCCCCCAGGATATTCAACCCCGAGGCCTACTGCGACCTCTGCTGCAAGGAGTTCTGCAACAAGTACTTCTTGAAGACCCATCGCGCCAACAAGCACGGCATCTACGACGGTGACGCGCAACCCGTCCCGCAGCCCTCGCCCCCGCGCCGCGCTTCCGATGAGGAGTCGGGCGGCACTCCCCGCCGCCTCTCGCCGGATTCCGCCCGCCGCGCGCGCGATGCCGGCTTCCAGCCCGACGTGCTGCGCCGCCTGGGCGTCATCAACCCCGAGGCCTTCTGCGAGATTTGCTGTAAGGAATACTGCAACAAATACTTCCTGAGGACGCATCGCGAGCGGAGGCATGGCGTGCCGGCGCAGCGCTCGCCGGCCGCTACTCCTCCCATGCAGCCGCAGCCCTCTGCGCCCCTTACGCCCGCAATGCACTCCCCTCCCGCGTTACCGCAGCCGCCGCACATCTCACCCTCGCCTTACGACGCCGACATGCCCGCGGAGGTAAAGCGCGAGTGCGAGGACGACCTAGAGCAGGCGCTGCGTGACGGCCAGACGAGCCCGCTCAATCTAATCGTAGAAGAGCGCGGCGCCGCCTCCCCGGGCTCCGCCAGCGAGGAGCTGCGCAAACTGCAGACGATGATCTCCCAGCTGAACGAGCTGGCGGCGGAGCGGCTATCGGAGGAGCCGGCGGAGGGCGCGCGCCCGCAGTCCGTATCACCACCCGCGCAGGACGAGCGCCGGAGCGCCGGCTCGGCCGCCGCCGGCTCCAGCTTCTGCGAGATCTGCAACAAGGAGCTCTGCAACAAGTACTTTATGCGCACGCACATGCAGCGCATGCACGGCATCTCGCTCGAGAGCGGCACGCAACTCGGTGGCGTCACCTGCGACATTTGCCACAAGGAGCTTTGCAGCAAGTACTTCCTGCGCGTACATAAACACAACACGCACGGCATCCCCGCCCCACCGGCGCCCGCCAACGCAGCGCCGGCGGAGCCCTGCCCGCTGTGCGCGCGGCGCTTCCGCGGGCCCCGGGCCCTGCGCGCGCATCTGTTAGCGGAGCACGCGCCGCCCGCACGTCCTGCACCACCACCGCCGCGACCCCTCGACCTGCTTGTGCGCGATAAACCCTACGCCTGCTCCTACTGCCCTTTCACCACCGACGTCCTCGCGTTCCTGTTCGCGCACGAGCGCGCGCACATGCAGCGCCCGGCGGAAAGCGGCGGCGGGCCGGAGGGTAGCGAGGAGGCGGAGGGCGAGGCGGAGGCGGAGGAGGGCGGCGAGGTGGAGGCGGAGGCGTACTCGTGCTCGCGTTGCGAGTTCCGCGCGGAGAGTTTCGCGGCGCTGGAGGCGCACGTGCGGGCGACGCACGGCGGTGCGGGCGCGCTGCTGGCCGTGCCGCGGGCGCCGCGAGCGCCGCTCACCATGCAGCCCTTCGTGCTGGAGGAGGCGGGCGGCGCGCTCAGTCTGCTGCCGGCGCTCGTATTCCTGCCGGTGCGCCGCCGCGCCACGCGTCGCGCCACCGTCACGCTCACGCTCACGCCGGCCTAGGCGCGGCTGTGACGCGGCGGCGACGCGTCGTGAACGCCGGGGACGCGCGGCCGCGGCCCGCGACTACACCGCCGCGGACGCGCGTCTCCCGCTCGACTTTGATGACTACATTTAACGCTGTGTGCCTTCAAGCGACCGCTGAGAGAGGGGAGAGTCCGTGCGCCCCGCACTCGGGTTTTATTTGACAGAGTCTAACTTCGTATATTGAGAATTATATTTAACGGGTGATATATGGAACGTTGCCGCTTATGTATTCGTTTATTACTATTATCTCCTCGACGTTGGGTCGGTCCGAGACGAGTTTATGAAACGTCGATTTCGATCGGGAGAAGAAATACACCCTAGACGTAGTTATTATTATTATTTAATATGTATTTTACCGGTGAGTGAGTGCTCCCGCTAGCGTCGTAGTGCCGGTGCGATGTTGATCACTGAAGGCCACGAGGCGACCACGAGGCGACCACGGGGCGGCCACGGGGCGGCCACGGGCGCCGCGCTACCTCACTTAGGGTCTATCTACATTAGGTGTTGTTGTATAATAAGTTCGGGAGCTGCGCCGCGGACGTCGCGCCATGTTATTGCATACTTTGATATATAACTATTGTTGTCTAGAACGACTCGAGCACAAAGATACGTACTATTGGGCAGTGATCAACATTAAACGTAATTTAGTATTAAATTGATTAGGTAGGAGTTCGCGGGAGTCCGGCCCTGCGGCTCATGTTGTGCAACACATCGGTCATTACGGGTCATTGTTTGGGGGGGGTGTGGGCTCAGCTCCGCCCCCCTCCCTCTGTCGTTCGGCCGGGCTTTGCGTTTTATATTTATTTGTATTGTAATTTTTAAAATAATAAGTTACTACGGACATAGTGCACTCTGTTTATATCTTCTAACGATAACATAGAATTTCAGATATTAGAAAATTTACAACTAATATTTAAAAAAGACATTATATCAACTATTTACCAAATAATGTATTACTATAAAGCATTTTAAACAGATTCGATATTAAAGAAGGTTTCCATTGGATTGCTAAGAGATAGATAAAGTGCACTTTGTCTGTTATTTGCGTGTCTCGTTTGACAAGGTGACAGGTTTATTTAATGAATTAATTATTCAGTAGATCATTGTGGAAGTTAGCTTGTATAAACCACGCAGCTTCTAAAGAAAGTTCCTATGTATGTACGTAAGTTGTAATTTATAATTAAAACTAGAGGTCGCTGGCGTGCGAGTCGCCGCGGGGAGGGGGGAGGGGGAGGGGGAGGGGGCTGCCTGATACAGATTATAAAGGTGATGATCAGGGTAAGGCTTCCGAAGTGACAAAGCTTGTGATTCCTAGCACTGGCTGGTTACATATAGCATTTGTGTTATTGTTTAAGAAGGCTTGTGAGATTAAAATGATGTTCCTTTATCTGTTCCTTGTAATGTAGGCGATCCGTTCCTAATTTAAAATAAATAAAAACAGATCATCTTCCGACTAGTCTTCCTGCACATCGCAGAATCCCCGCGACGAATCGCGTCGCAAGCGCGTGAAACAACAAATTATATTAATAATGTTTTAAAAATAATAACAAATTTAATTAAAAAAAAGAATTGTACGCGTGCTGACAGATCTCGACGGTCGTATAGATTCCAAGATGGCGGAGCGTTTTGACATTTAGGCGGGAACGCGGAATTTTTACTACTAAGAATTTTGTATGACCGGACGAAATCTATATCTGTCGTAGTTTGAGTCGTGTTTTCGGGATTGTTTCGTACCGCGTTGTACCCGATGTGGTTTAGACCAATAAAATAGATTTAATCTCAGTAGAAAATGTTGAGCCGAGTAAGATAACGGTGTATGGTGCAACTGAATTACAGTACAAATTAATATTAAGTATAGCTAAAACTATTGCAGGGGTGATTACAACGTACTTTTAGAAATAGTTTACGTATATTTTTATCTCACTCGGGTACAATGCACGCCGTCGTACAGTCGCACTCGTTTATTATGAAATTTTGTTGCCATTTTAAAAAATTAAGTAATTGTAAAAAATTAGTTCCTAAATTCTTCCTACACTGATACTCGATAAAAGATGCAGATCGTTTTATTATTATGAGTCTTACAATAGAAAAAAAATCAAAGACCGATTATTTAGTTATTAAACAGTAAATATTAAATTAATAAAAAAATCCTGTTAACAAATTTTTTAAATATTTAAATAAAAAATTGTTATCTATAAGTTAACTGAAACATCTTGTTTTTACATATAATTTTTTAATGATAAAACATATTGAAAATTTAATGTTGAATCGTTGGTAACTAATATGGTGTTATATACAAAATCACTACATTTCTTAAAAAAATATCGATCACATCGCATTATTTATAATCTATATTTTTAAATATTATTTGCGTGTGATTTTACAAGTGACATGTCAATAAAAAATATATAAATTCAAAAGAGATTTATTGACAAAATTACATATAAAATCACACTATTTAATTTAATTAATTTTCTAGTCACAAATTATTTTAGTATTTAATATAGCAACACCAAAATATCCTTTTAAGTCAATCTTTACATTCCAATATTATTTATCTGTGTAAATAATTATTTGCGTCATTTCTAGTCTGTGCTGTATTTAGTTTTAGGAAAAATTATTATTTTACGTGCGACTGTATTTAATAATTGATAATTATTTTTTTTATCAATTTAATACATCTGTATTATTTCTAGTCCAATTCATTTAATGTATTTTTCAGACATGGACGTCGTGAGAGCGTAAAAAATATGTATAAGAATGTGTTGATGAACTTTGAAACCAAACTACCTCAAATATAATATTAGAGAAAATATTTTGTCATATTTTTACAATTAATAATTCGACATTTCGACGTCCACGTTTGGTAAAATGTTATTTATATTGAAAAAATTATATTATGGCTCTGGGAGTGAGCCAAACTTTAGCCGCAAGCCATTGTAGTCAATACAATAGTAACAACAACATAATATAGTAAAATAACAAATACTTTGATTCATTGACTGTGGATTTCTGAGACAAATATCTCTGTATAAAACGTTATTTAATTGTAACGTCATCTTTGTCATAATCTTTGACAAAACAGAGATAATAATATGTTTCTAACGTAGATTTTGTTCTCAGAAATCTACGGTTACGAAGACAAATTTCTATTAACATTTAAGGCAAAATTAAAATATTTATTTTGGAAAGAAAAATGTTTTTAGATTATTTTTAAACAGTTTGTAATTTAGTGCTCCGAATATCAATAAACCGTCCGCAAATTAATTTGTATAAAAAAATACCTCATTAAATAGTGTTACATTAAAAACAAATTATTTGGAATGATTTTTTTAAATAATTTCTTGTCTGTGTGTATTTTTTTCTTCTCTTTGTTATCTAGTAAAAAGAGCGGTAAAATAAATAACCTATAAATTTTGTGTAATCTATGGCTTGCGGTTGGTATATGTTCCTAGGTCCGTCTGTTGTTTGTTTTCCATTGTTTAATTACAAAAAGCATTTCTACCGTATTCAATAAATTAAATATACAAATATAATTCTGTTGTTTTCCTTGTTATTGTTATAAAGTAATCATAATTCGTTGAAATTAAATTTATCAAATTACGACATTGAGGCTAGTAAGAGTAGTTAAAAATATTTCTAACCATGAAAAACAACTCAGAACTAGAAATTTTCGTTTAAATTTTTGTGATGCAGTCTATTCTATAAAGATCGTTTGGAAGTTATATTTCTGGTAATTGAAAGCCATTGAAAATGCATTTGCCTGAGCGTACCGTAACGAATAAAGAAAAAAATTATAAGAACATAAACGAGACTATTACGTGGTTTAATAATTAACTAAACATTAAAAGATACCCTTAGCGCAGATTTTATATGGTAAATGTACAGACATTAAGAACTACTAAAGTAACATTTTGAACAATGCGTAAGCGACGGTACTCATATTGTATTGTTCTTATAAAATTTTGCATCTGACTCATAATATAGTATATAGTTATCAGAAAGTTAAACGTCATATTTCTTTGGAATTGTCCTGATCTGCGTAATTGAGAGCATCCTCGGATTGAACAACAAACGTTAAACAAATTACAAAACAAAATGACACATTTCAATTTGTATGTGACTAGAAAATGAGGTAATCGATTCTGTTTATTGTTTTAGCAACAGTATTACTAACAGAAGAAAATATATTTCTCTTAAAAGATCTTAAGTAAATAACGAATTACTGACCGAAAAATCTACAAATTAATGACTGAGTGGATTTACTTTTTTCTATAGTATAAATTAGGTGCTGTATATTTTTAATTTGAAAGTGATAGATACTCTTTTTAATGTTTCCCTTGCATTTTAAACTCTCCAATATTTAAAATCTTTTAACCCGTAACGAAATGTCGTATCTGATCGTATCGAATGATAGTGAGGTTAACTTAAGCGCGTGTTGACACACGTCACGCAGGCTTAACCCTCGCATGACAGTTCACAGGGTTGCCATGCTTTTTTAACATTTAACCCATTTTTCAAACAATTCCTCAGCCATTTTCCCCCATTAATACATTTGACAGATGCTCACTACAATATAAGACCCTCCGGTGCGATTTTTAATGGGTGTCGAAACTTTTTTTTTTCACAAAACAGGGAATTTTTATAGGAATAGTTTTTTTTTTATAGATTAGTGTAAAGCCGACAGTTGACGCGGATATAATCTTTAATTAAGAGTATTTTTGTCGCTTTTCTGTACTTTTGTAAAGTTGGGGGTCGTAATTGCGTGATTTATTTATTGATAATTTTATGGAATTACTTGTTATTAAACGGTTCTGATGTTAAATGATTTTAAATTTTCCACAATTGGGAAATAAAAATATGCTCATATGTCCTACACAAGTGAAAATATATATATCAAGTCACTTCGAAAAATGTTTAGGTGTCATTTTTGTTCAGTAATATTTTACATATTGGATCACTTTTGTTTTTCAAAATGGCTTTCGCTATTACTTGTTTTTATTACACGTTTGCTTCTTTTTCTTCAAAAGTTATGAATGTCAAAACTATTTACTTAAATACGTAAAAATACGACTGACCAGGAAAGAAGAAGGTATGACTGTCGCTTTTTCTAGATAGACCGATGATCTAGTGCGGACGGTAGAAAGGAGTTCGGTACGCGGAGGTCCTCATAGGGTGGAATGTATTGGTGAAAGTTTATGTCCAGCAGTGGACAGACAAAGGCCAATGATGTTGATGTAAATATATAAATAAGTACATAAAGTTTTTGAGACTAATCAAAAGATAAATTATAAAAATGTGTGCGTAAACAGAATTACGACAATCGATCAAAAAATTACGTTTTTTAATCTTGACATCGCCCTACGACCTTATTATTCAATTACAATGGAATGTATTTTATCAAAAAAAAAAACACATTTTTTTCTAAAAAAAAAGTAAATCCGTTACGAGATTAATAAAAAATCTAAATCATTTTCCAAAGAGTTTTATTGTCTATTTTTAAAACCCTTGCTGGCACACGACATGCGCGCGCCACGGCTTTATATCTTAAAAAAAAAACAAAATTCGTTCCGCAGCCAGTGACCTACATAAACTTTCACCCCGATGTTGTTTTTCCAGAAATCTGTTAAAAAAATCCGCACCCTTTTATGGTTGTTTTTTACGCGAAAACATAATCGAATTCAATCCGTCGGAAAAAGGGTTCGATAAAGAACGCAATATTAAGTTTTTTTTTATTCTACGCGACATCTATACGTCATTGTTGCGCGCCAAAATTATACGTTCTGTCAAAATTTCGCACCATTTACCTCATCGGACATCTGCCGGAGGATAAAAAAAAGTTTTTAAATACAATGCAAATAGGGGTGGCACACGCGTGCAGGACATTAATTTTTAAGGGGAAATTGACGTTTTTGTGTGAAAAAAAAAAAACATGAATTAACTAGGCGTCCATATCCGAATAGCAAATATAGAAAAATTTTATTCTTAATAAATGTGTTTGTTCAAACGATACAAAGTCAATTTATTTAGTTTATTAAATAAAATGCAATTGAATACTTAACACGTTAACTGCGGATTGAGGCAGAACAGGCTCAAAGCGTGACTTCTCGCTGGTGCGGCAGTCAAAATCGGGTTGTTTCGCTCTGTGCGGGAGGCTACTAGATCAGTATTTCTATGAGTACGACAGAGTCAAATATATAGAAATGTTTCTCTTGCGATATCTAGCCCAATGGCGTAATTAGATAAAAATGAGGTCCTACAGGCCCCAAACGCACTGAAAAGAAATTAATTACGCCTAGTGCGGATTGAGGTCAAATCTATCTCAAAATTTGTAGGCCTCATGGCCGCACTGCACGAAGCGCGGGCGGCGCGGGCGCCGCGCATCCTAGCTTAGTGTTGTGAAAAATTTCGATAACGTTTCGAGTTTCGAGGACGTTTTGGCAGGATTTATTAAAGATTGAGCGTAGAACTTTATTTTAAAATCCTTAACGTTTTAAACCAATAATACCAAATAAGTCAGATGAAGTACTCATCTAACTTATTTGAAAATGTTTATTGGAGTTATGAGAAACTATATTGACCTCGGTAAAAATTTTACTTATACCATACAAAACCTAAATTACTGCAACTTTGAATTTTAAGGGGGTGGCCTATGTCTATGATGAACCAAAAGTGCATAAATCGGACACAGAATGTATTTACGAGCCAGAAACACAACACTAATAGCCAAGCTACTATTAACTAATTCTACTTAAATAGCACGATTAATACGTCTTATACTTAATATAATATTCGCACGCACGCACATTCACCACTAACAATACTCAATTATCATCATTATTTTGTTTTGCACATGGGTGTTGCCTAAAAATGTGTGCTCAGTTGTGGATTATTCTTCACTGTTATTTTAAGCAAGTCACAGTTCCATTCGAAGTTTAGTCCATAGTAGCAATTTTTACCATTGTGTGCTGATCATCGTTTTTGTACAGAGAACGTTGAATGTTTTTGCTGATTATTCGCTGAGACGAGAGCAAAAGCTTGCTCTCGTCACACCATGACTAAAATCCAATATTTCAATAACAAAAATCCCCTTTGCAATTTTGCCCTTTTTTAAGTGTGGATTGTTTTGCTAATGCTGCAGCATGGGACTTGATGTACCTATTACTCATATATTTTAATGTTATATTTATATTTCTGGTTTACAATTCCAGATTCCTTAATAGTAGGAAGTCTTATCTTCTTTTGGAAAGTTCGAGTTGTTTCTTCGGTGGCCACGGCTGCTATACTGAAATTAGTAAGACTAGGTACATACATACATACACACAGACCCACACTCTCACATATGTACTACGCGGTAACGTAAACGCAAACAAGACATATATTAGTATGTTATGCTACTAGGTAGCAAAGTTGATTATTGCGTGCGAGGTGGCATTGTTCAAAGGCGACCTCTACAAGAAAACCGAGCGACCAACAATCATCATGCTCCCTCATACGATGTTTTTCAACACACTTGTGAGTAAAAAAAAAGAAGTAAACGCAAAAACACTTACGAAATCCAAAATAAACAACAAAACTCAAATTAAAAAAAAAGGAAATTTCCTTTCCTTTCAGGTATAGTAAAATAACTACGCGCTAGGGCATAATTTGTACCATATATGCCTAAAATCGATGAACGGATAAGTACACGCACAGACAAAGCCACGCACACACACACACAAACACACACGCAGACACACGCGCACGCACAAACACACACACACACACACACACGCACGCACACACACACACAAGAGATCTAAAATATATATTTTATTTCAAGATTTCCTATCGGCAGATGTGCTGATAATTTGTTCCAAAGAGGTGGTCAAAGCACGAAAAATTAAGATTGACATTGAATGGCACGCAAGCTGCTAAGAAAACTAAAAAAATTGTGACTTTTTGTGTCCAGTGTGACAAATCTTTTTGTTTACCATGTTTTAATGAAAAACATTTTCAGTGATTAATACTCAATAAACATTTATCGTAACTACGACTCTCTTTTAATCCCATCACTAGTCGATGCATTAATTGACCTTCCTTTCAGTGCGA
The DNA here is from genome assembly GCF_912999745.1 of Papilio machaon. Classification (NCBI taxonomy): domain Eukaryota; kingdom Metazoa; phylum Arthropoda; class Insecta; order Lepidoptera; family Papilionidae; genus Papilio; species Papilio machaon. Next base: position 5,382,990 of record NC_060008.1, on the reverse strand, counting down.
TTTGAGGCAGAACCGATGACAAATTTTTAATTTTACTTTATTCATTAACGAAACGTCCTAACTCCAGGCGAAGCTAGATTCATATTATGCACATATTTAAGTTCATAATAGTGAAGTTTCAAGCAAATATCGTCTAATTTGGATTTTTTAAAAATGTTTTTCGAAAACATAATTTTGTGAGGCAGGAGAGGCCTCAATAGCACTGGAAAAAAGTTCAACTTTGCCACGAACAGACCTCAAACGCACTGGCTGAAAGTTCCGCCAAAATGGCCTCGCAGCTAACGTGTTAAGTTACGTAAAAGCCAGCTTTCGCCTTATTTGTGTGAGACCAGTCTTAAGATCTAATTAGGTACATTCAGAAAGTACAAAGAACAGCACTAGCCGAAGTACATTGTTGGAATTCCTTACTTAATTTTTTTCTATTAACAATATTGGTGTATATGTAATGTTGAAAAAAAGCGATTTCATACGCACGATGTATTAACGTTGCTGATAACTGATTTTTTTTTAAATTTTGTGTGTGTTTTTGTTCCGTAAGGCCACGTTAGTGTCGGGTAATTTTCGGAAAGGTTGGACAGATTTTGACGGTACTTTCACTGGAAGGTAGCTGATGCACGCGGATATGCCTTAGGTTATTTATTTATTTCTGCGCAGATGAAGTCTAAGGCGACTGTTAGTAAATAAAACATCGTCTAGAATAACAACAATAATATATATCAAACGTCGTAGTACATGTAGTCTATGAGCAACGTCGCGGCCAGCAGCAGAGCCTTCTCCTCAACAGATAGGCTTCGATCGAACTCCACGTTGAATCTGAAACCGAAGAATGTCAAAATACGCATTATTAAGGTCCTTTTACATAGACCGGGGAAAGGAATGCAGAGTTTTATAGCAAATAAAATTGACCATTTTAGGAAACGGCTTAATTTTACTTTTTTACGTCTTTTTTACATTCGTTTAATTTAATTTTATTTTTATTTATAGCTTAATTTTATTTGCGATAAAATATCTCTGTTTTCCACCCCGGTTTGTGAGAAAAAACCCTTATAGGATTGAAACAAACTGTCACCATAAAACCTATAATTTAACACGACTTCGCAGCAATACCATGCTTTCCACCTAATAGCATTGTGAAAGTGAAAAATTTACTAAAATGAGTAGAAATGAAACATCCTCAACTGCACCTGTCAGTGATCGGTGCAAAGAACATAGCGTGCAGGAGTCCCTGCCAGCGTTTGCAAGTGCTGCCGACGGGGACACCGTCAGCGCGCGCGATACCGAACTCCACGTCACGGAACAGACTCAGTGTAATGAACGGACCTGACGTGCAAGCATTTTTATTATGTGTTGAAGCGCCAATAACCTAATGGTTAAAGGTACGGGCATCTAATCACGTGCTCGTTGGTTCAAAACCTATTCGACTAATGTCGTAAACCTTATACATTTACTAGCAAAAACCTAAACTTTAGTTGGTATAGTTGAAAAATGTAATTATTAGAAAAAACCTTAAAATAACGTATGCAATATTTTAGTACAACGCAACGTTCGAAAACGTTGTGTAGGATTACTGTACATGGATCAATTAATCTTTACTAATATTATAAATGCATAAATGCAAAAATAAATTTTTATCTGTCTGGCGCTCTTTAACTGATAAACCAATTTAAATTAATTTGATACTTAACACACTTAAGGAATAAAGAGTTAATGCCAACAACTAAATTCTTACACTAGTTTTTACGTAACGAAGTAAATGAAATGGAAGGAATACTTGAATTTTATGTCAATCCATTATAATTAAATGCCACTGCAGAGACACTTACTAAATAGTGATTATATTTTTGAATACAAGCATATACTTCAGTCGAAATACATTGTTACATACCCTTATAGAAAAATCTTACCACGTATCCAAAACAACTCCTCGCCATTTTCCTTTTTAATCAGATAGACCGGTCTAACAGCCGCCCATTGTTGCTCGATGGTACCTATCAGATGTCCGGGCGGGCTGAAGACCTGGAGGTGTTGCAGCTGGCAGGGAAGTACGCGCGGTGTACAAGCATAGGGCCTGCGCACGCGCAACACTTCAGCACCAACACTGTTGCACACGCGCAGCTGGAGGGGACGCAGACCGTAGCAGAAGTAGCCAACCCACCAGCTGGACACAGATTAAAACCTTCATGTTATCAACTGGTTATTTATTTACGTAGTGTATTCCCTCTTTAAAACTAGGTGGTGTTGTATTCTTCGTAACTTGAATTAATCTTTGATTCTGGAGAGTTGTTAAGTCTCTCATTAGGCTAATTAATGTCTTTGAGTGTGGCTGTTTGTTTGTAAAGGACTGCTTACGTGTCCGTTAAATTATTCCATTAAAACTAGTTTTTTCATGGCCATTTTATGAGTCTGCAGCAGTAAAATATGTCTGACCTGTTCTCTTCCTCTACAGTGTAGACGAGATTCCTGTCGGGAGTGCGTACTTGGAAGCGATTCCTCTTGCCCCTCAGGAACAGCACGCTCTTTACCCGCAGCCGCTTCGTGATCATCAAGTGCTCCACGGAGGTCAGGTCATCGAGTAGCGACGGTGGCGTCTCCTCAGACTTCTAGGAAATGTACAAATATTATTTTAGTTCAAACAGAAATTCTAGAGTAATTATTGTCGAAATACTTCGAAAACATAGGTCATTGTGTAATTTAAGTAAAACAAAGAGGATATGTATTTGAAATACATTTGTTTTGTTGAAACCCACATTTGATGGTAATCTAGAAAATAAAGAAAGAAATTCATCTAATATATAAAATTCTCGTGTCACAGTTTTCGTTCCCGTACTCCTCCGAAACGGCTTGATCTCATGATTCTCATGAAATGTTGTGAGCATATTCAGTAGGTCTAAGAATCGGCCAACATCTATTTTTCTAAACCCCCCCCCCCCCAATTTTTTTACTGCGCGCGGACGGAGTCGCGGGCGACAGCTAGTTACCTACATATATACATTGATGTAATGAAGGTCATAATCTATGCCTGTCATATATTATCTGTGGCAGTGATACGTGCCTTTGTTCACATGAAATTAAAAAAAAAATCTAATAAGAAAAATTATAGTCTGTGTCATCCGATAGTGTAGATTCCCAACAATGAAAGAATTTTTCAAATCGATTTAGAAGTTTCAGAGTTTATTCGATGCAAACAAACAAATCTTTGCAATATTAGTTGATATGTACATTTGTAAGTGTTGAACTTTTTCAACAAGCAAGAAAATAATAAGTCGTGTGAATTGAAGTGAAAGTGTCTCTTTTCTTACAGATGATTTAAAAGTTATTAAACCAACGGTCTAATCGTTTAACCAAGAACTATTTGGTAACGTAGTAGTTACCTGACAAGGCTCCAACACTTCAGCCACCACGTTGCTGACAGGCTCCTTGACCAGGTCCCCATACACCTGGTCGGGCACAGAGGGTATGGGCGCCGCCTGGGTCATCTCGAGCCCTTTGCCCTTAACAAAACATCCGTGACAGCTGTGCTCTAAATTGTGATTTCGCGGAGTTAATTTAAAATAATTTGCCATCTAATGTCAACACATAATATTCTAGCAAAATTTACTTTTCATCATCTGACAGATAACTATTTATAATCTATATTCAAAATACAGATATAATAAACACAAGATCTAATTTTATGACTTAAAAAAATGCGCAATTTATACTGAAATAACAACCAGAAACATTGAATGGTCACTGAAGACTATCCTTCTATTTAGTATAATAAATCTACTGCTTAAGTGACAATAAACGGTACATTATATAAGCACGCTTAATAAAATTTAAATTATTTTAATTGCTTCTTAATTCAATTCTGAGACAAAAATGGTATGGTAATGCTTGTATTTATACTATAATAATATAAAGATTTTGTATGTAACTAATAAACTCAAAAACTACTGGACTGATTAAAAAAAATCGATATTAGAAAGCTACATTATACAAAAATTCTGCGCGGACAATTTAGTAGGAAAGATTATTTAATCTCCGATAAAATAATTACCTAATAAATCATACAAAAATCAAAATTAATGCTTGCGTCTACATAATAATAGAAACGAAACATTGTTTGAAAAAAAAAACGCATAAATAATTGCATTTCGTAACGATTTACATTTTCTATTCCCCATATGTAATAAAATATTCCTTCGGTTTCATGCAAATGGCGGAGTATAATGACCGGAGGGGATTCCATTTAAATTTTGTGGAAAAAACTAGGAAACTGTATCGCTTTTATTAATCGAAACTGCAACAATGCGCTCTCGTTACAATGCAAGCGACGGTGACCATGATATGTGAGATAATGTGGAAATTACGACATTGACAACGCATAAAATATATCCAAAATAATACGAAGAAGTATTCTTAATAGAACTAAAATGTTCTTTTTGTTTCTAAGGGAACATTAGAGGGAATATAGGTGATGCGGGTAGGAAGAATCAACATCAGTCAAGTTGTTTATGCTACAGAAAGACAAATACAAATACAAATATACTTTATTGTGCACTATCATGGAGTTACAAAAAAAAAAGAAAGTACAACAGGATTTTCACAAAAGGCGGTCTTATCGCTAAGCAGCGATCTCTGCCAGACAACCTTTGGGTAGAAATTAAGCTAAGTAAACCAAATCGGTAGGGTGCACACGAACAGTGATAAGAAATATAAATAAAAATAAGAGAAAATAAAATAATACAATATTTCAGCAATATATAGTCAAATTAGAGCTGCAGATAGTGATCTTTGACATGTTTTTTAAACGATTCAATACTTTTACTGCATCTAATAGAGAGAGGACTACAAAGACTACAAAGACTAAGTTATTCTTGGACACGGGGCACGAAGAGTACTTATTGGAAGGATTCTCTTGTTAACTTCATTATGGTTAAGTTTAAAATATGATACTTCTGTTACTGTATACAATTACTTACTGTAATTGACCTTATCTTCGTCTGTTCTATTCGTACCACTACTATACAACGTTTTTTTAACAGTTAAAATTTTCATTATTTATTTCTAACAGTCTTATAAAGAAAGAAAAATATTAAAAATAATAGGGCACATGAGAGGGGAGATATTAGGATATCTGTTACGATCTTACAACTAAAATAATAGAAGGGAAAAGAAATAGGGGAAGACAAAAAACAACATATATGTATGAACCATATATGAAATAAGTGTAAGAAAAAGTAGACATAATTTCGTTAAGAAAGAGAGAGAGGGCTGGAGGTTGCGCTACCGACATGGCCGCTGTAATCCTAAAGTTAAAGAGAACAGTCCTACAAAATGCATAGTTCGTGGTAACTACACGTTTTAATGTGTCGCAGTCACGTGCCCTCCCCGCTACCATTTTATGCAAAAACGCAAATTTTCTGTAGAAATTTGAAACGCTCCATTGTGCCACCGGCTCCGGAGAATAAAAATAATCAAAGTACATTTTTAGGGGAGCGACAAAGTCGATACAATTGTTCTTAAAATAAACGATAGTGTAGCATCGCCTGCAGTGGACAGCGGCCGATTGACACATTATGCACGCTTGCAGCTAACAGCGCACGCTTTATTTTTATTTTATTTTTTTATAATATTAGCAGAAATCTTGTAAAAGCAATTAACTATACCAGACTTCTTACAAAGTTAATGCACTATAAAAATTTATTCGTTCAGGTTATTTTTAAAAGATAAGTGATATAATCTAAGTATTGCATGCACAAACACACAAAAAACACAAATGCTGTGCTCCTTAAAAAATCTGAGATAACAATTTTGAATAGTGTTTAGTCAAAACTATATGGAATTATATTTTTGTGACTTCTGTCTTTAATTAATTACTAGCTATTGCTCCCTAACTCGGCTACCTGCGGCTATCAGCTATAATTCTGTGAACGGTGTGCTCTCATGATCGCAATGTGCGAGGATTTTTACAAACAAAATTGGCTACAAAACCAACCAACGGCAAAACCAGAGTTAAAGACAGTTGCCGTGGCCGATATCGGCCGGGATTACATCAGGTGTCGCTAGCGACTCCGTCTGCGTGTAATTAAAAAAAAGCTTAACAAGTAGCCTATGTGTTATTCCAGACTATGTTCTACATCTGTGCCAAATTTCATCGAGATCCGTTAAACTATTTAGGAGATATCTTCAAACAAACATCCATCTAAACATTCGCATTTATAAAGTAAGATTTATTAATTACTATCTTTTACCCGCGACTCCGTCCGCGCGGAATAAAAAATAGAAAACGGAGTAAAAATTATCCTATGTCCGTTTCCTGGTTCTAAGCTACCTGCCCACCAATTTTCAGTCAATTCGATTCAGCCGTTCTTGAGTTATAAATGGTGTAACTAACACGACTTTCTTTTATATATATAGATAAAGGAACTTTAAATAAAAATACATTTTATCTCAGAACTGTACTATTATGTTTCTCAATTAACAAATTGTTCACTTCTCTACCTTTTACAATACCTTTAAACTCTTCTTCAATATCTTGTAATGTCTTATCTTTAGTTTCTGGAAGTATGAGCAATGATACGATCAAACCATAAGCAACTAAACATGCGTAAACTAGCAACGTACCGTATAATTCTATTGCATTAAACATTTGTAACGCCGTTTTCATATTTATCATCAAATTGACAGAGAAAAATAACTGCGCTATAATTTGACATACTTCTCTATGTTTCAAAGGAAATATCTCACCGGAAAGTATATTTGGTAATACTAAATTACCAGATGAAAATGAAAATACATACAAATGTATTAGTAATACTCCGATGTATGGATGATCGATAGGCAATAGTAAATTCATTCTTAAATAAACGTAAATTGATAATATTATTAATGAAACAATATTTAATAATACAGTAATTAATAATATAAATCTTCTTTTAAATTTTCTTACAATAAACATAGCGCAAAGAGCCGACAAAGTTCGCAGTATGTCGGTTGATATTAGAAGTGAAATATTCATGTCACCTATCACTCGTTCGTAAATGTACTTTGTAAACGCGTCATGAACATTTGCTGCGCACCATTCGTTAATTATATGCAAATGAAACATTAAAAACAAAGGTTTGTAAACTTCTTTCTTCTTCCACATGTTCAAGAAATCTCTTATTTTCTTCTTATAATCACCTTCTTTCTTCCGATTGACAGCTGTCATTTGAGTTTGTATCATTTTCTCCAATTCTTGTACTTCATTTGGATATCTCAGCCAATTGAATGCACGTGTACATTCATTAAAGTTTCCTTTCTTAGCCAAAAAGCTTGGAGATTCAGGGGAAAATATAACAAGAATCACATTAACTGAACTAATCGCAGCACATATAATTGATATATGATGCCAAGTAAGGAAAGATAAAGTGTGTATGGATAAAACTCCGAGGGATATAGAAATTGCTATTGTTGTGAGACAGGCGCCTCTGTACTTTGGACTGGTGTATTCCCCGAGCAAAACAGGGACAAGGATAGCTGCGCAACCGAGACAGATGCCTTGAAGAAATCTGCAGAATAGAATGACGTAATAATCGGTAGTGAGAGAAAGGCAAGTCCAGGCGACTGTGGTGAGTACCGCTCGGATTAGGTTGGTATGTTTTCGGCCGTATTTGTTCATAATCGGTGTGGTGACCAGAAGACCTATAGGTAATGCTATACCATTGATAGATGCTGAAACAATTTGTAACAATTTGTTAATTGAAATAACCAAAAAAAATTAGTCTAATTCAGTTCAGAGTTTTTCATTAAAGGAGGTAACAATGTATTAAATATACATAAAGAAATAAAATGCATTGTTATCTATTTACATTATTTTTATTAATGACATAATTGACATAGTTGACACATTATTGATTATGATCTCACTGGCTTACCGGCCAGTAACTTAATTATGAAAGAGGTGATACACCACAGTTTCTCCCCCCCTAGCTTTGGATCAAGGGAGCAGCTAGGAGTTGGTCAATGTGCCTACGCCAGACAGAGCCGTCATCAGTTATTATTTTATAATGTAGTCTCCCTAAACGTTCCTGAATGGTCCCGAAACGCCAGCGCTGCGTGGAGCCGATGGTATAATCACGGGCCTGGATACGGTCGCCTGGATTGAACTTTTTGATAAGATGTGGCTGGTGTTTATCTGATGGTCGTCGGAGTTCCCCTCTCAAGAACATGGCATGTAGCGACGTGCGTACCTCCCTACCAAACATAAGCTGGTAGGGGGTCTGGCCGTTAGCGTCCGGCGTTCGACGAAGTCGTGTTTTAGTCGTGAGGAGCTTTTGATATATTGTGCCTCCTTCCCCCTCTAAGCTTCGTAGTATCCTTTTCACGGTTTGAACGTATCGTTCGGCTTGACCGTTCGTTGCTGGATGGTATGGAGCAGACGTCTTATGAACGATCATACTGTCTTTGAGGAATGCTTCAAACTCTTCTGAGATAAATTGTCGTCCGTTGTCAGAAACTAAAATTCGTGGTATTCCAAAGGTGCAAAATAATTCTTTCAGTTTTTGGACGCACCAAGTAGTTGTTGTGGTTTTGGTAGGTATTATCTCAATCCATTTTGAAAATGCATCTACTATTATAAAAAGTTGGTGACCCTGGAAAGGTCCCGCAAAATCAATGTGCAATCTTTGCCAAGGTCCATCAGGTCGTTCCCAATGGTGAAGTGGTGCTTTTTCAGGTTCATTCTGTTGTAGTCTGCAAGTTCTGCACGATTTCACCTTCTTTTCGATGTCGTTATCAATCCCCTTCCAATATACAAAACTGCGTGCCAATAGTTTCATCTTAACTATTCCTGGATGGCCGAGATGTAGTTCATTTAGCACGCGTTCTTGAAGTGTTCTAGGGATAAGAACGCGCGCTCCTCTTAGTATACAGCCGTCATGTAATGTGAACTCATTGTCCTTGAAACCGAGTGTTCTTAGCGAGATGCCTGAATTAAGTGCCTGTAGTAGAGGTCTGTGTTCTGAATCATTTTTAGTCTCAGTTGCTATCGTATTTGGGTTGATGTCTATAGTATTAATTTGCTCTAATTGGAAATTGTAGTTCTGGTCTATTTTATTAATCCTTGTAGACTCTATTGGAAATCTTGATAGGTAGTCGGCATTGGAGTTATTCGCTGAAGTTCTATATTCAATATTGTAGTCAAATCCGGACAAGAAGTGGGCGTAATGAAATAACCTCATAGTGCTCATTGCTGGCAAGGTTTTATTTGGATGAAATATGCTTGTAAGTGGTTTGTGGTCTGTTATGAGGGTAAATTTTCGGCCGTAGATGTAGTAGAAAAATTTTTTTAATCCCCAGTAAATCGCCGTAGCTTCTTTGTCAATTTGACTATATCTTTTCTCGCTGTCTGATAATGTTCTCGAGGCAAACGCAACAGGCCTCTCTGATCCGTCAGTAAGTCTGTGAGATAGGACTGCACCAAGCCCTAGTGGTGAAGCATCAGTGGCCAATACTAGTGGTTTTGTTGGATCAAAGTGTGTCAATACTCTTTCGCTTAATATTTCTTTTTTGATTTTGGTGAAGGCTTCTTCACATTGTGTAGTCCATTGGAAGCTTGATTCTTTCTTTAATAAGTTGTTCAAGGGATTCGTGATGGATGCGAGATTGGGTATGAATTTATTATAAAAATTTGCCATACCGAGAAACGTTCTCAATCCTGCAGTGTTTACTGGGCGTTCTGTTTTTATTATAGCATTTATCTTGTCCTTGTTTTTGTGCAGGCCATCTTTATCAATAGTGTGCCCTAGGTAATTTATACTTGTTTTAAAAAAATTGGCACTTATCCTTGTTTACTCTGAGGTTGCTTTCTTTCAGTTTATCAAGCACAAGCTTAAGTCTTTGTAACAATTTTTCCTTTGAATCTCCTTGAATAATTATATCATCGAAAACAAAAATTTTAAGAAAAAAAATAGCCGACTTCAAAAAAAAAAAACAATCTCAAACAAAATGCACTCAAAAGTAACCTAAAAAAACCAATTTCAAACAAAATGCACTCAAAAGTAACCTAAAAAAACCAATTTCAAACAAAATGCACTCAAAAGTAACATAAAAAAAATTTCAAACAAAATGCACTAAAAAGAAACAAAATAATGTCATGAAAATTCTCTAAACTCTAGTAGTTAGTAGTAGGGGCTCAGTTTTCCGCAACTCCACGACAAGCGCGTATTTTGCGTGTCTCTAAACTCTAAAGAAAGTTCTCTTCTTTCTTGTAACATTTCTATATTGTATAATTATTGTTATTTCGCAGTCGGTGTCGGCCGAAGTTAATAGGTAAAATGTATTAGATATTTGAGATGTATTAGACATACTTACGTTTATGTCCCTACTTAGGCCGAAACCGACTCCAAAATAACAATAATTATACAATATAGAAATGTCACAAGAAAGAAGAGAACTTTCTTTAGAGTTTAGAGACACGCAAAATACGCGCTTGTCGTGGAGTTGCGGAAAACTGAGCCCCTACTACTAACTACTAGAGTTTAGAGAATTTTCATGACATTATTTTGTTTCTTTTTAGTGCATTTTGTTTGAAATTTTTTTTATGTTACTTTTGAGTGCATTTTGTTTGAAATTGGTTTTTTTAGGTTACTTTTGAGTGCATTTTGTTTGAAATTGGTTTTTTTAGGTTACTTTTGAGTGCATTTTGTTTGAGATTGTTTTTTTTTTTTGAAGTCGGCTATTTTTTTTCTTAAAATTTTTGTTTTATTTCACAATTTTTAGTGAATTTGAAGTTCAATTACAAATTTCCTTAATACATATAAACACATAAATAAGACAAATAAAGAAAAGGACTTTCCTATTTGATATGTGTGTACTTCAATTCAAAAACTAATTTAGAATGCAGCAGATAACCACTTATCCTTTAAACAATGAAATAATTATCAAAATCGGTATACAAATTGAAAATTACCGAACTAATACATCGTAGCGTGCCTTTAATTTTGTCCAGCCGCGCGCCGCACTAGCATTTTTCGAATGCGCGTAGTTTTTAATTATTTAATATCTCCCAAACTATTGATCAGAATTACATAGTTTAATGGCTAATGTAATCTGCATTTAATACTCTAGCCATCAAACATATTTATTTGGATAAGGATTCATATCGAATATAATATAATAGCGCCGTAAGCTTACGACGCTGTTTTTCGTGTGCATTTTAATCGAAGTTTGTTCACAATAACATGGTTTTTGTGAGACATCCATAGATGATAGATATATGCCACCGAAGACGTTTATTTAGCAAATTTAAGGATGTATAATTACTCCATACATCATTTTTATGTAAGTCATATAGTTTGACCTACGTAAGCCCAGAAAGCAAAATTGTGCTTTTCGTGTAGCATTTTTCGTTTCCGCGTAATTTTATTCTTACGATATCTCCTAAACTATTAGACAGAATGATATAGTTTCAATTGCAAATATAATCTACATTAAATTCTCTTGATAATGAACATGTTTATTTACATAAGGGTTAATACTGAACTCGAATAATAGCGTCGGAAATAGGGCATGAATTTAATTGATGTTTCTGAAGAAAAAAATGGTTATTGTGAGAAAACTATAAAAGATAGATATATGCTATCGCGGACTTTTATTTAGCACATTTAAAGAGCTACAATTCGCCATACATCATTTTTATGTAGGTCCTATAGGTTAGCCTACGTAAGCGCTGAAAGCAAAAATGTCCCTAATTTTCGCATCAAATTTTGAAGCTATATTCAAAATCTACTAGTCTTCTAGTTATTTAAAAAAAAAACAAAAAAATGGGACCCACCTGCAAGCACTTCCTTTCGATTAAAATATTTTTCATCAAAATCGGACCACCAGGGGCGGAGTTTCGCGGTAACACACATAAAAAAAAAAAAAAATACAGCCGAATTGATAACCTCCTTCTTTTTGAAGTCGGCTAAAAAAGCATTTGACTCCTTCCAGCCCCTGCAAGAGTCTGTCCATAAATCCTTGCCACAAGCTCGGCGCGACTTTCACACCGAACATAAGTCTGTTTACTTTGTATGTACCTTTGTGTGTACTGAGTGTTTGTAGCATTGCGCTTTCGTCGTCCATGACCATATTAAGGTATGCTTGAGTTATGTCAAGTGTACAAAATAGCTTGCCGCCGTTCATTTCTGCAAAGATATCTTCTATCATCGGTATTGGGTATTTTTCATCCAATATAACTTTATTTAGTGTAACTTTGTAGTCTGCGCAAAGTCGGATTGACCCATTCGGCTTGACAACTGGTACCACTGGGGTTCCCCACTCAGAGTGGTCCACTTTCGTAATGACCCCTAGCTTGCAAAGTCGCTCTATTTCTTCATCCACTTTAGTTTTTAAAGCGTAGGGTATTCTTCGAGGTTTGATAAAAATTGGTTGTGTGTTTTCTTTAAGGTTTAAGTGTCCCTTGTAATTAGGTATTTTACCCAGGTCGGACTTAAAAACTGAAGTTTTATAAAGTTGTAAGAGTTGGTCTAGTTCTAAGTTCTTTGTGTCTTGTATAGTTTTTATATCTGCTAAGTTCAAGTTTTCCAGTTCCTTCATCCAACTGCGTCCAAAGATAGGATCTACATTGCCATTGATTAAATATAGTTTACCGTGAAATTCCTTCTCTTGGTATTTGCATTTAACGTAAGTGACTCCAACTGGTTTTATTAATTCTCCTGTGTAAGTACGAAGTTTAATATCTGTGTGGAACAGTCTTTTTCCAATATTCAGTTTTCTATAGTCTCCCATTGACATTGACGTTAATGTTGCTCCAGTATCAAATTCCATTTTCAGCTTTGCGTTCTCGATCTGTACTGATATCATGAATTTCTCAGTTCTTTCGCCAGATATCATATTGATATCGTTCAAGTCATCGTTATCGCTATTGTTTGGCTCTTCTAGTTGGTGTGAATTGGGTCTTGGTGCCTTGTAGTGCAGATTAGGTTTGCGTTGTAGGCAAACGCGGGCAAGATGGCCGATTTTATTGCATTTCCGGCAGGTGACATTGCTGGCGTTACATATCCTGGTTTCATGAGAAGATCCGCAGCGAAAACATTTACCTAATAAATCTCGGCGTGTGATTTGTCTTGAGTTTGAAGTTTTAGGTCGATATGTGTTTGTAGAAACTTTGTCAATACTGCCGTTACTCGTGCTGGGCAATACATTTGTAGCAATAGTGTAGTTTTCTGTTTTTGCCATTTCGATTGATGTTGCTATTTGAACTAGTTCTTTAAATGTGCATTTATTTTGATCTTGTAAAATTTTTGTTCGTGCGTCATTATCTTTTAAGCCTCGTATGAATTGTAGGCAAAGGAAACTTTCTGATGTGTTCTTCTCACAATGTTGACAATTAAATTCACAGTTTGTTGTTAATTTTTTTAGTTCCGCTGTGAATTGAGCTATAGTTTCATCAGATTTTTGTATTCTTGATATGAATTTATGTTGTAGGGCCCATTTACTAGGTTTTGGATCTACATATTCATTAAGTGTTTCGGTGATGAGATCAAATGACATATTAATTGGTTCTTCTGGGCACACTAAGTCACAGAGCTTTTCATGGAGCTCTGGTGATAATGTAGATAGTATAATGTTGGTTTTTGTTTGATCTTTGGTAATATTATTCAATCGAAAGTAGGCTTCCAGTCTTTTCTTAAAGTTGTTGAAAGTTTCTGATGCTCCTAGTGGTTGAAATTGTATTTTAGGTATGTTCTCACGTATCTGCTGCTGGTCATGCACCTGTTGTTCATTATGATGTTGCGCTTGCTGTTGTTGTTCTTGCTGTCGTTGTTCTTGCTGTCGTTGGTTTAGTTTCTTTTTCGTTAATAGTTTCGTGATAATTGTTGTGTACAGCTCTTCGAAATCGTATCTGTACTCCTGTTCTTGCTCGTAAGCGGTCTCGTCATGCTGGTCGACGGTGTGGTCTTCGATCGTTTGCTGAAGCTCTCGCAGAGACTTAATCGCTGTATTAAGGCTCTCAGAGCGAGCATCGATGTCCTCGTCAGACATTGACGCCCTCGATGTTACATATTTTTCTATTCTAGTGAGTAACCCTCTTTGGGTACTCCGCTGTTTTTTTACTTTTTCCATGTGATCGTGGGTTTAAAACTCGTCGCCAATATTAAATATACATAAAGAAATAAAATGCATTGTTATCTATTTACATTATTTTTATTAATGACATAATTGACATAGTTGACACATTATTGATTATGATCTCACTGGCTTACCGGCCAGTAACTTAATTATGAAAGAGGTGATACACCACACAATGGATTTAAAATTCTATGTGACCTTGTAAGTACTAAAAATACGTTATCACTAGTAGACTTATCAAATTCGAATCTGCTCGAATGTGGGTAGTCACTCACCTATCCAAGAAGCTCGCTCATCACTCAAATGAGAGACGACATTCAGCTGCGGCAGCAGCACATAACAGAAAGTCATTACCTGACTGCCTGAGAACATCGTTTGACGCGTGTCTTTTGTGTGGCCATAGTATTTCACCGGTCAAGCCGAGCCATTCGTGCAAGTTTTATTGCGGTATCTACCACTGTTAAAGTAGATTAAATCTACACTAAGCGGCACACTAAGGTACACAATATACCTAAAATTAATCAATTCTTACCTGATTGAAAAGTGGCGAATTAAACATATTGAGGCCGTCGATACGCGTCTTTCTATCAACCTTCACTCGCAACTGACGTATGAATACACTGAAAGTTATACGTTTTGTAAACGAGTATTTTGTACAAGTAGGTACACACAAGATGATTGAATCACAAAAAAAAGAACAACTAACAAAAAATAAGTGCAGTAAAAAGATACGTAATCTTTTTTACATTTAGTTTCATACTAAGTTAGTTTTTTGTCATGGATTTTCGGACAATATATTCCAAAGTAGCAAGAATTTTGTTATTTTTACTTCCTTCCTCGTTATTTATGTATAATTATATTGCATAAATACAAGTTTTTAACTTTAATTACTATGATTCTAGCATTTAAAAATCAGATAAACAAATTTGAAGTGTAAAATAAAATAAAAAATCATATAATCTTATTAAGCCTTTATTGATGATGATGATGTAATCCCGGCCGATATCAGCCACGGCGACTGTCTTCAGCTCCGGTTTTGACGTTGGTGTGCTCGCATGTGGCTTATGTAGCCAATTTTGTTTGCTACAATCCTCGCACATTGCGGACATGAGAGTACACCGTTCACGTAATTATAGCTGATAGCCGCAGGTGGTCGGGCTTTCAGCTCGTCGCGTCTGGCATCTAGCTCAAGGAGCCGCCGGTTATTATACTAACCCTAGTATAATAATATGGATCTTTGTAGTCTGAATTAAATAAACATTATTATTATTATTATATACCGTTCACGTTATCTAAAATAAAAACCTTATTTCTAACATTTTTTCTATCTGTCTGCAATTTAGCTTTTGTTCCGGGTACTCTGAAACATTTTGACCGGTTTTGTCTGGTAATGGGAAGTAGTTGATGTACACTGGAGTAGTATAGGTTTATGTAATTTTTAAAATGTGCATCCTGCGCATATCTGAGGAGAAATTCAAAGATTTGTTAAGTCAACCTTCACTAGGCCAGAGTTGACTATGTCCTAGTCACCCCTAACTTAGGGTAGACTCCGAAACCTTCTGTGAGGATGTGTAGTGAATTTTTTACAAAGAAATAACAGAAATAAGAAAGAACAAGTTAAATAAAGTTAAACACTTTCATGCATCGAATTTAGTAAACATATAGAATAAGTTTTATTTTCATTAATAACTTAATGTAACGCGCCGCGCAGAAACGATCGCACACGCAAGGTTGGATTCGCCTAGCAACGGCGCGCGATGGGTTGAGTGGCGAGCCGTTACACTTCAAGGTCGATATAAGACGCCCCGCCCGCGGCGGGGCAGTCCCGGGCAGTCCAGGCAGTCGCGTCGCAATCGCTCCTGCGCACACATGTCGCCCTTCTTTCTTCCTTCGCTCACTCTAACGAACTTTATGCTTTTCGAATTACGTGTTATCCATGTCGTGTACTTTTATTTTCCTTGCGTATAGTTAATTATATGATTGTATTGTTTTCTTTTAATATAACAGACGCTGTTTTGTAAAGTGTGTGTATTTATTTCCTATTGGAACCCCAGCCCTGTCGTATTAAATTAATTATTATTTATTACGACTGGATGGATCTGTATTGAAATTTACTCCTGATATAGAACACTGTGTGAAAGATAAAGGTTACTTCGACTTTTTTTTATCATTCTGGGCGGACAAAATCGCGGCTGACAGCTAGTCTTACTAATATTATAAATGCGAATGTATAGATGGATGTTTGTTACAAGATATTCGGGAACGGATCAATGGATCTTGATGAAATTTTGTATAGATGTAGAACATAGTCTGGAAGAAGACATATACTATTTTTTTTTTTTATAATTTCGTGCGGACAGAGTCGCAGGCGACAGCTAGTTTTGTAAAACTCGATTGTTAGTAATAGTTTTAGGTGCTGGAGACCTAATTTTAGTCCTTTTTCCCTTCCCACCCTTTTCTTATAAGGAAAGGATGAGAAGGGGAGGTGGATTTTATGGAGATGCATAGGAAGGTTAAATATTCTATTTTTGTGCGTCTCCTCCTTAATCAATTGAGGGTAGGCAACGCATCTGTAATTGCGAATGTCTATGGGTAGTAGTCGCTTCGCCATTTCGGCGAATTCATGTAGCCACTTGCTCGTTTGCCACCTTGTAATATAAAAAAGCTAGAAAATAAAACACCGTTTTCGTTCAAGTATATTTCGTTTTTTTTCTTTTGTACTTCAATATTTCTTCTTTTTTTCCTTTCTTCTCTAATCTCATACATATAAATAACATTCACACAGACAAAAAAAACAGTTTTTATATGTTGCTAATTGGAATAAATCCATTAGCTTTATAGTACGACAGATTTATCTGACCCGGTATAAATCAATGTAATAAGAACTTTGACGTACTGTAGCTGTCTTATGTCTAAATTAGATTAGACATGTTTTCAGACAAAACTAACCAAGATAAATTTAACCGGGTTAAATAAAGTTGTCGGTTTATTTTAACTAATTGCCGTTTTAGGCAAGATTTTTTGTAACGTATTTGAACTTATATCTAAGTATTAAGGCACCGTTACACCAACCAATAGGCCGGATATCAACTCTATTATAAATATAAAACGATTTGTATGATAAAATACATTTTGTATGAGTCATACAAACTCATACAACTTTGTAAAAGTTCAAAAATAATGTATTTAAACAGTGCAGTAATAGATAATTTGATTGATATATTTAAATTGTGTCATACAAATTCATACAAATCCATACATTTGTAATAAAAGATCGAAGAAAACACTGTTAAAGTAACTCGAAAATTAATTTGATTACTCTGTTACATACATTTTCATACATTTTTGTATGAAGAGTATTTATAACGGACAATACGAAGCGATTTGTATGATATAATACATTTTTAATTTAGCACCTAAATATTTTCATACAATTTAATACATTTGTGTTGTAAATAAAATTTTGCTAATATCATAATTTAGTCAAAATACGTATTTGATTTTACCCATACAATAATACATACATACATTTTTTTAAACTTATGATTTGCATGTAATTTAAGAAGCACATTTCTATGAATTATTTGAATATTTAAGACCTTGCATATAACATATGTTGTATGAAATGGAGGTAGTCATAAAAAACATCCGGCTCGAAGGATCAAAATGGAATAAAAAGAGCCTCATAAAAGAAAATAACGAATAAGGTACGTAATTCTATATATTTTATGAGGCTCTATTTATCCCATTATGGTCCTTCGAGCCGGATGTTTTCTATCACTAGTAATTCACATACATACATACAAACCAATAAAATTCGAGCATCTTACACACAATAACAATAACAGGAAAAAATTAAATAATTAAAAAAAAGAAAACAACAACATTTGAAGCTCTATTATAAAGATATGCAATTACTATACAATCACAAAAACTTGATACCTCGATGACGTCATAGTATACGATATCGGAATTCATAATTCTGTCAAGAGAAGTTAGGTGTTATGTTTTTGTGACCGTATAGTATTTTGTTCGATCACTGTATACAAGTTTGTAGTACGTAATGAGATTTGTATGTTAATTTCAGAATTGTATGATTAAGTCATACATCCATACAACTACATACATAAGGATGTAACATTGATTTTTTTATATTCAATGTAATTAAATTTCATTTATCTCTGCCAACCTTTTAACTTGATAAAGGATGTATATTTTCTATGAGCTGCCTTTTTTTTTATTAAATATCTAATATTTAACGTTAAATAAATAAAATTTATTATATAAATAATTACGTATTATTAAATAAAAAAAAAATTACGACATCGAATATAATAAGCAATGCTACATCCATAGATATATCTATAGATGGAGTATTTCATATAACTTTGACGTCTAACGTGACATCTAAAGTGTCAATTTTCGAAATGTCATTTTATAATGTCAAAATTAAAACACTAAGAGAATTAACCCCGAAAGCCTATTGGAACGAAGTTCCTTATGGCGCGTTGTGAAAGGGGGCTAGACGGAAAAAATTCTTACGAAAAGTTGTCACGACACTTTTTGCTATAGTAAGTATGTTAACGACGAATGAGCGCTACTTCACCATGGCAACGACGTCACAATATATAACGAAAATTCATAGAAATAAAATGTACTTCTTGTGAAGACTTAAGTTTTTTATTCATAGAATAAACATTGGTTCCTTCACTAATTAATAGAAAGGAACTTGGTTCCATCCGGGTGTCCCAACACACCTCTCAAGTTTTTTTCGCTTTACTTTTATCCTCCGGATGACAATAGGTTATACATCTATGGATAATATAAAATGTGAGGCATAAATTATTAAATACCTTATATTGATTTATTTTTGGCAGCGATTCTAAATTCAAAACTTAACGAGCGACCGTTGTATGTGACGTCATCAACCAGTGTTGCAACAACAAAAAAATATATTTACATTTAAGCGATTAAAATTAAAATTCGCCACTAAATAAGGTATTTCTAACTAGATTACAAAAAAAAATATTTAGAATTCGTAATTCTTAATAAACGTCATCTAAAAATATATCGTATCACATTTTTTTTATTTCTGTAATATTAATATCGTGGTCCTTTACTAATAAAATACCCAGTTTTATATATTTATAAATATTTAAAAAAACTACAAAGATATGAACATTAAAAAAATATCATAAAAATATATATTTATGTTTACACAAAATAGAACACCATGTATTTTATACAGGGTGTCTATGGTCTTGGCAAATATTAAAATTGCCAGAGACAAATATATAAATGTTAATTTTTATATTTACTATACATTTTGATTAAACTAGAAAATTCAATTTCAAGCTATATATTGGTTAAGTTATTTCACATACAGGATGTTTTCAAAACCAAAAAAATTTATTAAATTTATTTAATAGATCAATCACTTTTATATATCTTTTGAATAAATAGCCAATTTCATATCATAGACAATAAAATAATATTTTTATTTAAAATACGCTGAGCTGGTAACATTATCACAAACACAACTTCATTATTGCAAAGGAACTTATTGTTTATGGCCTGGATACTCTATGGTCTATTCGATTTAAATATAATCGATTTTAATTATATCTATGATGAAGGTAATATATTTTTTTACACTCATATCCTATTTGGATATTCGAGTAAAGCATTTTGTAAGCGAATTTAACACTTATGGAAAGGTAAAAAGGTTCAATTTTGAAAAACAAAAAATCTACTATAAAGAAATTTAGTGAAAAATAAGATTAATGGAGATAATTCTGTCAATTTACCAAATTTATTTTGTAATTAACGATCTTGTGACTATATCTGTGAGGGATGTTAGTAAAAAATACTAAAAAAATCGTCTATTTGTATGATATATAAATATAAAACGATATGAAACATATTTTCTAAGAATTTTGATAATTCTATTGTAAGAAGGAACACAATCAGATGTTAAAAAGTAAAAAAAAAACACTCCCTAGTGTAAAACAGTGACTTAATAAATTTTAGGGGGTTGCAATATTTTAGGGGGTCGGTTAAGAAAATAAAAATTAACAAACAATACTTTGCTCTTTAAATAATTAAAAAAGAAATCAGCAAGCAAATTAACTTTCACATCTGTCAAAAAATTATTAATTCAGGGGGGCGGGAACAATAACATTAAGACCCCCTAAGATTTTTCAACGACTGACTGAGTTCCTACTAATAAATATACTTGGATAATATGGGGGTATTTTACGCCCCCAGGTCCATATCGAAGCAGGAAGGTCTGGGATGTGAGCGCGGCGAGTGGGGGGCGTGGTGGTGTCTAGGCTGAGAGCCCAGCAGTAGTCCTGGTAGGCAGCTGTCGCCTAGAGACAGCGATGTACCTAGACCTAGGCCTTCGCTAAGCAAGTTCGAACCTGAAACGGGAAACATTTTTTTCTAGAACAACTGTAAAATTAGACGTAAAGAGTTTTCAATTTTACTTAATTCTTCGCTTAGTGTAGATTTCTTATATTAGTTATATTAAATGAGTGAATTCGGAACTGTTCACGTAAACCAGTGATTGTCAAACTTATTACATTCACCGCCCCCTTTGAAAATCAATTATATTTCAGAGCCACCTAATTTTTATTCAGCCCTAAAACTTAAAAACCACAATTTCATTACTTTAATTAATTTCAATGCCCCTCATTTTTTGGGCTACTTATCGCCCCCTTCAAGGTTTCAAACGCCCCTAAGGGGGGCGTTATCGCCCACTTTGGGAAACACTGACTTAAACAGTATCTTGTTAATTTTTCATTCAAATTTTAAGCCTTTAACGATTAATTTAAAATTTTCAATATGGCAGTCAATTAATATCTGATCAAAATTGTTTCCACTTAAACAAAATGTTTTGTGTAAGTGTTTCTTCAGTGGAAACAGATGACGAGATGACATTGCAGGAATTGTCCTCGCTCAGTGAAATACCACGACCTCACAGAAGACAGACCTCAAGTGGAAGTCATTCCAACTACAGTCTGATGAGTGTGGTGTTGAAGACCTAATTTTAGTCCTCTTTCCCTTCCCACCCCTTTTCTTATAAGGATGGGAAGGGGAGGTGGATTTGATGGTGGAGGAGATGCATAGGAAGGTTAAATATTCTCTTTTTGTGCGTCTCCTTCGTAGATTGAGGGTAGACAACGCATCTGCAATTGCGAATGTCTATAGGCAGCAGTCGCTTCGCCATTTCGGCGAATTTATGTGGCCGCTTGATCGTTTGCCACCTTGTAATATATAAAAAAAATTAAATATACAAGATACCTTGATGATGAGAGAATGTGTGTGCATCATCGTGCAGCATGGTGTCATTGCTGAGGCCGAGTGAGGTCGGTGATGAACATAACATTGGATCACCTGCATTAAAACGAGGACGTTGGCGATTTCAACATTTTTAAGACAAAGGAGAGAATTTACAGAAAAAAGATATTATACCATCTTATATATCTATATATATAAAAGAAAGTTGTGTTAGTTACACCATTTATAACTCAAGAACGGCTGAATCGATTTGACTGAAAATTGGTGGGCAGGTAGCTTAGAACCAGGAAAAGGACATAGGATAATTTTTACCCCGTTTTCTATTTTTATTTTTTTTTATTCCGCGCGGACGGAGTCGCGGGAAAAAGCTAGTATATATATAAAAGAAAGTCGTGTTAGTTACACTATTTATAACTCAAGAACGACTGAATCGATTTGACTGAAAATTGATGGGCAGGTAGCTTAGAACCAGGAAACGGACATAGGATAATTTTTACCCCGTTTTCTATTTTTTTTATTCCGCGCGGACGGAGTCGCGGGTAAAAGCTAGTCTTATATATAAAATTCTCGTGTCACGGGGTTCGAACTTGAACTCCTCCGAAACGGCTTGACCGATTCTCATGAAATTTTGTGAGCATATTCAGTAGGTCTGAGAATCGGACAACATCTTTTTTTCATACCCCCCCCCCCCCATTTTTTAACTACGCGCGGACGGAGTCGCGGGCGACAGCTAGTTTTTCTATAAAATCCACTTCTCTTTCTTATCATTTAGGACTGAAGATAAAATATTCAGAAGGGGAAGAGGAGTGAAATTGATATCTTGTCTAATTAACAGGCTAAATTATGACAGCTCAGCGCCCTCCTGTCAATGTCAAAAAATGTCATAAGATCTTATCTGTAATGTAGATATCATTTTTTTATACAATTTCCTATGGCTAAGTTCTAGATATAATCTGACAGAAATAGCCTCGATAGCAACGCTTCTCTCATCGGTTCAGCAATCCTTGTTAAACTACATATATTACTATATATGGATGGATGGATGGATTTGAAGTTATCTCCGAAACGGCTCAACAGATCTCGATGAAATTTAGCCTAAAAATAGAACACAATCTGTCAGAAAACATAGGCTACTTTTTTTAATTCCGTGCGGACAAAGTCACGGGCTACAGATAGTATAAATAAAACTGTATATACCTTGTGTGACGGGATTATGTGAGTCGTCATCCATGAGGTCTTCAATCTGCGCCAAACTGAGCGCACCCCCTGCGCCACCCCCCACCCCCAGCAGTGGGAGAGGCGACAGCCGCATCTGCTCCGCAAACTATGTACACTTACATTATGTACCGCACATATTCTTATATATTTGTATATACATAACACAACACAGAAAAGTTATCAGTAGAAGTCAGTAAGGACCCCCAATTAGGGGGTCTAAATATAATGACTCGATTTTCTTTATTATATGAACAAAATAAGGTCTTTTTCCTTGAAAAGTGAAAATTTTAATTTTAAAAAACAACATATAATTAGGACCCCATATATATTTAACTGTAACCTCACGACCCCATATGAAATTAGTGTTAGTAATTTTATTTTCTTCTAATAAATAAAAAGCTTTTTAAAGTACATTCGCTTTAAAAAAGACTTACAGAGACATTTATAATTTATCTATTCCTTTGTCTAGTGAACTAAATGTAAGTACAATCAAACACAAAAGCGTTAACAAAAAACATAAATAAATAATAAAAATTTCACGTACAAATGCTGTTACCTTGACGTCCTTGTGGTCGAACATATCAGGCGGGGGGTCGAGACAGAGGCCTGGAGTTAAACAGCCTAGTCCAAGGCCCTCCGAGAGGCCCTCAGGAAGGCCCTCTGAGAGTCCTTCCGATAAACCTTCAGAGAGACCCTCTGATAAACCTTCTGATAGACCCTCTCTATCTAAAGGTGAACATGATCCAAGTTTAAGACCATCTGGAATATTGAGAAAGAATTATTAATAGAATTTTTATCTCTCTCTTCTTCTTCTAAGCAAAGTTAAGCTTCTTCTAAGTTATAAATAGCTATATTTTTTTTAATTTCTATATTAGTTACAGCTACGTCATTGAAAATGGTACAGTAATGTTTGTTATAGGTATATCAACATTATATCTTACTAATATTTTAAACTAGCTTTTACCCGCGACTCCGTCCGCGCGGAATAAAAAAAAAGCACACAAGACAAAAAAGTTCCTATGTCCGTCTCCTAGTTCTAAGTTACCTCCCCATCAGTTTTCAGCTAAATCAGTTCAACCGATCTTGAGTTATAAATAGTGTAACTAACACGACTTTCTTTTATATACTCGTATATAGATAATATATAGATGTAAATGTTTAGATGTTTGTTTGTTTGAAGTTATCTCTGTAACGGTTCAATGGATCTTGATGAAATTTAGCACAGATGTAGAACATAGTCTGGAAGAACACATAGGTTACTTTAAGTTTTTTTAATTCCTCGCGGAGAGTCGCGGGCGATAGCTAGTATATAATAATATTCATTCAAATATCTTGTAACAATAGTAACAACAGGATGAAAGAAGACGTAAAGAACCACAACATCTGTTACACGAGAGTGCAGTTCCCTTTCCCTTCCGATCTCTTTCTTATAAATGGGAAGGAAATGATGTAAGAATAGTGTGTAGGAAAGTGTATAGTCAGTGGTCGCTTCGCTATTTTGGCGAATTTAGATGAAAACAACGTAATGCATAGTTACCTAGTGCATCAAGTGGTGGCAGACAGTCAGGGGGTGGCATATCACGTAATAAATCTGGTGCATCACCAATATCCATGGCGGCTGGTTCGCGCTTCGGCAGAACCACCTCCTAAATAAACATTCATAGCTCGTAAACACTAAGTAATTTTTTTGAAATTAAATCCCCAATGAGGGGTTCGGAGTCACCCCCAAGTTAGGGATGACTAGGTCATAGTCAACGCTGGTCAAGTGCGGGTTGACTTCACACATATCATTGAATTTCTTCTCAGATATGTGCAGCATCACGATGTTTTCTTTCATTGTAATGTCAGATAAATGTACATATGTAAATCGAAAAACACATTGGTATATGTCGGGATTCGAACCCAAGACCTGCAGATTGTAAGTTAAATGCTTAACCCCTTAAATCAATTTGTTATTATATTCTGTGATCTATATCGATTAATATGTAATTAATGTTTTTCTGGTTATATATTCTATATGTCTACGGATACTCTTCTATCTCTTTGCTTTTTCTGTCATGTAATGTATTCCTCAATATATCATATTAGTATAACTCAGTGATTGTCAAACTTATTACTTTCACCGCCCCCTTTGAAAATCAATTATATTTCAGAGCCCCCTAATTTTTATTCAACCCTAAAACTTAAAAACCACAATTTCATTACTTTAATTAATTTTAATGCCCCCCATTTTTTGGGCCTCTTATCGCCCCCTTCTAGGTTTCAAACGCCCCAAGTGGGCGTTTTCGCCCACTTTGAAAAACACTGATGTAACTCAATCAGTGTTGTTTTTGCCAAAAAAACCTTCATAAAAAATCATTACCCTGTCCTTTTCTATTATTACTCTTCCATATATCTCTATCAGCCATCATATCTGAATTCACTTCCCTTCTTACGACATAATCTATACATTCTTTAAAAATAACATAAATAAGTAAAATATAAAAAAAAAAGTTTAAATTACAAATATACTAAGTACCGGTGTTGAAGGAGTTTTAGATGTGTTTGTGTGCGCAGGCGTGGTGTCTCCCCCCACCGCCCCCACCCCCGTCTCTCCCCCCTCGCCCTCATCTCCAGTCCAACCCTCACCCCCCAGTGGCAGACCATGAACACGCGCTAGCCTCTCTAGTTCCTGAAAATGAAATGTATTAATTCAATTTAACCCCTTTTTCCACTAACTTATTTAATGTAATATTTGTTTGTGCTATTAATTTTTTTATTATTTGTAACAGATAAACTCTAAAACTACTGGATCGATTTCAAAAATTCTTTCACCATTAGTTTCCTATATTATTCCTGAGTGACATAAGATATTTACATATATTAATATTTACATATCTTGTCTGTAACATTGGTAGACGTCAGCAACAACAGTTGCAGGAATTGTCCTCGCTCAGTGAAATACCACGACCTCACAGAAGACAGGCAGAAAGTGGAAGTCATTCCAAGTACATTCTGATGAGTGCGGTGATGGAGACCTAATTTTAGTCCTCTTTCCCTTCCCACTCCTTTTCTTTTAAGGAAAGGATGGGAAGGGGACGTGGATTTGATGGAGGAGATGCATAGGAAGGTTAAATATTCTCTTTTTGTGCGTCTCCTTCATCGATTGAAGGTAGGCAACGCATATGCAATTACGAATGTCTTTGGGCAACGGTCGCTTCGCCATTTCGGCGAATTCATGTGACCACTTGCTCGTTTGCCACCTTGTAATATAAAAAAAATGTCTGTCAAGGCTATGTTTGTCTCAGGTAATCTCGGAAACTGTTAGACAAATTTTGACGGGATTTTGACTGAAAGGTAGATGATGAATTCAGACATGTTATAGACTACTTTTTCTAAATATATATATAATAAAGTTACCTGTATTCTAAGCATCAACTTTCTATTGTGCAGTTCAATCTGCTTACGTCGCTGCTCACTCTGCTTGAGTCTGTTCACCTCATCTCGTAGACACTTGATGTAGTCAACACTACTCTTGAGGATTGTGCCTTTATTTGGTCGAACATCGCGAATCACTTCGTAGAAAGGATCATTTGTCTTCGGCAATAATGTACCAAGTTCCTTTATACGATCATTTATATTGAAACGACGACGTCTTTCAACTGGAATTAATGAAAAAGGACTTTTGAATCTATGAATATTTACTGAAAACATTCATTTTCGTTACAAGAAAGAGATGGAAAATATAACTTTGTCGGAGTGAGAGAGAGATGTGTATTTAGATTTAAAATATGAGATGTCTTGTCACATTTAACTAAAGTATTTAAATAGACAATTGTTTTTTTTTTTCTAATGTAATAATGTTGAACAAATCCTATCTAATATATAAAATTCTCGTGTCACGGGGTTCGAACTTGAACTCCTCCGAAACGGCTTGACCGATTCTCATGAAATTTTGTGAGCATATTCAGTAGGTCTGAGAATCGGCCAACATCTATTTTTCATTTTTTTTTTTTTTTAACTGCGCGCGGACGGAGTCGCGGGCGACAGCTAGTCTATTTTATAAAAAAGTACAACTTTTAGTGTAATCGCTACTAACTCATATTGTGGTTGTCCTTTTTCTGTCTGTCTTTGGCGAGTGCGTGCATGTCTGCGTCACTGAGCAGTGCGCAGTCGCCGGCCACTGAGCTGGCGGCGGAGGGAGGGCCGGAGGAGGAGCGAGCTGCGCCACTGTCCAACGACAGGATATCCTCCAGGAACTCATCCGTCTGAGAACAAGACTGGATTTTAGAGTTCATGCGTGCTAAGAGTGCCACAAAATATTTACTCAAAACTCTCATTTTATAGGTTTATCTAGAATATAAAATCAGGTACATAAGATTAATTAAAAGGGTTGTTTATATTTACAGTATAAAAGAAACGATTCCTTAATCGGCACTGGAGTTAAATCTTTGCTTGAAAGATTTATTAAGCTTTTAAAAATGTCATTATTACTAGAACTAATGCGTCTAATACGTAAACTGTGATGTAAAACGACATATTTTATATAGAAGTAGCAGCAAAAGAGGATTCTAAGACTTTATAACTACAAATAACACGTACTTCAGAAGTGTTAACGGCTGATGAGCAGAGATTGGGACTGAGCAAGCTGGAGGCGCGCTCGGGGGATGCGCACAGCTCCGGCGCTGACTGCACCGCGCCGCGCCCTCCCGAAGTCACCTGCCACAAACAGCACATTACTGTATTAAGTATTTACTAATAACAAGGGAATAAAGGCTGAATTGTACAGAAAAATAAATTAAAGGAATAAGCTAACCAGATTTTACTCAAAAATAACCAAAGAGATATAGAACTTCGTTAAAAATTAACAAACGATAAATATTAATTTAAAAAAATAGATGGCGCTGTTACTAACTGAAATAATGATAACAAGATGGCGCTGATATCAAAAGACACTACTTTACCTGTGCTTGAGGTTGGAAAGACTCGCTCAGGTACTGCCGCACCTGGCTCTTCTGTTTCTGTATCACGTGATACCTGGTGGGGTTCTCCAGAACCGTTCGCACCTATACATACATTAATAGGTAAAAATTGTTAATACAAAATTACTTTATTACATCTTATCATCGTCGAATGAATGAAAATCAAATACACACTGTATTGACATTAAAAATCGTTAGATGGCGCTATTATTGAAAATATAATTTACCCTTTTTTATATTCTATGTTGGCAAATGAGCAAGCGGCCACATGAATTCGCCGAAATGGCGAAGCGACCGCTAAACATAGACAACATGTCTTTTCAGACGCCTATATTTTTTACAACATTTTAGCAAACATAAACAAAATGTTAATATTTTACAATTCCTTGCTAATTATTAAATACAAATTAAGTATAACAATGTACGGATGTACAAACGGACACGACTTAACTGCAGTTAAACGATAATTACTATAACTAATACGTGATGCTAGATAATGAACTGAGAGTTTAGCACTTGAGTGATGTTTCGAGTTTTCAGTATTTATATTAACATAAAAGTGTTGAAATAAAAAAAACATGAATTTCCATCTTTATTTGTTAGGAAAGGGTATGTAGTGAAAAAGGAGTGAGCTTGTCTAGAACTCTAGAACACACACTTTAGACGAAACGTGGAATTACTTCCACATCTTTAGGCCGTGGTATTGCCCCAGCCGAGAGGAAAATTCGTACAGCTTTACTACGGACTACTACCACAGTGCTTACAGAACCAATGGATTAGTAACAGAGTATTTAACTACTATAGAAATCAAAAATAATCCCCAATACATTGTCAGATATATATGTTATCTCTGTTTTTAGACAGTGAAATTAATGACATTATGCGAGTGACTATTGACAAATAAGCTCTCACCTGCAATACTTGTGGTGGCAATTCGACGTGCGGCGTGATACGAGGCACATCTGTCGGACTCGACTTCTTCTTATCCTCGCCATTTTCTTTTGACTGACCCTGTTGTGTCTGGAATCAAGTTTTTAATAATAAGTTATAAAATAAGAACAACTTAGAAGAATTCATTATAAAGTATTAAGCGCCTTTAAACACAAGCAATAGAGTGAAGGTGCACCTGTAATGATTCTCTGCGCAGCTGCTCCTGCGCATGTTCTCGCATCAACTGCTGCTTGAGCTGTGTACGAGATGTCGGCGTCAGCGTCTTGAATGTCGGCGGGCTGTAACAAAAACAAAACAAATTGTGAGCTAAAAATACACTTAAATAATGTACATCAAATATAAAATTCTAAAGTCATCTTATTGAGGTTCAAATACAAAATAAGATAATGACAGAATTTCTACGAATATTGTGTAAAAAATTGATAATTGTATGAAAATTATTGTACTTAAGTATAAAGTTTTATTTCGGAAAGGTAAAACAACAGAGGTATTAATGAGTTGTGTTAATTCGGAGAATTGTTAATGATGTAGTTTGGGAATCCCATATAAACATTTATCTTACATAGAACAAATTTAAAAAAGAAACGTCTGAGCGATAAATATGGAAAAATAATGATTTCTGTTCGTTCATATAGAGGAAGGATTTTATGATTACTTTTGTCTTTCGAATTAAAAAAAAGCTATGAATAAAATATAATCTATGTAACTCAATGACAATAAAGCTTTCTGAGAGCACAAAAAAAATGAAATCGGTCAAGTAGTTTTTGAGTTTATTCGTTAAATACAAAAATACAAATCTTTTCTTTTTTTTAAAGATTAGTATTTAAATATAGTATACATAGTTATAATAATATAGTAATATAGTATACATAGTTATAATAATATAGTAATATAGTATACATAGTTATAATAATATAGTAATATAGTATACATAGTATAATAATATAGTAATATAGTATACATAGTATAATAGTACACAAGATGGGCGTCGGATAAAATAATTTTATTTGATCGGCTGGCACAGTCGCGAATTTCTCCTATAAAAAAACATTGTTTAATTTAATAAAAAAGGGAGCTCATGGTACTATACTCATGGTATACAACTTGGAATTACTTCCCCTTGACGCCTATCTTCTGTGTGGTGCAACACTTGCTGGTCATTCACTGTTAAATATCGTCATAACCACTGCAGTATTTGGACAAGTCTCTATTTACTTTAGACTTAAAGGATATGTTAATCTTCAATTGTTTACCGAGTTGTTTTGAAAAAGGGGTGAATTATGAACTTAGTACAATTACTATTCAGGACATGAGACAAGATTTCGATATTTTTTCTGCAGACGACGCGTGCGAAATAAATAATGTGATGTCGAAATTTGCGAAGGTTTGCTGTGGGGTCAACTCGGTAATTCGTAAGCCTTACTAACACCTCATTTTGATATGTGACTTGAGTTATCTTAATAATAAATGCGAATGTTTATATGGATAGATGGATGGATGTTTGAAGATATCTCCAGAACAGCTCAACGGATTATGATGAAATTTGTCACAGATGTAGAACATAGTCAAGAAGAACACATAGGCTACTTATTACGTTTTTATATAATTCCGCGCGGACGGAGTCGCGGGCGACAGCTAGTATAATGATAATTGGTTTACTGGTGAAACTCGTATAATTAATTTAATAAACCTTATATTGGGGTTGCTATCATTTTTTCAAATAGCATAGGACGAGGATAGGGTTTCATTTTAGTATGTTCTTAAACAATAAATTGAAAAACTACTTGACCGTTTCAAAAATTTTTTCACCGTTAACGATAGTTAACCATCAAGAAAGTCTGTATCATCTTCTTCTATATATATAAAAGAAAGTCGTGTTAGTTACACCACTTATAACTCAAGAACGGCTGAATCGATTTGACTGAAAATTGGTGGGCAGATAGCTTAGAACCAGGAATAGGACATAGGATAATTTTTACCCCGTTTTCTATTATTTTTTTTTATTTCGCGCGGACGGAGTCGCGGGTAAAAGCTAGTAAATATTAAAAATAAGAATGTCTTTCAGAAACCGTCACGCGATGCAATGATTATAAAGTAATAAATCCAAATGAAAAACTCTTGATAAAAACTCGAAGAAGATTGAAAAACGCATTAACGTGTGTCCTTATCCACGTTCCCTTCCCACCCTTTTTTATAAAGAAAGGATGGGAAAAGAAAGTGGATTTGACAGAGGAGGGGACGCATCGAAAGAGGATATATCCTCTTTCTGTGCTGTCCTCTGTTGATTAAAGATAGGCAACGCAACTACAATTGCGGATTTCTATGGGTAGCGGTCGCTATTTAGGCGGATTCATGTGATCGCTTGCTCGTTTGCCACCTTATGGTACTGGTATAAAAAAAGAACAATACAAGAATCTGTTTAAATGTAATAATACAACAGTTACAGTAAGTTTACAATATCGTATTAAACTTCGATCAAATTTAATATGATAGATCGACAAGTTAGCATATTATTTGCACTTCAATCTAGTATATCCTTGATCAATTTTCAATAGCCAATATGCTCCTCTGACGCAAGAGGCCGCGTACAACAATGTTTGACATTTTCATAAGCGACAGCCGCGTGACAGACAAGTTAACGTGCTCTGTAGTCGAGGACATAGAGCAATGCACAGACATTGTAGTTAGACCAACTTATCGCGATTAGTTCAGACAGAACTTTTGTAAAATATTCTTGGGTATAGAAAAAGACACATAAGACATAAGGTTGCATACAGGCGGCCACCTGAATACGCTAAAATAACGTAACGACCTTTGCTCATAGACATCCGCAATTGCAGTTGTCTTCCTAAAAACCGAGGTGGAGACGTCAAAAAGAAAATATTTTCCCTTTCTATGCGTCCTCTCCTACAACAAATCCACTTGCCGTTGCCATAATTTCCTTTTGAGAAAAGGAAAAAGGACTAAAATGAGAGTTCAGGCACGCACACTCCTCAGATGAAACGAAGATATGTTCGTCCGTCTATATAGATAGTGACAATCAATATTTTTAAACGTATTGTACGACGAAGGTATATGGGCCGGTAGACAAGAGTGAAAATGTGTAATAGTCCACAGGCATACCCTGAAAATGTAAAAGTGCTACAAGATATTTGCCTGACTTATCAAATCACGTCTTGTCTTTTGTCTTTAGGAACTTTCGTTATTTTTCTTTGACATATAATTTAATAAAATTTTTGTTATAAAACTTCTCTGACCATTGGTTACTCTGTGCCGAATCCCGATGCTTGGTGACACAGTTATGAATTCGTCTACGCTTCGATAGTAAACATTATTTATAGAAACGTTTCGCATGTGAAAAACGTGCACGAAACAATTATCGTACATCATAATAGATGCCTTGAAGCTCTGCGCGTTGTTTCCAAATAAGGACATTTTTCAAAACTTAAAACTTTGGCATTGGTCACAATAATAAAAACTTTTCCGAACTCTAGTGTGTATTCACGTGTATATAACGTTGAATGATTTATAGGTACAGTCAGCTGCATAAACATGTATACATTTACAAAACTTCAGAAACTTGTACAGGCCTTCGGTTCCGAAAATAAGTATACTTAACTTTTCTATAAGATATGTTGAACCGTTGCGGAGTTAACGAATATATATTTAAATCAAAAAGTATCCCACGGGACTGTACACATTTCATTATCATACCCTGTGTTCTTACATACTATGTATGTTCTATATCTATACCAAATTTCATCGAGATCCATGAAGTCGTTCTGGAGTTACCTATGTAATATTAGTAAGATAGTAAGATGTATACTGTATTGACTGATACGTGCAGAAATATTTTTGAAACAGAAGACCTATGAAATTTTCTAAAATTTTATAAATGTGCACCTATGTTTATCCTAACAAAAAAAAACTATCGGTAAAATTATTGAATTTTTTTTTAAATGATAAAACAAACCATTTATAAAATTAGTTTAGTAGGTAATTTAGATAATTGTCTTTGAAATACGATGCATATTTAGAAGTACATAAAACTAGCTTTTACCCGCGACTCCGTCCGCGCGGAATAAAAAAAAATAGAAAACGGGGTAAAAATTATTCTATGTCCGTTTCCTGGTTCTAAGCTACCTACCCACTAATTTTCAGTCAAATAGATTCAGCCGTTCTTGAGTTATAAATGCTGTAACTAACACAACTTTCTTTTATATATATAGATATCGATTAATTAAAAACAGGCTAAATATATTGATTGCCAGTTATACGCACTTTCGAGATCTAGATTGTAGAAGCAAATATATCTAGATACATCTAGCTCAATCTAACTACTAGATATAAGCGTTGCTTATTGTGTTAATAGTTTCGATACGGATAATTCAAAGACGCCATTAAAACATAATGATTAACTTGATGATTATAAATGTGGTTTACACTGACGAAACATATTTAAAGAAACATATTACCATCCCTCTCATATTCATCGAAAAAAAAGAGATAAGTATATATTTGTGTAGTAGTCTTTAGTAGAAACCAATGGTAAACCGTTGTCAAGGTTACAAAGGCGATACAGAATGAGGTAATATATTTTTTTTATTTCTTATTCTTAATTTATAATGGTCTTGGAACAATAATGATACAAAAATGTTTTGGTTAAAGTTTCCTCTTTCATTTTTTACTCGGCTGAGGAAATTAAAAAGTTGGGTCATGACGTCATGGTGACCAACATACGGTTATATTCCATACCAAAAAGTTATATTGCTGTTGTCTGCCTGTTGACTAGGACTTAGTAACCCTTACTTAGTGTAACTAGATCCTAGTCAACCACGGTAGCCCTCTGCGGATTGCTCAACTACATCCAGTGCCAGTTTTAGCAGTACGGGCACATTAAGGTGCCAGCCCTGGGCAAGATTTTTTTACCAAGTTTTAAGAAGTTTACGGTGAGACTATGTAATTCACACATCTATGGCGCCCCTTTGTATCCAGCAGCGCCCTACCCCAACGCCGGCACTGTACAAATTTTTAAATTACTCATATGAACGTCAGTTCAATGTACATTTAAGATTTAAAAAACTTGAGAGGTGTCAAGGGACACCCGGATGGAACGAAGTTCCTTTCTTTTAATTAGTGAAGGAACCAATGTTTATTCTATGAATAAAAAACTTCTTCACAAGAAGTACATTTTATTTCTATGAATTTTCGTTATATATTGTCACGTCGTTGCCATGGTGAAGTAGCGCTTATTCGTCGTTAACATACTTACTATAGCAAAAAGTATCGTGACAACTTTTCGTAAGAATTTTTTCCGTCTAGCCCCCTTTCACAACGCGTGATAAGGAACTTCGTTCCAAAAATATTGCGAACTGGCAATATTCAACCCAAAAAGATTTATTAGTCAATAACAAACAAAAATAACTAGAGACATTCAAAATGTATCATTTTCCAAGGTAATATCGTACGTGAATATCACCTTTTTGTAAATCCCATTCGGCTGATAGACATAATATCGTTATCTGTCTCCATATATGTTTATATTTACTTTTATTAAGAGATGAGGTACGATGTAGTATTTTTCCTTTAAATTGGATTTATATAAAAGATAAGATATTTGAGTTATGAGTTAATCCAATATAATTATAATCCGATATTGTACACAAAAGAAGAACATAACATACGTAGTAAGAGAGACGAGAAGAACAACATTAAAAAAATGGTCACAGGCGATTTTTTGGCTTGCCAGTAATGTTTTTTTTAAATCTAATTACGATATACCCTTAATGAATACCTCCCCTTCATACCAGACATTCGTGAGAAGGTGAGAATTTAGGAAGGTGAGTATATAGGACTAGCTTTTACCCGCGACTCCGTCCGCGCGGAATAAAAAATAGAAAACGGGGTAAAAATTATCCTATGTCCGTTTCCTGGTTCTAAGCTACCTGCCCACCAATTTCCAGTCAAATCTATTCAGCCGTTCTTGAGTTATAAATAGTGTAACTAACACGACTTTCTTTTATATATATATAGATTTATATCCTATTTCATGTCAGACTCAGTTCCAAAAATAGAAATAAGTTTTAATAAGTTTCAAAAACACCTTTATAATTATTTATTATTATCCTTTTGTCTTTTGGTTAAAAAAACAGACTAGCTGTCACCAACGACTCCGTCCGCGTGGTATTAAAAACAAAACTTAATGAGTAGCCTATGTGTTCTTCCAGACTATGTTCTATATCTGTGCCAAATTTCATCGAGATCCATTGAGCCGTCTACACATCTAAACTTTCGCATTTATAATATTAGTAAGATGAAGTTTTATTTTATATTTTGTGTATATATATCATACTTTATCTATACATTCCGAAGGCATATTATACGTCATTTTAATCCACGATTAGTACGTGTCATAAAAATTTGATTTATTTTATAAGCTTTACGTAACACGAGTTTGCGTAACTCATTGAAATTGTCCTTATCTGATCGCTGTAACATTATAATTAGTCTTCAAAAGTTATCTTTAATAAGCTTAACAATCTCTTTTTTAATGGTACATAACAACTTCAGAGAAGACCTGCGTCAAGTAGAAGTCATATCATCAGCTCACTATACAGCCTACACTATGTTAGGGGTGACTAGGCAATAGTCAACCACGATGGCCCAGTGCGAGTTGTTTGACTTCACACATATCTTTGAATTTCTTCTTGGTTCCGTCACTGTGTTTTCCTTCACCGTTAGAACGTCGGATAAATTTACATATGTATATCAAATATCAAAAAATACATTGGTACATGGCGGGATTCTAATCCAGGATCTGCAGATTAATAGTCAAGTGCTTAACTCCTGAGCCATCGACACCTACAAAAATTGTTATGATGTAATGTCCAAAACTGCTGTTCATGTAAATCAGAGTCATACAAAGCGTATAATAGTGAAATTATGAATTTCGTTATCCCAAAGACTACTAGTCAAATATGACCATCGACATTGGTTTAATGATGGTCATTGGACGGTGACTGTCAGTTGCGAACGCGGAAGCAACAGCTTCCTGTCATTAGCCACGCATTATATGACATTGCTGGCAATGGTCACCAGCTACCATCATCACGCAAAGAAGTATTGAAATTTAGACTTACAACGAAAAAATATGGTTTTATCCAAGGTTAGAAGGGTTAATTATTTTCGCGGATTCATTTTGGAATGTCAGACGATTTGTTATTTTCTTCGGGAGTCAGTCAATCGGGTTTATCAACTTTTATAGAACTACTAGCTGTGCCCGCGACTTCGTCCGCGTGAAATACTATTTTGGGTAGCATTTTTTTGGGCTAATTATTTTATTTAACCAACGTGCTATGCTTTGATGTATGTAGAAGAACATAGAAAGAGGTGTGCCCGGACCGCGCCAAATGTAGGTCCTGGGTCTCTGCCTACCCCTCTGGGTTACGGGTCGTGAATTATGTTGTTGTTGTGGTTTTTACTTAAACTTATAAAAAATGCCAAAAAATATAAAACTTACAAAATATTCACATAAACATCTTCCCATACAAACATTCATCCCCTATTCCGTTTTGTTACATTGCAACCTTGAGGGTAAAAGTTTTACAAATTTAAAATGTCATATTTATTTATATCAAATCAGCAGCCTAAAAAATAAGTTTAAAGCTTCTAACTGTAAAAATGACGATACTTCCATACAAATTTCCACCCTCACTTTCAGCCTCTCATAACCCTTTTTTCGCGTTAAAAAGTAGGCTTTGTCCTTCCTCAGGCTCTAGATTAAATATTGGTAAGGGTAACATCAAAACATATTAAACAAAACATTCACCAAAACCTTACATATTGCCTAACAAAATTTCATCCCCTATTGTTATTTAGCACTATTGGGGGCAAAATTTTTACAAAAATTTAATTTCCTATTTATTTATATAGAATTAGTAACCTCAAAAATAAGTTTCAAGCTTCTAACTGTAAAAATGACGATACTTTCATATAAATTTCCACCCTAACTTTCAACCCCTTACAAACCCTTTTTCGCGTTGTAAAGTAGTCTTTATCCTTTCTCGGGCTCTAAACTAAATATTTGTAACGGTAACAGCAAAACATATTGAACAAAACATTCAAAAAAATCTAAAATATTCCCAAACAAATCTAAAATATTCCCAAATAAAATTTCATCCCTAATTGTTATTTAGCACCTTAAGAGTAAACTTTTTTCAAATATTGAATATTAATTTCTTTATATCAAATTAGCAGCCTCAAAATTAAGTTTCAAGCTTCTAACTGTAAAAAAAAAACTTGTGAGCCGTCATGGGACGCCTGGCAGATGTGAAACATCGTGTGTGTACAAGTAATATGCATAAAATATTAAATATTATAATTAAATAAATAAATAAATAATAATGATAATAATAATTATAATAGGTATACATATGTATATATATATATATATATACATTAGTATAGCGTGGCGACCCGTCGCCACGGCAAGCGTCGCCACGCCAACAATTCGGTTTACAAGTGATCCTATAGATGTTTCACATCAAAAAGACGATACTTCCATACAATTTTCCACCCCCTCTTTCAACCACTTACAACCCCCTTTTCGCGTTAAAATGTAGCCTATGTCTTTCCTCAGGCTCTAGACTAAATATTGGCAAGGATAACAGCAAAACATATTAAACAAAACATTCACCAAAACCGAGCATATTGCCAATAAAAATTTCATCCCCTATTGTTATTTAGCGCCCTTGGGCGTAAATTTTTTACAAAAATTTAATTTCATATT
The DNA here is from genome assembly GCF_912999745.1 of Papilio machaon. Taxonomy (NCBI): domain Eukaryota; kingdom Metazoa; phylum Arthropoda; class Insecta; order Lepidoptera; family Papilionidae; genus Papilio; species Papilio machaon. Next base: position 5,345,670 of record NC_060008.1, on the reverse strand, counting down.
TATTTATATAGAATTAGCAACCTCAAAAATAAGTTTCAAGCTTCCAACTGGAAAAATGACGATAATTCCCTACAAACTTACACCCCCACGTTCAACCCCTTGCAAACTCTTTTTCGCGTTAAAATGTGCCCTATGTCCTTCCTCAGGCTCTAGACTAAATATTGGTAAGGGTAATAGCAAAACATATTAAAGAAAACATTCAACAAAACCTCACATATTGCCAAACAAAATTTCATCCCGTATTGTTATTTAGCACACTTGGGGGTAAAATTTTACAAAAATTTAATTTCATATTTATCTTTATCAAATTAGCAGCCTTGAAAATAAGTTTCAACCTTCTACCTGTAAAAATGACGATAATTCCATACAAACTTTCACCCCCACTTTCAACCCCTTCAAACCCCTTTTTCGCGTTAAAATGTAGCCTACGTCTTTTCTCAGGCTCTAGACTAAATATTGGTAAGGGTAACATCAAAACATATTAAACAAAACATTCACCAAAACCGAATATATTGCAAAACAAAATTTCATCCCCTATTGTTATTTAGCACCATAGGGGGTAAAATTTTTCCAAAAATTTAATTTCATATTTATCTTTATCAAATTATCAAATTAGCTTTGAAAATAAGTTTCAACCTTCTAACTGTAAAAATGACGATAATTCCTTACAAACATTCACCCCCACTTTCAACCCCTTACAACCCCTTTTTCGCGTTAAAATGTAGCCTATGTCCATCCTCAGGCTCTAGACTATCTGTGTACAAAATTTCATTTAAATCGGTTCTGTAGTTTTTGCGTGAAAGCGAGACAGACAGACAGAGTTACTTTCGCATTTATAATATTAGTAAGGATTAATGCTAGTGGTCGCCAATTTAACTTCGACCATAATCTATATATATATAAAAGAAAGTCGTGTTAGTTACACTATTTATAACTCAAGATCGTTCGAACTGATTTATCTGAAAATTGATGGGGAGGTAGCTTAGAACCAGGAGACGGACATAGGAACTTTTTGTAAAAGCTAGTTTAAAAAAAAATGTTTTTTTTTTTTAATTTTTGATTGAAAATAGATTTATGCACTTTTTCATAATAACCTGTTTCAATTGTACGCAGTTTGTGTCAAATTTCAAGTATATCCGTTCGTGCAATTTTTCGAAAACGTGTACAAAATTTTCGCTTCACTGTTATTAAACTACTATAATTATTAACATTTGTATAAAATATACTTTTAAAATATAAATAATAACAAATTTATTCAGTTTATCTTATCTTTAGTAACGGATTAAAAGTATCGATAATAAATAGATAACGAACTAGACCACTAACTGTAACTGAAAATTAATTACAACTAGCTTTTACCCGCGACTCCGTCCGCACGAAAAAAAAAATAGAAAACGGGATAAAAATTGTCCTTTTCCTGGTTCTAAGCTACCTCCCCACCAATTTTCAGTCAAATCGATTCAGCCGTTCTTGAGTTATAAATAGTGTAACTAACACGACTTTCTTTTATATATATAAGATAGATAAGTAATTTATGAAATGGCGCAGAAATATCTCGAAATTATAACTTATTCGATGCTATTATTTAATATAAACTTCAATAAGAATTCCTACTTATGGGCCTAACACGAAAATTTGCGAAAAAGTAACGTGCGTAAAGTAGCGTGCGTAACGTGATCAATAAAAAATGTATTAGATTTGTACAGCGTATATCAGTCGTTTAAAACGAAAAATCTTTAATTTTTTTAACATATTCCTTGTATGAAGTTACGAAAACGCATATCTCAAATTTTCGACACCGTGTGAACATCTTAAATCACGCGTGGATTTCTATTGTCAACACTAGTACAAAAATATACTTTACTTAATAAATGCGAAATTTTAGATGTATGTTTGTTGGAAGGTATCTCCAAAACTGCTTAATGGATCTAGATGAAAGGCATATATGTAAAGTATAGTCTGGAACAAGGATTCCCAAAGGGGTCGATATCGAAATTAAAGCATTGCCAATTCTCACTCTGTCTTCTATTGACCTAAGTCAGAATGAATACTATTATTAATTAATCTTAAAAGTAGGTAATTTGGTCATGGGGGGTCAATGGTAACGGTTCATTTTGGAAAAGGGGGTCACTTGTCCAAAATAGTTTGGGGATCCCCTGGTCTTGAAGAACAGATAGACAACTATTTCTTTTTAATTCCACGGAGTCGCGGGTGATAGCTAGTTAATATTTAAAGCGAAATAAAAAAATCATTCCCTCTAATAAAACTGAGACAACTATATGTATACAAGTATATAGACATTGGAAACCCACAATAAGAATACTACAAAGTAGTATAAGATTGTCAACAGTAGGGAAGTGGTCGTTAGTGTTTATGAATGGTCGTCGGGGAGTACGGCCATTATATGCAAATCCTTTATCTCAAAATCGGCTTAATTACGTGAGGTAATAGGTGCAAAATCGCTTGCATCCGGCACACGACAAGGTGAGGATCAAGCAATGTCTACTATTGTAAGTATTCATGTGAGTTTCTACTGTTACAAAAACATGTTATCTCTGTTCAAGTGAATAAGAGGGATATAATATATTTTTCTAAAAATCTTTTGGCTGTCTGACATAATTGGTTAAATCATTTTGGTTACTTAAATGCAATAGAATAAAAAAAAAACTTTCAAGTGACATTAAAAATATGCATCAATTTTATAATTCACATAATAATAATCTGTAGTGAACTTTACAAAATTAGATATAAAAAAATAAAGTCGGTAGTTAAATAAAAAAATTTTACTTACTCTTTCTTATTGTTGACTACAATGACTAGTTTCACTTTCCTAGGGCCCTTGGTCATTTTGCGCAAGTCCTTAGTGCTGTCCGTAGGGCCCTGGCTCAGGATTTTTAGTAGAGGAATGTTTTTAAGTTCACCAAACCAGGCCCTCGGCCGTCCCACATCACCTCACGCACATTCTCACTTTGTTAATCCACTTTCCCTTCGAAAACACATCTTGATAACTAAAACACCCTAATTCAATATCACTTTTAATCCATCAATACTGTTTTCACACACTTCGGGGCACTATTTTAGTTTAAGCTGTTAAAAATGAATAATTAAATGTCGCACACAGTCATTTAATTGTCTCCTAACTAGCACTTTAGCGTAAATATTTCGTACTAAATCTACGCTAAGGGTCTCCCATTAGTCTACAGATAAACAGTTAGTTGAATCAAAAGATTTGAGCAATATAGTCAAGAATCTCGCATGAGTAGTCGTCAGGTTGTTTAAATTTACACGACAATCACTGAGACGTAGATAAAGTAGATATGGCAATCGTGGACAAACACAGGTAACCGAATGTAGAGCGTCTGTTGTCCCGGTGAGCTACTTGATAGTCACCATTGTTGATAAAGAAATAAATAGAATCGCAAACTTACATAACCAAGTTATATAACGATACGTTGCTTGCAAAAGACCTTATCGAAATGGCACATACAAGCTGGCTTCACAAATCTCATCAGAATCACGTCAAAATGATGAATTAAGGCGACATGACCCTGATAGTTAAGATAACAGATTGCTGTATAAAATCTTTAACAACCATCAAATATTATCAAGACGATGGAATTTTCATAGCTCAGTCTCACTCTCTGCAGTACAAATAAAAGACGACTTAAGATAATGTCACTGTTTGTGAATAATCATTTTGTAAAATTTAGTTTTACGTCAAGACATTTATCAGTTACACCGCGGTAATATGATTGCGCCGGAATAACTGGATAAGAGTAACTTTAATCATGTTTAAAGGACTAATAAAATAAATTTTTAAATTACATTTGCACAGTAATTTTTAACAACCCGTGTTTAAAAAGTCTACGAAGTAATTTCAACTTGTAGGAAGTAAATCTCTTTAGTTATTTGAAAGGCTAATAAGACAATTACAGGGATATTAATTTTTATTTATTGAGATTACAATAAAAGTTATTATTAACTATATTATTTGTATTGTTATATATTACTGATCTTAGTTATATTATAAATGAGAATGTTTGTATGTATGGATGTTTGTTAGAAGGTATTTATAGAACGTCTCAACGGATAACTATAAAATTTGGCATAGATGTAGAATATAATCTGTAACAACACATAGGCTACTTATTAAGTTTTTATTTAATTTTGCGCGGACGATATCGCGGGCCATAGCTAATATTTCAATAGTGCACATTATTTTTTTTATTTTTTTATATCATAAGGTGGCAAACGAGCAAACAGCCACCTGGATTCGACGCAATAGCGAGGCGACCGTTGCCCATAGACATCCGCTAATGCAGATGCGTTGCCTACCTTTAATCAACGAAGATGGGGACGCACAGAAAGAGGATATTTCTCCTTCCTATGCGTCCCCTCTTCCGCCAAATCTACTTTCCCTTCCCATCCTTTCCTATTAATAAAAGGATGGGAAGGGAAAGAGGACAAAAAATTGAGCCTCCGGTACCACACTCGAATTGCTTCCACTTCACACCTGTCTTATTATATGCGCCTTATTATAACGAACACTGCTTAGTTACTTCAATGGTAATTTTTTTGAAGATAAACAATTCACTGGAGAAATTATGCACACATAAAAATTTGTAATAAAAAAAAACAGGTAGCTAGCGTAAAGTACACACTTAATGAATTTAAACAAAATCGATGTCTCTTTTTTTTCGCTCTATAAAATAATTATTAATTCGTATAACATACGCAACATAAATGTAATCTCGCGACATACTAATTAGATATTAAAACGATATTATATCAAAATATTTAAAATTTACGTACGTGCATCAATCACTATATTATCTTAATCATTTTAATATCAAGCGCCTCGAATTACATATAGTACTAGAATAGTATTTTTTACACAGTCCTTTAACTATCTTACATCTTACTAATATTATAAATGCGAATGTTTAGATGGATTTATGTTTGAAGGTATCTCCAGAACGGCCGCAAAAATCTCGATGAAATTTGGCATAGATGTAGAGTTTCATTTCGCGTAGACGGTGTCGTGAGCGATAGCTAGTGTTATAATTAATGAGCGTCAATAAGTTATAGGTGAGCACCAGAGTTGTAATCTACAGGCCCGGGTTCAATCCCATGTGCCAATGTGGTTTTCGATTTAAAAATTTCTATGTACATTTATCCGATGTTCTTACGTTAAAGGAAAACATCATGCTGCAACTTACATCTGTAAAGTAATTCAAAGATATGTGTGAAGTCAATTCGCACTGGGCCAGCATGGTTGGCTATGGCCTAGTCACTTGGGACTCCGAACCACTCATTGAGGACTTATGATTCACACAGTTATAGACTTAGTACATAAGGAAGTTATGTTAAATTAACGAATTCGCGGTTAATATTATATCCACGCAACACGTCAACATTTAGCATATAAACTGTCAAGGTCACTCTTGTGAGTACATAAAGATCGACTGCAATCTGGTAATACCCGGTATACAGTGACGTAAAAAGTATATGTAAATACTATATATAAATGTAGTACATAGATTTAATATGACTATGTACTATACAACACGAGTTATAGAGCGGACATTACAAACATTTTCCTTTAATTATTTTAATCAGATTTTCGTAGGAGACTAAGATTACATTATGAATTTGTATGAGCATTTCTGCAGTTTTACGGTTGTTTGTTGATTCCAAGGTGTTTGATTCCAAGTGGGAAGGGAATTTAATTCCTTAACTATACCAACCTATTGTAGCAGTATTGATATTTGGTATTAGTTGTTAGTGTTGTATACACAAGGTAACATATATACAATGTATTCACAATTTTCAATGTGTCATTTAAAATGCAATCTTATCTGAGCAGTTACCATCCGAAGATAAAAATGAAAAACTTTATTACGCAATTAATATTTTCACTTTTTCTTTTAATAATAAAGTGTTACAGTTCAAATGCACTGGCTCTTGTATTAATAACTAGCTTTTACCCGCGAATCCGTCCGCGCGGAATAAAAAAAAGAAAACGGGGTAAAAATTATATCCTATATCCTATGTCCGTCTCCTAGTTCTAAGCCCCATCAATTTTCATCTAAATCAGTTCGACCGATCTTGAGTTAAAAATAGTGTAACTAACACGACTTTCTTTTATATATATAGATAGATTATTGTCATCGCTTAAATTTTGTTTAAAAAAACAGAGTTAACAATATGTGTAGACATGAAGTGTGAGAATTATTCGGTCACGACAGACATTTCTATAAGCGAGAAACTCTGGTTAATTGGAAACCTCTATTAGCAAGAAAAATATCTCCGTCTCTTAGATTCTAGCTGATCCAGATCCTATTATGTATCTAGATTTTAGTTATATACTTCATTAATGAAACATTATAACTAACAAAGAAGGTTACTGTTACGTATTTGGAGTAATGAAACGATTGCTTGCTTAGCGCAGACTGTTTATTTAAGACGCTGTCACATTGACAGCGGACGTAGCCGCCAGTTCGGAAACACGCGCAGTGCAAACGCATTCACAACACTAACAAATATAGGTAGTAAAGAATAACAGTACCACTGAAGTATATGGTGATCAATTGCTACTAGCGACAAGAGCTTAAAGTTTTTCTATTTATAATGTTTTCTTACTCATATTTATTTTTGATGTATTTTTAGAAGTAGTTTTGAATTATTTCGTTTATATTATATTTAATTTTAAGAAATTCCTCACAGGTAGGGTTGGCAACAGGCGGCCGGCCGTAAAAACTTAAGCCAAAACTTTAAGGTTTATAAAACCTTGTGTGCCGACCCTACGTGAGGAAATCTTATAACTCTATTTTCAAATAGCGACGTTGCTGAATTTTTTTTTACAGAATGGAAAAAATCTACCATCTTTAAAATAGAAAAACTTAAAAGAAAACTTGAACACCATATAATAATTACTAGTAGCTTTTATAAAAATTATTTACTTCAAAATTTCGTGGCGATGTTTTGAAGGCATATTAACGAAGTCGTGGGCAAAATCTTCTAATAAATAAAATAGCAGAGATTCAATAAAAGTTAATTAATAATTATGCAACGAAAATTTTACATTTCGGACTTTAAATTTATGAAAATTTAACGTTTCATATTCCATTCAAGGAAAGATAGTCATTGAAAAAAAAATATAAATACTACTCGTATTAAGAGCCATGATTGAATAGTGGTAGACGCCAGTAACATCTGATGCACGATCGGTGCAATACCACGACCATCCATTTCATTGAATGTTGGACGCCAATCAATTCTGTTAAGCATCAGGAGATCGAAGCGAGACGATGTATAATTGACCCGCATACAATCAGAGATGAAAGCGTGATTGACCATGCCACGCGTTACATTGGTAGAGGTTAGAATCATTAATGGTGAATTGTTAGTCGTGTAAGTGTGCATACGTATTCAAATAGAAGATTAACTGCCACAATCAGAGCCACTTTGTTGTAACTTAAGAAATTATCAGCTTGCCCTTTTCCCTATGGGTATGGTGGCAGACGAGCAATCGACCGACTGATTTGCCGAGACGACTGCTGCTTATTGTAGATGGTTTGCCTAATTTTAGACGGAGAAGGGGACGCCCTGAAACAGACTATTTTCCCTTCTTATGCGTCACCTTTTTCGTCAAATTCCGATCACCTTTCCATCTTTTCCTCATAAGAGGGTGGGAAGGGAAAGAGGACTAAAATTAGTACTTCGTCACGCACACTCATCAGACATAACGCAGAATTGCTTCCACATCAAGTCTGTCTTCTGTGTGGTCGTATTATTTTGTCGGAAGAGCCGGAAATTAATGCAACAGATGTTGTTGCTGGTGTCAACCGTTAATCTGCAGTAAAGAATCTGCATGAACCACTAGGGAGACGATTGAGTCGAAAATCTTGTGTTACATGAATGCGTGTTTTGGCATTGAAAAACCCACATTTATAGCAGTCGCAATTTAAACTTGTTCTTTTCACCTGCACAATAAAATAAATGATGGTTAACATATCGTAAGCAATATGGGATTCCCCGAACTATAATCTAGACTAGGTATCACACGCGACGTCGTCTGCGCGAAATTGAAAAGAAAATCTTATTAAGTCAGAACACATCTGAAATTTCGCATTTATAATATTAGTAAGATAGTCGTATTCTAGTGTAATAGTTCAAGTACGATGTAAGGGCCTATATAAGTAGAGAGAATAGGCATTTACAAATCTAACGCGTACCATCTTTAGACCACATCGGATGAGATCGTCGTCAAGCGCTATCTTATTCAATATTAAAAAAATCAAAGACCGTAAAACATAGTGTTCGAGGTCGACCGATCTGATATATCATGAACAATCATTGAACGTAATCATGACGGGTGTCGCCAAGACTGATTTCCCTTCGTTTTTGTAATCGTTATCATACGATAAGAGGATTTTAAATTAAGCCGTGTACACACAAACTGCGTACCAGTGCGTTACGCACTTCCTTGAACCTCGATATGTGTGCATACCCTTATCAAAAACATTTGTTGCTGTTATACTATTATTTATTATGTACAATAATAAACATCGAATTCACGTTACATTATTTTTATATTATTAAATTCGGAAACTTCAATAAAATCTATGAAAATCAATAATTGCGAAGTAATTTTTTTTGTTTTATTTGTTAAAGTATTAATTTTTAAAGTTAAAATACTGCCATATATATATAATGTATCATATAATATGAAAAACACATAAAATTTGATAAAAATTGATAGTGCACCGGGCACTTACAGCACAAAATGTTGACAATAAGAGGACGTACACACACATTGGTATTAAGTCTGCTAACGCCCTGGACGAGATTTCTACACAAGCGTCTTTTTTACCATACCTTGATATATTAACAGGGTTATGTGAGATTGTATAATTCGTAGACCTGTGGCGCCTAACCGTGCCCTAACCTAACGCCGGCCCTGTCTACATGTCAATTGCTATAATTAAATAGTGTAAACCAAACCTAATTTGTAGACCGGTAAAGGTACAAATGTTTGCATTGCAAAGTAAATAGATGACAGTATTCCTTATCAGAATGTCACACAAAAGGCATGTTTTTTTATGACAGGAAATACGTAATAAAAATCATAACCGTATTTCCAACACTACATTATTTCAATCAAAGATAAATATAGTAAGCTTGATTGATCGTCAAAAAATTGTACACATTTTAATAACAGTTATAAATTGTAAAATAATACGAATATATTGTTGTCCTTGTTTCTTCAAAGAGTAAGAAAGGGATGGCAATTTGTTTTGTACACATGTTTCGGTAGTGAAAACGGCGATAACAGAGACAACTGTCTTTTACGTAATAATAAGATACATCAGCTACTTTCGCAGTTATATCTTTTCTCGCCTGATATGAGTAATGGTGCAATGGTTTTCATATGTCCATTTATAATATATCGATGGCTCCTACGAATGTGTAACCAACTTTTCAGGAGAGGCTCTCAAGGTTACAACCATATAGAAATATAAACAGCATAAGCCATTTTACTTCAGCATAAAAAATAATTTACACCTGTAAATGTGTATTTTGCTTAATGTATGTTGTTAACTAAACTAATAGGTAGCTACTAACACAAAAAAAAATTATCAATTTGTTACTTTGGCCCATATACATAGGACCCATCTATATATATCCTTTCTAAAGTAACATTTCGTATTTTGCAACATTTTCAAATTTATTTAATAGTAAATTTTTAAGACATTTTATAGAAATCTGTTTAAATCAATTTAAATCAAAATAATGCATATCTATATATATAAAAGGAAGTCGTGTTAGTTACACCATTTATAACTCAAGAACGGCTGAATCGATTTGACTGAAAATTGGTGGGCAGGCAGCTTAGAACCAGGAATAAGACATAGGATAATTTTTACCCCGTTTTTTTTTTTTTTTTTATTCTGCGCGGACGGAGTCGCGGGAAAAAGCTAGTTAATTATATAAGATAGAAGTTATCAAAGATTTAAAGTTTGTTAATATTTTGTCTAGTTTTTATTTTCTTGTACTTGTAGTTGTAATAATATTGTAAGTTATTTGCTAAGATAATGTTTATAAGAACCAAAGAAATTTTTTCTTTATGAAAATAAAGAAAAAAAAATAGATACGCTTGCGCATTTCATGTAACTGTAAATGTTATTTCAGTAGAAGAGCGGCAGGCTCTTGAGACTGACGAGTTAGGAAATATTAAGATTAGAGTGTTGTTTTTACTGATAAAGCTATCATTTATAATCTCTGTACGTCAGGTCGAGTGTGATAGATGTATGCCGAGATACCGCTGTAAGGCGCCTATGTGACAACTTTTGCTGACGAAAATGCCACGGCTTGTCGCTAGCCCTGGCTATATACAACTGCCTCACTTTTATGCCTTTGTCCCTACAATCAAAATACTATTCTTCCATACATCTCTATCAGCCATTATATTTGAATTCACTCCCTTCTTACTCATATCTATCACACAATCCATCCATACTTTATTCGGTTAACGACATGTCTATATTAATTAAAACCCATCCATAGTGTGTTGATCCAAGTAAAAAGGTTACATTAAAAACATAACTTTTTTTAGCTCTTTTAAGGCAAAAATCTCTAGCATTCTGCCAAAATTTCATAAAAATCTGTACAAAGATTTAGCAACACATAGGAGGACATACGAAAATTTATTTTAAAAGTATAACAGCTTTCAAACCTTACTAATATTATAAATGCGAAAGTTTAGATGGATGGATGGATGTTTGTTTGAAGGTATCTCCAGAACGACTCGACGGATCTTAATAAAATTTGGCACAGATGTAGTACATACTCACTGAGTGTGATGTGTGCGACGGGCCGCGTCCGCGAAATAATACCAGTCCCACTCACCCTGATGAAGGGTCCCCGAAGGGCTCGAAACTAGTCGGTGACGACACCGGATATATATACGTGAGTGTTTTAGCTGTTTCTTTAAAAAATGCAATTAATTGCACTGGAGTTCTTTAATATTGTAATAGTCTATGGATTAGAAATATAATGGCAATACCAAGTCAAGAACTCAAGAACCAGAAAACCAGCGAGAAAGCAGCGTTCTTTAATAATGTATAAAATCTGTAAATATGCACTCTTAATTATATTTTTTTCATGAAAAAGCCATATTAATCGAAAGTAATATACATTTAAAGAGACTATATTGAAATTTCAATATATTATTGTATAAGTTACCCTTGACAATAATTGACACCAAACATAGAGGCAATTTCTACTTAATTATGTACGCAATTAAATATAAGTTCTGTCAACATTATCGTAAACAAATATAGTAGACATAACACCAACAATAAATCTGTTGAACGAGTTGTCTTCGAGAATTCGTAGTTAGGGGTAAAGAATTACGTAATTACGGATGCGTCTTGACAATTGTCGAGAAAATAGTCGAACATTAGTCAAGCGACGGTATGGTTAAATTTGAATAATTTGTACATGGAGACAAATAAGGTAATTAGTAGAAGATTTAGTGCAAGAAGCCAAGGACAACTCACCCATTGACCACTGTTACTTAAAAGCTTTAAATTTACTTTAAAATTCTTGGATCGTTAAAAGATAAATATGTTTTTTTACTAGGTGTTGCCCAAGACTCCGTACGCGCGTCTTTTAAAAAATCTTAATAAGTAGTCTATACCTTCTTCCAGACTATGTTTACATCTGTGCTAAATTTCATCAAGATCCGTTGAGCCATTCCGGAGATACCTTCACACAACCATCCATCTAAACATTCGCATTATAATATTAGTAAGAAGAATAGATTATATCTAAGAGAGTACTAAAGTTAAAAAATATTTTAACGTTATATTTTAAAGTTCCTTCTTACAAATGTAACCATACGTTTGGATACAAATATTTGCGACACTACAATTTTCCATCACACAGTGGAAACTAACTGTTAAATTAATTAGTTAAAACAATAAAAAAAACAATCAAACTTTAATTTAAACGTCAAATTAACATCAGTTTAACGTGACCGCGTCACAACCTTGTATCGTCACGCTTGTCTTCTCCAAGTCGACTTTAATTGAATTCTGCTGACCCCATTTTGGTCACACCGCGTCTAATCATTAAACGAGTCCTATGTCGCGTTGTGTTCAATTTGCGGGTACAATAAACCATTACAATAGTTATGTATGGGTACCAGTGTATTCATAATTAAACCTGAATTAATCTACTTTAATACGTATTATATAAAATTAGCTGTCGCCAAATAACAACATAATAAGTAGCCTATGTGTTCTTTCACACTATGTTCTACATCTGTGCCAAATTTCATCAAGATCCGTTGAGCCGTTCCGGAGAAACCTTCAAACAAACATCCATCCATCCATCTAAACATTCGCATGTATAATTTTAGGAAGAATTAAGATACGAATCTTTGGAATGAAGTGTTTAAAAATGTTAAATTACGCATAATTGTGAATAATTGAAATCAATAAAAATCTTACTAATATTATAAAATCGAAGGTTTAGATTGATAGAGAGATATTTGTTAGAAGGTATCTCCAGAACGGCTCAACGGATCTTAATGAAATTTGGCACAGATGTAAATCATAGTATGGAAGAACACATAGACTACTTATTTAGTTTTTTTTTTTAATTCCGCGCGGACAGAGTTGCCAGCTACAGCTATTTAATCACTAAGTCAACAATTTCAACATTAAGTCAGGTAAGTGTCGAATATAAATACAACAAATTTGAAAAGCACACAAACACATTGAAGGTTTAATCCAAGATGACAGACAGTGTATACTATCAAGGCTCTCGTTAGAACAATGCATTGATAAGTATAAAATCCTTACGGATCCTTCAACAGATAACGTAATAAATAACACCGGCGCGGCACTCGCGATTGTAATGACCTATTTTACGTCTGAACGCACGCGGCACGTCCGTTCACGTTGACGGACTGTGTGTAACTGATTATGGGGTATTATCACGCAAAACAAAATAAAAATAAAAATCTTTTGTGAAAAACGCACAATGCACTGCGAGCGGTTAAAGAGACGAATATATACGATACTATCTTTTACCCACGACTCCGTCCGCGTGGAATAAAAAATAGAAAACGGGATAAAAATTATCCAATGTCCATTTCCTGGTTCTAAGCTACCTGCCCATCAATTTTCAGTCAAATCGATAGATAGATTTATTAGTATTTTACGTCCAATGAAACCTAAGTGAAAAATTATCAGTGTTTTTCGATTACTGTGAAGATAGAATTTTGATCGAGAGAAAATTTGACAGCGGTAGAGTTTGTAATAACATTAGCTGCACGAATGGTTCACTTATCAGTGCAAGTGATTCTGGTACATTAAGACACCTTCCCATTTCGTACCACATTCTTAAAAAATACCATTTTCTTCAAAGAGTATACAATAAATATGATTTAAAAATTTCAATTAGTAATCAAACTATAGTATTAAACCACAACTTTATCCTCTGCGACGAAGCGTAACCACGGTCAAGTGCATTTAAATTATACGTTTCACGTAAATATTGTACTACGCAATTCTACGTCGTAAGTAATTCTAGTAATTTTCTATGTACTATACTAGTATACTATATTTTATTTTAAATGCGCACCGATCACTCTCTTGCACACTATTATATCAAATATAATTACGAAAATTTAGTTAAAATAAAACATGTATAGTTGAATTGTATATACATGTTATATATTATATATTTTATATTACTTGAATTGTCCTATTAAAAAAAGATAGAATTATAAAAAATATAAAATTAAATTGTTACTTTTAATAAGATGATTACTTAGAACGTCGTGATAAGAATACTACTTTATTTTACTAATATTATAAATGCGAAAGTTTAGATAGATGTTTGTTAGATGGTATCTCCAGAACGGCTCAACGGATCTTGATGCACAACGGATCTTGATGCACAGATGTAGAACATAGTCTTTAAGGACACATAGACTACTAATTAAGATTTTTTAATTCCGCGCGAACGGAGTCGCCGGCAACAGACTTTAAAAAACACATCAAGAAAAATGAGGTGCCTAAATTCTCTTAGTTGATTGGACACCTCCGTGCATTACTTCAGCAAACTATATCTAATCAAAACTTTCTTAATATATAACTTGTGTAACAACTAGCAACATTGTCAACTCTCCCTTGATAACATAAATCGTGTCAAACATTTAGCGCCGCGCCGAAGTCGTGTTTACCCAATTTGAGATCGCCGTGAAGTTACCAAGACTCTATTGCATATCGAAAGTTTTAGGAGACGGATCCTTGTACGATGTGTGAATTAATCTATCTACAGTACTGGTTCCTTTTTAGCCGACTTCAAAAAGAAGGAGGTTATCAATTCGACTGTATTTTTTTTATGTGTGTTACTGCGAAACTCCGCCCCTGGTGCTCCGATTTTGATAAAAAATATTTTAATCGAAAGGAAGTGCTTGCAGATGGGTCCCACTTTTTTTTAATAACAAGAAGACTAGTAGATTTTTAATTTAGCTTCAAATTTCGTTGCGAAAAATAGGGACATTTTTACTTTCAGCGCTTACGTAGGCTAAACTATAGGACCTACATAAAAATGATGTATGGACAAAAAGTAGCTCTTTAAATTTTCTAAATTAAAGTCCGCGATAGCATATATCTATCTATTATAGTTTTCTCACAATAACCATTTTTTTAATAGTAGGTATAAGGTAAGAAGTTTTCACCCAAATTCTCCAAAAATAACATAACGACCGCTGCCCATAGATATCCGCATTTGCAGATGCGTTGCCTAACTTTAATCGGCAGAGGACTTGGCGCACAGAAAGAGGATATATCCACTTCCTATGCGACGTCTCCTCTGTAAAATCCAGATCCCCTTCCAATCCATTCCTTATAAGAAAAGGGTGGAAAGGTTAAGAGGACCGAAATTAAGCCTCCGACACCACACTCATTAGACGAAATGCGGAATTGCTTATACTTCATGCCTGTCTTCTGTGTGGTCGTGGTATTTCAACTGTCGAGTCTGCTAATTCGTGAAGCAGATGTTGTTGTTGCTGTCTCTACCACTGTTAAAAATATTTTTTTGTTTCCTATTCATTTTTCTTCTGCGCCCCCTGGCGGGCTAAGGTCAGAACAAGGAGTAAAGCCATTAATTAATTTTTGCGTCCTTTCACCTCTATCGCTTAGAACATGAAACTGTTCTCTTTAGTAACAATTACTATACTTAGTCAAACGTACGTCAAGCGTTTTAACATATTAAAATGCTATGACATAACTATAGTAGGTACAGCCAGTCACGACACGGCTTCTGTAGCCGGGATGCAAAACGGCCACTCACGCGCAATATGTGTGCACAAATAATAATACTCTAACGTTTCGCGTGTCAACGAAGACACGTTCGATAACGTAATACCAAGGCCAGGAGACCTGTAATTTGGTGACAGATAAAGGAGATCCTAGCACGAACATATGCGAGATAGTATTCTTAACGTTAACGACAAAATTTGTATGAGATTTGTCGTTGCACTTTACGCTATATGACGCTACGAACACTTTCTCGTAAATTTTTGTGCTAGGTAGTTCGATGAAAATTGCCAAAATGGAGGTGAATTGATTATAAATAATAAGAAGAAATACCAATTACCAAACAATGTTCGGGATCGATTATTTGCTCTTAAGTTTTTTTTTATATAACAAGGTGGCAAACGAGCAAGCGGCCACATGAATTCGCCGAAATGGCGAAGCGACCGCTGTCCATAGACATTCGCAATTGCAGACGCGTTGCCTACCCTCAATCGACGAAGGAGGAGACGCACAAAAAGAGAATATTTAACCTTCCTATGCATCTCCTCCATAAAATCCACGTCCCCTTCCCATCCTTTCCTTATAAGAAAAGGGTGGGAAGGGAAAGAGGGCTAAAATTAGTCCTCCGGCACCACACTCATCAGACTGTACGCGGAATTACTTCCACTTGACGCCTGTCTTCTGTGTGGTCGTGGTATGTCACTGAGCGAGGCCAATTCGTGCAAAAGATGTTGTTGCTGGCGTCTACCACTGTAAAAGTATTTTTCTTACACATCATAACAACCAAATATTATTCAGGTTAACAACCTTGTTTTATCATCAAATAATATTGTGATAGTTATTTTTGCGAAATTGTCATTAGGTTATTTGCTATTATAATATTTGTCTTGATATTAAAGTACAGTCACCTTCGTTCGTAGTGTTCCAGTTAAAATGTCTCAAACCTCGCAACAAACTGCACCCCTTTTTGCATGTGTATGCAATGCTATAGTTGATTTAATTATATTAAAAAATATACATAATTTGTGCTTAACCCTGGATATTGTATAATGTAACAGACGTTCAAGCGATTGTCGCTTTACGAATATCGCCAAAGACTGTGACTGTACATTTCTATTTGCGAGAGCGAAATGCTTTATTTATAAGTAAAATGGCACATTCTATCTTATCTGAGCACTGAAAAGTATATACAATTCATCAACGTCAGACTACGGCGACAGGTTTTCTTGTAATAAAGTTAAGATAACAAAACTAGCGTAAGGTTAGGGGAAAATTATTTATTATTTCATAAGAGGTAAGTAAAATACGGGAAGTTTTCCTTGAACACGGATCGTGGTACTTAAAAGATGTCGAAACGAATAATTTAAGATGCAAATCTAAAATGTTTAATTTTAAGATGAATAAATTCGTAATCAACCTGTCCTTATACCTATGGAGGGTCGGCACAGTATGTACTACATCTCTATCAGCCGTCATATCTGAATTTACCCCCTTTCTCACGCATGTCTTTTTTCACGCAATACATCCATACTTTGGCCTTTATATGATGAATAAATTAGTGTGCAATATATAATTTAAAGTAACTGTCGCCCGAGAATCCGTCTGCGCGGAGATAAAAAAAATTGTAAGTAGTCTATTTTTTTTTATCAAATTAAATTATACATTTGTGCCAAATTTCATTAAGATCCTTTGAGCCGTTCGTACCTTCAAACAAACATCCATCCATACAAACATTCGCATTTATAATATTAGTAAGATTAAGAATCTCGATTAATTTGACTTAATTTGCAGGACTATTTCAAAAGCGTTAATAGCCTGTTGGTTAAGGCTACGAACATCCAATCACGTGTCGTGGGATAGAATCCGCTATTCACCGATTCGATTTCAAATAATCTGCTAATTTCTGTTAAATAATAATTTTGTTTATCATACTCTAATAATTATTATTTCTATATCAGAAAAATTAAAATAATAGCTACACCTTAAATAAAATTGTTATTTGCTTGAATATTTCATGCTAAATTAATAAACATTTATTCGTCCTACCTATCATTATTTTCCTCAAAAACGAAGGACAGCGATTTCAAAACACAATCTGATATTAAGATTTTCCTTTTTTTATATAAAGCTTATTTTTCATACATCTATATATATAAAAGAAAGTCGTGTTAGTTACACTATTTATAACTCAAGAACGGCTGAATCGATTTGACTGTAAAATTGGTGGGCAGGTAGCTTAGAACCAGGAAACGAACATAGGATAATTTTTACCCCGTTTTCTATTTTTTATTCCGCGCGGACGGAGTCGCGGGTAAAAGCTAGTTATTAATATCTAAATATAAATGAAGTTAATATAAATAGTCGTAGTATATCGATACGGCTAACGCAAGGTCGATCTACGAACAATGCGCAGTAATTCATTTCATATGCTCACCACTCGCTCTCCATTGTACCTAGGGCTGCCAACCAACCAGAACACTGACTGCGAATAAAGTTACTTATCAACCCTTGACTTCTTGATGGACAAAAAAAAACATCTACCTTAGATTCTTGAGTATTAAAAAAGATATGTTTTACATTACCCAAATCTATAGCTCTAACTAGCTGTCGCCCGCGACTCCGTCCGCGCGCAGTTAATAAGCTTATATGACACGTTCGTAGATTTACCGTAGGAGCGCCATCTATTGATTACTTACTCAACCCAGTCGAAAGGTATCGACATCTGTTAGAATCATTTGGAGTTAACAGATAATTGTGACTGTCAAATAATAACAGACAAATAATTAGCAATAAATTAAAATTGCGACTATAATTTGAGATTTAAACTATCCTATCTCTCAAGTTGGATCGAACTGCACATGGTGTGCGAATTTTATTATAATCGGTTGAGTGGTTTAGGAGTCCATTGAGGACAAACATTGTGACACGAGATTTATATATATTAGAGATATGCAATATGCAAAACCAAATAATTCGAATCAAACTTAATGAAGTGGCAACCCTACGTGAACCAGATGCTGTACACTCATTTAAACAAGAACAGTAAAGTTATTAGTATACTGAGTGTAAGATAAAAATTGCACATTGAATTAGATAACCAATTTAACTTGGAAGAAAATTCATTATAATTTTACTGTGACTATCAACCCTACTCAGCACTTTAAATTTAGCTTTTCGTGTGTTTTTGCACAAATACGATTAAAAACATATCTTTTTTTTTTATAAGAGTAACTGGTAAATGAGCGTCGTGAACATCGAGGTTACCAACTACGCCCATGAAGATCCACAACACCAGAAGATCTGCAGACTCATTACCGGCCTTCTTAGTTTCTTCATAGAGAATTAGAGGCAATTGAAACTGAAATCATTTAACCATTAAAATGGTTGTTATATTACTGAGTTTTGTTTAAATCTTTTAGAAAAACCTGTGGCTAAAATCTAGTGTTTCAAAACTAAATAACATACGAGTGTAACATTGCTTTTGTGGAACGAAACGTCATTTTGAGACAATTGGACTAGAATTCGGCGATAATCCCATTCTATTGTGGATACATCCTTGACTATAGAAAATCAACGTAAAAACTAAGGTTGTCTTGACCTCATTGAGAATAATTATGGACTAAAAACTGTCAATATTTTGCTGTAGTTTTTTTTCTTAATCTTTTGCGCTCCATTTGCAGACCACTCATTGTCTGAACGCGTTTAGTTTCCGCATCTGTTCTTTTATAAAACGTATAAAAATAACCCGAACTGTGAAGAATGCTTTAAGAATTCACAGTTTAATTATATGAAGTATATCCAGATATTTGTATAGATCCATACAAATAACGTAACCGTGAGATTTATTGTCCAAAACGTGTACAAAAACATATATCACACCAATCATTTACTTTGAAAAATGGAGATAACTATATCACAATGCTACAGCAATGGAAACTTACTCCTATAATATAGGATTCTATTACATAGTGTAAATGTTTTGTACTAGCTTTTGCCCACGACTTCATCTGTGCGTAATTAAAAACGTAAATAGATATACTACGTTCTATATCTTAGAGACTTGGTTCTATATCTGTGCTAAATTCATCGTGAGTCATTCAGCCGTTTTGGATATACGTTATAACAAAAATCCATCCATCCAAACTTTCGCATTTACAATATTAGTAAGATAGTTCTCAGTAGTAAAGAAGAACTTTAAATTCGTCAGTTATAAAACTAAAAGCATCCCAGAGTAATAAATGCATTTACTTACTTAATTTAATATTCAAACGACGCCTGCACCAATGGATACCAGACATAGTCACTGTTGCTGACCTTGACTGTACTGTCCCCGATTTCTGAATTACGTAACCGTGTTTACACCGTTTGGTATACAGGCGCGATAGTATTTCTCTAGCGTTGTAGTAAAGATAAAGGGTACAGTGTGAGAAACAAGGTATTAAGGGTAGGGATGAGAGGGAGGAAAGAGTATATTCGTCTCGCCTATCTAAGGCACTTGTTTACAATCAACCTAGTAATCGAAAACCCCGATTTTAGTTTAGAGTTTAAAAATGTTTCTCGAAGTAATTAAAATACACTTCGGATAGAATTTAGTGAGCTAAATCTTTACTAAATGACTGCTTAAGTTAATAGTAAACTACTTTGAGTGTACCAGTTAGAAGACAAAGGAATCAAAGGCGATATTTCAACTGCTTCATCAAAGCAACACGCAAGCGGACAGTCAAAACAAAACAAACATCAACATACACCGCACGAAGCTACCACACGTCTTATGCCTTGCAATGAAGTGCCGAAAATAGTGACACGTCTTTATTCAGTATGCGATGACTTCAACTGAGCTTTCACCAGAATTGACGTAAATTTAAAATATATTTGGAGAGATATCAACTTAACATTGTTGTTTTCATTTTCCATATATAATGGTAAACGGTAGTAGCATATTTCATTTAAATTTTCCTTAATTTATGCTGTTAATAATCTAATTAATATAGAAAACTGACTCTGAATGAGCGACAGGCCTGTGTCCGCGAAATAATACCAGTCCCACTCACCCTGATGAAGAGCCCCCGATAGGCTCGAAACTAGTCGGTGCCGACACCGGACAAATATACGTGAGTGTTGTAGCCGTTTCTATTTAAGTTAATGATAATGTCTCACGAAAGTTTGAATAATTTAATGCTAATAATCTAGATTTTTATTTATATTGCAAGGTGGCAAACGAGCAAGCCGCCACATGAATTCGCCGAAATGGCGAAGCGACCGTTGCCCATATACATTCGCAATTGCAGATGCGTTGTCTACCCTCAATCGACGAAGGAGGAGACGAGACAAAAAGAGAATAACCTTCCTATGCATCTCCTCCTCCATCAAATTCACCTCCCCTTCCAATCCTTTCCTTATAAGAAAAAGGGTGGGAAGGGAAAAAGGACTAAAATTAGGTGATTTGGCGATTAATCTAGCACCTAGGGGGCTAGCACGAATATTTGTGAAAATCACCATCGTCTCATCTACGATAAATTCGTATTGAAATTTATGGTGATCACCATAAATCTAATAATAGTGCAAGGCCCACTGATCAATAATGGGGCTGTTCACCTTTTTCTTAGTATATATGTTGCCGTGCTATTGTATTGGTGAAATAGGAAAGTGTACGCAACTAATTTTAGTAGAATTTCACATTTTAGTGTCGTAACAGTGAACGTAGGAGACAAGAATGAATCGCGTTAGTGCAAGTTAAACGGATCGAATGTTAATGTTTCCATTGCACTTCGAAAATTAATCTATCTATATGTATAAAAGAAAGTCGTGTTAGTTACACTATTTATAACTCAAGATCGGTCTAACAGGTTTAGCTGAAAATTGATGGGGAGGTAGCTTAGAACTAGGAGACGGACATAGGAACTTTTTTATCTTGTGTGCATTTTTTTTATTCCGCGCGGACGGAGTCGCGGGTAAAAGCTAGTTGATTATAAAAATATGACCATCAACAAATTAAGATCTAAATTTAAAAACTATCTACTTTTTTATTATTCATATAAGTATCTTCCTAAGTTAAGGTAAAGGTAAGCCAATTAAAAATTTCAGACTATCTCAAAAGTAAAGTCAACGACCGTCAATTTTATAGATAGAAGCCGTGTCGTGAGTGACAATGGAGTCGCAACGCATTGCATAAGGCCGCCGGTTGTTTTGCGGCGTGCGACAATTGCCCCGATTTCTTTAAGGTGAAGGCCTCTTTACAATAAACGACTTTTGCAGCCGCGCCCGATTCTAAGGAGCTTCGATTGAAACGCTTCGGGGAAGGTCGTGAGGTCTAAGAGTCAATATTTCTATTTGATATGTTACCTACAACGTATGTGTTATACCAAAGTTCAGCTGAAAATTAATTTAGATAAATTATAACATAGATCTAATTCCATATTAAGTTACCTTACAGATGCTAACTCCATGCTAACCAAACACAGTTGTCAAAGCCAAGGTCATGAGTCACATATCCTGTAACAATTTCACGGTGACGTAGACATAATTAGACCAGATAGCTGATGTCAGCGCTTGATAACACTGATCCAGTGATAAAATGTCAATAACTGCAATGCGTATGTCTGACAATGTATAGATCAATTAACTATGATGTCAGAATATACCAAGACAAGGACAGATACGTCACAGTTGTTTAACTACCATTGTTCTGAGTTTCGACAGGCGAAGTATGTCGACTTGTCAGTGGGCCTAGCACGAAAATTTGTGATAATTAACTTCATATCGTCATCGTAAATGATGTCAAAATTAATATGAGATTTTTGTTGTACTTAACGCCTAATAAGGGGCTGCACATATTTTATTTTTCCTATTACTCTCCCTAGTAAAATTTTAATTATTACAAAAAGGTATAAAATAATAATTATCGAATCAAACTTTGTTATTATTATTAAATAAACAAAATTATTCTACATTTAATTATACAGATCTTAAAAAAAAGTTACAATTTGATTAAAATGTATTGGTTCTTACAAACTAAGGGGTCAATTTAGTTGCACTGTTGCAGTTGTCGAACAATTTTTTTTCTTATCTGGTTTTCCCCCTGTATATTGGGTCACGGATAGCCACTGCGGATCACGACCAACACGTCGCCGTGTGTGACTCGCATACAGCTTAGCTTACTTTCAAAGGTACTTTATTCTGATCTTAATAAACAAATGAATAATAAAATAGCAATAATAGTAAGAACTATCTCCCAGTTCTTATCTCACTCTATGTGAGGCCTTGTTAAAATTGTGTTTTGTACTGCGTCTCGTATAAACTTTGTATGGCACTGTACCAGAAAAATTTGTTTGACAATTTAACCTTCCTCTTTTTAAGATAAAATATTTTAAGTATATAACAACACAAAAACAACCGTTCAAAATGAACAAACAACTTGTTCAAGCCACTAAAGGTCGCAGCTGAATCAAAAAAGTAAAAAAAAAATACTAATCATTTGATAATGTTGAGAAAAAATGCAATTTAACACTAACTTAATGATGACAAATGGATTAAGATGATAAAAAACATCTTAAAAAAATTATGCTTTTTAAAATCGTAGTAATCGTAGTAAAGAAATTATTTGAATAGTAACAAATTAGTAAACAAGTCCAGCTTAATTTACCTTATATGGAATTTTTTTTTACGGAAAAAAATCGGCGTCAAGAAATAAAATCGTTATTTATAAGAGTAGTACCGTTATTACAACAAAAAAAAATCAGTTGCAAACAAACATTATTGAACTTTTTCGAGAGTTTTTCGATCGATCAGTGTATTGAGCGTACGCCAAATAAAATCACTGACACAAACCAGACACGTTCAACGAATTCCAAGATACAATGTTGAATTCTTTAACATATAACGAAGCGGAAAAAATGACATGCCTTCAAGTATTTTAACCTCAAGATTTTGTCATCCCTTTCTTTTAAATTGAATAAACAGATATAAGAATGTTATGTGTAAGTGCACAACTTACAGTAGTAAGTGAATCCCACACAGATATTTTGTTGCATTTAAAACTGTGTTAAGACTAAGTCAGGGAAGATGGTTTTATAGATAAAGCAATCCTTAGATAACTCAAACGAAATTCGTGTTCCTTTTTTTAAAGTAGATTGTTAAATAGTACGTGCTTGTCAAATGTTTATTTACACTCAGAAGAACGATCTATTTTATCTTATATTATAAACTAGCTTTTGCTCGCGACTCCGTCCGCGCGGATTAAAAAAAATGCACACAAGATAAAAAAGTTCCTATGTCCGTCTCCTAGTTCTAAGCTACCTTCCCATTAATTTTTAGCTAAATCAGTTCGACCTATCTTGAGTTATAAATAGTGTAACTAACAAGATTTTCTTTTATATATATAAAGATTTGAATCATACTAATAATCTAACTTACTAAGAAAGTTTAGATAGATGTAGCGTTGCCAGGCGTCCGGATAAAGCCGGACATAGGTAGGCTTTTTGATTGCGTGTCCGGCCAAAATAAACGGTCTCCTGGCTTTTGTTAGGCTTTTTACATTGCCCAAACGAGAGGGTACCTATTAATACTGAGACAAAATCCTAAATAATATAGGGTGTCCGACATTTCTACCCAAATGTCCAGCCAAACTGGCTGGTCTGTCCGGCTAATAGGTTTGGCGACCTGGCAACCCTAGATAGATGGATGGACGTTTGTTAGATATCTCCGGAACGGATAAACGCTGTAATTTGGCATAGATGTAGAACATAATCTGGAAGAACACATAGGCTACTTGCTAAATGTTTTCTGAGTCACGGGCGACGGCTAGTAATTATACAAGTGTGCATTTTCACTTGTATAAAAACATACTATTACACGGCACATTATCTTAAAAAATATAAAGTATATGTTGTAGTGGAATTATGCTATTTATATGTTATTAATAAACTTTTATGTATTGCTAGTAATTATTTTTCGTTACAACTATAAAAGGTAAAGAATCCAGTTTTTTAACCATAAACGTTTAATGATTAAGAATAAAGTGCGAGATAAATAAATAACTAATTAAAGTATAAAAAGTAAAAAGGTAATTTTGCTTTGTTAATGATACGATCTGTCCTCTTGGAGGTTTTTGCGGCATATTTTTTCTGATCGTTATGGCTTGCTGGTTATCTGGCGTTTAAACCTACATTTAGAGTTTTATATGATGCTATTATGACCTTAACTCAACACGCGATCTCGATTTATTTATTGTCTTTACTTTTGAATTTAATTTTGCTTTGAAGATTTTTTTCTTTTATATTTTAAGGTGTCAAGCGATTCGTCGAAGTAGCGTAGCGACTGTTACCCATAGACTGCAATTGAAGATGCGTTAGTTGACAGATAGAAAGAAGTTCCTCTTCCCATACGTACCCTGCCAAATCTACGTCCATCATCAGCTCACTATACGTCCCAACTGAGGGACTCTGAGTAGAAGTTAGGAGTGAATAGGCATAGTCAACCATGCTAGCCCAATGCAGGTTTATTGACTCCACATATATTGCATCACGATGTCTTCCGTAAGAAGTTCGGATAAGTCTACAAATCATCATCCCCCTGGCCTTATCCCACTTACGTAGGGTCGGCACACAAGGTTTTATGAACCTTAAAGTTTTGGCTTAAGTTTTTACGGCCGGCCGCCTGCCTGTCGCCAACCCTACTTGGGAGTAATTTTTTAAAATTAAACATAATAGCTAAATAATATAAAAATTAATTCTAAAAATATAATATATATCCGTAAGAAGTTCGGATAAGTCTACAAATGTAAATCGAAATTGTAAATGGCGGAATTCGAACTCAGGACCCGCAGATTACAAGTAACGACGTTCTCTAACAGACAAATAATTCTTTATATTAATTCTAAGTAATGCATAAAAGTAAGTATTTATAAAAATAAAATTTACTTGTAAATTATTGTCATAATGTAACAAGTAAGTGATAAAGTTCACAGTGCGCAAGGGCATTTTTTATATTGTGCAAAAAGTTTTAACTTGATCTAAGCCTTGAAAAAATTTATTGCACTACAAAAATGATATAGGAATAAAAAGGAAAAATCTTTAAATTGTTTAAAATTCTGTTACTATTTATCTTAGTAGTCTTAACCTTACTAATATTATAAATACGTTTAGATGGATGTTTGTTTGAAGGTATCTCCAGAACGACTCAACGGATCTTGATGAAATTTGGCATAAATGTAGAACATAGTCTTAAAGAACATATAGGCTACTAAGTAAGATTTATTTAATTCAGAGACCTTCCATCCTTACATCCAAACATTCGCATTTATAATATTAATAAGATTTATTACATCAATGAAGTTAGTACATAAAATAATCATATATTATATAAATATGTTTAAAAATAAACAATTAATATAATTAGTAAAGTTTTTACAAATTGTATGAATCATACTCCATGAGTACATTATACGAGGTCAATATCACAACACAAGTAAAAGGACCGCGTAAGATATTATTTAATACCTACCGTAGGTTTTTGAAACCATAATCTCCATTTAAAACATATAATTATTTAGGTTTTGTCAAAGATAATGACACGGAAATTTTTTGTACAGAGGTTTTGGTCTCAGCAACCCACGGTTAGTTAGTTTATGTGAAAGAGAGCTCGGAGATCAAGATTATGACGTCGTATGAACTATGACGTCACAATATAGTACAGGATCAAGCATATTCAAATTTTAATCGCATTATATGGATGTAGAAACGAGAAGGGTGTTCTAGGATTAAAAAATGAAAATTTATAATTATTTACCTTAATCTATGACAAAAATCTTTATATATATAAAAGAAAGTCGTGTTAGTTACACTATTTACAACTCATGATCGGTCGATCTGATTTAGCTAAAAATTGATGGGGAGGTAGCTTAAAAGTAGGAGACATAGGAACTTTTTTATCTTATGTGAATTTTTTTTATTCGGCGCGGACGAAGTCGCGGATAAAAGATAGTAAATTAATAAAATAAAATATTTATGATACGGTTCAAAAATTACACATTTCTACGAATATAATTTTTAACTATATTAGAAAACTTGATTTTTAAAGTCCCCGAAAGATTAGAATCGGTTAACCCCCCTATCTATGCATCGTTAAACTTTATCATACAGATATTGTACCATGTTATACGTACAACAATTTATAAATGCCATTTTTTAAAATCGAAACATTAAAAAAATTCAAGTCACTTTGATAAGAGTTAAATTAATACTGTTTTACACTTTTATCGAAGTGTCTGCATTTTTTTTATTTTCTTTTAAAATATAACTATTTCAATGTACAAGTATATTACATTTTTTTGAAATCCTATATTCTATTATATAAAAGAAAGTAGTGTTAGTTACACAATTTATAACTCAAGAACGGTTGAATCGATTTGAGTGAAAATTGGTGGGCAGGTAGCTTAGAACCAGAAAACGGACATAGGATAATTTTTACCCCGTTTTCTATTTGTTATTCCGCGCGGACGGAGTCGCGGGTAAAAGCTAGTTTCTTATGAAAATAATCTATTCATATTACTCTTTATAAAATATATAATACTGGAAGTTCTTACGGTGAAGGAAAAACATCGTGATGCAACCTGCACATATCTGAGAAGAAATTCAATGATATGTGTGAAGTCAACCAACCCGCACTTGACCAGCGTGGTTGACTATGACCTAGTCACCTTAGTTGCCCGTAACTTAGTTCACGCAGAACTAAGTTAAACTCTAGTAATAAAAACCTAGGTAGATAGTGTAGCTTCCCAATAGAGAATTTTTTTTTCCAATCGGTTCAGTATAATTTACGAGCTTATCCAATGCAAACAAACAAATGGTGTACAAATGCAAAACTAGGGCATTTTATTAGCTTACGAGTACTATAAGTGATACCATTTAGGGCTCTATTTTTCCTAGAACTGTAACCCAATATGTGATGTTTAAATTGCATAAACAAGTATCGGATCATATTAATCAAACGGTCCATTTAAGGTCTAGAAAGTGGCAGCCGAATGGCCGGGTCAAGGAACCTTGCCAAACAAAAACATGTTTGCACTTTATTTAGAGCGGACAGACGGGATATAATTAATTTATATTAGAAAAACAAAACACTAACGCCAGATATAAATAAGCACTTATTACTGAAATGTTGTACGACACTAATAAAGTTTTAACGTTGGTTTACACTACCAAAACATTTGTCCAAAAAAATATCGCCCGCGATTCTGTCCGTGCGGAATTAAAAAAAAAGTTAAAAAGTCAATGTGTTCATTCAGACTATGTTCTACATCTGTGCTAAATTTCATCAAGATCCGTTGAGCCGTTCCGGAGATACCTTCAAACAACATCCATCTAAACATTCGCATTTATAATAAAAGTAAGATAGTAAGAAATAAGTTTATAAAGAGGAAACAATTTGATTTTTGTTGTTTTGAATATGCTCCGAAATTATTGAACCAATTTGAAAATTTTTAACACTGTTGGTAAACGATACAACCCCCGGGTGATATTAAGTTACTCGTATATTTGTTACTAGATTTTTTGAATTCCACGTGGACGATGCCTAAGGAAACTGCTAGTTCTGGATTTAAAAAAAAACTAGAGAAAAACAAAATATTTTATACGTGTTTTGACAGTTTACCAACGATTAAAGCCGCATTTACGTAGTCAAATTGTAATGTTTTGTTTTTCATTTAATAAATTAAAACAGGTAGAAAGAATATGGCAATATGATAAATCCAAGACATTAAGTTATATCTATAAGTATGCCCTGGGGTAAACAGTGACATAGTTAAAACGGATGTTGGGCAAGAAAAATTTGCTAATTACTCGTGTTTATTTATCAATGTATCTAAATTACACTATAATTGAATTTATTATAATAATATATAATATACTAGCTGTCGCCCGCGACTCCGTCCGCGCGCAGTTAATAAGCTTATATGACACGTTCGTAGATTTACCACAGCAGCGCCATCTATTGATTACTTACTCAACCCAGTCGAAAGGTATCGACATCTGTTAGAATCATTTGGAGTTAACAGATAATTGTGACTGTCAAATAATAACAGACAAATAATTAGCAATAAATTAAAATTGCGACTATAATTTGAGATTTAAACTATCCTATCTCTCAAGTTGGATCGAACTGCACATGGTGTGCGAATTTTATTATAATCGGTTAAGTGGTTTAGGAGTCCATTGAGGACAAACATTGTGACACGAGATTTATATATATTAAGATAATAACATCTACCTATAATATATAAAATTCTCGTGTCACAGTTTTCGTTGCCATACTCCTCCGAAACGGCTTGACCGATTCTCATGAAATTTTGTGAGCATATTCAGCAGGTCTGAGAATCGGCCAACATCTATTTTTCATTTTTTTTTAAACTGTGCGCGGACGGATTCGCGGCGACAGCTAGTTAATAAATATAACTTAAGTATGGATTAAAATTTTTTGCAATCATCGTGTCATGTCATGTCAAATTTAAAATAACGTTAACAAGGATCAACAACTTTGTATAACGGACTACTGAAAGTTCAATAAACTTTTTTATATTTATAATTTTTAATTCTACATATTTGATTATAATTATGCCAGGATAGGTGCCGGAGGCCTAATGTTAATCCTCTTTCTCTTCCCACCCTTTTCTTATAAGGAAAGGATGGGAAGGAGAGGTGGATTTGATGGGGGAGATACATAGGAAGGTTAAATATTCTCTTTTTATGCGTCTCCTCCTTCGTCGATTGAGGGTAGGCAACGCATCTGCAATTGCGAATGTCTATGGGCATCGGTCGCTTCGCCATTTCGGCGAATTCATGTGGCTCGTTTGCCACCTTGTAATATAAAAATAAAGGAACATCCACACCATTCGCAATATTATTTTCCTTTTCTCTAAAACAGGTAAAATGTTTACGATTACTTACATCACATACTGTGTGACTTAGGATATATTTAACATGAGAAATCTACACTAATCGTGGGTTTCTGAGACCAAAATCTCAGTTTAAACTATACTATAATCTCTGTTATGTCAAAGATAATAACATGAATAACGATATATACAGAGATTTGGTCTTAAAAACCCACTGTTAGTGACCGTTTAAATAATTAAAAACCTTTAGTGTAAGACTACTTCTATATAAAAACAATTTTGTATCGTTTTTTTTATATTTCCTAGTGAAAGTAAGATATACAATGCGGGTTTTAACAAATTCCGCCCATTTAACAACTGTCAGCATATCAAGCTACGTATGTGCACGCGCACGCTTATCAACTAATTTGAACCTAAAGCAGGCTGGCTCATTATCTAAACTAGAAACCTGCTAATACGGATAAAAAAATGAGTATATAACACATTAGCTGTCGCCCGTGACTCCGTCTGTGCGGAATTAAAAACAAACGTAATAAGTAGTCTATGTATTCTTCCAGACTATGTTCTACATCTGTGCCAAATTTCATCAAGATTCGTTGACCCGTTTTAGAGATACCTTCAAACAAACATCCATCTAAACATTCGCATTTATAATATTAGTAAGATTTATAGATCAATAATGTAAATAAGTTTAATGTGGGTTTCCATTGTAGAAACATGTCAAATATTAAAATAAATTCCATTGAATAATTGCAACTGCTGTTACGTAACTCAAATAATAAACTACACATGAAATTAGTTGCATTAATAATACAGTTGAAAGTAGAAATTATCTTTTTTTTTTATAAGAGAAGGGGAAAAAACGAGCAGCGGGAACACCAAGGTGTTCATCGACGAATCTTATAATATCTTACTAATATTATAAATGCAAACGTTTGGATGTATGGATGGATGTCTTTTAGAAGATACCTCAAGAATCAGTCAATAGATCTCGCTTTTTGACATGTAGAACATTATTTGGAAGAACACATAGGCTATTATTTTTTTTTGCGGGAGGATTCGCGGGCTACAGCTAGTTAATAATAAAATAAAATGATTCATAATAATCTGTTATTTCCATATCAATGTAACGGACGTCGGGTATGTCCCAGGAACATTCACACAACTTACATATACCATTTTATATATTTAATTTTAATTATTCATAACTTTATCTGAATATGTGCCCTTTTTACTGAAACTTAAGGTTTGGAGTTTATTTTTTAATTTCACAGAAATAAAGAATATACGATACGTGAACTTAAAGTATCCGTTTAACTTTGTCACTTTATTTGTTATAGTAGCCCGCAACTTCATCTGAAAGGAATTTAAAAATAACAAGAAATAAATATAGCCTATATGACTCAGAGATTGTATAGCTTCTCAACAGTTAAAGAATTCTTCAAATCGGTACAGTAGGTTCATAGCCTATTCAATGCAAAAAAACTTGAGAGGTGTGTTGGGACACCCGGATGGAACGAAGTTCCTTTCGATTAATTAGTGAAGGAACCAATGTTTATTCTATGAATGAAAAACTTAAGTCTTCACAAGAAGTACATTTTATTTCTATGAATTTTCGTTATATATTGTCACGTCGTTGCCATGGTGAAGTAGCGCTCATTCGTCGTTAACATACTTACTATAGCAAAAAGTGTCGTGACAACTTTTCGTAAGAATTTTTTCCGTCTAGCCCCCTTTCACAACGCGCGAAAAGGAACTTCGTTCCAAAAATTAAAATTTTCCTCTTTATTATACTAGTAGTCATCAGTGCTAGTGATAATATTAGTAATAATAGTAGGAAATATGTTAATAATGGTAGTTGCAAACGTGCCATACTCCGAGCCGCCAATTTAAATTGGTAGGGTTATATATTATACGACTAATTACTATTAACTGAAGGGTTATTGACTTCATACATATCTTTGCAAATATGTTGCATCACGATGTTTTCCTTCAACGTAAGAACATCGTATAAATGGATATATGTGAATCGATTGGTAAAAAAAACACATTGGTACATGGCGGGATTCGAACCCAGGATCTGCAGATTACAAGTCAAGTACTTAATCCCTGAGACACTTATGCTCTGTTACTTCGATGTTATTTCATACCTTAATTTATTTTCTTGTTTATTATATAATGACTACGTACATTTTCGCTACACTTTTTCCTGATACCAAACAATTTTCAATTTGAATACGTTGCAAAATATCAAATGCTAGCATACGTTTCTCATTTGACATATATATAAAGTAATTAACCGAATAACCTTCGTATGTAGACGGTGTGTTTACAGGGTTATAGTACATCTGTCCGTACAGAACCTGTAGTTACCACACCCTTGAGGCCAAGCAACGCCGGGGGCGATGCTAACTTGTCTAGAGATGACAAACCTTTCGCTTTTAGCTGACAGGATTTACACTTGTTAGTTTGAAAGTTTCTAGTACATTTTATCAAAGTTATTATAAATATTGTTAAAAATATGGCTCAACAACGTGCTGGATGAAATTTAGACTTTGTAGAAGGGTAGTATTTTTTCGGGAATGTGTGTTTCTAACAGACTAAAACGGGTTGACAATTTATCGTTGGTTTCTGAGACCAAAATCCCTGTATAAAAATAACATCTCTCTCATTATCTTTGACAAAATAGAGAAAAAATGTATCTTAGAAACTGACATCAAACAAGTCATTCATCCGATTCCCTTTTTTTTTTTTTGTAAATCGAATTTATTTCTCAATTTTTTAATCATCTATCTATATATATAAAAGAAAGTCGTGTTAGTTACACTATTTATAACTCAAGAACGGCTGAATCGATTTGACTGAAAATTGGTGGGCAAGTAGCTTAGAACCAGGAAACGGACATAGGATAATTTTTACCCTGTTTTCTATTTTTTATTCCGCGCGGACGGAGTCGCGGGTAAAAGCTAGTACTAATATAAATGCGAATGTTTAGATGGATGGATGTTTAGATCTCGATAAAATTTGGCATATAGAATATAGTCTGGACAAACACATAGGCTACTTATTACGTTTTTTTTTTCAATTACGCGCGGACGGAGTCGCGGCCAAAATCTAGTATTTGAATAAATGTTGTCAGTCAAAATTGTAGTTTTCTTCGGTGACATCTAATCAGTTCTCAGTCTTATTATTTAGTCAGTCTTATTATTTGAAATGTGACTTAAATAAGAGTGCGTGTAACACCAACAGAAGCGTGATCGTGCGCTGGTCATTGTTGTAGTTAATTTAGCTTGTTAAGCTAATTAAGAATTAGGCCTTTTTGTGAACAATTGTTGTACCATTTGTCTCTACTTGTAACAACGTTATTTATTTTATTTTATACACAGGATGTTGTAAATTTGTTTATTGTTGGCTTTATCTTACTAATATTATAAACTAGCTTTTACCCGCGACTCCGTCCGCGCGGAATAAAAAAAAAAAAAAAGAAAACGGGGTAAAAATTATCCTATGTCCTATTCCTGGTTCTAAGCTACCTACCAACCAATTTTCAGTCAAATCGATTCAGCCGTTCTTGAGTTATAAATGGCGTAACTAACACAACTTTCTTTTATATATATAGATATAGATAAATGTGAAACTTTAGATGGATGTTTGTTTGAAGGTATCTCTGAACCAGTTCAACAGATCTTCATGAAATTTTTCACAGATGTAGAACATAGTCTGGAAGAAGACATAGGATACTTATTTTTTTTTAAATTCCGCACGGATGGAGTCGCGGGCGAGAGCTAGTATGTACAATATATTAGTATAGTTAGTATATTTTAAACAGACGAAAGAAAGCAATGAATTCTCACTGCTGAAATACCTTTACGAAAACATATTGCTCTCTTTGTTTCTTGACCGACAATAACAGAGATGGCAATATGGTTACAAACTAGTTAATGCAACGCTATTGTTTATAGTCTCATGTAATAAGATTCAAAGCTCAATTATGTATTGAAAAAGGTATTTTAAAAGTGAAGAATATAACATAAACAACATTATTTGAATTTAAAATGAACCATCTTATCAAAAAGGGAAATTATTTAAATATTTATCCTACTGGGAACCTGTTTTACCGTGGGATTATAATCAAAAGCGAATTTATAATACTGTTTTAATACATGTTAATAAATCTATTATTAGTAATTCAAATACAGAAAGCGAACAGATTCATGTTACCCGTATAACGAAGGCTGGGTACATAACAATTTGTCCTTGTTACTTCATTATGACCAATGTAGTGAGACTTAGACATTATTGAATCTATTGTGTTCAGATTTTGACCTATTCATTTCCAATCCAATGGAAAAATTAAGTAAACAGAGGAAAGTTAAATTCAGCGGCTAAAAGAAATTTTTATTTTTCAGATATAGTCAAATAAGGAACTGGCCAGTTGAGAGGCGCTACTATCGCAGTTAGTGCTGTCACAAAATATATAAAACCTACTTAGACAGAGAAACTGCCATAAAAGAAAAGAAATAAAAGTAATTTACAGTCGAAGTAACAACCCGAGCCGAGACTCCATAAGGAGCCCACGAGCCTAGTTACTGTGGAACATGGTCTGGAAGAACATATAGGCTTAAAAAACTTGAGAGGTGTCAAGGGACACCCGGATGGAACGAAGTTCCTTTCTATTAATTAGTGAAGGAACCAATGTTTATTCTATGAATAAAAAACTTAAGTCTTCACAAGAAGTACATTTTATTTCTATGAATTTTCGTTATATATTGTCACGTCGTTGCCATGGTGAAGTAGCGCTCATTCGTCGTTAACATACTTACTATAGCAAAAAGTGTCGTGACAACTTTTCGTAAGAATTTTTTCCGTCTAGCCCCCTTTCACAACGCGCGATAAGGAACTTCGTTCCAATAATATTACGTATTTATTTATTTCCGCGCGGTCGGAGTCGCGGGCGACACCTAGTTTATGATGTTTCAAATATTTTCCTAAAAAAAACCCTCACAAATCTATAAAACCAAACTAAATACCATTTAATTAAAGAAATAATAAAAAAAATATTAAAACATTTCAACGAAATAAGAATTCCATAACGAGTTTTCCATTGAAACAACGAGATGAATATTACATGTATACGATAATGATCTTTATCACAATACAGATAAAGTTTAAATTAGCTATGAATAAGCGATCTCACTCACTTGACTTCATTTGTTGGCGGCCAGTCACTCATTGATAATATCAATGCCTTCAATATTACGCACGCATGTGTTGTTTTAATCACACATGACATTATAAACTATCGGCCAATGAAAAAACAACTCTATCTTCAGTACCATAAAGTCTTACTTTACGTAATCATTTGTAATGCGTATTTGAAATTTTTTTTATCGTAACATTTTAGCGCATATAATGCAAATAAGAAAGGTATTGATGTTAATGGTCTAATACCGAGGTCGGCTACTGATAGTCCCAACTGTACCGGTCTAAAATACGTTATGTACCCCGTACTTGTAATGTGTCCATTCTAAACTCAAAAATATACAAGCACTACATCCTCGGATGAGCTTGGGTTAAGTCAAGTAATTTTACTAATATTATAAATGCGAATGTTTAGATGGATGTTTGTCAGAAGGTATTTTCAGAATGGTTCAACGGACCCGATGAATGTCACAAATATAGAACATAGTCTGGAAGAACATATAGGCGACTTACTAAGAGTTTCGGACGACACGACAACTAGAATAATACATAAAATAAAAACAAATTAAAATTATATATATACGATACGATACTCGTACGTTAATAATAGCAATTTTAATTGGGTAATTAACCCAAACAAATGACTGAAACGATTGAATTTTCCTTAAGATAACCTTGAGCTGAAAAGTTTAACATTATTTAAGCATTATTATTTTATTCTATAAATTTCTTGCTTTTTTGTCATGTAGTACTTTTCTTTATTAAGATTTGATTCTTATCGTGAATTTCTGACACCAAAATCCCAGTTTAAAACACATTTTATACAGAGCTTTTGATCTCAGAAACCAACGGTTAATAAATCTTTATTAAGATTTGAAAATATATACAACTCAAACTTAGACTGATCTTATAATTACTTTAATGTTAAGCTTATGTTTACTATGCGTTCAAAACTATCGTAAAAGATGGGAATAGGGTGAAGAAGCAATACGTCTACACAATTTGTTAAACATCATGTTTAAATTGAAGTCTAATCTGAAACTAACCTAATGCCATCAGATTAAAGTCCTAAGTTATTCATACATTACGGTCGCGGGCGATTTCGTTTCGCGCAAGATTCAAAGATAAAAGTAGCCTGTAATAAGCCTGCGTGCATCAGCTACCTTCTCGTCAAAATCGGTCCAGATGTTCCAGAGATTACCCAGAACAAACGCCGCCTTGCGGACAGGATATACAGTCAGAGACAAGTATTTTAAAATGGTTTTTCGTTATCAACAACATGTACGAAATATAACTTTTTTTTCGACATTATATCGACGCTGGAAAGCATAAACGCTGTAACCCTTACAGCAACACTTACAGGGTTACAGCGTTTATGCTTTCCAGCGTCGATATATATAGACAATCCAATTCCATTAATATGTGTAGATTAGCAATAACACGTACTAACACGTCCGAGTACTTTGCTAATTAGAAGACGTTCTTCTAACAATAATAAACATTTTCAGTAAGTCGTATAAACAAACAATGGGTGTCGTGTCGAATCGTACCGTCTCTAATCGTCAGGCACGGAGGTCTGAGCAAATCCAATGCACACAAGCACAACACCCACATAACACAAACACGACCGGCGCGAATTGTCTCTTATTTACTAACAACACGTGTTCTACTGAACGCGGTAAACGACAACGTCCGCTCGACGCAACGTTTAGAACGATACTGGCGATTTGCGAAGCCGTCAGCCGGCGCCTGCGCTTGTCAGGTACGACAGGTGATTTACTGAAATACGGCCATGATGCAAGCTCGACTTCACAATAAGGATAACATTAAATAATTGATGAACAGACTTGCAGAATAATATAAAACGGTACGGTTGTTTTCATGAAGTACGACACAGACGTAAATTTTGACATTTCAAGTTTCATAAATAACTAGCATTCGTTCGCGACTTCGTCTACGCAGAATTGAAAAAAAAAGTATAATTTATGCCCTATTACATCCCCGTACTTCCCGTAAAAGCCCCGTCAAAATAGGTCCCGTCGTTCCGAAGATTACCGGGATAAAACGCGGCAAAAATTTAAAAAATTGGTTATTCGTTTTCAGCTACGCAAATACATTATATCTAGGATATATATATTTCTTCTATATTACATACAGATTTCATTTCAAATACCTGGTAAAATTTGTTGAATTAATGTTCTTTATTAAACATCAGAGTAACGTCATCCAGTTTCCAATTCAAAATTTAAAGGCTAGGAACCGTACAATTCAACCACATACCAACGTGCCTAACATCGTGTTCTTGACAGTTAATGAAACTTAATACCCAATTAACTAAGCAAGATATTGTATACCAGCAGTCTGGTATGACAACGCTTCTAAATATAGATTCCATAGAGTCTACAACGTTATGGGCTTCTTAGGAAGAAATGATGTGAAGAGTTGTACGACAAGTTTATATCTAAGACCTAAGAAATAAATGGATTGTGTGAAAACAGACATAATTTAAGTTATGGCATATGAGAGGTCGATTTAGAAGTCGACATGACACATGTCGTAGTTACGTGACATCGAATGAAACCAGAAGAAGGTTGTAAATGACTTTGAAGGACTATAAGTTAGGTGATTTTAAGTCGTCAAAATTGAATTTTTTAATAGACGAAATTACAATTTTTAGATCAGTGATATTTAAATAAAAGCATGCGTAGCTAACAAGTTTAGTATCATCATAAATCGGTAATCTCTGAACTTTTGTGTGTGTCGGAAGCGTAATATCACTCCTCTTTCCCTTCCCACCTATTGCTTATAGGGAAAGGTGAAGTAGCTTTGACGGACGAAGACGCATATGAAGGGTTATGCTCTTTCTGCTCGTCCTTCCGTTGATGAATGTTGGCAACGCATCTGCATTTGGGTAGCGGTAGTTTTACTATTTTATTCTTATTATTCTGCTATTTTATTTATAAATTCAAATGCACCTTATGCGTGTGAATTTTCTAATTACGTAATGCTCAATCAGTAGTCAGTGCATGTTTCCATTAACACAACACGGATGTAACTAGAATCGCTTGCTTTGCATTAATAGTTTACTTTTGGTTATTTTTCTATCAGATTTATATAAGCGTTGTGTTTTCTAATTTAAAAGTATACACTGTTCAGAGTTGTATTGTGTTAGTATAGCCTAAAAAAAGCCAAAAATAATAATAATCAGTCTGTTAGTTTTAAAGATGGCAATGCTTAAAAAGATCTATAACAGGTTTAAAATGGCAATGAAGTTAATTTGGAATCATGGACGTCGCCAGTCGTGATCGAGGCTAGGTCTAGGGAGGGAACTGACTTTTCCCCAGTCCCTTCGGCGACGACCAAATTTGGAAACCATATCTACCTAATCTAATAATATTTTAGATAATATTTCATCCTATAATCATCATGATCTCTTTTTCCTAAAACATGATGCAACAGATGATATTACGAATCTTTATTTAGACAAGTAAATACTTGAAATTGATATAAATAGCAAGGATAAAGACGAAGGTTTGTATGTTGACAACATCAACGTAAGACATGTCAATCCACGTACTGATAATCATATCTCCGTAGCATCTATGAATTGACGGAATTTATCAATTTTGAAGGACCATCAGAATTTCAAAATTCTTAGAACCTAACATATTAAAAAATTA
Source organism: Papilio machaon (assembly GCF_912999745.1). Classification (NCBI taxonomy): domain Eukaryota; kingdom Metazoa; phylum Arthropoda; class Insecta; order Lepidoptera; family Papilionidae; genus Papilio; species Papilio machaon. The sequence goes on along the minus strand of NC_060008.1, from coordinate 5,307,559 downwards.
AGATTTTTTTTATTTACCCGACAACTTTGAGTGTTTCAATTTATAATGAAGGCGAAGTATCGAAATCTGCAGTTCATCATCATCATTATTAGAGTTCGTCCACTGCTTAAATTAGGCCTAGTCTATATTGTAGGGGGTCTATCTACGCTGCCTCGAACTGTCCGTGGCCGCCACTCTAATCTAGAGTTAATAATCTTACTAATATTATAATGCAAATGTTTAGATGGATGGATGGACTTTTGTTTGGAGGTATCTCAAGAACGGCTTAACGGATCTTGATGAAATTTGGCAAAGATGTAGAACATAGTCAATAAAACAATTGTTGGGATTTTACTTTGAATGTGGGGAAATATATAAGCTACTTCTCAATAATAAAAAAAACTTTGAGTACGAATTATGGTCGAATTTCGACCAAGAGTCGAAGCAATCACTTATTACAATACTAGCTGTCACCCGCAACTCCATCTGCGCGAATTTAATTAGTCTATGTGTTCTTCCAGACTGTGTTCTACATCTGTGCCAATTTTTATCGATGCCCATGTAGACGTTTTGGAGATACCTTCATAAAAGCATTCATCCATTTAAGCATCGATAGATCAAGTAATAAATGTAACGATTCAATTTTTTTTATTATGATTAAGAAATTACACTCGAGTTGATAGGAGCATTAAGTAATTTGATTTTATTGAATTTTCCACGTAACTTGACAAATAATATCGTAACATGTACACATCTAAATAAAGATTATCCAGTCTGAATGATAAATATTATCAAATAACGCCGCAAAGTCAGATATAGAGGATATTGAACTGAAATATAGCAACGTATGTATATATGTACATATGTATCTTAAATACTCACTTGCAATAGTAGGTACACATTTTAAATGTGGAATTTTTGTATTTGGCGATAGTTTTTTTTTAAACATTACATCGAAAGAATATGTTTAAAAACTGTGTAACTGTAATATTAGCATTTAAGCTTTTTTTATTTATTTTAAAGTGGCAAATTAGTAACCTGAATTCGCAGTGACCATAGACATCACAAAATTTCAAATGCTATGCTTATTTTTTATCGATAGAGGAAGGGATGCACATATAGAGAATATTTCCCCTTCCTATGCGCCCTTAACTCAATCAAATCCAATTCCCTTTCCCATTATTTCCTTGTAAGAAAAGTGTGGGAGGGGGAAGAGGACTCATATATAATAATACGGACCTCAAGCCTGTATTAAAAAAGTAAAATTTCAGAAGCACATTACGACTCATTATAAAACTTTTCTTTCCGCATCTTAAACATATGTTTTTTTTTAAACTTCCACTATACGCATATATGAATGTGATAAATCATTATATCACGGATACGTGTTTAAAAAAACACACGAACAACTCAGTAATACCATTTTGCTTTTCTAAACACTTAGAACACTGAATTATCACTACAGAAAATGTTTACAAACAACACAATGACAGCTAAAAACGCGGCAAAATGCATCGCGAAAATGGCGTCTGTCCGCCATGTTTGATTTCGTACTGACGCGCTAATGGCGGACGTCGACGCGCGGCGCGCTCTGAAATAGAAAAACGTAATTGGTGCAGACGCTAGGGTTGTGCTAAATTTAATGCAATGATAACATCTGACCGTGTGCAAGGTCTTGTTTCGCATACCTGAAATAACCATAATATTATGCTTTCTATCTGGGTAGAGCAAATAAACAGATCGATTTTTTTATTATAATTTCAACAAACATAAACCATGAATTTATACGCAGTTTGCGTTACTATTAATATGACGGCGGAGCTGAAAACTAAAACAAACATATGTAAAACATAACGGCACTTTCTAGTCTAATTGAATTCAAGTCTAAACATTCTATGATGAGATTCCGTCAGTTACATACATTGATAATACAATAGCAATTTTATATCTTGAAAGTCGCAGAATTCTATAAACGCTACTATATTTTATAAGGCGCCGTATACTGTATTTGGAAATCAGTGAAATTATTATAATTTGCGAACAACAGTTTCATTGAAACATGATGCACTCCATCTTTTCTATAGCATCTATGCATAGGCATAGCGTCTAACACGTCAGAGGATCTATGTCGCGTCAAAATATCTCAGTCAGAATACAGACGGTAGAGTATGACGTGTGAACCATATTGTTAGGCAATCAACAGAAATTGTAGTGAATTTCAATGATAAAAAACACATATATTTCACTTTTTCAGTTATTTTCTTCTAAATTAAATCAAAGTGAAAATATTAAAAAAGACACAACTATTGTAAACAAGCAGTCGCGATCGATTTCGTCAGCGTCTAGCCTATAATATGCCCGCGTGCATCAACTACCTTCCCGTCCAAGTCCTGTCAAAATCGCTCCAGGCGTTCCGGAGTTTACACGGAACAAACACGGACTTGCGGACAGACATTCAGACACAAATATTTGAAAAATTGGTTTTTCATTATCAGCTACGGGACTACATCATTGGTACAAAATATAATATTTGGTTTTGACGTTACATACAGGCAATCCAATTTTATTAATATATTTAGATTAGTTATAAAAAAATTTACTGAAAATATTTTGGAATCTAAAAATTTAAGTGACAAACGTGCAGTATATCTTTGATGATATTTCTAAATTGTACCAATGCAAAATATTGCATCAACTTAGTCGTAACTTTGCATAGCAACCTTATTAACTTAACCGCAGCAACAAACAATGCATCATATTTTGTACTTTGATAAAACCAGGAAATTCATAACAATCGCAAATAAACGTGAATCATTATTATCTTTTTGTATAAATAACAGTCGTATTGTATTTAACATAGTAAGTACTACTTCTTCATCCTCATAAAAGCTTATCTTACTCTTACTAATATTATAATTTCGAATGTTTAGATGGATGGATGGATGGATAGATCTAATGTTGATAAGCGAAGGTCTACTTATGGTAGTGAATGTTTCTATCTTACTAATATTATAATTGCGAATGTTTAGATGGATGGATGGATGTTTGTTTGAAGGTATCTCCGGCAGAACCGAATCTAGGTGAAATTTAGCAAAGATATAGAACATAGTCTGGAATAATATGTAGGCTACTAATTTTTTTTTTAATACCGCTCGGACGGAGTCGTGGACGACAGCTAGTTATATTAAAAAAATGCTATCCCTGCTTTCCAAGAACAAAACGTATTACAAACAAGTAAATACAAACTTTGTTTTTTAAAAGACTAGCTTGCTTATATACTTTTTGGAACTTTCAATTTGAATAAAAAACTGAAACCCGCAAGAGGCCGTACCGGGTTACAAATGACGACAGACATTCGGGACTATGTTTAGACGTTAGCAATGCGTATACATCTGTCTGTCTGTGGCTTGTAAATATAGACGAGATTCGCGCAAGTGACGTCACGACACGTCACAATATCTCTGCTGACGTAGTATATCGCATTTACAAATACGAAGTCAGTAACTGTTGAGTTTCAAGATAGAGTATTGATGTAAAAATACTACGTAAATCTTTTGTCTAGACATTGTACGTGAATGTCTATAAAGGTATAAAAAGGATGAAGGTATAGTTGGATTGTTTACTCTTAAACTAGGTTTAGGCTAAGCGCCATCTGCGCCCGATCACCTCAAGCCCGGTGAAACTGTAAATGCCTCTTCAAGGCAAACAGTGACGGCTCAGTCACAAAAAAAAGAGTTGTATCTTTGGTTTCTTAGGAAAAAATCCCTGTATTAAAATATCGTCATCCCAATCATTGTTTTTGACAAAACAGACAACAACATGATTTATACAGAGATTTTGGTCTCAGAAATCAACGAATAATCAAAGTTGTAAAACAAATGTAACTACCATTTTACTTTTAAAAGACAAAAACACAAGCTTTGACATTTCCTTGCTTTATTCAACTAACATTAACACTACAAGTATACCACGAAGCTATGCACATTCCACGACTTGTTATCCCACAGGACCTTACGGAGGGAACATAATTTGCTTGATTTACAAAGCAAACGCCGGCGCGGCGATGCTCATTGACGCGTCGCTAGGGTTGACACAAAATATAAATTCCTCTTTTTCAAATAAATAATAATTTAAATATAGCTTACATTATTTATTTTTGAAGTGTTACATTAATTTAAGTTTAATTTCAAGTATTTTTTTTTATTTTATATATGTAAGTTTTACTTAGTTTAAAGAAGTGTTAAGATTCACGTTGGATCTTAAAGAGTTTTTAAGGCTTTGATTTAATTAAATGAGTTTTGTTCTTCACGTAAGATAATTTCAACAACCCTAATATTGAATCATCTTGTATATTCCCCTGTCAGAACTAAAACAATTTCAACAATTGGCGACATTCATTGACGAAGTTGCGTTTGAGTTAATAAAGTTCATGGAGTGCCCTCCACTTGATACTCGCGACGCAAGGCAACAATGGTTTCGAAGATTTACTTTGCCTTGTGTATGAAGGGCCTTAAATCTAATATATAAAATTCTCGTGTCACAGTTTTCGTTCCCGTACTCCTCCGAAACGGCTTGACCGATTCTCATGAAATTTTGTGAGCATATTCAGTAGGTCTGAGAATCGGCCAACATCTATTTTTCATAACCCCCCCCCCCATTTTTTAACTGCGCGAGAACGGATTCGCGGGCGACAGCTAGTTACTATATAAAACACATTTATACATTTTAAGGGTTAAAACTATTTTTTTTTGTATGATAAATTATGTTACTTACCCAACTGCTCATCTAGTACTACGACATCATTGTATTTTCCAAGCTTACCTGAAAATAATACGACACAAATATTATTGTATGTATGTATAGGTATATATTAAAAAGTAGTGGTCGCCCGCGAATTTGTCCGCATAAAAAAACATAAGAAGTAGCCTATGTGTTCTTCTAGACCAGAGTTCCAAAACTTTTTTGTGTCGTAGACCCCTTGCCATGTTTTTCCGTGGTGGGTAGACGCCTACTTACCTGATATTGATTTCCTGTCCTGTAAATGTAGTGAAGTTTAAGTTTATCTGTTTATATTTTTTTAAATATTTTCTTAGCACTTCCCTTTTCAAGATTCATGAAACGAATAAACGTATTTGTCCCACATTCGTATTTATAGAGATCCACTATCGTGGACCCCCATTTTCATTTCATGGACCCCCAATTTTTTTTCGCTGACGTAGACACCTTGCAGGTTGTCATAGACCCCTAGGGATCGATATAGACCACTTTGGGAATCACTGTTCTAGACTATGATCTACGTGTATGCCAAATTTCATCGAAATCCGTTGATGCGTTGTCCATCCTAAGATGAATCTCCATTCGACATCGACATAAATACATAGTAAAAAAATGGTATTTTGTTTTTCCAATATATTCGTCTAAATATTTTGAGTTTTACAGATTTTAGACTAACAATATGCTCTGTAATTATGCAATTCTCAGAATTTCCAATCAGTTATTTTACTATCTACGAAACTTGACACTCTGCCACATCAAATGGTTACCCATTCGTTTAAAATACTTTTACTAGGCTTCCTAGTGTATTTAAATGTATTTTACATTATCTCAGCATTAGAAAATTAAAGATAGAGTCGAGAACAATTTTCAAAACATTTTTTCCTATGTATTTTTCAAAGCAATATCATTGTTATCTTTCTTAGAAGCACTAACGATTTTAGTTCTACTAACGCCTTGTGCGAGATTTCTACTGCGCCTTCTTTTTACTGTGCCTTTAGGAGTTATCAGGGTTATGAAAGACTGTATAATTCGCAGACCCATGACGCCTCTTTCTATCCATAGTCACCTACATGCCAGCACTGTTTGGAAATATGTACAGATTCTCTATGTCGATTATAAATTCAAAATACTATACTATCCAACCGTTTACTATTCGTTTAAATAATACGTTGACGTCTTGTCGGTCTATTTGAAGTTTAGTGTGTATAATTTAACAAACAATAACAGCTTTTGTTACGCTTCTCAATTTTATTACGTACTCAAAATGATTGTTAGCTTTACTTCATTGATCTCCCTATTATTTGTTTTATTCATTTATTAATAATACGTTGTTAACCTTGTTGTTATGTATGTTAAATTTAGTTAGATTATTAACAACCGAAATCAATATTCAATCCTTGAAATCGATCCAAAAAAATATTGAAGTTATTATGTAATAATAAAAGTCCTTTTCAAAATTTTATTGGTTTCGGTGAACATCCTATATTTACAATTCTTCGACATCTTTTAAACCATACTGTATTTCCCGTCATTGCACACCCCAGCTATAACTCCCGTGGAACCAGGATTTCTTGTAGACCACTTATGACGACTCAATTCCGAATAACGTTCCAGTGGAGGAGGCCTAAATTTAGTCATTATTAGGAAAGGATGGGAAGCGAAAGTGGCTTTGACGGAAGAGGAGACACATAGGAAGAAGAAATATTCTCTTTCTGTGCGTCCACTTCTTGTTGATTAAAGGTAAGCAACGCATCTGCATTTGCGAATGTCTATAGGCAACGGTCGCCCGCTATTTCGAGCACAATAAAAAATTTACCAGGATAAGCGAGAGACCCAGAAACCACGATATTTTCTCGCTTATAGAAGCTTCTCTCTGTCGTCGTCGGGACCAGACAATATCTCACTTATGGAGGTTGGACTATATTGACATAGTGTATCTATTTAATCGAGGGTCCTATGTCTAAGGGCCAAAGTAACAAATTAATTATTTTAACTTTTCTGTGTTAAAAGTTACCTCTTAAATTATTTAACAACATATAGGTGTCAATGTGTATTTTGCTGAACATATGGTTGAAACTTTGAGAGCCTCTCCTGAAAAGTTGTTAGTTTACATATTGACTATATTCGTAGACATCGTTATATTTTCACTAAAACAGGACAACGCAATTAACGTTTCGTATGAGGCGTGATAAATTAAAACTGTCGCCAGAGGCTGTGGTTGAGCTCCTTCGTAATGTACATATACGTTCAACTAGAATGTTCCTTACATGTGTGTGGTGACCATGAGTTATGTGTTTGAAGTTAGATTACCTAAAGTACGTAGGAATGCTAGGTATTTAATTTGTGGTGTATAATTGCAAAATCTAAAATAAGTCTGAACCTAGTTATTGTTGAAGCATAATTGATAAAATTATTCTTATATATAAAATTCTCGTGTCACGGGGTTCGAACTTGAACTCCTCCAAAACGGCTTGACCGATTCTCATGAAATTTTGTGAGCATATTCAGTAGGTCTGAGAATCGGCCAACATCTAGTTTTCATAACCCCCCCCCCATTTAGTTTTTTTAACTGTGCGCAGACGGAGTCGCGGGCGACAGCTAGTTGCTTATAAAATCTTTGTACGTTAGTTCCCTGATAGCTCTTAAACCATTGATAAGATTTTGATGAAATTTTAGTAGAATTATCTCAGTATGAATTAATAATTAAAAGTGTTTCTCATTTTTCTTATTTCAACTTTTTAATGTTTTACAACAATTTTTTGTCTTTGGCAATGAAACACATTCCTTATCTTATTAATATTATAAATGCGAATGTTTAAATGTATAGATGGATGGATGTTTCTTTGAAGGTATCTCCGGAACGGCTCTACGGATCTAGATGAAATTTGGCACAGATGTAGAACATAGTCTGGAAGAACACATAGGCCTACTTATTACGTTTGTTTTTAATTCCGCGTGGATGGATTCGCGGGCGACAGTTAGTTAGCTATAAGATAAAAATGTTAATTTCTTAATAATGTCCCGTTTTCTAACCAACAAATATGTACACCCTATAGTCAATACGGAGTACAGTGTTAAGGACACGACAACCAGGTCAAGACGAGAGGCACATACAGAGCGCTGCGACCGGTTTCTCTCGTACCTGCAGCGCTGCAAGCGATAATATTCACGACCATAACATAGAGAGGTAGGCAGATATTACGAATTTTCATTTGGCGTATTCCTGGCAAACCTCTTGCGTCTAAAACAATTTATAAACATGGTTTTATTACAAATGATGTAACCTTTCTATAGAATCTAGTAAAGTAAATAAATATGAATAGTAAATTTAAAAATGGATTTAAATATTTTAGTTTACAGCGCCATCTAACGACATACTTTGGTACTATGTTGGTAATGTTTAAATTCTTAAAGTCGTGCAATAGATGGAGTTACTAAAACCGGTATTATTAAATTTATTCATGAAATTAATTAATAGTTATTAATTAAAATTAATTAACACAAATGCATGACAAATTATATAATTACCGAACAATGTAATAAAGGAAGTATTATTTTGTACGAAGCGATAAAGATATTATTTTAAATTTGCGACATCGTATTACAAGTAAATTTTTGTTTGTTCATTTAAATCTTTTTCAGTAAAATTCAACAATTCACTTAAAATAACTCCTTATTTTTGATACACGAATGTAACAAGTAGGGTTGTCAGGTCGCCAAACCTACTAGCCGGACAGACCAGCCTATATTATTTAGGATTTTGTGTCAGTATTAATAGGTACACTCTCGTTTGGGAAATGTAAAAAGCCTAACAAAAGCCGGACAACTGTTTGTTTTGGCCGGACACGCGATCAAAAAGCCTACCTATGTCCGGCTTTATCCGGACGCCTGGAAAAGCTAGACGCAAAAATGTGACAGTGCTATTTAATACGCTGGTGGCGCCATCTATTACATACTGAACTGCGCTTAAACAACCTTTTATTTTGTTATTTATCTAATACAATAAGTGAAACCCAACACCCTCTTCTTTTTGCTTAGTCCATTTCTTCATAGTCAAAGACTATATATCATTCAATGACGTTCAATATGCTCTTGACGTTGGGAATCAAATGCTGATTGGTCTTACGTATTACAGCAATCAATGCCCATTTGCTCCACTTGACTTATAAATTAAATGCTTAATGCTGGTTGCATTTATAACTATAACTAGCTTTTGCTCGCGACTACGTCCGCGAGGAATTAAAAAAAAACTTTATAAGTAGCCTATGTGTTCTTCCAGACTATGTTCTACATCTTTGCCAAATTTCATCAAAATCCGTTGGGCTTTTCGGGAGATACATTCAAAGAAACATCCATCCATCTAAACATTCGCATTTATAATATTAGTAAGATTTAAGTTATTATAAACTACTAAAAAATAGATAACTTTTAACATAAAATGGCCACTGAACGCGCCCTTAGTAGGTATACATTTCGTGTAACATACCAGTGTACTAAGATGCAGTAAGTTACGAAGTCTATTGATCATTTTCAAGAGCACATAAAATATATTTTTTTTAAATTGAACTCACATAATCATAAATAACAAACCAGAACACCTATTAGCGATTCCAACCTTCTTAATATTTTTTATTCACTTCTACAATTAAAAATGAACTCTAACATAACAAAATAAAGTTGAATATCCAACACAGTCAGAAAGTTTTTCATCAACTGCAATTCGTTTGTAGCCCTAAGATAAATCTCAAAGTCGGTCAAGTTCACTGCACCGCGCTGAATTTTAACTAGATCGTAAAGGTGGGTACAGACTAGAGCATTTACTTGTAACAAAACAACGAGCCGCTCTATGATATGTTGTTGTGTATCAACTTTTCACGAACCAGACGTGCTTTATTTGTTAAAACGTTACATTACATAGAAATGCTTGAGAAAATGCTCTAGTGTATATTCACCTTAAAACGATAAACCTATATCTGTACATAATAATATAATTGAAATGTTTGTATGTAATATCGAACGAAAAAATTTCGTATACAAGAGTGCATTGCTGAAAACTTAAAACTAATAATTAAATTGTTTGTCTGTCTGTCTGTTAACAAGGCCGCGTTTATTCCGGGTAATGTCCGAAACATATCGACCGATTTTGTCGCGACATTCACAGGAAGGTATATAATGCACGCGGGCATAAAATCGGCAACTTTTTTACAATTCTGTACCTAAGAAGTTGTGAGCGACCTCTAGTATATACTAAAAAAAACTTGAGAGGTGTCAAGGGACACCCGGATGGAACGAAGTTCCTTTCAATTAATTAGTGAAGGAACCAATGTTTATTCTATGAATAAAAAACTTAAGTCTTCACAAGAAGTACATTTTATTTCTATGAATTTTCGTTATATATTGTCACGTCGTTGCCATGGTGAAGTAGCGCTCATTCGTCGTTAACATACTTACTATAGCAAAAAGTGTCGTGACAACTTTTCGTAAGAATTTTTTCCGTCTAGCCCCCTTTCACAACGCGCGATAAGGAACTTCGTTCCAAAAAAATTACACTTTTTCGCATATGAAATATTTTGTTTTGAAACGTTCTATCTCAGGAATTTTCCATATTAATAACTGTAACAGGAAGGGACACGTATTTTGATGTATATAATAGGTATACTTTTCAGCAGATACTTCTGGGAATTAATGTAGCATTAGACCCTATTTCCGCTAATGCGACTAACAATTTGATGTGACGTACTAGCAATAAAGGTACCTAAAATCTCAACTAGATATTTAAACCACTGCTATTCGTTTTTTACATTCGTTTCCATACCTTTTAAATTATATGCATAATTAACCATGGTTTTCTTAGACCAAAATCTCCGTTTAAAACATATTGTTATCTCTGTTTAGTCAAAGACAATGACAGGGATGAAGATATGTTTAATACAGAGATTTTGGTCTAAGAAACCCACGGTTAATAGCACCGAACTGTAACTAGACAACTTAGCCAAGAGATTGTGCAATGTCTCGGTCAAGGATCGTTTAATAAGGTCGCTGTAGCTAGCTCAGTTCAGTTAGACATAATTTTTGGAATTTTCTAAGTAACATGTTAACAGTTTTATTTTAAAATAAAACTTGATTAGTGGCCTATGTGGTCTTCCATACTATGCTCTACCTCTATGCCAAATTTCATCAAGATCTGTTGAACCGTTTAGGAGATACTTTCTAACAAACATCCAAACATTCGCATTTACAATAACAGTAAGATTATGCCCGAGACTTCATCCGCTCAAAATTAAAAAATAACTAATTAAGTATGTGTGACCGCTGCCCATAGACATCCGCAATTGATAAAGCGTTGCCTACCTTTAATAGACGGAGGAGGTTTCGCAAAGAAATGTTTCTTCTTTTATATTATTAGTTAGTTACTACGTATTAGAAATAACATATCGCGTTTAATATTGTGTGTTGTATATTACTTCAACAATTGATCGCAATTGCGTCCGCCCGGCATTACTGTGTTATGATTCACACATGCAGTTTGAGACGGAGCCAGATTGGTAACTTCTAATAGTCCGGGAGCCAGTGACAGATTTTCATGACCAAGTCCCTCCCAATCGAAACTCCGTAAAATGCATAAGGGACTTTAAAATACTACATAAACTATACTCTGATAAATTTACAAATGAGAGGAAATGACTGAAAAAAAAATTTTTCTCCATGCGTGGGAGGCTGCCACTGTCCACCCCACCCACGGAGCCGCAGCTAACGGTCGCGAGTATTCATAGTATAAGTCCCTTATGCATTATACGAAGTTTCGCTCGAGAAGAAATAATTAACCGAAAATGTACCTGGCTCCAGGGCTATAAGTATATAGAACAATACACAGAAGTTTAATCTAAATATTACCTTTAATAAATATGTGAATGTCTCATTTATGTTACGTTTGGCATCTAACAGCTTTCACTAGTAATCAAACCGTTCATTACGACTTAGGTTATAAAGGTCAATGCACCAAAGGCTCTGAAGCGAAGATCTTAACATCATCTTAAGCACATCAACAATCCTGTTAAATGTCTACTTTTCTATTGATTCTTAACAGTTCTTTTACCACTCAAGTTTTATAATTCGTTTGATAATATCAAAGGCACATTTCGGTCTAGCGTATCTTCTAAAGATTAACTGTCTTTGGAACGTCTTTTAACTTAAAATGCTATAGATAATGTATCAAAGATAAATATCAACGATTTAGACAACAAAGGAATCTTACTGTTTTGGCAGCCGCGCGGGCCTCACTTGGCAGTTACACAAATCCTATGTATTCGTAGTCTATTTCGGATTTCCAACCGTTACTATCAAGTTCAAGGATTCAACGTTTATTTACGCTGATTTTGTGATTGTCTGATTTGATTTAATAAGTTTTTTTTGACACTTAATATAATTATTGGAACGAAGTTTTGGAACGAAGTTTCTTATCGCGCGTTGTGAAAGGGGGCTAGACAGAAAAAATTCTTACGAAAAGTTGTCACGACACTTTTTGCTATAGTAAGGGCGTCGCATGTTTCTATGTCTGTCTCTCTCTCTCTCTTATAGAAAGCAAGCCAGATATTTTCATTTCTATTTCGCATTGAACAGTGTGGTGTCGCGACGATTATTAATAGTAAAAAAAATATTATTATAACTTAAAAAAATATATATATTACAATTCCTTCACTAATTAATCGAAAGGAACTTCGTTCCATCCGGGTGTCCCTTGACACCTCTCAAGTTCTTTTTGGAAAACATCGAGTATACAAACAATAGTCTTCTGGCAGTGGTAATCGAAGATAATAAGTACTATTATATCATTAAATAATTTTAACAGTGGTAGACACCAGCAACATCTGCTGCACGAGTGGGCCAGCTCAACCGGCGAAATACCACGACCACACAGAAGACAGGTGTCAAGTAGAAATAAGTCCATGTTTCGTATGTTGAATGTTCGTGCTTGAGGTCTCATTTTAGTCCTCCAAGGATGGAAAGGGAAAGTGGCTTTAACAGAAACGAGGACATATAAGAAGGAGAAATCTTCCTCTAGCTATTAAAGGTAGGCAACGCATCTGGTATTAAGGATGTCTATGTGCAACGGCAACAATTCTGGTAGCCGCTTGCTCGTAACACTTTGTAACGACAGATTTTGAGGTCAGGAAGCCATTGACGTAGTTAATAAGTTAATCAATTCGTAGTTGTTAAACAAAACGTAACACTGTGTACCTGATCTTGTGGATAACACCTTTAATGCGAAAGTTATCTAATCCTGATAACGTCTCCGATAGTAATCCAAACATAGGTGTAAATTTTTACGAGTAAAATTCAATTTTCATCGTCATTTTTTTGCCGACTTCATAAAAATCGAAGCAATGCATTTAGCTTTTAATTTGACTTAAATAATGAGATATATTACATCAATATGTATTTACCAATTGGCTAGACGGTGTAGTTCGCCTTGGGAACACTCCAATTGCCAACGTCGTGTTTTGACGGTTAGCGCTCTGACGATTCCTTTAGCAACTTACTGTGATATGCCTTCCCAACCAAATTCTTCAGTCTGATAGCTCTACATTTATTGGTTGTGCTAAATAGCAATTTGAAATCAAAGATAAGTAGATAGATCCGTCTTAGTTATTGTTATTGGAGGTAATTTCTCTTAAAGATTAAGTTAGCATAAGTTATCCAAAAAGTCTATAAAACCTCTCAAAAGTGTGCATATATGCCTTACATTGGAAATCTCGAAATCTAGTCTGGAACATCAGCCAGGCGCATCTTTCTTAGTTTTTTTTTTCATTAAATTGATTAATTCATACATCACTAGCTGTCGCCCGCGACTCCGTCCGCGCGCAGTTAAAAAAAAATAATGAAAAATAGATGTTGGCCGATTCTCAGACCTACTGAATATGCTCACAAAATTTCATGAGAATCGGTCAAGCCGTTTCGGAGGAGTACGGTGATGAAAACTGTGACACGAGAATTTTATATATTAGATTAATTTCACAAGGCAGTTGTATACAGAAAATATGTAGAGGAGTGTACGTTTAAGTAAACATACGTATATACTTTTGAAACGTATCGTTCCGTCTGATGAAAATAAGATAAAAATGTATACAAAATTTTCCGCAGTGTGAACCAACGCTTATCATAAATTCATTGTTTACCAAACATTTTAATTCTATGAATCATTTAGACATACAATGTACGTCAACTTTCGTCATTGCTCACGTATTATTTGCGAAGAAATATTGTGATAATTCTTTTATCTGTTACTATCAAAAATCACTCGCTGCTTGAGTGATACTTGGTCCTGACTATTGGCCAAACATTTGGCAAATAATTTTACAGTCCTTATTGTTAAGGTACGATTAGACTACGACGTTAATAAATGTTTGCGTTTGTACACGAGCCGTCATTCAATACCACAGAACTATTACTGGAAACCCCTCTCCCCCCACCCCGCACCTGGACTTTACACTACGAAGAATATGCGAAGGTCAAAGTGAATCTTCTGAGAAATATAGCACAAACAAAACAGAAACACAATGGTTTCCGAAAGGAATTTCTAAATATATAAAAGTCAGTCGTGTTAGTTACACTATTTATAACTCAAGAAAGGCTGAATCGATTTGACTGAAAATTGGTGGGCAGGTAGCTTAGAACCAGGAAACGGACATAGGATAATTTTTACCCCGTTTTCTATTTTTTTTTTATTCCGCGCGGACGGAGTCGCGGGTAAAAGCTAGTATTGTATAGATTTACATACACAAATCTATCCTTGTGATGAAAAGAGTTACATAAGTCCCATAAGAGACGTAACTGTTTTTGTAGAATGAGTCGTAATATTATTGTTAGTTGTAAGTAATGATTGCTTTAAAAATACGGAATGTTCAATAATCCCTTTTCACCCTTTTCTAATAAGAAGCAATGTTTTTGTTGTGGAAGAGGATGTATACTTGAAATGAAATATGCTTTACTTTGCCCGACTGGTAGAGTAAAAATTTTAGCGGGTACCTTATTGCGTTTTATACTTGTTTCTACGTAAATTCCATTGTGATTTGTAGCCTTAAAGGTTATAAAGCACTGACTTCTATAAATGAACTTTGTGCCTTATTGATTTTTGACATTTTGGCGCTGACGGTAGCGATTCGTAGTGATGGTGCGGACTCGAACTAATAATATAGATAAAATTAACTGTCACGTAACATCAACAGGCGCGTTCAAATCGGAATGAAGCGAAAGCTGTAATTTCCAAGTAATAGAGATCAGTGCAATACAGTCATTCCTACAATAAAATAGAATAAATTAAAAACCTGAGTAATTAATTGAATAATTAAAGTATATCATTTTAAACCCACCACGACACAGCATATGTATCTTCGAAGATGGCGACTATCGTCCATTATAATTTCTGAATTGGGAGTAACATCGCTACCAAGGAGGTCGTCTCTTCTGACTAGGGTTGTCACGCTTATAAAAAAAATAGTTATTTTTTATTTACAAAACCTTAAGTAATTTTTGATTAAATGTATTATTAATTTTTTTAATGTCAAACAACAATACATCTCGTATACATTTTAAATGTGTTACATTTTAAGTAATCAAAAATATTTAATGTAACAATTAATAAATTGAGTTGATTTATCCGAAATAAGTAATACATTTTGGCTCTCATTGAGCGATGAATTTAAATGTTTTTAAGTAACTCTAGAGAAAGTTATAAATCATTGAAAAGGTTGACAAAGCGACAGATAAACTTAATTGTTTTTGTATGTAGCAGCCCTGTATATAACAGTTTAAAGTATATAGGCTTGTATAAAGAGTAAAGCAATGCGCCATGCGCGCGACGCGTGCCTTGCGACATGATATATGAATTGCGAATAACAAACTATAATATGTTCCGTTCTCATTCAATCTTCATTTTTGGCAATCCTACGTCTTACTATGACTGTTGTGACCATCTGTAACTATATTAGATAGTAAAAAAATTTGAAAAATCACGCTTTATAGCTACAAAAGCTTATTTACAATTTCTTTGATATCTTACCATCGATTTCTGAAACCAAAAACATCGTTTAACATATATTATTATGTTTGTTGTCATTAGACAGGGATGACGATATGCTTTATACAGAGATTCTGGTCTCAGAAACCCTTGGTTAGTCAGTCAGCTAATGTTACTGAATCATCGAACTGTGTGTCGAAGCTTTTTTATAAAATCTCTAATCTTTTATTCACTTATACGTGAGTTTATATGTTTCAATACAAGTGATGAGATAGACTTTCTAAAGAAGTTCTATGTTTCCATTACATATAAATAAAAAGATACGGGTGAATATTAAAAAAAACATTGTAAAAAATTGTTTTTCTTCTAGTAAATTTCAACTTTATCACGCAAGAATCTTTTGCGAAGGATTACTTATGCTTGCATAAGGCAGCGATAGTTTTATCTCCATATTCCAATAGCTGCATCAGAGATCTTCGTATTAATATATGTAGGCTGAATGTTATGAGGAGGGAAGAATCGCATGTGGCAAAGAGAACGATAAGTATGAGTATGGAGGTACAGGTAGAGGTCTAGGAAGAGATGGATGGATTGCGTGTAAGATGACATGATCAAGAAGGGGGTGACAAAGATGACGGCAGACAGAATGATTGTAGGACAGAAACCTGGTGCAACCTACGTAAGTGGGACAAGATCAAGGAGAGTATGAGTTCTCGATATTCAGTGAACTCCAACAATGACTTATATTAATACATACAGCGATCCCTTTCACTCTCTCTGATAAAACAGAGCCAATAATATACCAATGCACTCGGGTTAGAGTTTTATAAGGGAGAAAAATATCGCGGACTCTAAGATTTTCACTTATCCAGGTTTGACTGTATATTGCTTCGCGGGATAATAAGAAACATTATAACTGATAGTTTTACGCGAGATATTCTTATCAAGATAATTTCTTATGAGACAAATAATGTTTATTAATACTTTGATTTCTTGTAAATAATAAAAAAACAAAAAAAATGAAAGTGTACTGTATCAAAGACCAGCTAGGAAAATCTAAAGATATACTATGTAAGGAATACAAAGAAGTAATTTTGAATTATTTAGTTTTTATTATACTAGCTTTTACCCGCGACTCCGTCCGCGCGGAATAAAAAATAGAAAACGGGGTAAAAATTATCCTATGTCCATTTCCTGGTTCTAAGCTACTTGCCCACCAATTTTCAGTCAAATCGATTCAGCCATTCTGGAGTTATAAATAGTGTAACTAACACAACTTTCTTTTATATATATACTAGCTTTTACCCGCGACTCCGTCCGCGCGGAATAAAAAATAGAAAACGGGGTAAAAATTATCCTATGTCCGTTTCCTGGTTCTAAGCTACCTGCCCACCAATTTTCAGTCAAATCGATTCAGCCGTTCTTGAGTTATAAATAGTGTAACTAACACGACTTTCTTTTATATGTATAGATAGATAGATAGATAGATTTAATTTTAAGAAATTCCTCCCAAATAGGGTTGGCGACAGGCAGGCGGCCAGCAAGTCTTTAAGGGTTATAAAATCTTGTGTGCCAACCCTACGTGAGTGGAAAAAGTCCAGTGATATGATGATGACGTAAGGAATGCAAACGTCTCTCATTACGAATTATAAAAACAAACACCAGTCAAATACTATTTTCTTCAACATACCGAAAATATAAAAGTGAGAATTCACTGGCAAGACATTGTCATTCTTGAAATCATGTTCCTGCAGTATATTTGCGGTGGAAAGCGCGTTGTTTTTTTTAGCAAACATTACGAAACGCATACATTTAAAGTGAAATAAAGAATTATATTATCAAAGGAAACATCACAGATAACCTATTATCTGTTAGAATGTAATGTAAATATTGTATTTGTATACAGATGTTGTAAACATTTACTTACAAGACATCTGCATGATGGGGACATGTGTACATTGTGAGACGTTATTTTGTAATGAGGAGAAAAACTTTAAACTCTAAGTAGGTGGCGCTACCGTCAAGAGTTGGCTGTCAAATTTTTATACGTCATTCTAGCGATTTAAAAAATGTATTCCTTTTTTAATAATCTATGATCTATCTATCTATGCAATTTACACACGTTTGAAGCTTTAATATAAAAACAAATCATATTAAGGCCAAATTGTACTATTCCCTAGAAATCAAATTATTGACAACCCTAGTGGCGACATGACAATAACCTTGTGTAGTTGTTACAGTCATTTGGGTTCAATTGAAAAATGTCATGTCTGTAATTTCATCTATCTAATGTTGATCAGCGAAAGTCTACTTATAGTAAAGTAGTAAATGTTTCTATCTTACCAATATTATAAATGCGAATGTTTAGGGGTGTTTTTCACAAAAAATGACCCTAGCAAAATCGGACTGTCCCACAACTTTAACCATTTTTATTTTTACTTTCTTATATAGGACATGTAAAAGTGAAATTTCATACGACCTAGGTAAATGTTTTAAAACAGAATTAAATTATAAAGGGTCAGCGAATGTTTATTTTTATATTAAAAAAAAAGTAAAATAGGAGATGCAGATTTCGTGTGTCCCACAGTAATCTCGGAGACTTCAAATACATCTCATTTGTAGAATATTGGTCTTTGAGTATGTTTAAGTGTTTGAACATAGTCTCTGTATGCCTTAAAGTGTCTTTTCAAGTTTATACGTGATAAACTTATGGTTATTTTAAAAATATATCTATTTTAATACTGTCCTACGAAAACCTTAGTACCGGAAAATCCCGTTTCGTCACGGTGAATTTGATATTTTACATAAGACTAAATCTACTAATTTGTGTATTTTCTTCCTTTCTGGCAAAATTGTGATAGTTTTTGATACCGCCATTGTTGTTTTTAACGTCGTAGTAATTGTGATAATTATCTCGTAAGTAAAAATTTAAAATAATCTCCTTAATAATATAAGTTATATGTCATCTCAAATTGATAATTCTATGTCTTTTAATACTTTTATGTGTAATAAAAAAGTTTAATGCAGTTAAAACTTTTTATTAATAATTTTAAGTTAATAAAGCGTTAACTTCTTTGTGATTGTGTTTTTAAACGCGGTGGTGTGGACACTGCTCAAATTATTCCTATTCGTAACGCACTTGTCGTAATAGTCACTGTCCCATATTCTGAATAGTACAAAAATGGTTTTTTAAATATCTATTTTTCATTTTATAGTGTTTATTTAGTAATTATCAGTATTTTATTATAGCCAAAAATTCCTCAATTTGCTCAATTGTTAAATTTGTTACACGTATCATTAGTAAAGACAAAATTTCAAGTGCCATTTGACAAAGAAGTGACGAACATGAAACTATTTCCCTGATTGTTTATTAATGTGATAGAAATATGCTAAATTATTGATGTTTATGGAAAGATTTTAAGTATATCTATAAGGTAATATACGTTGATTTTCTTTCAATGCCTGGTCGTTTTATATCTGATTCATTATATTTTGTGACGCACAGGAATACTTTGCATCATATACTGAGAGAAAAACTTGAATATTTCTTATATTTATGGTTTTATATTAATTTAAATAGCATATTTAGCTAGTTAATAATGTATTGTTTCATACCAGGGACAATATGAACAATTTCATGTACAACCAAAATTATTTTTCCTGATCGTCACAGGGTCATTTTTTCTGAAAAACACCCTTAGATGGATGGATGGATGTTTGTTTGAAGGTATCGCCGGAACGTCTCAATGGATCTTGATGAAATTTGGCACAGATGTAGAACATAATCTGGAAGAACACATAGGCTACTTATAACGATATTTTTAATTCCACGCGGACGGAGTCGCGGGCGACAGCTACTTATGTTCTAAATTTGATTTTAAAAGCCGTACTCGGGTCTCTTACCGTGAATTTCTGAGACCAAAATCCCTACTTAAAACATATTTTTATCCCTGTTTTGTTAAAATTTGACAGGATGTTGAAACCAATGATAAGTAAAGATTTTAAATGATATCTACACTAAGTGTCTATTTAAGTAAACATTTCATGATTGCTTGCCGAGCTTTATGTTTAATTTTTAATATCCGTTTGAATTGGCACGTCAGGCAATAGAGTATTCTTCTATCTAAAGACGGAATATAAAGTACTTTTTAGGGATGAATAGACAATTATTTATCGATATCAGAGATCTTCTTTGGCTGGTATTGGTCTTTTTTTATCAGAATTACAGATAATCAAATCCACAACAAGTTGTTGAAAACGCAATATAGACAAGTAATGTGCGAAAATTTGCGAATAGCGGAAAATTTTTACCAAATGTATTCTAATTGGGTTATGAATCTTATTTATACGGGGTAAGGTTGATTTTGCATTATTTGTAGTACAGCGAATTGTAAAGACACGGATGTACGAAAAAGACAACCATTTTTATTTGCTTTCATTATTGTTAGACGTCAGTGAATTAATGCATGGAAATAATTCACAGCACTTGTGTATCAGATCCGTTATGTTATTATGAAAGACTCTATATCTATTTTTTAACTTAACTTTGATATAAAAACAAGTTTAAAGGATATTTTTGAATGTGTACTTTTTTTTTCTTTTCCAAGCAATGGCTTTTAGGTGTGCCAACTGGGCAAAGATTCGCCAGTGTCGCGTTGAATAGGCAGTACTTTTTTTTTAGTTCAGCATTCGAGTGGCATCAGGTTCTTTATTAACCGATGTCTAATAGTTCTCAATACAGCGTGTTTTAAATTACATACTTGATACATGAATATTCCATCCCAATTAATAATACGAGAGTACCGAGAAATTGTCTTTGTATAATAAATAACCATAGAGTTAGATAAAACATGGGCTCACAGCTGGAGGTAAGCGGTTGGATACGGCCCTGCATCCCTTAACTGTGGACTAGTACCAACTATTACCAAAGTTATAACGCTTTAGGTTTTATAATCTTGTACTTTTCAGGACATTTATTTTCTACTTAAACGGTGATATTGAGGTGTTAAAAAAGTGGGAAGCGTATTTAATTCTTTAACTACACCGATCTTTATTTAAATTGCCTTGAATTCAGCGTGACATGATTGGTTGATGGATAACAACGCTCCATACATTATGATATTCTCCATCAATAAAATATGACAATCACTAATTGGTAAGACAATATTCACAGATTAAAATTTTCATTAAATTGTTTAAACTTTTGTAAGAATAATAAATTAATTAAGTACGGCTCAACTCACGTGTAATCGTCCGGTGACGGCACCGACAAGTTTCGGACCCGTCAGGGGTCCAGCTTCAGCGACGCGACCGCGTCCGACGAGTCCGAAACTAGTCGGTGCCGTCACAGATCAATCATACATGAGTTAAGCCGTTCTTAATTAATTTATTAAAATTTTCAACTGACTATCATTTTATAACTCTCCTATGGATCTCCAACATCATCAGCCTGTCCTTTACCAAAGAAGGTTGCCAAACACAAGACAATTGAGAGAGCGTCGGTGGCTCAGGCTAAGCACTTGATTTGCAATCCTCAGGTCATGGGTTCGAATCCCGCCATGTAACAATGTGTTTTTTGATATTCGATTTACATATCGACGCTGGAAAGCATAAACGCTGTAACCCTTGAAATCGCGAATATGTTTTTCACACGTTAATAATTTCAACCATTATCAAACGATAATGATTTTATTATAGGTTAGCACAAACTACACAATATTGCTAAATACCGCATGCTTGTAGGCGTATCAGCTCACGAGTTATCATTTTTTTTGCTCTCCTGTAAAGTTCATACTTTCGGGGTTACAGCGTTTACGCTTTCCAGCGTCGACATGTACATTTATCCGACGTTCGTATTGTGAAGGAAATCATCGTGATGCAACCCGCACATATGTGTGAATGTGGAGAAAAAGACGGCGACGTGACGCGCCACCTGTCACGTCCCGTCTCCCGAAATGGCGAAAAGTGGATTGCCGAGGTTTATTTAGCCATAACAAATGAATGTTCGTAATCTCTATCCTACCCCTCTAGGTAACAGACGTGATTTGTTTCAATTGAGTACTTTCCCTTGAAAAAAATCGCAACATAAAATATGTAACTACTTATAAAGATATTTACTTTATCTAACAAGAACTTCTTTATATGTATTTAAACAATTGTTATAATTGTTTAAAACGATATGACTGATGTTTGACTTACGTTCATTACGATGATAAGGCGACCATTACTGTACGCTGTACCCCATTACTGATTTAATTGAAGATAAATGTCTCAGCTCATGTTTATTAGTACTTAGATAAACATCATCTGTATTATCAAAACGCCCACTCTTTTTACTTGACATTTTTTTTTTTAAATCAATATCGCTTTTACTTGACTGATTTAATTGACCTGCCACAGAGTAAATAAATGCTTTTGTTTGTTACAAATCTTACTAATATTATAAATGCGTAAGTTTAGATGGATAGATAGATGTTTGTTTGAATGTATCTCATGAACGACTCTACAGATCTTGATGAAATTTGGCACAGATGTAGAACATAGTCTGGAAGAACACATAGGCTACTTGTTACGATTTTTTTAATTCCGCGCGGACGGGGTAGAGGGCGACAACTAGTATTGTATATATATCTTGATTTCTTAATATATTTAAATAGATCTTTTGCGTGTCTTTACAAAATTGTTATAACATCAGTACGTTGGCAAATTATTGACAAAATAAATAACGTAGAGTGGAACTTAAACCAAAAGGTTGACGACCTTTTGAACGAATTACAGATGCAGTTTATTTTCTGAAGGTTTATGATAGGAGTAGATCAGATTTTAATGCGTGCTTTACATTACGCCAGTACAGTAAGACAGTAATGCATGGGCTGTATAACCTCAGTGGCGCCAGTTAGTATTTACATTATGTCAGTTGTTAACCAGCACTTATTTTGAGCGCTACTGTCCTACTGAACTGGCGAAATGTTAACCAGGCAGTAAAAGTACTGGCACAAGACAGTTCGCATGCATTATCTCACTTTCAGACCTAACCATAGAACCTCCTTCGGAACATCTCATACGCTTTTTCTAAGTCTACGGTCACTGTGTAAATTCTTATGCATCCGACAATTATTTCGCATTGTCGCGAAGGCCAAATATGGCGTCAAAATTTAAGATTAAAAAAAAGTTCTCTTTTATAAAATTCAAACAGTAACTATCAAAATAAATTCGTTATAACGGAAAACATAGAAAGTAACTATTGATGAATTCTATTTTTATAAATGAACTAACTGTCGCCCGTGACTATGTCCCCTCGGCATTAAAAAACTTCATAAGTACCTTATGTTCTACGTCTGTGCCAAATTTCATTAAGATCCGTTGACCGGTTCCGAATATACCTTCAAACAAACATCCATCCATCTAAACATTCGCATTTATAATATTAGTAAGATATGTTACATGTCAGTGGATAAGATTAGGTATATTTCAGTTTTAGTGCCTATAAATTACTACTGTTTAAAGATTCATACCTCCCAAACCCCACTAGCTTTCAAATAAATAAAACGGGGTCAATTTTGAAAGTGGTATTATTCCACAATATAAATAAATCCTCTTCACATCAAACATATTACAGCTATTGTTAAAAAAAAATCATCCGGAACTGTAATTTAATTCAAAGAAAATGACGAGTCATAAAAATTTAGGCGGGAAAATTTTTGTTTCGTTTATTTCCGATGTCGTGTCGTGTGAAACATTTAATTAAAAATAAATTGTGTGCACTAGGTTATGTTTGGAAAATTTCCACCAAGAAAAAAAAGGTTATGTTAAAATAATACTATGTAAATTCTTGAAATGAGAAAGTGATTTCGCATAAAAAACAGACATAGGAATGCACGCGAAATATTTCTTACGAAGAATGGAAGTAAACATAGCAAATCTGGGGGCTTTGCCAAGTCAAGTTTTCAGGGTCGCGGCGCGGCGCTTCGGCTTTGGTGAAATTGTTCCTCGTACATAAATATGTGCTAAAAATATTCGTAATAAATCATGTTAAAACTTTTATCACGTGCTAAGTGAAGGGGCTACTCACCTTTCTGTCACTGGCACCGCCTTAGACTTCAGCTCGTAGTACATGAAGTCCTGATGCTGTGCAGCTGTCATCTCATCCAAGATGTGGTCAGCATGATAATCATTTGACAAGAAGGAGGCGAGATCAAATCCCATGTCGATACCGGATTCATCCATTTTATTCGAAATGCACAAACACAAACTATTGCACTGTTATCGTATGTGAAATAAAATATTAGAGATCCATATTTAGAAAAACAAAACGTGGCTGTTTTTATGCGAATATGATGGGTATCTTAACAGCATCCATCCTCCCAGCTGTCTACTTGTTGCTATTGTTGATTGCTCGCATAGACATACGTATCTCATATTAGCATTGATTATGCTACTAAATTACATTTGATTCATTCGTTTCAGCAACAGATGGCAGTAATCTACTATCTAATATTGCCGCTTTATTCGTATTGAATTTTTTTACATTGGCAATACTTGATTTTTTTTTAAATCAAGCCAATTCCTTTGAAGACTAGGTCTCCTTGCATTCCAAATATTAATTGACAAAAATTGTTACAATTTAGCGTTGTAATGAATGTTTTCACAATTTTTTTAAGCATTCGCATGAAACGTTTGATTCAATCTTGATTAGATATGGTAACACTGGAAGCACCTGAAACAACATACGTTCAAAAACTAGATCGGTTTTGACACCAGGGCATTTTCTTTCCATAAAATGTCCTTAAAATAACTTTTTACGGTACTACAGTATTAAATAGATTTGGTGATTTATAAAAAAAAGATTATCGGTTTGTTTTTTCGGTGTTGTTTTATTTAAGATCAAATGTAAAACAATTAAGGAATGTTCAAAAACTCACTTGGGATATTTTTTATTCATGGTGGTATGGAATGTATTTTTGCATGCTCTTTGGATTGGATGATTTCGAACTTGAGCTTGACAGTTCTTTAGATTTTTACTCTTTACCGGTGGCGAAGCGTCTTGTTTAAGTTTTATACTTTTAATTCAATAACATATAAACTAAACTCATTTAATAATTTAAAATGTCGAAAGCTCACCCTCCGGAATTAAAGAAGTAAGCACACTTTTAGAAATAATATTATTATTAAATTGGCGGTACAAACACCGAAACTAACCTTCAAATTGATATCATTTGCTTGTCTAAATATTTGTTGCTTACGATTATTAAACATTTTAAGATTAAGAGATTTTTTTTCTTTACTATAAAATATCATTAATAATGTTTTTATTTTGTCTTTCAGGTTCATGGACAAGAAATTGTCAATCAAGTTAAACGCAGGTCGAGCAGTGACAGGTGTCCTTCGAGGATTCGATCCTTTCATGAACCTGGTCTTAGATGAGTCCGTAGAAGAATGTAAAGACGGGCAGAGGAATAACATCGGAATGGTTGTAAGTATACAAAAATGTGTTGATAACTAACTTTATACTGGTAACAAACAAGTGAAATGTAGTTATTAATTAGGGAGATCTTTTTATTCTTATTTTAGATAGACGTATAGGAAAAATATCTATAATAAGCGCTGAAAGCAAAATTGTCCCTAATTTTCGCATTAAATTTTGAAGCTAAATTCAAAATCTACTAGTCTTCTAGTTATTAAAAAAAAATAAAAAAATGGGACCCATCTGCAAGCACTTCCTTTCGATTAAAATATTTTTTATCAAAATCGGACCACCAGGGGCGGAGTTTCGCGGTGACACAAGTCGGCTAAAAAAGATATTTTAACAGTGGAGTAACAACATCTGTTGCTTGAATACAGACTAGTGCAATACCACAATCACAAGTCAGGCGTGAAGTAGACACAATTCTGTGTTTTGTCTGATGAGTGTGTTGAAGGCCTAATTTTAGACCCCTTTCCCTTTCCAACACTTTGTTATAAGGAAAGGTTTATAAGTGGAAGTGGATGTGACAGAAGACTGGTTGCAAAGGAAGGAGATATATCCTCTTTCTGTGTGTCCCCCCCTTTGTTAATTAAAGGTAGGCAATGCATCTGGGTTGTGGTTGCTTTGCTATTTCATCATATTCCGGTGGCCGCTTACTTGTTTGTCACATTGTGATTAAAAAATATACTCATTTAGCAAGTTGACTTTCATAGGAAATAAAACTTAATGGTATGAAACATATTAATATTGAATTTTTTTATTGTTTCAGGTCATCAGAGGGAACAGCATCATAATGTTAGAATCCCTAGATAGAATATAGTCTTAATGTAATTTCAATTGATTAAGTTAGTATAAGTTATTGAACTCTAACTAAAGTAATTGTTTAAAACACACATCAACATTTATGGTATGGTTCATACATTATGGTATAGAATCAAGTGAGAAACCAAATGTCAAATAACTAAAATGTATAATGAAATATTGATTTCTTCACATTAGCATTTAAAAAGGCAACCATTGTTTGTAATTACAAATAAATAAGTTTTCTAAGTAGATCTTGGTTTAAATACTTTCCTTGTCTCCTTACTTAATGTGCAGTTCATAAGCTGTTCCTCTGTAACTCAATCTATCTGTATCAATTATATAAAACTTCTTACTATATAATACTATAAATGCGAAAGTTTGGATGGATGTTAGAAGGTATCTCCAGGATGGCTCAATGGATCTTGATGAAAATTTAGCACAGTTGTAGAACATAGTCTGGAAGAACACATACGCTACTTTAAAGTTTTGTCAAGCGACAGCTAGTTTTTAATAATAAAGGTCTCGCAGCTGAACCATATTCTAGTTTTCCCGCTTAAAAATAATTGTAATGCAAAAATGTTAACTGACAGAAACGCATTTTCTTTCTTCAAAATGATTCATGAGAAACATGATTGAAATAAAAATAAAAAATGCAAGAGAAGAACACTTTCACAGAATCATAAACAATCGTACAAGTATCAGAAAAGGTTGCATTGATCATGGCCTTTTCAGAGCCTTTGCACAATCATTTCATAGACTACAAAAAAATTTGCAATGTATTATGATTCGTTTTGTCACTGTCAAGTAGGGATGCGATGTTTTACCGTCAACGAAAAACGGTTAAACTACCTTTTTCAACTAGTTGATATTGTGAACTAGTTAACTATGCATTCGATAAACAAAGACCCGACGACTGGCCGAATGAAAAGACGACCACTAGTAATTCTTGCGTAAATTTCAAATAAACTTAAATACTGCAATAAAAACGATCAAAGATTGCAATGGTGGTTAAAGTAATCAACGGTTGATTAAGCTAGTTCGTTAAATCAACGACTATATCTACTGTCAACCGAGTTGTTTTTGTCAAATTGTCATTTCGGTTATTTCCTTGACATACATTGTGAATATTTTCAAAACTTTTTGCAAACAAAAACAAAGATACACTATGACTAAAAATTAACAGTGTTGGTTTTCTGTGTGACGATAAAATTTATAACTCTATTATAAGGTGAGTTTAATGAATTTTATTTAACAAAGGCATTTACATACACAGGATGTTTGACGCATATCTGAAATGGGAAGCATAATATTGTCGATATAGCATTTCTGTTATTCATTGTTAGAACGCTTAACCGTGAATATGGAGGCCAATATATGTGTATATTGGCTTCCATATTATAATATATGTTTTATTTATACAAGAGGAAATCGTGTTTAGTATTAATATGTATGTTTTTGCATTGTTAAATCTAGGAAATTGTGATTGAGTATATTAGTGAAAGAGTAGATATCCAAAGGGAATGGACGTGTTCCCCTACTCTTATATTAACTTAACTTATATCCTGCTTCCATAGAGGGAAATAACTATATTTAGAATTGTCACATTGCCCCGAATGAAAGCTCACACTGAAACCCATTATTTTCGTAAATATTTACAAAAAAACCCTTGATTAGTAATTAGTAGACGACATAAGATATATGGATAAATATCTGCCAAGTATGGGATTTTATGATAACAAAATATTAGGTATTTATTTGTGATGTGGATCTGAGTCATATGCCAGCTGCAGATTATGATAACATGGGTGTAATACCTTACTACTAGGTCATAATATGAAATTAAAAATATTCTGGTATAAAGAGTATTAATAATTACTGTTAAAATTTGTAGCTAATAAAATTAGATTATATGTAACTACTAATATATAAAATTCTCGTGTCACAATGTTCATTCCCGTACTCCTCCAAAACGGCTTGACCGATTCTCATAAAATTTTGTGAGCATATTGAGTAGGTCTGAGAATCGTCCAACATCTATTTTTCATACCCCTATTAAGTTTTTTTTAATTGCGCGCGGACGGAGTCGCAGGCGACAGCTAGTATGTAGATAAATCGTACTATATGTAATATAAATGCAAAAGTTTAGATCAATGTATGTTTTTTAGAAAGTATCTCCGGAAAGGCTAAACGGATCTTGATGAAATTTAGCACAGATGTAGAATATAGTCTGGAAAAACACATAGGCTGTTTATTAAGTTTTTTTTGTAATATAGCACAGATGGAGTTGTGGGCAACAGCTATTAAAGTTATTCGGTTATATGATAAACATACTGTAGTATTCATCCATTATATTTGGCTCGCCTACGTACCACCACGTGCTACCGGTCTAACCGTCTGAGCCCGACCGTCTCCCTACCTCAGTAGGTAATACCTTTAGTACCAGTGTACCGGCTTGCACTTGTGACGTATACGCTCGAGACAAACGACACTCTGTTTACATACACTACACATACATAAATCTATCCCACAGAAATAATACATTTTACCTGAATTAAAAGTTGTCTGGACAGCCATTTTTTTAATTCAAAACAAACATCTATCCAAATTTAGTATACAATATGAATACATAAATTATGCAATCATAATAAATCAGATATGACGTAAACATGAAGTGTTGGAAGTAATTTAATTCAATTACGTTTGTATTTCCTCTCAGTAACATTGATATATTTGTATGAAACAGTTGTTTAATTATGGGAGATATATATTTAAGTAAGTTATACTTTTAGTTGAGCGTTTTTAAAACATAGTTGGTAAATTCTGATATATCTGATAAAGTATACCATAGGTTATTAAATTATTAGTAAGTTTTTGTACCCTTGTTGGATTGTCCTGTTTTTTCTTTTATTATTATTTTTTATATAAAGATTATGACTGTTGATTTCTTCTTGTTCTCTTTTAGGTCTGTATGTTATGTTTGTTATTTGTAATTTTTTGTCTTAAGTTTAACTGAGTATTTATTCTAAATATTTATTTATATGTAGTTTTTCTTTTATGTTGTTTACTGTTCTCATATTTTAGGGTTCATTGTAGTTACCTACCTTTAATCAACGGAGAAGGAGACACGCAGAAAGAGGATATTTCCCTTTCCTATGCTTCTTCCGCCAAATCCACTTCCCCTTCCCATCCTTTCCTAAAAGGGTGGTAAGGGTAAGAGGACTAAAATTAGGCTATATATCTATATGTTATCTATATTATATATATCTATATGCTTTTGCCTCAACAGTGACGAAGCCAGCAATCATGGCGGATACGCTAGATCCACTATCTCCGAGTATCAACAGTCCTCGAGTGCCAGGTCTCATGCACAAGCTCAGGATGAGGTTTGGCAGATCACCACCTCCAAGACCACCAGGAGAAGGTGAGATGATCATAATGTGTTGAAAAAGTGGCATTTCTAGTGAATAAACCTACAATATAGTGCTATTCAAACTTTATGGGAACTCGTAATTTCATATGGGACTCTGCGCAACACAATTACCTTCTGATGGGAAGTGAAAGTACGCGGGGTAAGACACCCACCGCGCATTTTCTTTCATCCACAGTAGGTCCATCTAGCACTCACCACATGACGTCACATCATGTTCACACAGCTAACTACGAGCCGTCCTAAATTTGAATCTTATAATACATATTGTACTTTAAATTATATGTAATATGAGTGCACGATAACATAACTAGTTGAGGCAGTGACGTCACAAATTGCATATAAAAGATATTGCGTAATACATGAATGAACAAGTGTATTACTGACCATAGTGCCATTTGTATTAATCATATTGCTGTCTCTGTTTTGTCAAAGAGAGTGAAAGGGATAGTAATATGTATGTACAAGAGGCAATGGAGTGGAGTTGTACGATTATGTCTAACATTTTATCTCTATAGAGTCATTGTCCAGTCTCTGTCGGTCAAAGCGAGAAACTCTACTTAGAGAGAAACCTCTTATCAGCGAGACAAGTATCGCAGTTCCTTTGGTGTCTCGCTTATTCAAGTTCGACGTGTGTTATCTTGAACTTGACATAATAAGAGAAATAATTGCACTTCAAGTGCGTCAAGGTCTCTGAGACACTGCACTCAATTACTCATAATCAGTATGTACTTGACAGTGATTAAGAACGGACATGGCTGAGAAGACTATAGGTTGTTTATTTGTGCTTTTTTTATGTTTTTATATTACGTTGTGTAATTAAAAATATACTTTTCGATCAGTTTTTTTGTAAACCTCTTTAACTGTTCATCAGTTTTATAGACGAATGTTTTATCGAAAATGTGAATTAAATATTCCAGGATATGTGGAATTTGGTGAGTTCAGAACGGAGGCACCAGGAGTCATGAAAGTGGGCACATTTGCTGGTGTCTTCTGTCCCGTTGTGCTGTCTATGTTCAGTGCTCTGGTCTTCATACGGATGGGTAAGTTGTATTAACTACCACCTTTAGTATTAAATGGCCACTGCAAAGTACATTTAATATGAAAAACAATAAATGCTTGTACACTTTTAATTTTCATTAATATTCACTTTAAAACATTTCAAAGACTCTGAGTAAGAAGAAAATTAAATGACGACCTAAAGCCACTTATCAATGTCTTAAATTGTTGTGGAAAATAATAACTCTTTTTTTTATCTATAGCTCACCAAAACAAATATTGTTTAGTATTGATAACAGTTACATTGTAGAATTTAATGTTTTTCAACAATGTGTGGTCGAATTATTGACTAATTTACTTTGTTATTTACTTGTAATCTTTATTGGTGTATTAAACCTTGTGAAGTTTCAAAAAAAACACTGAAATATTAATAACTAAGACCTTTTTCCACTAAGTGAATTGTACATTCAAACTTGGATATGCCGGACAATCTCCATAAGCGAGAAACTCCGGATAGAGAGAAACTACTATAAGCGAGACAAATATCTCCTTGGACTCTCGCTTATCCAGGTTCTATTTCTCTTCGCAGTCGCGAGTTAAGCTTAGTGAAAAAAAGGGTCTAATTGTAATTAATTCTTCTTTAGGTTACCTGGTGGGCAATGCAGGTCTGTTAGTGACATTAGGTCAATTTGCACTAGCATATCTTATAGTCATCTTTACGGTGACATCTATATGCGCTATATCGACTAATGGAGCGGTGGAAGGAGGAGGTGTTTATTGTATCCTTTTATATTTAAATTAGGTAAGCAGAGACTATGAGCATTTGGTCTTGACACAAAATGTTACAACAGATGCGAGTGTGATTGATGTCTTAGATCTAGTTATTTTCATCACTAACTTTATCATTGATAGAAGTGATTATTTTAATAAAAAAAAGTGTAAGTTGCTAGACATTGATTCAGACAATAAAACGCCTCAATGTAAAATCAGTTATGATAAGTAGGACATTAGGTCCAGAATTCGGTGGCGCGATCGGGACACTATTCTTCTTTGCCAACGTAGTGTCTAGTGCGCTTTGCATATCTGCTTGTACTGAAGCTTTGGTAGAGAATTTTGGAGCCAATGGTGAGTTTTAATGTTTGAAGTATTTCTCTGATTAATTAGAGGCTAATTTTTGTAGCATATATACTAGCTGACGCCCGCGATTCCGTCTGCGCGGAATTAAAAAAACGAAATAAGTTTATGTGTTCCTCCAGACTATGTTTTACATCTGTGCCAAATTTCATTAAGATCCGTTGAGCCGTTCCAGAGATAACTTTAAACAAACATCCATCCATCCAAGAATCCATCTAAACATTCGCATTTGTAATAACCCAAAAAGGTTTGAATATTCCGAATTAGTGTCAAATAAGCTTTGTTTTTTTTTTAAATACATGTGGGTTTCTGTGGAGAGTAATAGCTAGTTAGGTTTATTGATTTTTGTAAACTTTAGGATACTTGGTTGGATCGAGCGGTGGTTTGCCAACCAGTTGGTGGTTCAGCTTCCTATATCGGTCAGTGCTGAACGCGCTGGGTCTGGCGGTGTCACTTGCGGGCGCTTCGCTCTTTGCCCGCACCAGCCTCGCTATCTGGCTAACTGTGCTCATCTGTCTGGCTAGCGCGTTTATCAGCTTCTTTGTTACCAGTCCCGGAATGGTATGAGATAAAAGCTATTGATACTTTATAATTATATTTTCCTATTCATTACCTTGACTTTAGAATCTTCCAATAGAAAGGGAAAATGTAAAATAATACTTTTTTTAATTATTTAAGTCAGAATTTAATTGATTTAAATACAGATAGAAAGGCCGGACACCAACGAGCTGGTGAACACAACATCGTTTCATTACACCGGCCTGTCTAAAGAGACGTTGTATAGCAACATATATCCTTCTTACGGCCGCGACTACAGCACTAGTGCCGGTGATCGTGTTGACTTCGCCTCAGTCTTCGGGGTGCTGTTTACTGGTGTTACTGGTGTCATGGCGGGAGCTAATATGAGTGGTGAGAGCTTATTTATATATAGGATGTTAAAATTGTTGAATAATTCAGTTATTAAAAACCTTAATCGCTTATGCGCGCATCAATCTTGGAATCACAATTCAGAATGTTGTAGTAAGCTAGGAATCAATTATTAACTTAAGAGTAGAATTTTATCTTCTTTGTATAAATTTTAGAGTTGAATTTTACCATCTCTTTAAATTTTAGAGTAGAACCTTATCATATCTGAATAAATTTTGAAGTAGAATTTTATGATCTATGTGTATACTTTAAAGTAGATTTTTTATCAATGTGTACTTTGTAGAGTAAACTTTTATGATCTATGAGTAAATTTTAGAGTAGAATTTTATCATCTCTGTGTAAATTTTAGAGTAGAATCTTATCGTATCTGAATAAATTTTGAAGTAGAATTTTATCATCTATGTTTAAATTATAAAGTAGAATTTTATCATCAGTATGTATATTTTAGAGTAGATTTTTCATCTCTGTGTAAATTTTAGAGTAGAATTTTATCATCTATGCGTTTACTTTAGAGTAGATTTTTCATCTTTGTGTAAATTTTAGAGTAGAATTTTATCATCTATGCGTTTACTTTAGAGTAGATTTTTCATCTTTGTGTAAATTTTAGAGTAGAATTTTATCATCTATTTGTAAATTTTAGAGTAGTATTTAATGATGTGTGGGTGATATAGGCGAGCTGAAGCAGCCTTCCCGCAGCATCCCAGCTGGCACACTATGGGCATTGCTGTTCACCGCACTCTGCTACGCCGCACTCACACTGCTCTCTGCTGCAACCTGCTCCAGAGAGTTGCTGCAGAATAACTACGTATATTTACTACCAATTAATGTGTGGCCGCCATTTATTGCTGTCGGTGAGTTGGAAAATTATAACTACGTTTCGACTGAAAAAAATCGACAAATCAGTCGTAAACCATAGAATTGAATTAAATTCGACATTATTTATTGTGTAAAGGTATGCTGCTGGCAACATTTTCCGCTGGTCTTTCAAATTTGATTGGTGCATCCAGAGTTTTAGAAGCTTTGGCCAAAGATGACATATATGGTAAGTTTATCAATATCTTATTAATGTTATTACGAATGTTAAGATGGATGGATTGATGGATGGATGGATTGATGGATGGATGGATGGATGGATAGATTGATGGATGGATTGATGGATGGATGGATTGATGGATGGATGGATTGATGGATGGATGGATGGATTGATTAATGGATGGATGGATGAATAGATAGATGGATTGATGGATGGATGGATAGATTAGCGAAAGTCTACTTATAGTAAAGTAGTGAATGTTTCTATCTTACTAATATTATAAATGCCAATGTTTAGATGGTTGGATGGATGGATGTTTGTTTGAATTTATCTCCGGTACAGCTGAACGGATCTTGATGAAATTTGGCACATATGTAGAACATAGTCTGGAAGAATATATAGGCTACTAATTAAGTTTTTTTTAATTGCGCGCGAACGGAGTCGCGGGCGACAGCTAGTATGTTAATAAGATTGGAGTCTATATGTAATGTCGAGAAAAAATATTTCGTACATATAATGTATTTTCGTTGTTTATAACTAAAATGCAATTTTTAACATTTTTTGTCTGTGTGTCTGTTTGTACGTAAGGCTATGTTTGTGTCAGGTAATCTCGGGAACTGTTGGACAGATTTTGACAGGACTTTGACTGGAATGTAGCTGATGTATTCAGACATGTTATCATCATCATCATCAGCTCACTACACGTCCCCACCGAGGGGCTCGGAGCCTACCCCAAGTTAGGGGTGACTAGACCATAGTCAACCACTCTGGCTCAGTGCGGGTTGACTTCACACATATCATTGAATTTCTTCTCAGATATGTGCAGCATCACAATGTTTTCCTTCACCGTAAGAACGTCGGATAAATGTACATATGTAAATCGAAAATCGAAAAACACATTGGCACATGGCGGAATTCGAACCCAGGACCTGAAGATTGGAAGTCAAGTACTTAACCCCTGAGCCATCGACGCTCTACAGTCTATAGGGTACTTTATTTCTGATGAAGTTGCAGGAGAGAGATGATAGCTGTTAATGTAATATTTATAATACTGTTCCTAGGAATTGACAATTATTGTTATTATTAAAGGTTTTCTCCTCCGACCAATGGTATCACGTAGTGGCAACCCCGTGGTGGCAGTGATGACGTCATGGCTCCTAGTGCAAATTGGCATCATGGCGGGATCATTGAATGCTATTGCTCAAGTCTGTATACATATAAAAATAATTATATTTATAAAATGACTTTTTAAAGACATGTTTTTTGTTAAATCTATATATATAAAAGAAAGTGGTATTAGTTACACTATTTATAACTCAAGAACGGCTGAATCGATTTGACTGAAAATTGGTGGGCAGGTAGCTTAGAACCAGGAAAAGGACATAGGATAATTTTTACCCCGTTTTCTATTTTTTATTCCGCGCAGACGGAGTCGCGGGTAAAAGCTAGTTAATATTAATTAAAAAATAATTTTGCTTCATTATTTTTTTTAATTTCTGAATTATAATATAAGTATATAATTTTTTTTATTATTTTTCAGGTAAACTCAGTATTGTTCATAACGAGTTATTTCGCCATTAACTTGGCCTGTCTCGGTCTGGATCTAGCTTCGGCACCTAATTTTAGGTAATTTTAGTACAATTTAAGCTGGCTATTCATAAAATTATATGTTTATAAATTTAAGGTGTTAATTTTGAATGGTATACAGTCGAACCTGGATAAGCGAGAAACTTCTATAAGCGAGAATCATTGTCACTATTTACTTTAAATCTTTATTGAAAAATTAATCTTTTTGAACTGTTCAGAAAACACTAATATACTAATATTATAAATGCGAATGTTTAGATGTATGGATGGATAGATATTTGTTTCAAGGTATCTCCAAAACGACTTTATAGATCTTGTTGAAATCTGGCATAGATGTAGAACATAGTCTGTAAAAAGACGTATGCTACTAATTTAGTTTTTCTTAATTCCATGCAGACGGCGTCGCGGGCGACAGCTATATCTTATATATATAGTCAGAAAGTCGTGTTAGTTACACTATTTATAACTCAAGATAGGTCGAACTGATTTAGCTGAAAATTGATGGGCAGGTAGCTTAGAACCAGGAAACGGACATAGGATAATTTTTACCCCGTTATCTATTTTTTATTCCGCTCGGACGGAGTCGCGGGTAAAAGCTAGTAATATATAAAAGAAAGACCTTTTCCAGGCGAGAAACTTTTATAAGCGAGAGTCATTGTTCAGTCCTAACGAACAATCTCTATAAGCGAGAAACTCGGGTTAGAGAGAAACTTCTATAAGCGAGAGAAATATAACAATCCCTAGAACTCTCGCTTATCCAGGTTCGACTTTAGTATTTATTCAGGTTTTAATTGTTACTAGACCATCATTCAAGTACTTCTCGTGGGTGTCAGCACTGCTGGGCATGGTGGGCAGTGCTGGGCTGGTGTTTGCTCTGCGGCCGGCGTACGCAGCTGGAGCAGCCCTCGCCTGCACCGCGCTGGTGCTGGCTCTGCATCTCCTCTCACCTGCAGCTGCTGATCCCAAGTGGGGCAGTCTCAGCCAGGCGCTCATATTCCATCAGGTACTATATTACCTAGGTTTTTTATACAGTGAAATCTCTAATAACTAGATACTTGTTAAGTTTAAATTTTCAGTAAGACGAAAAAAAAATCTGTTCTTTAAAAAAAATCTTGTTACTGAAAAAAAAAATTCTTCCCTGAAAAGTCATTTTATTAATAATTGGATGTCCACACGGAATTAAAGAAAAAAAAAATTTAGTAGTCTATGTGTTTTTCCAGACTATGTTCTATATCTGTGCCAGATTACATCAAAATCTATAGAGCCGTTTCGGAGATATCTTCAAATAAACATTTATCCATCCATCCAAACATTCGCATTTATAATATTAGTAAGATTTATATGTGTTATGTTTTAGGTGCGCAAGTACCTGTTGCTGCTGGATCCGCGACGAGAGCATGTCAAGTTCTGGAGACCTCAGATGCTGCTGCTGGTCAGCTCTCCGCGTCACGCCGCACCTCTCATAGACTTCGTTAATGACCAGAAGAAGGTAAACTTTCATTTGCCTAGCTGTCGCCCGCGACTCCGTCCGCGCAGAATAAAAAAGCTTAATAAGTAACCTATCTGTTCTTCCAGACTATGTTCTACATCTGTGCCAAATTTCATCAAGATCTGTTGAGCCGTTTTGGAGATATCTTCAATCATCTAAATTCGCTGAAATGGCGAAGCGACCGCGGCTTATACTTTTATTCGACGGATGAGACCCCTTGTGAAATCCACTTCATCTTCCCATCCTTTTAATAGAACTAAAATTAGGTCTGCAACCTCCATTAACTTTAAACCCCCTAAATCTTTTTCCTCCATCATCCATCCCCTAAATTCTTTGCACTCAAAGGGGGTCTTAGACTATTTTAAGAATTACTGGTTATATTTTCAGGGAGGTTTGTTTGTGATCGGTCACGTGAGAGTTGGTGAACTGGATGGCAGCGGAGACCCCCTGGCTGAGGAGCATAAATACTGGCTCAAGCTGATCGACCACTTGAAGGTGAGATGTAGCTTTATATAGGTTTTAATTTCTAAAAAAATGGATGAACACAACTCAAACGAGAATGATAACTTGTACAATAATTGTACGATATTTGTACAATAATTGTACAATATTTGTACAATAATTGTACAGTATTTGTACGATAATTTTACAATATTTGTACAATAACTGTACGACATTTGTACAATAATTTTACAATATTTGTACAATAATACAATATTTGTATTGTTGAGATGTGTCAAAAACTGAAGGATTGTCTACTATAGAGATAACAGTTTGATAACAATAGTCTTCAGCTCCTCCAGAACCTGTAGTTCCCGAAGATCTTTATCCACCTCCATCAATCAATAATTTTTTCTAAAAATAACAAATTTAAATGAGTCAAAATAAATGATATAGTTATAAATATTGTATAATTGTAGGTGAAAGCATTTGTAGAGCTGTGCCTGTGTCGCAGCGTGCGGGAGGGCGCGGCGCAGCTGACGCGGCTGGCGGGGCTCGGCGCCATGAAGCCCGACACTGTGCTGCTCGGCTTCAGAGATGATCATCCGCACAGAGACTTCTTTAGAGAGTCAGTAAGAGATATAGAAAGAGAGATAGATAGAGATCGAAAGAGAGATAGATAGAAAGAGAAAGAGATCGAAAGAGAGATAGATAGAAAGAGATATAGAAAGAGAGATAGATAGAGATCGAAAGAGATAGATAGAGAGATCGAAAGAGAGAAAAATATAGAGATATAGAAAGAGGGAGAGAGAGAGACGGGAGATTTAATAAACTAAGTTAATGCTTAATTGTTCTACTAAATCCTAATTAACAAGAAATTTAATATGCTTTGTGTCGTAATGAAGTTTTTTTTTACCGTATTTATCGTTGGTTTCTGAAACTATAAATTTTGTATAAAACATATTGTTAACTGACGACCTTATGTTTTATATAGAGATTATAGTCTCAGAAACCAACGATAAGTCGTTTAATCTTAAATAGTAGCTTAGTGAAGATTTCTCATATCCTTTAATAATTAGAGAAAAAGGGGCACAGCCATGCTCCTTAGATATTATCTTTAATATTTGACTTATCGTTGGTTTCTGAGACTAATATTCCTTTACTAAACATATTGTTATCTCTGTTTGGTATAAAGTATTTTTTTTAAATTTTCCAGTCCCCAGTCACCGTACAAGACGTGTGAGTTTGAACTGGAGGGGGGCGAGCAGGTGTTCCAGTGGGGGGGAGCTCAGACGCGACCCTCAGCTGCGGAGTACGTACGTATTGTACGAGATGTGCTCTGCGTTGGCAAGAATGTCTGTCTGTGTAGACATTTCCATATGCTTGATATGGCGGCGGTGGAACGGTGAGATTTATACTAGAACCAGTTATTTATATATATAAAAGAAAGTCGTGTTAGTTACACTATTTATAACTCAAGAACGGCTGAATCGATTTGACTGAAAATTGATAGGGAGGTAGCTTAGAACCAGGAAACGGACATAGGATAATTTTTACCCCGTTTTCTATTTTTTATTCCGCGCGGACGGAGTCGCGGGTAAAAGCTACTTTATTTATATATACCAACCCCTTCCCACCTCTTTTTTTATAAGGAAGGGGAGGATTTTGTGAAGGAGATACATAGGAAGGTTAAATATTCTCTTTTTGTGCGTCTCCTCCTTCGTCGATTGAGAGTAGGCAACACATTTGTAATTGAGAATGTCTATGGGCAGCGGGTCGCTTCGCCATTTCGGCGAATTCATGTGACCGCTTGTTCGTTTTCCACCTTGTAATATAAAAAATACAAATACACCCAATAGATGGCGCTGTATTTCTAAGAATATAAATTCTATTACTTTATTTCACGTAATATTTACTTATTTAGTTTTTTTTCATTTCCGCGCGGACGGATCGCGGGCGACAGCTAGTTATATAATAAAAAAAAGATAGGGGAAAAAAAAAGGACAAAAATCAAATCACAACATCTCGAAGATTTTAATTATAAATTATTTATTTAGATTTTATGTAACCATTAATATGTTAATTGGTGAAAAAGCCTTGTTTGAGTTGCCTTAGTGAGAAATGTTTTTTTATATCTTCTAAAAAATAAATAAATAAATTCTAAAAAGTTTTTCTTATATCTTCGGTCACTAAAACCAATTAAATTTATAACGATATATCAGTTTTAGTGTCCGATATAAAACATTTAATTGCTTGAGTAATTATAACAGAACAGGATTGAATTGTTGACAGTGAATGTGGCAAATGAGCAAGTGGTTACCTCAATTCGCCGAAATGGCGAAGCGATCAATACCTATAAACATCTGCAATTTGCCTCTAGAGATTGCCTCACTTTAATCAATGGAGGATACGCACAGAAAGATAATTAGTTCTTTCCATCTTTTGTACTAAAAAGGAGGGGGGGAGAGGACTAAAATTAGACTTTGGGGATGTTTTATTTAAGGAAATTGTTTATATTTTAGGAGATCAGGTCACTTGAAGTACATAGATGTGTGGCTTGTGGAGCCGTGGCGTGCTTCATGTGAGGACGCGTTCACTGTACGGGCGTTGTTCGCGTTACAACTTGCTGCTGTAGTGCGCTCGGCACGCGGCTGGCAACACTTGCGTCTGCGCGTACATCATGCACCCCCCACCACAGGTAACAACCCCATTGCGACCGCAAAAGTGTTAAACAACACTGGTAGCGGTTAAAGTGTTAGATATCATTGGTAGCGGTCAAAGTGTTACATGTCATTATTAGTAGCGGTCAAAGTGTTAAACACCATGTGTTATCGGTGAATGTGCCACCATTAGTAGTGGTGTAAGTGTTAATCCTGTGGTCCAATGAGTCCTAGTTTCGCCAATGAATAAATTCTAAATCCGCGCTATATTCTTCAATTTCAAACCATCACAACATAAGAATAAAGTTCAATTTTGTTTGTATACGATTTCCTCACATCTTCCAGTAATGTCTAATCAATTTTCAACCTTCCAGCAATAGTAATAAAGTACATTTTCTTACATAGGTGTGATGGTTGCAGAAGGTGGGGTGTCGTGGTGCGCGACTCCTGCAGCAGCCCCTGGTCTGCCAGCGCTGGCTGGTCCTGGACGTCCAGTACATGAGCGGTTAGAGCAACTGCTCACATTGCTCAGAATTGACGCTTCTATACATTGTGTAAGTATACTAGCTGTTGCCCGCGACTTCGTCCCCGTGGAAATAAAAAAAACTTGATAAGTAGCCTATGTGTTCTTCCAGATTATGTTCTACATCTGTGCCAAATTTCATCAAAATCCGTTGAGACGTTTTGAAGATACCTTCAAACAAATATCCATCTATACATCCATACATCCAAACATTCGCATTTATAATATTAGTAAGATATTTCAAATCAATCGAAATCCTGTATTATACAGCACTAACTGTAGCCCGCGACTTAAAAAAAAACGCGCTAAGTAGCTTATGTGTTCTTCCAGATTTTGTTCTACATCTGTTCTAAATTTCATCAAAATCCGTTGAGCCGTTCCGGAGATATCTTCAAACAAACATTTATCCATCCATCCATACATTCGCATCTATATATATAAAAGAAAGTCGTGTTAGCTACACTATTTATAACTCAAGAACGGTCGAACTGATTTAGCTGAAAATTGATGGGGAGGTAGCTTAGAACTAGGAGACGGACATAGGAACTTTTTTATCTTGTGTGCATTTTTTATTCCGCGTGGACGGAGTCGCGGGTAAAAGATAGTTTATAATATTAGTAAGATTTACAAGTTTTAAGATGATAATAATAATATACAGGTGACTTTAACACAATGTTATTTCCAGGCATCAGATTGGCCAGCACTGGAGGAGTCAGGTAGATGGCAGGACAGTACTGATGAGAACAGTGTACTCAACAGGATACCTATCACCTATTTGCAAAAGTAAGTAACAAGTGCATAGGGTTGCCAGGTCACCAAATCCACTAGCCCAGTGTTTCCCAAACCGGTACACCGGTACCTAGTTTCTTTGTAATTTAAACTTTATTTTTTTTTATATATTTTACTTTTATTTGAAAGTTAAAAAATGAATTTCTTATTGTTTTATATTTTTTTTTATTTTCTAAGAATGTATAGATTATGTCGTAAGAAGGGAAGTGAATTCAGATATGATGGCTGATAGAGATGTATGGAAGAGTTATAATAGAAAAGGGCAGGGTAATGATGTTTTATTAAGGGTTTTTTGGCAAAAACAACACTGATTGAGTTACACCAGTGTTTCTCAAAGTGGGCGATAACGCCCCCTTGGGGGCGTTTGAAACCTAGGAGAGGGCGATAAGAGGCCCAAAAAATGTGGGGCACGCGATCAAAAAGCCTGCCTATGTCCGGCTTTATCCGGACGCTTTGCAACGCTATCTGTGCAGGATGAACACTGAATTTTGCTGGTGATGGATGATGCGATGAATGAAAGGCAGATCTTCTGATATTTGAGTAGACTAGAATTTCCCTCCTTTGTGGCCCTCGGGCGCCTTCTTATATGCGCCACAAGGGGTACTTAGCACCTAGGGGGGTTTAAACCGTACTTTTCCTTTATTTTGTAGATATTTTGGTTTTTGCAAAACTTATTATGTATCTTATTATCTAAGTAGATAATAAAGTTATTAATTATTTATTTATTTACAATATACAATGTGTCGGACGACTCATACCGTACAATATCAGTTAATGTACATTTCCACTAAACAACCATCATTAATTTTTCATCAACCGCGACTTAAAATCGCGTTTACTTTAGTGGAAATATTGTTTAAAGTATAAAAGTTACATTAACGATTGAATTTAAAGTTGAATATACAACGATAAGATATGTTTTTATAAACTTTTCGCCATTGGAAATTTGGCTAAGAGCCAGTGGAAAGAGGCTATTATATAATTCATATCGACTCTCATGAAGGTTAGTCGTTAAGTTATCTGAAAACTATAATACTATATGTTTATTAAACAGGGTGAACAGAGTAATGGCGTCTCGTTGCGCTGAGGGCACGGCGGTGACATTCATACAGCTGCCAGCGCCGCCCGCACTGCCGCCGCATCCCACCAGCGCTGATGAACCCCTCTGCCAGCAATATCTCAAGGTATCATAGCTCTAATGTCGCTGGATGAATATACATGAAACTCGTCATAAGAGATCATTAGAAAGTAAGATTAGAACTAATCAAACATATCGCCACAGTGAACATCACACATATCGCCACAGTGGACAGCACACATATCGCCACAATGATAATCACACATCACACACAGTGAACATCTCACACATCACACATAGTGAACATCTCACATATCGCGACAGTGAACATCACACATATCGCCACAATGAACATCACACATATCGCCATAATGAACATCACACATATCGCGACAGTGAACATCACACATATCGCCACAATGAACATCACACATATCGCCACAATGAACATCACACATATCGCCACAGTGAACATCACAAATATCGCCACAATGAACATCACACATATCGCCACAATAAACGCTGCAGATATCGTTTTAAAGAAAGATAACACGTATTACCGCAAGATAAGATATCGCCAAATAATAGTTTCATCGCCACACATATAGATAACGCCCTCCTAGCCCTTACGACCCTACTGGGTAGGAGGCAGCTGAAGCTGGGGGGGGGCCCCCACTCCTTAGGCGAAGTCCATGTTGTTTTTAATAATGATATATTTCCAGGTATTGGATGAACTGACGAAGGATCTCTCTCCGACTATACTTGTAAGAGGACTCAAATCTGTCACATCGACTACCTTATAGATAATAAGTTTATAAACAAATTGTCAATTACTTCACGTTTCCACTGTTGATATACATGTTTGAAAACATATTGTTGTCCATTTCATATTGTTTGAAGAAAAAAGGGACATAAATACGTGTTATGGAATTTTTCTTGACATTATTATTATATTGATTATTAATTAAAATGTTTACTCTCTTAAATAGATGGCGTTGGTGGTTGCTTACAAAAAAAAAATAGTTTGATTTTTTTATTATATTTTTTGGCGAATTATATATTAGAGTAATGTCGGAACAAAAAGCTATAAAAAAGATTGTTTTTATTTTTTGTGGAAAATTGTAAAAATATAGCAAAATTCATCAAATTCATGGTTCACAAACATTTGACATCATACATGAATTTGGTTGTATTTTTACTTTTCCAAAAAAAAAAACAACAATTTTTTTATAGCTTTTTGTTCTGACGCTACTTTTATATTTGACAAAATAATCTTAATACTTGACTTTACATTAATTAATTGATACAATGACAATTCAATTAGTTTTATTTGATGACAATTTAGATAAATGGTCACTCAGGAATCCCTTAGTGTAGATTAAGTACTTCATTAAGACTCTACTAAAGTATTAAATGATTTATTGATTGAAAATATTATGATTGAATAATAGTTAAGGAATTTTCGTTTGAGAAAAAAAAGTGTAATTTTGTTTTTTTTAATTTATGTATTTTACAAATTTTTTGAGAATTCATTTTAAATTATTTTAAAATCAAATAATTTTTACAATTTAATAAAGATATTCAGATTCACGCCATCTAGTTAACAATTAGAACAACCTAATTCGATCTTTTAGTTTTATTTAATCTTTCTTTTTTTTTTATTATTTTAATGAAAAATATTTAGTTTTAGGAAAAAAGTATTCATTTATTATAAGTTTTAAACGTTTGACGATATACCTTATATTACTAATATTATAAATGCGAACGTATGGATGGATGGATGTTTGAAAATATCTCCAAAACAACTCAACGGATCTTGATAAAATTTGACATAGATGTAGAACATAGTCTGAAAGAACACATAGGCTATTTATTAAGTTTTTAATTCCTCGCAGACAAAGTCACGGGCGACAATTAGTGACATATAAAAACATTTTTTAATTGTTGATAATTTTTTTTTAAATGTGGATTTCTACTTTCGTAACATATGTTGTCTCTTGATAATCAAAAAGCATGAAAAGGGTGACATATGTCAATAAAATGTGTCACTACAGTCAAAATCCAGTCACAAACATCGGGACGAAGAACAAAATTGACCTTTATTAGATTGTAATAAGGTTTAATTCTATTTCTCTCATCTTAACATTTGCAAAATACTTGCAAAGTAATATTAAACCTTAATACAATAGTATAAAGCTCAATTTTATTTTCAATAATCTGATCTGTTCTGTCTGAACTTTTAGATCAAAAAATTATCTGAACTGGTATAAGTCAAACTAAATTATAACAGCTCATTAGCGGCCTCTTAATGTTGACAAAAATGTCACAACATCCTTATAATACTGTAGCTATTTTGTCATGTGTTTTTTTACGTAATTTTTTATATCTATCCTTAGGTTTCTGATACCAATCTTTTAATATATAAAATTCTCGTGTCACAGTTTTCGTCACCGTACTCCTCCGAAACGGCTTGACCGGTTCTCATGAAATTTTGTGAGCATATTCAGTAGGTCTGAGAATCGGCCAACATCTATTATTCATTTTTTTTTTAAGTGCGCGCGGACGGAGTCGCGGGCGACAGCTAGTATCTATAAAACACATCCCTTTCATTATCTTTGACATAACAGAGATATCAGTCTCAGAAACCCACTGTATGACAGTTTAATATATTTTCTGACAGTATTAACCGCGAATATCTTTCACCGGGTCACATAATCTTATCG
This sequence comes from Papilio machaon, assembly GCF_912999745.1. NCBI lineage: Eukaryota > Metazoa > Arthropoda > Insecta > Lepidoptera > Papilionidae > Papilio > Papilio machaon. The sequence goes on along the minus strand of NC_060008.1, from coordinate 5,262,710 downwards.
TACTGTACTTGATTAATTTAAATTATTTAAACTTACGTGAGACATTATCATTAACTAATATATGAACGACTAAAACACTGACGTATATATGTCCGGTGTCGGCACCGACTAGTTTCGAGCTCGGAGGCCCTTCATCAGGGTGACTAGGGACTAGTCGGTGCTGACACCGGACATATGTACGTGAGTGTTTTAGTCGTTCCTATATAAGTTATTGATTAATTTAATTAAAGATTAACACCAAATAATATTATTTAAAAAAAGTTACCTTTACTTTTATAATCGTGGGTTTCCATTGACCAAATAAATACAGAAATATATTTTAAAATTAGATCTGTATTACTCCTAAAAATACTGTTAAACTTTGTTTAGTTAAACACGTGTTTTAACCCTTTGTCCGCTGATTTATATTATTGCAACGTGGTTATATATTTCACCATAAATATATTTCATCACAAAGCTTTCGGTATAAGTACTTTATTATTCATTGATGAAGATCGCATTTTGCAAGCTTACGTATCTTACTAATATTATAAACTAGCTTTTACCCTTTTACGCGCGGAATAAAAAATAGAAAACGGGGTAAAAATTATCCTATGTCTAAGCTAAAATGTATTTGAAACACTTAGTTTTTTTTTATGGTATGGCATAAATGGCTTGATACATATTTATGGTGAAAGATAAAACCACGTTGACGTCAATAATATAAATCAGCGGTTAAAGGGTTAAAACACGTGTTTAACTAAACAATGTCTAACAGTATTTTTAGAACACAGTATATCGACGCTGGAAAGCATAAACGCTGTAACTCTTGAAATCGCGAATATGTTTTTCACACGTTAATAATTTCAACCATTATCAAACGATAAAGATTTAATTATAGGTTAGCACAAACTACACAACATTGCTAAATACCGCATGCTTGTAGGCGTATCAGCTCACGAGTTATCATTTTTTGGCTCTCCTGTAAAGTTCATACTTTCAGGGTTACAGCGTCGATATGTTTATCCTTTGATTTGATTGAGCGTAAATTAAGGAAATATGCGTTAGATTCCTTTTATGGAGATTACGATGTTTGAGTTTTTTTGTTTATTTATTTTATGAAAATTGTGTGATAAAGTGTAATTATATTATAAGGTGATGATAGTTTAAGGTGTGATTCCACTGATTTATTATTAAATCTAATACCAAAATGTCGGCGTACGGAAAATTTAGTTTCTCCAGCTTTTTTCTTAATGTAACAATTTTATCAGAATTATCTTTATTTAAAATCTAGTATGACTATTTTTACTTCCTCACTATTTTCTTTACTTTTGCTTTTCCTTCATTATACTAAAGTATAACCTCCACTAGTGGAAACGCACCTTAACTCTCGTATTAGGGATCAATTAAACTGTATTTTCTGATATTTATTTTGTGATATAATCAAATAAAAGATGAATATTTTTGATTTTGAAGTTTTTTTATATCCTGATACATTTTTAAAATATAACTTTAAAGAGAACGACAGAAATTGCAATAAATGACGTAATCTTTATCACTCTAAGAACCTTCACAACGTCAATGTAACCGTGAGATTCTGAGACCAGTCTCCGTTTAAAACATATTGTTATCTCTGTTTTGTCTCAAAGAACAGACAGGGATGACGATATGTTTTATACAGAGATTTCGGTCTCAGAAACCAAAGGTAAGTCCCGTCAAAAAAGAGCCGTACGAGGTTCACAATCTCCATATAAGCTGTGAACTATTTTGACTTGATTTTGAATACTTTCTGTATTACGTCAGTTAATTTATTTGTTACTAGCTGTAGCCCGTGACTCCGTCGGCGTGGAATTAAAAAAAAAACGAAATAAGTAATCTATGTGTTCTTCCAGACTATGTTCTACATCTATGCCAAATTTCATCAAGATCTGTTGATCCGTTTTGGAGATACATTCAAACAAACATCGAAACATTCGTATCTATCTATATATATAAAAGAAAGTCGTGTTAGTTACACTATTTATAACTCAAGAACGGCTGAATCGATTTGACTGAAAATTGGTGGGCAGGTAGCTTAGAACCAGGAAACGGACATAGGATAATTTTTACCCCGTTTTCTATTTTTAATTCCGCGCGGACGGAATCGCGGGTAAAAGCTAGTTTATAATATAAGTAAGATTTATCCATCACTTTATACGAACATTGTGAAACAAAGCTTAAACAAAACGTTGCATAATTCTTGCCGTTAAATCTTTTATATTCTTACCAAGTCGGTGACAAGTTTTTAATTAATGCAGAGTTTTAATACAATTTATGCGAAGCCTTCGCAGTAATCCCGCTCCGCGATATTACCTGCCACGTCACTGACAAAGGTGCAGGATTTAATCTGTCATAGTATTCTGTTTAGGGAAATATTTTGTTACATCAATGAAATCGAATTAGAAAACTGATTAAAAAATCATTAATTAACCGTTCCCTTAGTGTAATTTTTGTACACTTATTCGACAATAAGATAGGATTTTTTTTACTTATGAACGAATTCAACTTTTAGTTTGGCTTTTATTTTTGATGTAGTATTAGATAATGGTATATTGAAATTAAATTTTACTAATATTATAAATGCGAAATTTAGATGGATGTTTGTTTGAAGGTATCTCCGGAACGGTTCAACAGATCTTGATGAAATTTGTCTCAGATGTAGAACATAGTCTGGAAGAACAGACAGACAGGAGAAAGCTAGTAAATAAATATTTTTAAACACGATTTCTTAATACACTCAATCTTGATACGTTTTTTTGCTCCAAGTGTACACTAGATGCAATGTTTTCAGTAACACTTATTGGTCACTTTACATCACTCTTGTCAGTAACGAAAATAAATTCATGCCAGAAATAACGAACCCCATCAGGGCGGGCGTAGTGGGGTTGGGGTGATATGACGTCACAGGGAGGGGTCAAGAGCGCCGCGTCAATTTGAATGAGGGGTTCGTAACGTCCGTGCGGACGCTTTTTATTCAGCTCGTACTAAAATTTATTGTCAATGTTTTTTTTAAAGTGCGAAACGATTTGAAGTCAATCGAATCTGAATTGATAACAGTGTAGTAAAACGGAAAATTTTATATATAGAATCAGATCAGGCCTAATAGTCCACGTTCTCTTGCCACCATTTTCTTATTAGGAAAGGATGAGAAATATCCTCTTTCTGTGCATTCCCTCCTGTGTCGATTAAAGGAAGGCAACGCAACTGCAATTGCGGATGTCTATAAGCAACGGTCGCTTCGCTATTTCAGCGAATCAGGAACTCACTCGTTTGGCCACCTTATGGTATAAAAAAAATATACAGATACAAATAATAGACTAAGTGTTTGTAGCTACGTAAATTATCAGATATTCCGATAAATCGGCTAAATAGGAAAAAATTGCCATTAGCCGATCGGCCCAACATCCAAATAACACGTGTAATGTTAATGTAACCTGGGTTACCACAGTGCTAAGACCTGAAACAAAAATAACAAAAATGTTTTTGTATAGTGTTTTCGACAATGAAAACTTAAAGAATTGAAAAACATGTCATTTATAAAAAGGAAAATCGTAACAAAATCGAGATTTCTACTGAAAACACGACTTATAGCAACAAACATTCACAAGAATATAACAATCTTCAAGGTTTTGATGTTGTGTAAACGAAGCTTTTACGTCAACAGAAGTCGTATAATTGAAAATAAATATTTAAAGATATACGTCACTTACAAAGCCGACACCTTGTTAAGTCCTGCCCTGTCTTACATCAGTATTGATTGACAAAGAGTTGTTTTCAGTATATGATCTGAACAATGACCTGTCATATTGTTTATATTTGTTACCGCATAATAGGATTATGGCGCTAGTGTTGTTTTTTTTATTAAACGTAATTACAAATTAATTTAACAGGCAATACAGTTATTTAAATGCTATCACTAAAGAATTTAGCTTTTCTTCGTTGGAATGTTATAAATGTTTTTATAAACATAACCTCATTTACGAGATGATTAGTTTAAAGAAATTTTGCTGTGTGAAAATGTAGACCTTAAACTACATTCTAAACTTTGATAAACTAAAGCTTAAAGGCTTCTTACTGCAAGTGCCTCTGACATATAAATCCTTTTACCAACCCATACATACAAATCTTCATACAGATTCGCGTCTAAACCTTTGACTATAAAGAAACGTACTCAGATTAGCTCCCGTTATACACAACAAATTCTGAATGTACATATTATGGTTACTATTATGTAAAATTTAAACGTCTTTCTGAACACATAGTAGTTCAAAAGAAATAAAATTTACACAGAAAAAGCACAAAATCAAGCGAGATTAAAATTTTCTTGCCTGTGTGCTTGATAGATCCTGTCTCTTAAAAGTCAAAGGTACAACGCACACTAATGTCTTACTTCAATCGAGTAACACACACATAGACTAGTCCATGTCTATATAGTGATTACACACACACAAGCGCAAGAATCACTTCCCTCTGAGTTGTACTGTATTTCTATTTGAAACTAAGCACAAGAGACCGATACAACTTTTAGTTAAACTCAGTTTAAATTAAATCAAAATGTGACGGTTACTATATCTCGATTTTAAATTAATACAACACTAATTTTAAGATGATTTGAACTCATTTTACCCAAGGTCTATTTGTACACAGTTTTTAAACGTTGCTACGAATTTACAGTCATTTTCTTTTCTTTCCTTTCTTTTTAGTTACTGTAGTTGTGAACAACGATGTTGGGTACATAATTACATTGTATGTGTTATATTTATATTATAGATATATACCTATTATGTAGTCGTTAGTTGTTCCAAATAAATTAAAAAAAAAATTTCAAGCAAGTATTGACATGAAAATGATATGTGTTCGATAAAACAAGTGATAAGTTAAACAGAGATAAAACAACGTGATAAGTTAAACAGAGATTAATATAATAGTGCCACTAGACTCGCAGGCGGCATCCTGACACATCCATAAAGCGTTCCAATTCAAATTTCGAGCGTAACCGCGTGACGTCAGCTCCCTCTAGCTCGTGACGTCAGCCTCTCCTCCCCTGTCTAATGACCTCGGTGAGAGATGTTACTAGTCGACGCTATAATACGACAAATATTTCTGGACCGGTGAGAGGCGATATCTTTGTTAGTAATGTATGAAATATGTAAATCCTACATACGCATAGAATTGTCACACAAGACTACAATTATAGTCCGACAAGGATCTTGTGACACATTTTTGAGTATAATAGGATGGTGGGATAGTGAGCTACTTTTATTCCTCTTTCCTTTCCCGTCCTTTTCTTGTAAGGAAAGGATCGGAAGGGGCAGTGGATTTGATGGAGGACGGGAAGCAAAAGAAAGGGTAAATATTCTCTTTCTGTGCGTCCCTCATCTGGCGCTTTAAGGTAGGCAACGCATCTGTAATCGTAGATGTCTATGGACACCGGTCGCTTCACTAATTCGGCGAATCTGGTGGCCGCTTGCTCGTTTGCGAACTTATAATATGTATAACAAAATATTTAATGTCAATCATGCCCACCGGGTCATTAATTAATTTGTCCGACTATACGAGTCGACTGTACTGACGCATTAACATTAATACATTGATGTCCATCCACTTTACTATTCAAACTTCCGCATTAGGTTAGGTTAAGTTATGTTTCACATATCAAATCGACAATAATTAACTACCTTGGTGAACACTTAATAACTCTGAGTATGGTAGAAAGGACATTAAAAGCTTTATACATCTATGTATATAAAAGAAAGTCGTGTTAGTTACACTATTTATAACTCAAGAACGGCTGAATCGATTTGACTGAAAATTGGTGGGCAGGTACCTTAGAACCAGGAAACGGACATAGGATAATTTTTACCCCGTTTTCTATTTTTTATTCCGCGCGGACGGAGTCGCGGGTAAAAGCTAGTTTATAATATCAATGTAGTCATTCACAATACCTGTCGCCTATAAAAAAATGATTGTTGATTCAATCAGATATATAACGTCGAAAAATCTATCTCTATCTACCACAATTACATTACTTTGTTCCAATTACTCTATTTTATTCTGTTTAACTTTGAATTCAAAACAAAACAAGGTTAAATTAAACAAGATAGCGCCTGTACAAATTAAGCGAGAGATTCTAAACGGTAACCTGCTGCGGGAGGGAAATAGTGAGTTAATTCTGTCAGGCGCTAGCTTGCGTTTAGTCTGAAATTGTGTTTAGATGCAGGCGGCCAACGTTTTACCTGTAACGAATTGGAATTTAAAACGACCAGTATAACTTGGTCTCAGCTGCAGTGTTGAAATTCGAGTAGAAACTTAGCTTATTTTTTATAACCTCCATACATTATTAAATTTTAGATTTTTTTAAATAGTAAGTAATAAATAAATTTATCAAAAAAAACTGAATCAATATTAAAAATATTTTTTAACACTAACGACAAAGTGACGTTTTTAAAAGCGACATCTTTTGACAGAAAAATCTTTGTTATACGTTCACTAAAGAAGCATGTATTAGAAGTTTTATATAACATGGTATTAAACGAATCTGGTCTTAGCTTTTGCCGTACAATCCTACAAGTGAGCAACAAGTACATTGAACGTGGTTGCGGGTAATTACCGGAATTTAAAACGAAACTGTTCTAAGTGTAACTGCATTCATTAATGAAAATTTTAAATGTTGAAAATTGTCATAAATATATCATATTAATATTATAAATGCGAATGTTTAGATGGATGTTTGTTTGAAGGTATCTCCGGAACGGCTCAACAGATCTTGATGAAATTTGGCACAGATGTAGAACATAGTCTGGAAGAACATATAGGCTACAATTAAGTTCTTTTTTTTTAATCCCGCGCCGACGTAGTCGTGTTGACAGCTAGTATTAAAAAAAATTCTTGGATTATATGCAACATAGATCAAATGTCTAGTAAGTTGAAACAATAATCTATACATAGTAGTAAAATAGGAGTGTCTGTTTAATACGAAATATAAATCTCATAAAATTTACGCACACATGTATTTGCGTCTGTCTGAATGTCTGTCCTTAAGGCGGTGTTTGTTCCAGATAATCTCCGGAACGACTGGACCAATTTTGACGGGATTTGGACGGAAAGGTAGCTGATCCACACGGGCATATTATGGGCATACTTTTTTTTAATTCTGCACCGAGAAGTCGCGCGCTACCGCTAGTTAATAAATTATATGTATTGAATCAACTAACACTTCAAAATTGCATTAGTTAGTTGTTGGTCTACAGACGATTACAGTAATTTAGATTGGAAATGAAAAAGAAATTTGTAAGATAATATATTCAACCAGTTAATATTCAAAGGGAATAAATTAAAAAAAAAACAGATGGGAACCAGTGACACCCGCGATTGCCACATGGTGCGTCCCTTAGGAATCGCATTCAAACGAAATATTTCTGAAATAAGCCAAAACTTTTAATGAATATAAGATTTTAATAAGTTAAAATTAACAGTAAAATATGTTTTGGTTGCATTAAATACATTGACAAAGACACTAACAAAACAGATTGACAATGACATCAGGCTTATGGCTGATAGTTTCAAGTAAGAAGTTTACATTAATTTCATTACAAAATAATAGTATTAATTTTGTCAAATTAGCTACCTATAGTTATTTCTTTTAATTTTTTTTTAACATCTGCGAAATTGTAGAGTTAAAAGGCTTTTATAGAGGAAAGAGATTGGTTTTATAAATTATTAGCTGTCGTCCGCAAATCCATTCGTGCGGAATAAAAAAAACAACGTAATAAGTAGCCTATGTGTTTTTTCAGACTATGTTCTACGTCTGTGCCAAATTTCATCATGATCCGTTGAGCCGTTCTTGAGATACCTTCAAACAAACATCCATATAAACATTCGCATTTATAATATTAGTAAGAAGTTGGATGTAATAAAAATAATTCCTTGATATAATGGAATCCAAATGTCACAGTTAACTGTTATTCCTGAAGCCTACTCGCGAAATATTTAGGGCACTTATTTTATTATTTGTTATTTAAGATGGCGTTATTTAATTGTAAAATGTTATGAATTAATTTGTCGGCTCCGCGACTACGTCCTTGTTTCGAATCAAACGGTCTGCAATCGATACGAGCTCTGTCTTGAATAATTTACATGTTCATGTGTGTCGTGTGTATCTTTATACAGCGTGTTCTAAATATATAATCTAAAAGTACAACAAAACTCGTATAAAAACAAGTACACGTAGAAACATTATTCGTTTGAGTCAATCGGGGAAAAAACTCCTGAGATGTCTTATATGTTGAGATACAAAGAACCCTGGTAAAAGAACGTCTTTTTCTTTTTCTGAAATTAAATTAAAGTTATTAGCCTCTTGCGCATACGAAGCCATTTATGGCCATTATTACTTTGTGATTTTTTTTTTAATTTACTTTTTTATAAAATTATTATCGAACCACCATAAGCATTTTTTGCCAATAAACAGTGTTTTTTTCTGTTCATCAGAAATAATCAGTTTTATAAACATTAAAGTTTTTTTTTTAATTTTTTGTTGACAAAAATTGTCCTTAATTAGGCTTTAATAGTGATATATATATATTTGCTAAGTATATTTTTTAACACAGCTCCTTTATAGTTCATATAGTAAGGGGTTAACTTTCAATGGTTTCTGACTATCTAACCTTGAAATCCTATCGCCAAAATACTTGTAACTCAAGTTTTTTATTATATAATAAGGTGGCAAACGAGCAAGCGGCCACAAATTCGCCAAAATGGCGAAGCGACAACTGCCCATAGACTTTCGCAATTCCAGATGTGTTGCCTACCCTCAATCGATGAAGGAGGAGACGCACAAAAAGAGAATATTTAACCTTCCTATGCATCTCCTCCTCCATCAAATCCACATCCATTCCCATCCTTTCCTTATAAGAAAAGGGTGGAAAGGGAAAGAGGAAGAAAGAGAATGACAAGGATAATGTTTTATACAATTGTTACAATAAGTAAATTCACAGAGAGCTGATGATTTATTACTCTATCTTAGGTTATTGATAATAAAACAGATATAAGTCGTAAATAATTTGAAATTACTTTAGAAAAGTAATTAATAAAACTTGTGAAAGTTTGAACACTCTGTACATCTCGGCGCACAGCTGTTACTGCGCTGTGTACTTACAAAATTCTATATTTATTATAACATTTAAAATACCTTAAGTATCATTTAGTAAAAGAAAATATTAAGTTGGAAAATTTAGGTTTGGATTATAATCATTTGTTTTTTTTCTTCTCTTTTTGAAAAAGGCAGTTACTTAAAGTCATTAGAGAAATTAATCAACATTTCGTACAACATACATAAGAGTAAAAATATTTTTAATTTCATATTTTCATTCAGTTTTTCTTTATAAGTAGCCAGTATCGTTAAAGCGAAGCTTGCTTCTCTTAAAAGGAAATTTTTCCCTCAAGTCTATTGTTAATTTAAAATTTTAAAAGTTATTAAATAAAGGAATCTTATATTAACTTTGGTTTTGTAGTCTCATCATTAATGCTTGACTAAGTAGACAGGGAACCGAAACTGGGGTGACCACAAATTGATATATTCAGGATATTCCATCGCTGAAATAAGTAAACCAGTAGCTAGAGATTATTTATAATATATATTTTGGTGGAGGATTTTAACTGTAATTAACAAAGGAATAAGTTATTAAAAAAAACTTGAGAGGTGTCAAGGGACACCCGGATGGAACGAAGTTCTTTTCGATTAATTAGTGAAGGAACCAATTTTTATTCTATGAATAAAAAACTTAAGTCTTCACAAGAAGTACATTTTATTTCTATGAATTTTCGTTATATATCGTCACGTCGTTGCCATGGTGAAGTAGCGCTCATTCGTCGTTAACATACTTACTATGGCAAAAAGTGTCGTGACAACTTTTCGTAAGAATTTTTTCCGTCTAGCCCCCTTTCACAACGCATGATAAGGAACTTCGTTCCAAAAATATGGGCTACATCTAGACACTCGTTCTTACAAAACAGTGATGAATTATAAATTAGAAGGATAAAAATAGGGTTTACTTTTGCAAAAACCATTGCGAAAAAAGGGCTATTGCATGTGGCATATGACAGCGCCATCTATGCATCAGATCTGCACTATAGTACCACACGACAAAACAAAATCCCATATTTTTATCGTGATATTTTGTCCGATTATAAGTTGTTTAATGGAGAGCGTAGCTCAGCGGTCTATAGACATAGTGACTTCCGGAGCTGTCCTTTGTTAGCGAACTAGGTCTCGCTGTGGGTAGGTGAGAAGTAGCCCGACGAGCGACTGAGCCTCGAATAGCTTTGTTCCCAACTTAAACGTAAAGTTACCGGACAAACGCTTTACGTTATAAATTAACTGCTTTTTCTTTGTGAATTAACTAAGTTGTTTTATTTTTTTTTTTAATTTCAGTGAACAAAAAGAACTACGTAAGTTATCGTAACGATGGTTTACAAAGCTGTATATTTTCTTGAACCATTTTTAAGGATATAAAATGTTGGATGACTACTTTGTAAGGATGTTAAGATACTAAAATTTTTCAGAGTTCTACATTAGTTTTTTTAATTTTAAAGTCTTTGGTTCCAGAGGGAATTTAAATATATCGTTTGAACTTAATTAAACTAACAACATTAAATTCTGTGTACATAAATTAGTATTGGAGAGGTTTCGAATCCAGAAGCCGTATCAAGGTAATGTAGACTACGATATAATCTGTTTTAATCCGTTACAAGGAGCTCATATATTTTTTTATAAACTAAATATTCTATATTGCAAGACAGAACACTTTTTGTTAATTAAAAAAAACCGATTGACGGTTACTCTATGACACCTGGGGGACGAATATGAATCTAATCCTAACGTGTCAAAGACTAAGAGGTTACAACAGAACTTACATGAAACAAACTTGATTAAGTAGGGTAAAATATTTATAATGTTTTATAACGCATAGACTAGGACTTTTATACTCTTGCAGGCACAAAAAATCCAAGATTTATTCTTTCCTGAATTGTTAAACAATTAAAGAGATGAAACAAATAGACCAGAATGTTTTTTTTTTATATCAAAAGGTACCAAACGAGCAAACGGCTACCTGAATTCACCGAAATATCGAGGCGATCGTTGCCCATAGACATCCGCAAATGCAGATGCGTAGCCTACCTTTAATCAACGGAGAAGGGGACGCACAGAAAGAGGATATTTCCCCTTCCTATGCGTCCCCTCTTCCGCCAGAGCACCACACTCATCAGACGAAACGCGGAATTGCTTCCACTTCACGCCTGTCTTCTTTGTGGTTGCGGTATAGCACCGATCGACTCGGCCCATTCGTTCACCTAATAAATATTGTTGTTGCGGGATCTACCACTGTAAATAATAAATAAAATCAAAATAAATGCTATATTAAGTCTTGAATTCTCTGAAATATGACTATTGCATAAGACAAGACTCCAGTGAAGCATCCTCGCACGTTGTAATTGATTCCCTCCCCCCTGCGTCGTGAAGGAATGCAATTTACTCGTTTATTATACGGATATATGAGAATTTCAAATGCTCATTTACGAACGTGACGTCACAATATGGGGGTAGTAACGCGTAATTTTGAAACGCCTAACATTGCAGTTAGAAGGATGTAAATTTATACGCAAAATTTTAAAATCTTTTAAAAACCTATCGTGAAAATTTTTAAAATCTTTGTAAAAACCTATATAAAATACTGGGTTATTAAAAATGATTACGATGTTCATTGAAAAATACTAATTAGATTTATTTATAAGCGTATTCAATACATTTTTTGATTATTTATTCATAACAAAGTTTTAAGATTTTGTTGGCACATACAAACAGATTGTAAACCAAAACGGATTTGATTTTATACATATACGTAGATATATAACATGGATATTAGGGTTCGTAGTCTGTCGGTTGTCGGCTGGCTTTTAACAGTTAATTACATGCGAGCTCGCGACTGCGCACGCGCCGGCACACGTGCGCCCCATGTGTGCACTGTAAACACCAATGCAGGGGTACGCAACATTTTGTCGAGAAGATCAAAATTTAATCGAGAATTTTAAAATTTCGGATGATAGTCTAATACTCTACGATAAAGTATTATGACAGCATAAGAAATCTTCTGAAAATCTTCTCTGCATTTTCAAAACCAGGAGACATGGATGACAATATATTTTAAAAAATTATTTTGACGAAGGAAACTCAGAGAATTTATGTCATTCTTCTTCTGTTTCTGGTGCCGTCTTCTAACTGTTAGGCGGTCGCGTTTGGGTTCTTTAAAAAAAAGAAACAAACTTTACACTACACTTTTAATTAGTTATAATAACTATATGGTCTCCGAATCTAGCTTCTAAATCTGACTGACTTTAAAGTTAATTGTATCAATGAGGTAAACTAATTTGCTGAAATGAGTGGAAAAGCTTCGTCGATGCATATTTGCTGACCATGCAGGCCTTCTGTAATAATAAGGGTTATAACATAACGAAGATTGACGATTATCACAGCAACTTGAATTCTAGACACAACAGCTCGAAAGGTACAACTTTTGTTCTATTTTCGCGTACCATTGATGCAGATTTTTCATCCACGACATTTTGTAACATCTCAATGACGTCATCGAGATATTACAAAATAAAATTTAGTCGTAAAGGTTGCGTACCCCTGGCGGCCGTGATAGCGTAAACAAAGTCCCTGATTGTGATCGTCTGCGGAGCGGCGCGGGCGCACCCTGTCCCCTGCCGCCTGCTACCCGCTCCCTCCCCTTCACTGGTGTTCCTTGTTCCTTTGTCTATTAAAAACATATCGTAGGATAATCCAAAATAATATTGATTATTTACCTTAAATAAAAAAGGTTAACGAAAAGAGTTCAACTAAAACGGCTGATAATATATGAAAGAGTAATACATACTGTGCAGACTCTGTAGTGAATAGAGAAGAAAGATTATCCAGCTTGTTAATTATAAATAACTAGCTTTTACCCGCGACTCCGTCAGCGTGGAATAAAAAAATAGAAAACGGGGTAAAAATTATCCTATGTCCGTTTCCTGGTTCTAAGCTACCTGCCCACCAATTTTCAGTCAAATCGATTCAGCCGTTCTTGAGTTATAAATAGTATAACTAACACGACTTTCTTTTATATATTAGGTCCTTACATATGAAATTGGCGTTTTGTATGGGAGGAACAAAAAGTCGAATATTTTTTAATATAATATATTTAATTAATCAAAGTATGAACCATTATTTTCTATGCACTTTTGCCATCTCATAGGTAGTTCATTGATCCCTTTACTAAAAAAACCAGTCGGACGGGAATCAATAAAATCTTTGAAGGCGATTTGGACTGCCCCATCGGAGTTGAATTTTTTCCCTTGCAAGAAGTTATCCAAATTTCGAAAAAAATGGTAATCTGTTGGAGCAAGGTCCGGGGAGTACGGAGGATGTCTTAGACTTTCCAATTGAAGCTCTTCTAATTTAGTAGCCGTCTGTTGCGCAGTGTGTGGTCTAGCGTTGTCGTGAAGCAGCAGTGGCGTGGAGCGATTGACCAGCCTAGGTTGTTTAGCCGCTAGCTTTTCCATCATGGTTTGTAATTGCTGACAATAGACATCAGCCGTAATAGTCTGGCCAGATTTGAGAAAACTGTAATGAACAATACCGGCACTAGTCCACCAAACGCTTACAAGTAACTTTTTTGGGGTTAATTTTCGCTTGGGGCTGGATTTGGCTGGCTGGCCAGGATCCAACCATTGCGCTGAGCGCTTCCGATTATCGTAAAGAACCCATTTTTCATCACAGATAATGATTCGGTTTAAAATACCTTCATTATTGTGCCGGTTTAGTAATGAAACGCAACAGTCGACGCGCGTTTGCCGGTTTGCTTCAGTCAATTCGTGAGGTACCCACCTTTCAAGCTTTTTAATCTTCCCAATTTGCTTCAAGTGAATTAAAACAGTTTTATCACTAACATCGCAGCCTGCAGCTAACTCGGACGTGGTTTGCGATGGATCCGCTTCCACAATAGCCTTCAACTCTTCATTATCAACTTGAGTCTCAGGCCGTCCACGGGGCTTGTTCTGCAGATCGAAATTTCCAGAACGAAAACGTTGGAACCAAAAACGAACTGTGTTTTCTTTTGCAACACGACCGCCATACACATCATTCACCCTTCGAGTCGTTTCCGCAGCACTAGTGCCACGGCGGAACTCGTACTCGTAAATAATGCGATATTTTAAGTTTTCCATTTTGTAAAATGAGTGACGCAAACAGAAAAAAACAGAAGAAAAAAAAACAAATGAATGACGGTCATCGAACCACAAATACATGAGTCTATAGCTGTACAAATTTGAATTTGGAATTCCTTACCAAAGAGGAGAAATTCGTGATTAAAGTGCCCAGTACGAAAAACGCCAATTTCATATGTAAGGACCTAATATATAGATTAGAATGAATATTTAATCGTATCTAGTTTCAGTCCATTTTTAGCCGACTTCAAAAAGAAGGTGATTATCAATTCGACTGTATTTTTCTTTTATGTGTGTTACCGCGAAACTAGTTCTTGGTGGTCCGATTTTGATAAAAATTATTTTAATCGAAAGGAAGTTCTTGCAGATGGGTCCCATTTTTTTTAAATAACTAGAAGACTAGTAGAATTTTGTTAGTATTCTCATAGCTGGTATAGACATGTTTTTGTCATGGTCTAGTGAATCATTGTGCGTGGGGTACTATTGTGTATCCAGCTAGGTGTGGCAAGATGACCCATTCAATGGACGTTTGCCGCTTCAATGGTTGAACATCTGATTTGTTTAGTAAAGAATTCGTGTTATTTAAACTATAGTTGATTTTGTTAAGCTTCATTCTACCGATAGATGGCGGAAGGATACGATGACGTCATGATGTTAAGATTTTAGAGTAATTACAATGGGTTTTGAATGTTATCTTCGATATTATTAACTAGCTGTGGCCCACATCTCTCCCCGCGCCGAATTAAAAAGAGACTTTATTAGTATCCTATGTGTTCTTCTAGACTTTTCCTACATTAATGCTTATTTCAATTAGAACCATTCATTCGTTCTGAAGATAACTTTTAACATACATCCAAACATTCGCATTTATAATATTAGTAAAATTTGAATAACTGCTTACAAAATTATTGTAACTATGTTCATAATCGAAATTATAACATAAAATTCGTAGCTTTTTGATTTATAAGTTGCGTGGAGTATAACTCTGCTTATTCCCTAAGGCAACAGTCTTGAGTGTACATATGGAAATATTATTAACGCACAATTAGAGCGATATAAGCGGTATTTATCCAGACCTCACACTGCGCTCACAATCTTAATAAGGTGACCAAGTTTCACGTTTCTAAAGAGACTTTCCCAAATTTAAAATTTAAAAGCTTATTCCTTCTATTACCTGTCACATCTTTTTAAATCAAATATTTTTTGCTTTAACATATCGGTTATTCGTCTTGTGTTCAGTTTTTTTAATTATTTTTAAGTTACTTATGTATTTTTCAATATATTTTTCGTAGATTTCTCATCTATCTATGTTAATAAAATATTGTCCCAATTTAATACGAAGTCTGTGGTGATATGTGTTATGACACATCAGCTGAGCAATTCAACCACGTGTGAATACAATTAGGAAGCGGCTACTCGGCCGGGACTTGTGTTGTTTTTGAATAGAGGAGTACTTCTCAAAGAAATTACGATATTTTACAAACTAACAGTCTATTATTATTTTACAAATACAGAAACCTCTAGAAGCAAGAGTCCTGTCCCGAGAGACGAGCTCCGTAATAGAGAAACTCGGATTAGACACAAACATTTAGAAGCGAGAAAAATATCGTGGTCGTTTGAACTCTCGGTTATCTCGGTTCATTTGATTATATAGTGGATAGTGATAAGTAAACCACTATTTTTTTACAGAAATACTTAGCTAACAAATGAATTAGGGCTCATCTATCAATCACCATGTCCCCATTTTCTATAGGCATCTATAACAAAATGCAAAATCTCTTCTTCTTCTTCTTCTTCGTGCTCTTCATTACTGAAGGTCGTGCTCATCTTGAAATGCCTTCACTGATGTGTCGACGAGCTGCTTCTATACCGCTCTGTCCGCGGCTTGTCTCATGGCGGTCGGAATGTTTAGCCCCAATATTGTCTGGACACAACCACAACCAGTTTGTCCAGATTGTCTGGTTGTCTCCGGGCAATATGACCAAAGTAACTGAGGACACGCCGGTAGCAGGTAGTGGATAGGCGCGTGCTAATCTTTAGTTGACGGAGAATGGACTTGTTGGTTCTTGTGGAGAGGAATGACGGAGAATGGAATTGCAAAATGCGTTAGCTTAATTCAATGTGGTATTAACTTTTTAATAGTCTGACATTGGCTCCTTTATCCTATTCCCCATTTCATCCTTTAATTATAAAAATAACTACCCTGTTAATATTCTCTACGAGTTACGAGTTAACGTACCAAGAATTTTAATGGTATCTTAAGCTGCTTGTTACATCTATTGCTTATACAAAATCTCCACTAAGGGATATCTACTAAGATAATTATCATTTAAAAATTTCCATTAGAATCGTATATATGAGTTTAAATAATAAGTGGAAATGTACATTGTACCGTTGCATTTGCTGACCGTACTCGTCGCATAACAAAGAATTAATTGTGATTGTAGCACTGCATACAAGGCCGCGGCAAATCTCGATGGATCATTATCTGAGCTATTCTTACCAAGCTACTGTAATTACCTAATGTCCTAGGCATTTATCTCTTTGATAACTTACAAACATAACGATTGTTCTGTCAAATATTAATAAAAATACCGACAATTAATGGTATGGATTATCCAGGAAATAAATCATCTTCCTACACTTTTACCTACGTAAGGGTCGATAGTATGTACTACTCTTCCATCAGCTATCGGCTATCCAAAGCCGGTGTAAGGTCGGCTGGACGCTGGATAGAACACAGCCATAAGTCTGTAAATTACACAGTCTAATATAACTCTGTTATTACTTCATCAAGGCATGGTAAAAAGAAGGCGCAGTAGAATTCTCGCCCAAGGCGTTAGTTAGTAGAGGTAAAACCGTATCTCTAGCCACTCTTTTACAAAATCCATCCATACTTTCTCCGGTCCTCCTCTACCTTTGTATGCAGATTAACTTGTTTTATTTACTTGATTATTTTATTCATCCACAGAACAGTATTGCAACTTTAAAATTTCAAAATACGTTTAAAATTGAAGTCAATGCTTTATACTTTTATGTAATTTTTCTTAAATAAATGAGTGTGTTGTTTTCTTCTAGCTTATTTTATTCACATAATGATCCTTATTATTATTAAGTATATAAATATAAACAATGTATATTTTTATAATTATTGTTTATTTTATTATTAAAAAAATACCTTTTGATATATCAACAAACATGTCGTGTTTAAATATGTTCGAACTAATTCCCTTAGATATACCTCTCTAGTTGGTTTCCCACGTTCTAGACCTACTGTATGAATATATTGATCTAGTTCTAAGTAGATAATTTGAAGGTTCCTACGCATAGTGTAATAACTCGTGTTTAAAAAAAATATTTTTGTGATTTTCACTCACCAAAAAACAAAAAAAAACAAAAAACACGTAAAATAAATATTTGTTAAATATAATTTTTTGTCACTTAAAGTGCTTCTTGACATCGGTAGGGTTAGTTAATATTTCTAAAATAAATTTAAATATCTTATTTAAATCATGTCCATAGCCTTAATACAAGAACACTTTCAAGTTATTAAAGTACACTAAAATGGCTATTAATAAAAATATATATACTATCTCTTAACAACGATCCCACCTGACATTTCGAACGATTCACCCTTACTTATTCTGAAAAATCGTATTTTTTCCGTTATAACTATGTTCGAAGGAGTCACCGAATTGTAATGCCTAAGAATTCGTAACGATTCGGCGTAGGACACCTGACATAGATTGTGCCGATACACTCTAGAATCTAGAATAATATTTGTTTAATTCTTAGCAAACATTACATTCCAATGCTTCAAATAATCTCGAATAAATATAAGTCGAGAATCGATTTTATATTTAATATAATTCGATTAAACATCGATTATAAACTGTTAACACGACATCGAATTTAAATTCTGGTTTGTAGTAAATTGACATTTATTGCACATAACTTTAAGTGCTATTTAGAAGGAATGTGCAACGGCAATTTTTTTTTGGCAAATGAAATGAAACTATGAAAAGATTATTATTATTATTTTGTTAAATACTGATTCGTGTATGTATGGATAATAATAAGTTCTAAACCAATACTACGCGAATAATAATTTTGTAGCTTTTTCCTTTTCAGTACCCATTGAAGTAAAAGAAATAAAGAAGAGGCATATAAATGCAAATACAGCTATATCTACTGATCTATAAAAAGCGTTAAAATTGTTTTTTTTTCGTGATTTTCGTTGCAGATTGCGGTTTAGTTACTGTGTTGTATTGAGTTAGTTATTACCGTGTGCATCTGCCAAACACCTGCCGCCTCAAGGGCGATTACTCATCGCTTCTTGTGTGTAAACCAAACTTAATATATTATAGAGGAAGATAAAATAACGTCAAACCAATTTCTGTGGTTCCATAATTTTACTATCTTAATAATATTATAAACTAGCTTTTACCCGCGACTCCGTCCGCGCGGAATAAAAAATAGTAAACGGGGTAAAAATTATCCTATGTCCGTTTCCTGGTTCTAAGCTACCTGCACACCAATCTTCAGTCAAATCGATTCAGCCGTTCTTGAGTTATAAATAGTGTAACTAACACGACTTTCTTTTATATATATAGATGCGAATGTTTAGATGGATGTTTGTTTGAAGGTATCTCTGGAACGGCTCAACGGATCTTGATGAAATTTTGCACAGATTTAGGGAAGAACACATAAGCTATTTATTAAGTCCTTTTTTATTACACGCAAATGGAGTCACATGCGAAAGCTAATATTGCATAAATATAACTAAAATTATGTAGGACATATTAAAATAAATAAAAGTAATAGAATTTTGATGATTAAAATGAATAATTCAAGCTTTACTCAAGGAATTCTTCCGGACCAGAGGACCGGACAGAGGGTAGGTTCAGAGGGGTGGGAAGGAGGTACCAATGGAGTTATTTTCATACGGATTAATTTCAAAAGGGATGGATTCCAATTTAAGATTATGACGGATGGTAGATCGGATTTTTGCGACAATAACCGTTTTTGAATCTCCCTACACAATGTCGGGAACTTTGCAAATGACTTCATCTGTCGATTACTTTGTAAACTTCGATTAATTTTGCGTTTATCTTTGTTAATAGGAAATTTTAGATCTTTGTGTGTCACCGAACGATCGTGAATGCTGTCAGCTTGTAACTTATCTAAGCAAATCGTAACTGTATGTAAAATTTTAAGGTCAGAAAGAAATTCTATTGATATTATATGAACTACATTCACAATCAAGTTAACTATGTCTTTAATTTATTTTGTTGACAAAAAATCTTATTGAAAATTCGATTTATTTTCTAACATTAACATTTTAAGTGAAGCGACGGATAAAAACTAGTATTCCGAAAGTTAACGTTTAATTTGACGTGCCAGTCAGCCAAATTCTCGAATTGCGAACAAGTTTTAAGTACACTTCACAGTCGACTCCTGTTAGTAAGTTTATACCTTTACAATCGACATACTTCTGCTGCAGAAAACATTTTTAATTGGCGAATAAAATGTTGCCAATCTATTGTTAATACAGTTGATATTTTAAATTTGCGTTATGTCCCGAATATGTTTTTTCGATATTCAAATTTGCACATGCGAAGAAACTTAAAGTATGTGAAGTTAACTCGCAATGATATGGTTGACTATGACTTAGTCAGCCCTAGAGCTTCGAGCCCTTTGGTTGGAGATGTCTATGATCTGCCCTCACCATCCTGCTCTTATCCCTACCTATATCAGCCGTCATATCTAAATTCACACACTTCCCTTCTTTCTTAGGTCTATCATCAATCTCACAATAGTTTCTTTGGTCTTCCTTTGCAGCCTTCCACTGTTTATGTACATCTCTCCAAACATGTCCAAACCACGCTAATGATCTGAAGATGACTACACCTTTATTCTAGCTAGTGTTAAAGTTATGTGACCTTTCTATAAGCAAGTACCTCTGGATCGTATCAAATTGTCAATTATTTATGCAATATTATACAAACAGCTCAACCACACCATGTACAATTTAAAATTATTATCAAGCAGATTATTAATTGTTGGTCCACAGAATAAAGGTATTGGGAGGCGTGGGCGCAACGGAAACGCATACCTCTTATTGTCTTTATTATAATGTATTTGATGTAAAGATTATGTTGATAATATTTTCATTATATTTAAATGTGTTTGTAGATTTGTAATCTAGCGACAATTATGATATAACCCACAGTTATTTGTTTTTTGTTGTTATAATTTTTAGGTGACCAATTTTAGGATGGCAATTTTATGCATCTTTGTTTTAAGTAAATAAACATTTAAAAAATCTTATTTAATTTATAACCAGATTATAATAAATAAAGTAAATACCTAACTTATGTTTTTTGTAGTATTTCTTCGGTTCAGCATCAAATCATGGTGGTGGGAGCTTATTTTTTTTAATAGAAAATTGTGGAAAATGCTTTAGACAATGATAACTTAGTCTGAGTATTTTTTCAACAGCAAATAATGTATTTCCGAGTTGCCATCTCATGTGTCTTTACTGAGGTGAAAGAAGCCTAGCCTAATTAGACATAACTAAGCCATAGACCACACTGGACCAGTGTTGGTTAAATTAACATCCGACCTATAATGTTAGGTCGGATAAATTAATGTACATATTTTTAGAGAATTATTAGTCAAGATCATCTCGAGCGTATTGCGCGCTAAAGTTACCCAAAACCAAGTGACAGATAGCTGTAGTGAGGCGACGTAAGCGTTGATATTTGACATGTCTAGTGCTGCGCCGATACACCGGCACAGTGTTGATTTTTGTCTCTAACAATATGTAATTCGAAAAACATTGGTACATGACGATAATCGAACCTGGAACTTCCGATCAAATACTTAAAAATTGTGCCATCGACGTTCATATTATTTCCGAGTTACTAACATTATTAGAACGTTGAGCTAAATATTAGAGTAATGTTTTATATAGTCCGGTCGCGGAGCAGGAAGAATTTCGTACATTGAACTCGCATTACCTGTCTCTGTCGCTCCCGCGTAAATACAATGAGTCTCGCTCGCACAGAAACAAAGGCCGCCGTCCTCAGGGATTCTAAACCTTTAGTTTGTTTGTTTGCATAATAAAAATTTTATGGGCTCCGTTAGAAGGATTACCGAAAAGGTTAATTATTGGTTAGTTCGAAATGAACAATCGCAACGAATATTTGAAAGACGAAAGTGCAGGCATTCATCTATTTTATTGCCGGCTTTCCGATAATTAATTTTTGGTTTTAAAATATTATGCAAATGAATTCTTCACTTCTCGAAATTGAACAATAGAGCAAAGTAACAGTTACTCCGAAACAGAGGAATCAGATTCTGTTTTTTGATTTTTTATTATTAGATACTTGTCTAGATTTTTATTTTTACTTGTATTATTAAATCTAAATAAATGATTTATATAGTAATAACTATATTTTATAAGTTGGTAAATTTTCTTTCACTTTCAAATAATTCATGTAAACCGCACTTAATACAAAAACGTTTGGAACCTCTGTCAGTAGATGAAGAGGTCATTGTACGAAATTCTTCCTGCTCCGCGACCGGACTATAGTCGCAATAAAATTTTCAGTAAAGTGGAGAGTATGACTTAAATAGACATCTTCAGAAGTTTAACAGCCGCTTTACGATACGTGGCTAATGGATGAATGTTTAACGATACTTAACTAAATCATCTCGTTTGAGACCTAGAGATGTTGAAATAAAGAAATCTGTAGATATGACATTAATTCTTAAGTAGTAAGATGTTTTCTTTAAAATCTAGAAAAAAAAGGTTAGTAGTTTAAAACAATGAATATAATATCTTCTATATATATAAAAGAAAGTCGTGTTAGTTACACTATTTATAACTCAAGAACGGCTGAATCGATTTGACGGAAAATTGGTGGGCAGGTAGCTTAGAACCAGGAAACGGACATAGGATAATTTTTACCCCGTTTTCTATTTTTTATTCCTAGTTAATTCCTAGTTAGATAGCTAGTTTATTATAAATTTCGTTCAGAATTAATTTCACTTAATGTTATTTATAACTTGATATTTAACTTGGTCCGAATATAATAGTCATGAATTCTTTAAAAGAAGCTTAGAAGAAGGTACAGAAACAAAAAGATCTTTAATCCGAGATAAATGTTTATACTAGAACTTTTAGCAATTTGTATTCTATTTGATTTTTTGTTTTATTTCATAAAAAATAAAAAAACGCTCATTCATAACTCATAGGCTACGAAGAACTGATAATGTTCTTAACAGCTTGTTACATAAATTATTTTATCTGTTGTGGGAATAAAATAAATAAATAAAACAAATAAATATGTTTATTTTATTGATAATTCTTTTATTTAAATAAGGAATACATCCGTGCAGTAACGTAGTAACATTGTAAGGGCCTGGCCCTAGGGCCGGCACTGTCAGTTATTTCGGGCGGGCGGGCCATGTGGCGTATAAACGGTCTTACATCAAACGAACAAAAGAATGAAGTTTATGAAGAAAGTAAAAATAAAACTTAATGTATACAGGATGTTCAAAAATTCTGAACTTATTATTTACTCGCAGTACTTAATTTCTTAATAGCACCATTCCCGTTTTTAGTTATAAATATAAAGAGAAATATACCGTGTTTTATAGTTCCAGAAACTATTATTCTAGGCATTGTTTCCGAATTTAAATAATTAAGAAAAAGATAGAAATTGTCACTTTTTAATCAAAAGTACTTTAGTTCGTACCACATAAAGAAGCTACGCGTTTGTTTCGTTGCACCTAGTTTTTGTCAGGCTTTAAAAAAAGTTGTTAACTTAAATCAAATAATTAAATAATTAGCCGTTGAGGGTAACTATTTCTATAATATGTTGTAAAAATATGACGTGGAATAATTTAATCTGTGTTGTATGAAACAGGAACATACTGTATAAAGACGTCGGGGCCCCAATGAAGAGGCGCGGAGGTCGATGCCAAAAGCGGGCGTCGAACCCGTGACATCTGCTCTGCGCACGCGCCGCGTTTTCATTCATCGCAGCTTGAGTTTCGAGCATTGAGTGCGCTTTTTTTAGTCAGCATGTTTTAAAATTATCAATTAATTTATATTTATTGTTACTTCGACATGTGAAATGTTTGTATGTGATTTAACATTTACACCTTTTATTGAAACTTGATGGATAGAATTTGAACCTTAAAATGAGACCAGAAACATAGAGAAGAACAAAACGCTAGCATAAAACTTCTAATCAAGTGAAATGGCGCATCGACCAACAGTAGGGCTTCCAAAATGCCTTACCTTACAAGGAAGAGTCTTTTCGTTGTCAAATTGAGGAGTGGTCGGTAATAAATCTTAGCTAGGTTACGTCTGCTGGACCTTTTGATCAAAGTAGGATGTGGTGATCAAAGTTGTTCCAAAATATTCTACGTATATAATTTTAAAATTTACATATGTACTCGTAATTACATATGCTCTTAGTTAATAAGACTTTTATATAAATTAGACAATAACGTAAATAGTAAATAAGGAGTTTGAATAATTAATCATTTAATCTCGGACAAGGGTATGAGGAACCCACACGGCAACAAGAATGTACCGTTTATCTACGGACCACAAATCAACGTCTGGTCTTACATTAATTAGACGCGTAATCTTGAGCAGGGCCGGATTTAGCATTTCCGGCGGCCAGTGCGAGATTTTTGCGGCGCCCCCTTTTTTTGGGGGAAACCGTACAAAGATAGGGTATCTTAGGGGACATCACAGGTATCGCTTTAAATCCGACTCTGGTGTCTGCGGCGCTCCCTTACACCTGGTGCCCTGGGCGGTAGCCCCACCTGGCCCAATCCTAACGCTGCTACTGATCATTAGTTCTCACTCATTCTATTTGAAGAAAAAGATTAACAGTTTTTGTACATGTTTTTTGACAGTGAAAACTCAATGTTAGGAATTTTATTCACGACTTTTTTCTCGCGATTAACGAAGAATACTCCAAGATTCAAGAATCTTATATGGTTATGTATACCAATTACATGTTGGCTTACATCTTACAACAAGTCACCCCATACCCAAGAGAGGTAGGCAGAGACAGTGGATTTCTTAGCGAGGTCACCACCTCGATGGCTGGCAATCGACAACCGTGCGGTTTTCGCGTAGCTTTCTACCGCGTACCGCCGCGTTGTGGAATGGTCTGTCCTCGGCGGTATTTCCAAACCGCTACGACTTAGGGTCCTTCAAGAAGCGAGCGTATCATCTTCTCAAAGGCCGGCAACGCATCTGCGATTCCTCTGGTATTGCAGATGTCCATGGGCGTCGATGAACACCTTGGTGTTCCCGCTGCTCGTTTGCCCCCTTCTCTTATAAAAAAAAAAGGTTCTGACACAGCACTCTCTTCCACATTCATATCGCGTATGCGTTGGTTTCAACGCTTTTAATAATATCTTGCTAAAGCACAATATTTTCCTCGTCTTTTCGAATTCAGGCAATAAAAAAATGATAGCAAACTTTTTCTCGTACTATCTTTTTTTTCTGATTAAATTGAACGCGTCGGGGTCGTGGCGTCCCGCGGGACCTGCGCGGCTTCAGTGGCGTTAATCCTGAAAGCGACGGGATCCATATAGTTTTGTATTTCTATTTGAATTTAGATCTATAGTCTGTGCCTTGAAAAAAAGAAAAGAAAACATTTATTGCCACAAATGTTTTCTTTCTTTTAAATGTTCTGGAGATTGTTTCGTCGATTCAAATCACTTGAAAATAAAGCCGTTTATTTTCGTTTGCATTATACAACTTTTTAGATAGATAATATTAAATTTTAGTTGGGAAAAGATCTAAATAAATAGTGGTACAAGCTGTTAACAGTTATTGATATGTTTCCTTTTTGTTTTTCTCCATTCCATTTTGAAATTCGAATCCATTGACACGAATTGCAAAAATAGTGCGTAGTGGAGGGCACTGGCCGTAAACGAGGTTTGATATATACAACCTCCTTTGTCCGAAAAAAAAAGAAATATTTGATACATTTGAATTGCATGAGGACATAGGCTGCTGTTTCGCAAATTCAATGATAATATTGAAGAAAGGTGCTTTGGTAAATTCTTTTATTCATAACATTTGGAAGTATGCCATATGTTAATTTAATGTTTGGAGATTATGGGTTACTGTTGGACATAAGAAAGTTTGTATACACGATTTTGAAATGTCGTACCGTCAAATGATGTTATTTTCACTACCAGATTACTGCGACTTCAACTGGAATTAAAAAAAAAAATAGTATAAATATAGCCTATGTCACTCAGGGTTACTGGCTTCCCGACAATGAAAGAATCTTGATAGCGGTACAGTAGTTTTGGAGTCTGTTCCATGCACACATACTATCAAATCTTACCTCTTTAAGATATGTAAAATGCACTAAGGCATAGAAGATAATACACCTATAATCCGACAAGGATCTTGTAGTACTTTTTGAACTTGACAGGAGGTAACTGTGATATTCTTAAGATTTTTATTTAACTGGTCAAAAATAATTCTGTCGCTCAACTTATTTAAAAATTTCTTTTACCATGAATTATTGTTACGATGGTCACTTAATGATCAAAACAATGAGAAAATTACGTCTCTGAGAATTAAAACAAACATTAATTTTACTGTTTTTATCTTTACACTAGCTGTCGCCCGCGACTTCGTCCGCGCCTAAGTAACCTATGTGTTCTTCCAGACTATGATCGTATGATAACATCTATGCCAAATTTCATCGACATCCGTTGAGCTGTTCTGGAGATACCTTTAAACAAACATCCATCTAAGCATTCGCATTTATAATATTAGATGTAAGGTAGCTAAGGCAGTTTATTCTATCTAGATTTAATATAAGAATTGATCACTAAAAGACCCAAATAGCTAAGCATTTAAACTACTCCGTGTTGTGTCGTATCTCGTCGTACAATGGAGATAGCTACGAGATGTTTTTGCGAATACAAAATGTGCTCAGTTCATTCCCCCGAGCGAGGTTTGATTGAAATCTGCACTAGTGACCCCCTTGCGTAAGACTTGCTGTTGCGAAATACTTTACAATAAGGAAAACAATACTATTTCTATACAAAACTTCTATCCAAAGAAGTAAAGAAGTAAATATTTTCTTAGTTTTTTGTAATAATTTTGTGAAAGAGTTGTTGTGAGTTGTAGTTACGTGTAAATGAGTTTTCAAATTTAAACACAAAATATGTATGCAAGTTGTTTATTGTTTAGGCTTTGAATTGGTACAAGATATTAATCGTTATATAGAGCGTCAGTGGTTCAGAGGTTAAGCACTTGACTTGTAATCTGCAGGTCCTGAGTTCGAATCCGTCGTGTACCAATGTGTTTTTTGATTTTGAGATTTACATATGTATTTATCCGATGTTCTTACGGTGAAAGAAAACATCGTGATGCTGCACATATCTAAGAAGAAATTCAATGATATGTGTGAAGTCAACCAACCCGCACTGGGCCAGCCTGGTTGACTATGGTCTAGTCACCCCTAACTTGGGGTAGGCTCCGAGCCCCTCAATGGGGACGTATAGTGAGCTGATGATGATGATAAATCGTTATTTATTTTGTGATGAACCATTTGCTTGGTGTTCTTAGACGTCTACGGCAATTTATGGGTAACTTATGGATTTAAATAAACCAATACCGTAATCTTACTAATTTTATAAATGCGAATGTTCAGATGGATGGATGTTTGTTTGATGGTATCTTCAGAACGGTTCAACGGATCTTAATGAAATTTGGTATAGACGTAGAACATATTCTAGAAAAACATATAGGCTACAAATAAAGTTTTTATTATTAAATACACTCGGATGAAGTCGCGGGCGACAGCTAGCCAACAATAATCAAATAATTTTTATCTCGTCCCACACATGTACGTGGTTAAAGTTGACAAGTTGTCAGCGCAGCGCGGTCAGTTAATTCGAGAAGTTAATTGATATGTCAGTTAATGTGAAAAGCTTATAATTAATCTACAT
Organism: Papilio machaon; assembly: GCF_912999745.1. Lineage (NCBI taxonomy): Eukaryota > Metazoa > Arthropoda > Insecta > Lepidoptera > Papilionidae > Papilio > Papilio machaon. The sequence continues at coordinate 5,235,413 of NC_060008.1, read as the reverse complement.
TTTATAAGTGATTAAACATAACCTCAAAATTATAGTTGTCACTAATACAAAGTTGTAAGAACTTAGTTACAAGACCTGTTAAAAGGAGTATTTAAAAAGATTCCAAATAACAACTTAGTAAAATTCGATTAGTGCCACCTGTAAAATGAATTAAAGCAAGATCAATTCCCTCGGCTGTAAAAGTTCACAATTATGCAAATACTTTGTTTGCAACAGTGAACTGCGTGGAACAATAAGACTCCAGACGTTTGCGATATTCTGGGGTGGTCATCCAAGCGAGCGGGTCCCCGTCTAATGCCGATTTCACACGAAGGCAGAACACTCTGAAAGAACATTATACTCCAATCCAATGCCGAAATTACTTTAAAATAAGAATTTCAAAATTCCTATAAGATGGTTCACTTTTTCATTATAATAAAGGTAGCTATTTTTAACAATGGAGCCGAAGGCCTAATTTTAGTCCTCTTTCCCTTCCCAACCTTTTTTTATAAGGAAAGGATGGGAAGGGGAAGTAGATTTGACAGAGGCGGGAATGCATAGGAGGGGCCAATATTCTCTTTCTGAGCGTACCTTCCTCCGTCAACGCATCTGAAATTGCGTATGTCTTTGAACAGCGGTCGATACGCTATTTCGGCAAATTAAGATGGCCGTTCGCTCATTAGGTACCTTGAAAAATAGATTTATTGACCAGAAATATTTTTTATCTACTATTTTTAGTGTCATGCAGTTTGTCTATGGTTAACAATTTGCACTGGAACAAGATAGATAGTGCGGTACTCTTACATTTTGAATGCAGATCGTTGAGAACAGTACTATTTTGACAGTATGTGTGTTGAAAGAAGTAGTACTGCCATATCTAAGACTCTATCGGACTGTTCTGCCCTCGTATGAAACTAACAACGAACGAAATGTCGCCGTTTAGCATTTGCGACTGACATTTTTGCGCGCCGACCTTATTTTTGACATTTCGTCGGACGCCATTTTGAAAGTTTTCGCGGGCGATCTTATCGTTGGACTTTTGTTATGAAATTGTGTTGGGACATTTTATGATGGCTCCCTTTACTGATGCCGTTTTTATGGGAATCGTTAATACTTTATTTTTCTGCCGTCTGTTATATTATTACAGTCATATTATGTGATTATAAACGGAATATTCATTAAGAAGTATTAAGGTAACGTACTTATCTAATGCTTAAAAATAAAAAAAATATATATGATTATTGTTTTACTTTAAATCGTAGTTAAGTAAAATTATAAGTCGATGAATATAACAACATATAAATTCCATCATTAACTAAAACATGACAAATGACAAAATGACAGGACTTTGTTAAAGTCTGTTTTCATCAGTTGTGTAATACAATTGAGTTTTTAAGCATACTAACATTATAAATGCGAATGTTTAGATGGATGTTTGTTTGAAGGTATCTCCGCAACGGCTGCATGGATCTCAATGAAATTTAGCATAGATGTAGAACATAGTCTAAAAGAACACATAGGTTACTTTTTTTAATAACGCGCGGAAAGAGTCGCGGGCGTCGGCTCGTAAAAAAAACCTGAAGACAAAAGTTAAACAATAAAAATGACATAAAATCATATTGAATTAATACATTATTTTTCGATCGATAAATTCTTGTCGGTTTTGAGTCATGTTTAACGATGACAGTAAAAAGTAATGTGTTAATTACGTACTTAAGTACTGCTTATTTAATTATTTGTGCAGCTGCCTATTACTTAAGACATATTTAAGGATGTATTAAATTAAGGTTAAAGTTTGAAGATTATTAAGACATTAGTTAGGCGGAATGGCGTTAGCTGCCCTCAACCTAGAGAATAGAAAAAATATAAAATAGACAGAATGAGACATTTACAAATCTTAAATATCCACACAGGTAATTAAAAAACTACTTGTCAGTTTCGTCCATACCGTAACTAATAAATATTACCATTGAAATAAAAAAGATATATGCCTTTCTGTCCCTCCAGATCTAGCTCAGATCATCAGCTGGCCAGGCCGTTGACTGTAACTAACTAAAATTTTGTTAGAGGCTCTGCTTACGTTATACTAGACGTTTACAAATCCTATGGCTACTTGGGTTTTTCAATTTTTCGTTCAGTATTACTTTGTACGAAAATTATAAATTTATCTATCTTTTTGCTAGGCTTAAAATGTCTCCACTTCGCAAAACGTAATAACCGTACGAAAATGGCACTAAAACATTAAACAACATTACGATCCATCTTCGCTGTTGTAGCATCCTTTCGCGCCCTTTTAACCGTCAGCGGCCATCTTGCGACGTCGCCAACATGGCGGATTTAGTGCGTCGTAAAGCGCGCCAAAATTAACAAAAGGTTTGGCAGCTGACGGGTTTTAAATATAAAGTTATGATGGAAATCGGCCGGTCGATGCTGAAGCTATTGGAAACGGAGTGCGTGTATTTTTAGATTATTGGTGCACGGCTTCCTGCCTTGAGTAACTCTTGCTGGGTAATAATATATTTTTTATTATTGCACAACATATTAGAACCATACTTTAATTGTTCATTCACACTTATAAATATATCTAAACGAAATATGATTCGATGTTGTAATTCCGAAAATATTTGTTTATAAAATGCTTCAGCATTTCTGTTTGTTTTAATTTCACATATATTTCTAAAAGAATTATTTTTAATCTCAGTTGTTCTAATCTTAAGTACATAGTATAAAAGTTTTTCATAGAATAATCTTCCTTAAAATTGGTTTAAATTAGTTCTATTTTCATTATGAGTCATGAGACTTCGACCCTCGACTATCCTGCAGGGGCTCTGTAGGGGATTGACTGTCTGACGTCAGCTCACATGAAAACTACACTTAGGGTTACCAACTTTAGAAAAAATAAGACTACCAATTATTTGTCAATTCTTGACTCCTTGATGGGTGACGAAAAAAAACGACAGTCAACTACTCTCAATGTTCAATAGTCTTAGTTGCAGTATGCAATCCGAAGCGTTTAAGTCAAAAGGCATAGACCTCAAGACGGAGCATTCGAAGCATAAGGTGTGTTAGGTTTCTGGAGGCCTTTAAAGTGGTAAATTTTCCCTGTCTTGTCATTTACATCATAATTTTACATAATCAAATACAACCTCTTTTCTTATTTTTTTTATTTCTTTTTTAATTTTCAGTACGCTTGATTAGTTTTACTGAATCGAGACATTTTTAAATACTCATTAGTAATTTTAGAATAATAAAACAAAATAATGTGTTGTAATATAATAATAAAATAACAATTTAATTTTTAATTTTTATACTCAACATTTTCTCGAATTTGGGTAAATTTTTCATTATACTGGCAACAATTTGTATCACGCACACTTTTGACATTTCGAAAATGATCTTACTTTCAAATGTCAAACTTGTATGAAACGTTCTGAATATAGAACCATAGTTGACATATCAAAGAAATTGAAATAGGGGTTTAAAGAGGCAACCCTAAATTTAATACATATTGAGGGTGAGTCATTCTTCAAATTATAAACGATGTTTAAAACGAGAGAATTCCACACGTAATACTTTACGATAGCAAAAAAGTAATAAAAAAAAAATAGAATACGTCATCTTATTCCAAATTTTTTTTATAGGTCGTCTAGTACACTTAACAAAACATATTTTATACTTAAAGTTGTAAATTGAAAATTATTACTCACATATTTCCGAAAAAAAAAACTCACAATATTATACAATACTAGCTGTCGCCCGCGACTCCTTCCGCGCGCAGAAAAATAAACAAATGGGGGGGGTATGAAAAATAGATGTTGGCCGATTCTCAGACCTACTGAATATGCTCACAAAATTTCATGAGAATCGGTCAAGCCGTTTCGGAGGAGTACGGGAACGAAAACTGTGACACGAGAATTTTATATATTAGATTATGAAACTATATCGTACAAGCATCAATTTGTATCAATATTACCATAAAATCGAGAATTATTTGATTTACCAAACGAAGCCGGTGCAGTTGCTAGTGTAATCACGACTAACATTATGGGAGCAAAACCTTTGAGGTAACAAAATAACACAATAACAATTTGAATAAGTTGTCCTCTCTAGGAAAACCTTTACGATCGAATGCTGTGTCGCAAAGTGTTACGAAAGTACGCTTTGTTTTACTATGGTATACCATGGTTGAAGATATTTAAATGTAATCACTTATAGAGCGAACAGAAGTAAAGCAAATGCCATATCAAATGCGGGTGTTATTTTATTTGCTTTGTATGGTAGAGTGTAAAAAATGGATCGGATCTGATCGTCTTCTAACCGATAGATTTTTTTTCTGTTGCTATTCTGATTCCTAGATCGATTAAATCTAATATATAAAATTCTCGTGTCACAGTTTTCGTTCCCGTACTCCTCCGAAACGGCTTGACCGATTCTCATGAAATTTTGTGAGCATATTCAGTAGGTCTGAGAATCGGCCAACATCTATTTTTCATACCCCCCCCCCCATTTTTTAACTGCGCGCGGACGGAGTCGCGGGCGACAGCTAGTTACTATATAAATGCGAATGTTTGGATGGATGGATGGATGGATGTTTGTTTGAAGGTATCTACAGAACGGTTCAACGGATCTCGATAAAATTTGGCACTGATGTAGATTTCTTTGATCAGTGAAGTCGACGGCAACAGCTAGTTTATTAAAATAATATTTAAATATATGTACATTTATCATTAGTAAGTTAACCAAAAGTTATATTTGGTCGATTAGTTTTTATTTTATGCACGATCATTAACTCTGCCCACCCAGTCTGAGGGGAGTCGTGATGACGAGCAAGAATTAGGCTAACGATATTATCTGACATACCTTAAATCCCATAAAACAATGGCGTACGTATTAAAAATATGCCACAGAGTAATAAAAATCAGTGAGATTGTTTCACATATTATAGTTTTCAGATGTCTTGAAGGCTCTTAACTTCGTGCGAGTCGCTGCGCAGTACACAATTTTTGATTGTATCAGGGTGCCGATGACCTTGGGCTGCCAAGATAAGAACAATAACAACTTAATTTCTTCTCGATCCATACATCTTGTGAGTTACCACTGCTAAAAATAACACAATTTTTTTTTTTTTTGTGAAAACCTGTGAACTATTTTTATCTCGGCCATTTCATCAATACGTCTTCTTCATTTCACAATGAATATACATCTCACTAGTAATGTACTAAAAAGTTTTTTTTAAATCGAAAAAAGCTTTGTAACATCTGATTTAATCTGTGCGTTGCCGCGACCCCGTGACCGGGTCAATGACCCCGGCGTCCATCCCATTGTGTCGGCCGCCTGGAAAATGCCCGCTCTATTAATTTGAACCGTTTACATTCAGTTCCGGTAGTTTTTTAGACCGTTCAGTAAAACAATAGCGGCATTTTTCGCTTATTTTCTAACCCGTGAAAGTTTTCGCGCGAACTTTGACAGATCTAAAATCATATCTCGTTTGTTTTTTTTACCTTAATTGCGCTGTTTTATTCTTTTTAAATATATATTTGTTGTTTTGTTTCTTGTTGGCCAGCTATTTGTGTGATTGTCATTAACACTGCTTTACTTGCGTTTAAATATGGAACAGTTAAAGAGAACATTGATTTTGTTTTATTTATTTTTTGACCGTAGCATGTACATATGGGTTTCGATCACTGACCTTTATATATGGACAGTTTATAAACCGTGGTATTTTGTGCCTATTTGATGTTCGCCATTTTGGCGCAGATGGTAGGTAGCGGTGTCAGGAACTGACAACAAAGCAAAAGCTGTCATTTCCAAGCAATGACCTATACATTATAAAGATCATTGTTTTCGACTTATGTCTCTTTTCAGATAGTATAGATAGTCTATTTTATATTAAGTCTATAAAAAAGAAATTCTTAAGACCTAAAATACGGCTATGAAATTAAATTAAATCAAAGGATAGAAAGAGTTTTGTAACGATTTGATAAAGTCGCCATTGAACTAGTAATACAATCGAGTAAGTGAGGAAGAGCATTCCGACCCATTGTAGAGATTCCGAAGCAAAATGCGAATAAAAAAAAAAGTTAAATCGAACCAAGTACTAAAGGAAAACAAGTATTGAAGTTCACGTCAGTAAAATACGATTTACAACCTTATTCCGACAGAATACAGTAGAATATCCTTTGGCAATATTTACAGACAACTTCAAAGCTTTTTACATTGCATTTGAAATTCATTCCTATTGCTATAGTATTAAAATACAAAATACATTGTCATTTAAATTACGTGCTTTTCTAGTAAATACAAATTTCGCTTTGTTGGTAAGTGAAATTAGATTCTAAGTGTGAGTTAAGAGGGTTGATTATTATTTGTATTTAGTTATCAGTAAACGTGTTATGTTAGGGGTTGTATTACATTTGATTGATTAAATTTATTTGATAGTGGATTGATTTAAATCACTGCTATGCAATTGTGAGAAACTACGTTGGAAATGTTCAATTATCGTATTAGTAAGTACCTTCTATTATTATTTATGGATGAAATTATGTACGTAATATAACGCAAATACGACGAGTTGCAAGATTCGACCACCTCAAGCCCGGTGAAACTGTAAATGCCTCTTCAAGGCAAACAGTGACGGCTCAGTCACAAAAAAAGTTCGTACAACGCAAATCTTCGTATTATGTAAGGCTTTCATTGACAACATTGGTAACAAATGGAAATATAAAAACATCTTTAAGAAAACAATGTGTATACACCTTAAAGGGCATTATAGGGATCACTTACAAGGTTTAGTCTAGGCTGAGAAATCACGACCTGGTCTAACTCGGGTCATTACACCCGATCTGAAAGCTATTTTAAACTGTCTGAACTGAGTAATCACAAAACATCACGCTTTCTATTCAAATGGGTTAGTTGAATTTAACGTATTAATTGACGTTCAGTGATTTGCGATTGATCTGTTCCAGGGGTTCCCAATCTTTTCATGTTCAGGCTCTATTTTGATATAATTCTTTTTAACAGACCTTGTACTATTATTTTTAAAACGACTGTCATCAAAAATCTCATATATGTGTCCATTTTGAAAGATTGTTGACGTTATTGTGTTGTCTTGGCTATGTCGGCCACCCAGCGTAACCCATTCTTCTCACTGCATAGCCACCAACGGCTCAATGGTCGCTTAAATTAAAATCATCGGTTTGGTCTGCGGACCACTGCTATTGAATAATATATATATGAATTTTTCCTAAGTTTTTTTGAATTGAAACCAAGAGTATGTTGACTTCATACGTACCACGATACATAATGAAACTGGTAGGATTTTCTTAACTTAAGATATGTAGTTTACGTGATTTTTATCTGTCTACCTAAAGTTGTGTATAAAGTAATTCTGTATTCGTGCAGGTCACAAACATTTCGCTCTGTATTGAATTAACCTAAAAAAATTAATAATATTTAGGTCTGAGATAAGACGGTTTTTTCCGTTGTGAAATTCAATTTCTCCTTTCGATGTCGGAAAATAAACTCTTCTGAGTAGAATTTAAGATTCATTTTTTTATGTGTATAAATTTAAGAGCAAGTTTCTTGTAAATCAATCGATCGATACGCAGCAGCGTCTGCTGGCGATCAAACGCCGATATTTTTGGATTTTAATTTTAAGGCGAAGTCGAACTTTTAATAACTACAATGTTGCTTAATATTTAAACGAAAGACTCTTTAAAAGATTCTCTTTATGTTCTATATTTATTTCATTACATTTTAATAAATAATTTGAAAAAAAGGCCGATAATTATCACCCAATTTAAAGTAAATATACAGTTGCGTGCACGAAAAGCACAAAAGTCGAATTGAGTTATGAACAAATTACAGTATATTTAATAAAAAGTTTGTATAACATTAATTAATTATATCAATCGGTTCAATGAGTTTTTTTATTCTACGGATTCAAACAGTTCAATGGTTAAGCCGATCGAACCAATGGGATATATTTCCCATTGGCCCGATTGAGTCCGTAGAATCAAAAAATAATTCCCATTGGTCCGTTTGATTTAATAGATTTATAAGCCCAATAGGAAAAGGAATCCCATCAGCCCGATTGATCGGTAACACCTAAATAACAATATAATTCTAGTGAGGTAAAAAAAAAGAAATTAAAATGTTGTGAATACCGTTTAAATACAAGTACGGACCAATCCGCTGCCCCCCCACTTTGCGTTACAGAAAGCGGCTGGAAATATTATAAAAATAGATTAAAACTGATATCTGGCGCGGGCTTGGCGATGTTTCGGTAAAAATATTGATTCACAGATACTTTCGGTATAAATGTTTTCAGTTATCTCGTCGGCTCTTAACTTCTTGCGAGTCGCTGCACAGAACACAATTTTAAGTGCAGTGAGTCGATGGCCTTGAGCTGCCAAGATATTTGGAAAGAATATTTGATTACTAATATGCTTAAATTAGTTATCATCAAGTGTTATCTATCTTCTATATATATAAAAGAAAGTCGTGTTAGTTACACTATTTATAACTCAAGATCGGTCGAACTGATTTAGCTGAAATCTGATGGGGAGGTAGCTTAGAACTAGGAGAAGGACATAGGAACTTTTTTTATCTTGTGTGCATTTTTTTTATTCCGCGCGGACTAAGTCGCGGGTAAAAGCTAGTTGGAAATAAGTGCTTAGACTATTTTTATCTTCTTCAATAAATGAGAATTTTACTAACTAATGATATGTTAGCGTATCTTTAAGAAATGAGAAAGAAGAGAAGTAAAATGTGAGTTAGACAAAATTAAAGATTTTCATTACATGTATCAATAGACAGGACAATATGAACATCATGGCGTTTTACCTGTAGGTACTTAGTAATTAATTTGTAATGTATTTCAAGTGGCTCTACGAAAATAATTATTTGGAAGTCTTTGTTTGTATAGTTCTCTCTTACGAGAAACATTTATCGTATTTCGATCTTCATATTGCAAAGTATAGACAAAACATAACCTTGAAATTTGACCTTGTCTATGTCGCCCCAAGGAAGATTCGAAATACTCGACCAGTCTTAAATGACCTCCCCTAAATGGAATTGTTCGAAACAATTTGTGTAGACGTTGAGGAAATAATCTATACATTGAGGGTCGTGTTGTATTTGCTATTCGTGCCCCACCCAAGTTTTCTCTGGAGCAATGCAAGAGGAAAATTCTAGCCATGGATATAAGTCATGTTATTATTGGTTTCATTTATTAAGCTATTATTATTAAGAGAATGATTATTAATATCTTAATTATGAAAATACTAGCTATTGCCCGGGACTCCGTCCGTGCTGAATAAGAAGTATCCTACGTGTTCTTCCAGACTATGTTCTAGATCTATGCTAAATTACAGCGAGATCCTTTTAGCCGTTTAAACCGTTAATTCCTTGACTTAAGGAAACTTAAGTTTGTAATGTTGGTAATGATGACGTTTTGATCCGAAGGAATCATTGTATAAACGTTGTAATTGTAAAAAGGAATTGAAATAAAAAAGAGGTTGGAATTCAAAATGACGTAGAAAACAGAATAGTGGAGACCAGACTGGCTGGAATTATTCCAAATAACACAACACAACATTCCATGAGTTGAATGCGATAAAATGCAAACACCACGTGGACATGTGGTCTCAAGGACAATGTATAACGATTAGTACTACTAGTTCTTCCATAATTGTCCATTGTACTTGATAGAACAGACGGAAAATATACTGTCACTAGCTGTCGCCCGCGACTACGTCCGCGCGCAGTTAAAAAAAAATGAAAAATAGATGTTGGCCGATTCTCAGACCTACTGAATATGCTTACAAAATTTCATGAGAATCGGTCAAGCCGTTTCGGAGGAGTACGGGAACGAAAACTGTGACACGAGAATTTTATATATTAGACTAGCTTTTACCTGCAACTCCGTCCGCGCGGAATAAAAAATAGAAAACGGGGTAAAAATTATCCTATGTCCATTTCCTGGTTCTAAGCTACCTGCCTACCAATTTTCAGTCAAATCGATTCAGCCGTTCTTGAGTTATAAATGGTGTAACTAACACAACTTTCTTTTATATATATAGATTAGCAACAGAGATTAAATGCTGCAATTTTTATTAACTGTGGATTTCTTAGACTAAAATCAACGATAATGGACAGGGATGACGATATGTTTTATACGGAGATTTTGGTCTCGGAAACCAACTGTAAGTAGTAGTCGCTAAAGGACACCTTTAGACGACTGTCAGTTAGATAACGCTAAGTATTTTATACGGAAAATGACTTTTCAGAAAAATATAAATGCAGTTCGGGAAAAGAAACATAACAAGCTTAGTTGGTATTCTCTGTTGCGAGGATTACATATAGAAAGTGTAGTGATACAAAACAAATACATTTCTAAGCAATGTATAATCAAAGATGATGATGATGATGATGATGATATGATGATTATGTTTGATACACTCCGATCCTAAGAGGGACACGAATTAAATTCTCCGACAGTCCATTTTCTTTTGGACAATGTGGTAATCTAATGAATAAATTCATGGTTAGACAAAGGGATACAGAGTTCTCGAATGTAATTAAGTACTTGTACAAGTCGGCACATTTTTCCTCGTTTCGGTAATCCCTAATGCTGGATCGTAACGATAAATATCGGCCTCAGAGTCGGGGTGAATTACCCCGAATCAGAAATAAAACAGTCCCCTTGGGGTACATCATGACCTATTTCTTTTAAATTCGATATTTTTGGAACCAGTTATAGTTGACCTCTGAAGGATTTGCCTAGTTTCAAATGAACTGGCATAAATTATTTACTATTTTTTTTCAAGCGAGCAAGTGGCCATAAACATCCGCAATTGCAGATTCGTTGCCTACCTTTAATCAAAGCTGGAGGAGACACACAGAAAGAGATTTTTTTTCCATTCCTTTGCGTCTCCTCCTCCGTCTAAACCACTTGGATGGAGGGTGGGAATTAGGCCTACGTCACGCACACATATCAGACGCAACGTGAAATGTCTTCCATTTCAAGTCTGTTTTGTGTGGTCGTGGTTTTGCCCTGGTAGAGCCTTCCGATTCGTGCAAAAGATGTTGTTGCTGACGTTTGTCATTTGTTACCGTTACCGTCTGCCGTTAAACAGGGTAGTTACTAGTAGTATTACTAATAATATAAAACCGAAAATTTGGATGGATGTGCTTACTGTGTTTCTCAAGAATGGCTATAATCTGAATATCTGAATAAAATTTGGAACAGATAATGGTTAGGTACTTATCTCAGCATTTTTTTTATTCTACGCGGACAAAATCGTAGACAACAGTTAGTATTGAATAATTCAAAAAGACGTACAATCATCTTGCAAAGCAATCACATCTACGAATAAATGTCTGACGAGAATCATAAAGAAATGTATCTCAATGGCCTTTCACAGCGGTGGGTAGTTGGAAATTTTATTTCTAGACTGTGAATCTACCGCAAGAGCAATCTCGAGCGCTGAGTGGCTTGAGGGGATCGTCTTTATGACGTCACTCGATATGAAACTACCTACATGCGGTGAGTCACAGTCAAACGACGCGTAGATTATATTTGCACAGTTCCAACGACTTGACCGATTTTTATAAAGAACTTTTTATTAAGAACTTTAAGAAGAAGAAGAAATAAAGAAGAATACTTGCATTATGTTTTATAGGTTCCTTTTAAAGTTGCTAATCTTATTCCGCTTCTCTAATGCCCTTCATACACAACAGACAACTTAAATCTTTGAAACCCAACGATTTTAGTCGCTAAGCGACTTATACAATATTGTCATAGGGCCTCGTAAATCTTTTTTTTCTTTCGTCAAAAGCCAGTCGCTCGCAACATGTTTTTCAAGATCATTTTCAAGATGGCGGACGAAACCTATACAGTTGACATGTAGTCGCAAAACTTGTACGGATCGAATAGACGACTGACGTCGACGATTGAACGATGTATGATGGACCTTCGCGCAACAGGTGGCTTTATCGAACGGTTTCCCTCTATGTGTGTATTTTGAGTGTATGTGTAATTCGCGTCTGTACAGTGTACGTATACACAAATACACAGGAGGGCGTTTGGTTTTCGTTTGAATTACTTTGAAAAGCGTTGAATGTTGTTTTCGTTTTGTTTGAATTTTTACGTAAAACTTCGTAATTGCGTTGCGTTTGTTATGTTTTTAATTCGCTGTTCAAAAATAAATCTTTTAATTAGTGTGACGTACAATAAATAATATAAAAAGCTTTAGTATGTGGGTCACATAGTACGTAATTCTGAAAATTAATTCGTGGAAAGCCTCGCTAACGACGCGGGTAAACAAACGTTGTTTGTCTCCGTTTTAATTACCCGCTTCGAGGGTGCGGTGACGTGTAGGATGACGGCACTTTTTTTTAATATATTTGAAAAAAAAACAAATGCTAAATTATCTATGTCGTAAATTCAAGTGACCTGTGATATATACTCGTAGTGTACTGAAAAATCTATGCCGTCAACTCGTTTGTCTCCACTAAAGGGTTTGAGCCTTTCCAAAAGGGTGGTAAGGCTTTACCACTAACTTGGCAGAATAGCAGATATCTTGTTTTCATTTCTAGTCTATCTAGCCGCCTCTTTATAATGAATATATATGAATTATATAATTCATAAAGATTTTATATAATTGACTAAGTTATTGTTAATTGTTAAAAGAGATGTAATGGAGCGGTAAGTTACGAAAGAAAAAAAGTTTTGAAAGATTTTAATTAACCCTCGAATAACGTACGTAATAGAGTTCCTTTTATTCACTTAAAAGTTAGCAAGGCCCATAGAAATGCGCAAATTATTACTTTGCGCATTTCTATGGATAGTAATTATTCTACGATGTCGTAATTTTAGTGAACATTTGAACTTTTGTTTAATTTTTTAAAATGAAATCCGACACAGAAGTTCTTTACATCTTACTAACATTATAAATGCGAATTTTAAGATGGATTTCTGGATGGATGTTTTAAGGTATCTTCGGAACTGCGCAATGGATCTTGATGCAATTTGACACAGATGTAGAACTTAGTATGGAACACATAGACTACTTATTACGTTTTTTTTTAATTCCACGCGGACGGATTCGCAGGTTACAGCTAGTTACAACTAATAGAGCTCGTACTGACTCACCAAGAGGTCAATTCAATTTATCAATTACGAATTAAAAGGTTGTTCATAGCACTTAATAATACATTAAAAAGTATGTGTTGATAAATTAATATAGATTATTTTATAATTATTTCTATACTTAAATATAGTTTTAAAGCAGTTGAAAAAATTCTGTATAAGACATTCTTAAACGGTTATGTAAGGTTCTTTTTTAACTTTTGAAGAAAAAAAAATTGCATCGTTTATTAATTTGCAGATTTTATTTATTTATTAGCGATTTAATTATGTATTTAACTATGTAATAAAATATATAGATTATTTATTCCTTTGTTTTCCTCCATTTTTATTTTATTTAAACGGGGCAAGCGAATAAGAGGTCACTTGCATTTTCCGAAATTACGAACACAATGCAAGAGGATATTTCTCCTTCCTATGCGTCCCCTTCTCCAACAACCCAATCCCCCTTCCTACCATTTCGGCTGGCCAATTCGTGGAACAGATATTATTGTTACTGGTGTATACCATTGTTAAAAATTTATGGCTATGGTTTATACGTATTGCTAAATAGAATATAATCTTTAATCCTATAAACCCATTGTACAATTCGTAAACTAATCTGCCGTCTGTCGGACAAAAAGGAACTGCGGAACAAAAACTTGTAGTCACCGACAGTTTAATCCTTCGTGAACATGGTTACGTCTGTCTAGTTACGTAAAACTTAATGTTAGAGATATTTTTATAATCCGATATAATGCGAATCGTCTAAAAAAAAGAATGATTTATTATCGAATATTTACGTGAAAAAAATAAAACTACTAGATATTATAGCCCGCGACTCCGTGCGCGCAAAAATAAAGAAAAAATGACTAACTTATGTACTCTTGCGGGCGAGATTCGTTTAGCAGTTCTTTAGGATTCGATGGATTTCTATATTCTTTTTTTTACTAATTTCAACGTAAATCTTATTAATAAAAGACAAGTTGTACGTATGTATTTTTAACCGACTTTAAAAAGTAGGAGGTTTTCAATTACATTGGTATTTTTTATATGTGTATGTACACCGATTATGCTGAGATTTATGATCCGATTTACGTGATTCTTCTTTAGTTTGACGCAGAATAGAAACCATTTGGTTTCAATCTTTTCAAAATTAAAAACTATCCAGAAATTTTGGAGTTATTCTTAAAAAAGAGTTTCCAAGTCGATTAAAAATAAGACAATTTTTCAGTCTTGGATTACATAAAAATACTGTATGAAATAATTGTAGCTCTTTAAATGTGCTAAATAAAAATTCATAATGGCATATCTATCTTCTATAGTTTTCTTAAGATAGCCATTTTTATTGATTACACTTCAATTTACTTTTCTAAAAACACAAGCCGTTCTCTACAGGTTTGATCATAGCTGTCATTTACCAAAGAGTATCTCTCCACAGAGTACACAACACATCCCAGCACTTTATGTGAAATCAACATAAGTTTTTATTTCTCCAAATTAAAGGTATTTTATTCTATTAATTTGAACTGTCACTCCCTTGCTACAAATACCAAACAGTTATTACACAGTGGGGTTTAGTTCAAATTGAATATATTAATAAATAGATTTCAATAATTCACCTCGATGGGTTAAATTAACCAAACAATTCTAATTATATACATCGATGTGCCAGATTTATCCATATTCTTGTCACGATGACCCTCTTGAAACTCCGTCTCTTTCAAATTCAATACAATTCAAATTTACCATCTCTTTCATTCAACCCTCGTCAGAACATCACTTCAGTTTGATTTGGAGAGTTTTTACTGTTATAAATATAGCTTGGGATTATTTTCTGTATTGTTTCGTCAGGATTTGCCTTTCAAAGCATTTCTTAACACTTGACGAAATATCACAATAGCTTGTTCAGACAATCTTTGTGCCACTAATGAAGGAATGATGAGCATAAAAACAGTAAATTATAAAAAAAAAACAAAAGCGAGTGCCAGCATTTGTGGAGACAATTCAAGACTGTCTTCTTATCAATAATGGTGTTGTATAAAAAAGTTATTTAAAAATCTACTAGTCTTCTAATTATTAAAAAAAAAAAACAAAATAATGGGACCAATCTGCAAGCACTTCCTTTCGATTAAAAGAATTTTTATCAAAATCGGACAACCAGGGGCGGATTTCTCGGTAACACACATAAAAAAACAGTCGAATTAATAACCTCCTCCTTTTTGAAGTCGGCTAAAAAGTAAACGTTATTGAAGTAACAAAGTGTTAATTTTCTTTCAAATCTCTGCTTACCCAGTTCAAGCATTGATATGAGTTTTAATTCTTAAAAATGTTTCAGAAAGGTTATGTTTCTTGCACATAAAGAATCCTGGTACTCATTGACTCAAATTTTAAATCACAAAACCAAAAAACTTATTTTTTTTTCTTAACATTGGTGACTCTGTCTACACTAGAAGCTAGAAGGTAACCAAACACTATAGACATGGCTTTCTTTATTCCCTTTTCCCTTTTAAGTATAAACATTTGTCACAATTCGATTTAACTTTTGCAAGTCACCGATAATATGATGTTAACAGCTTTTTGATTCGAACTCGCGCAAGTCATCGACACGGGAACGAATGTAGGAAGGAAGGCATTTAGCGTTACATTTCCCCTGGACGGAGTTTGATGGATGGATGGGCATTGGAGTACATAATAATCGTCATTAGGCAAGCCGAAATTTAAACGGCTTGCTCGGCGATACTGAAGTAACAAATGGTTTCCACAAGGTTCTATCCTAGGACCATTTTACACGTTTACAACTGAATTTCAAAACCAAACATTTAACTATGAAATAATAGTACTTGTTACATAGCTTTTAATTCAAACGAATATTTTAAAACAGTAGATGTTAAATTAATTGCTTTGTATTAATACATATTTTACTTGGTGTCAATTTCAACTAAATCAATTACATATAATCAAAATATAAAGCTGTGTACTGATCGACGTTACGAGGTTACATGTTTATGAGGTTACACGACGAGCATACATGCAGTAAGTACGTAGTGTTATGAAGTAACCAGCGAACAATGAGCCGCTCAATAAGTATGAATACCTCATCACATTAAACCTCGTAACGTCGGTCAGTCCCAGCTTAATTCTACCGGTCTATCCTCGGCGGTATTTCCGAACCAATACGACTAATAATCCTTCAAGAAGCATACCATTTCTTTAAAGGCTGGCAACGCATCTGCAGTTCTTAGTGTTGCGGATGTCCATGGGTGTTGTTGATCACATCGATATTCTCACCGTTTGATTGCTCCGAATTGATTGATACTCTGTCTGGTTCCAGACCATGCATCTACATTTGTAATATTTTACTATTACATGGTTTGTGACTGTGTCAGTATAATCTAGACTGTCCACATTAAGCGTAACTTATCGTAACTTACGTAAGTGCTCCTTTTTTTGTTTGTGAAATTACTAAGTTAATTTTGCTTCCAACCTCATCTTCTAATATATAAAATTCTCGTGTCACAGTTTTCGTCACCGTACTCCTCCGAAACGGCTTGACCGATTCTCATGAAATTTTGTGAGCATATTCAGTAGGTCTGAGAATCGGCCAACATCTATTTTTCGTTTTTTTTTTAACTGCGCGCGGACGGAGTTGCGGGCGACAGCTAGTCTTATAAAATATTCTCGTGTCGCGGTGTTTATGGTTAAACTCCTCCGAAACGGCTTGACAGATTCTCATGAAATTTTGTGAGCATATTGGGTAGGTCTGAGAATCGGGCAACATCTATTTTTCATACCTATTAAGTTTTTTTTAACTGCGCGCGGACGGAGTTGCGGGCGACAATTAGTATTTTATAATAGTCTAAAAAATGTCCTATATTCTTGTTCTTTATTAAAGTATAGAAAAAACATTGCAGATAAATTAATTAAATAAAGTAATATGAAAGTTTACATAGTGTCATAAATAAGGTAGTTGTGACGTATCGCGTGTCCGATAGCGTGTATGATGCATCGCTCTTCGCTAATGCACTTTGTTAATGTTATATTAAACTTTTTATATGACAAGATAAATCGTTTTAAAAAATTTAATAGAATAAAGTAAAATTTAAGATTTTCTAAGCTAAGTTTCATAGTAGAAGTAAGCATCGATGTACAAGGACTTCAGTATAAATAGCTTTCAGCAGTAAACACTAAGTTCTGTATACGATGAACATGATGCCGATATGTTAGTCTGTGAAGAGGCAAAATTATACAATTCCTATGGGGAAAAGAACATCGTATTCCATAATTTTCTATTAGTTAAAATTCAATCTTACTTACGTCAAATTGATACAGAATTACAGCCGTTTCTTCTACTAATCTTTCCATTTACGATGGTCCTTTAGGTTTGATATTTATGCAAATGTAAATATATTTATTTATCATCAAATAAAATATTAAAACAACGATCAAGTTAACCTTTTTAATGCTATTTCAGAATGAGGGCAAATTGTCGACGTTAATTGGTCCAAATGCGATTTGCGTTCGTTTCAGCGCCTTCGTAATTCAGTTTTATCAACACTGTTTCCTACGTCACGGGTGCTCTTTGAAACGAATTGAGTTTTCCATTATCTTCGCATCAGAAAACAAGGGTTAACATTGTTTCTATATTAGAACTAATGTATTAAACATGCAAATGCACCAGTCTCGGAGTTGCAGAAAACCAAGCCTTTGTCTAGGCTTGGTTTTCTGTAACCAGTGTTTGGTAACTAGGAACCTAATTAGTTAGTTGTAGGGGCAGCATACAGAAAGTTTCAAGCAGTCAGCAGTGATGGCTTCTATTTCGCAGCAGTAAATGGGCTCCAGATTTTTATCGATAAAAATGCTAACGACTTTTTACTGATTGATTGAAACTCCGTGTGCTTGCCTGTTATTCGCTATTTTCCGATTTTTGAATCAGAGAGTAAGTTCGATATATTACTTGGAAACTTGTGGTATTTTGTGGTTACCAGATAAGAGAGCGCGGATTTTGGATTGCTTCGTTTGACACTAGTGACTCTTATGTTTAAACAATGGATCTTGGTTTTGGTCTTTTATCGTTCTATCAATAGTGTATACATAATATGGGAAGAGAGCTAAATCGAGTCATCAAGCTAATAAATTTATAAAGAGTGTTGAAATAAGTTAGCAATTTTCTTTATTGATTTTCACTTCACTCTAAAAGACCCTCAAAGTTTCAACCATATAGGAAAAGATACCGCATAGGCTCTGCATATTGTTAACTAAACTAAGAGGTAGCTTTTAACAAAAAAAAGTAAAAATCATCAATTTGTTACTTTGGCCCTTATACATAGGCCATCAATTTACAGATGTTAAGGGTGCCTACACCTCGCGTGTTCTCAAAATATCAATTTTGTTTTGTTTATTTCAATTAAAGTTGATCACCGCTGTGTTTCGAAGATTAATTTGAAATTAACACAAAAGAATTTGGAGCTGTCATTTTGTTCATTAGTTACAAAATCACTATTACAAAACAATTTTGACAAATTAATATTCGTCAAAATCGTCGAGTTCCTTGATTAGTAGATAGATGTGGGGACCATGATTTTACTTTGTTATCTTAATAATATTATAAATGCGAACGTTTAGATGGATGTTTGTTAGAAGGAATCTCGATGTTTGGCATATAACATATTCTGGAAGAACATGTAGGCTACTAATTAAGTTTTATTTTTAATTCCGCGCACGTATTCGTGGGCGACAGCTAGTAGTTTATACGAAATAATAAGAAAAATTGAATTGCAAATTAAAGTGAACGAATGCTTTTTCTACAGAAATAATTTTCACAATAATATCGAATATACATATTACACTACTGTTTAAAGTTCATTCATTGTAAAGAAAACCTTATGGAAATAAAAATAAAAACTATTTTTCTTAAGTATCTAGATTAATGCGGTGTTTATTTTAGTCATAATCCTAAATTTTGGTTACACTTTTACAAAAAATATCATACATCATTCAGAAAGAAAAATATTGCAGTAAAATAGTCTCTTTAAATACTTCTCGGTACTTAATTTTAATTATAAATAGCGGTAAACTTGAAATCTGAAGTAATTTATGTGTATAAATTAGCAAAGGTTTTATCCCCCCAGGGTGGTAAGCCCCTCTGACGTCACAATCTCATTTAAAGGTGAAACGCCCGCTGGAACTTTTTAATTTCCTACGAATGAATTATTTTTCGTACATGTGGAAATTCACATTAAAGTTGAATCGAGTAATTTAAATATAAGAAAAGGTCTTTCATTTTTATTTTGTTCTTTTCTCGCTGAATATATTTGAGTTTATTAACTTTCTTCGTTTGAAGCATTGTTAGATTCCATTGTGAAAATATTCGTAAAACACGATTTGTTAAAAAAGATAGATATATGCTATCGTGGACTTTTATTTAGCACATTTAAAGAGTTACAATTCGTCCATACATCATTTTTATGTAGGTCCTATATTTTAGCCTACGTAAGCGCTGACAACAAAAATGTCCCTAATTTTCGCAACAAATTTTGAAGCTAAATTCAAAATCTACTAGTCTTCTAGTTGTTTAAAAAAAAAATGGGACCCATCTGTAAGCACTTCCTTTGGATTAAAATATTTTTTTTATCAAAATCGGACCACCAGGGGCGGAGCATCGCGGTAACACACATAAAAAAAAAATACAGTCGAATTGATCCAGTCCTTCTTTTTGAAGTCGGCTAAAAACCAAATAACACGATTGATAAGGTCTACAGTGGTTTTGTTGCCCTAGATATGAAAATGATTTTGGGTCCATTTTTGCACACAATTCATAAAACTATCAATGATTTTGTTAATTTTAGCTCTGATTTTTTTTTAAATCTTTATATTCATTTTACATTACAAAAATAAAAAAAACGAGAAATAAAATAACAGAAATTATTTATAATGTCAGTAATATTTTGAGCAATTAGCAAATATCAAAATAAAAAAAGAGGAAAATGTCGAAAATACATTTTATATTTCCACAAAACGCCTTTTATGAGCTTTTCGTTTATACTTTTTCAAGGGACAATTTCTTTTCAAAGACCAGCAGTAATCTGCCATCATGTGACAATCACGAAAATACGAACGCATTGAGAACTTTCATGAATATATTTGTAATCTGTGCAATTGAAAACGTAAAAATTGGCGATAATATCCAGAGCAAAAAAAAAACTTTTTTTTTGTAGAGCTGTGTAGTAGATGTAAGGATGACACTCAGGGGAAGCATACCAATCGAATGACATCTCAAAGGTCAAAATAGGTTCAGTCGTTAAGGCTCTAGTTGGTCTACAAAGGTGTGCAAAAATTACCCTCCTGAATCAGTCAAGTATAACATCCTATATATCGTCACTCTCCTTGCCATTGAATAACCAGAACCAGCGATGCATTCTTTTCGCTGCAATTGTAGCTGTACACGAGCCTCAGTTTTGACGATAAAAATGCTACCGGTTTCTTACTGATTCAAGCTGTTCGTGTATATAACCCTTATCTGTTATTTTGTAATTTTTGAATCAGAGAACTGTGGTAATCCTACCTACACTGAGTCGACTTATATGGCTAATTTCAGGAACCGTTAGCCATGAGTTTAGAAAGGAAATTCAAGTCTTGGTCGTTGTTTATCTTATAACGGACTATCCCAATACTTCCAGAAACAATGTAGTCCCTAGTTCTTTCGTGTTCCTATCGCTTAGCTGCGAGTAATTGTGGCCAGGCGTGACAAGGAACGGCAATCGTTACAATGGAATAATGGCCAGTTGCCCACATCGCCTTGATTAACTGTCTATATCCACTAGGAATATATATTGCGTAGTTTCGCGTTTCGTAAGCGTGAGTTGAGTAAGTGCAGATGTGGGTAGTTATTAATAATTAGGACGGAATTATTTATAAACATTTTTGGTTAGTTTAATATATTTCGTCAATATGCTATTGATGATGCCATGAAAGGTTAGAATCTTAGAAATAATATCTTAAACAAGAAATTTAGTTTCACTATCTTACTAATATTATAAATGCGAATGTTTATAGAACATCATAGATGGATGGATGAATGTTTATTTGAAGGTATGTCATGAACAGCTCAACGGATCTTGATGAAATTTGGCACATATGTAGAACATAGTCTGGAAGAACATATAGGCTACTTTTAACGGTTTTTTTTTAAATTCCGCGCGAGCGACAGCTAGTTTATTATAAATCGACAAGGATGTTTTTAGGTTTAGTTTTTTAACAGTACTCACCGCGACAGCAGCGCCTCTTTCATGTGCTCCTACCCTTGTTAGACTACATAGTGGCCTTGGACTTTAGTGCCTCTTGTTTTGACACATACTGTCATCTCATACGTTCCCTTTGACAAAACAGAGGTTACTACAATTTAGAGCAGTTGAAATCCACAATTAATCACAGTAATTATTGAAATTAGTAATCAAATCCACAGATTGAATTGTTACAAACACCTAGAAATAATTACACGATCTAACAGTTTAATAATTATGATCTAATCTAAAATCTAAATATCACTAAGTGTATAAATTTAACGCCTTAAAATCCGTAAAATTAGTTTTAAACAATAATCAAACATTTTAATTGCATACCTTAAAACAACAACGCATTATCTATTCACACAATAAATTAAGTAATTCTGAAAATTAATATGAACAGTTACAAATCTGTCAACAAAATCGTTCATTAGTTTTTAAGACTTGTCAGATGACAAATCCCGCCGAGTCTCATTTGACAGCTGTCACGCGTCTTTCAAAAGAGCTTCTTTGGCGGGAACTCAACCGCGGCCAATCAGAGGCGACGAAACATATGTCATCGTGTGACGCAGAATTATAAAAAAAAAATTTGCTCTACGTCTATTTAAAGCTATGAAAAAAGCTTTCATTTATTTTGTTTTTTATTTATGATATAGATTTTTTTTACTTTTTTTTGTTGTATTTTTTTGAATGTTGTATGTTTTTAATAATTCCAAATTGTACCATCATATGGAATGTTTTTTTTTAAATAATAATCGACTAGCTATTTGAATTATATTTGAACGTAACAATCGTAGTAATCGTTTTTAAAATAAATTCTTTCTACCTTACTCATTGCAAATCTTGTTTGTGTTATCCTGCGTTTCAAATGCAATATTTTTATCCTTTTCAATATGTTTGTGTAATTTCAACAATAGATATCTATAATAAATAAAACTATATAGAAATCAATCTTGTTTATGTTGATTAATAAACAGAAATAAACAAATAATAGTTCATAGAATAACAGATGTAGAAATTAATTTCATTCCGTATGTCCATCAGTTTGTATATTTGTTCCTCAAAATCAACGTTGTATTCGAAACTGCAACATTGAAGCGTGCTTTTGTCTCTCGTTCTATTCTCGTATTGACATCCCTTTCGTTCTCTTTTGAAAGACAGAGACAACAATATATGTCAACACAAATGTCATCGCAATGAGATTTCGCGGTAAATCGTGTATGTATACAGTTTGAATATTCATTGCGTCGATTATTTGCCAAATTCTAATTATACAAGCTGTAATTTCTAATAAATTTTCATATATTGGATAGATTTCGCTACGTGTTAAAATCTAATTACAATTATAAGCTTAAAATATGTAAAAAATCGCACGTCAAATACCACGCATGGCGGCCATTAAGATTGTTCAATTTCTTTAGTTATTTTGTTAAAAAAGAGAGAGAGATAGACACAAAGACAGAGAGAGATAGAGATAGAAATTAATATAAACCTTTTAATGTAAGAAAATTATTTGATTTACGATTTTTAGTGAAAAATATGCAAATTATTTATGGTCAAAACATTTATGCATTTTGTAGTCATTTACATGCCCGTGTTAAAAAAAATCTTTTTGACTATCAATCCTACACCTTTGCTATAAGGTTCAAATTCGTAAAAAACTGTTTGTTTAGAACATTTTTGTTCGCCAGTGGTTTAATAACAGCTAATGACTATCATGTTGGGAGTTTTTTTTGTCCCTGTCACTTCTGACACGTGCGAGAGTGATGGATGTTAACAAATTTGTCTCTGGAATTCTTTGTGGTTCGGTTGTTACTATTTTTAGTGGCCAACGGATATGTTTCCGTTTACCACCTGGCTTTTAGTAGTTACACTGTTTTTTTTAGATTTAATGAAACTTTTTGAACACTGTTTGTGAACTGTGAAATAAAAGTTTTTGATTTTTGAATGAAGCAAGCTTTCAGAATTAGGTGCTAATTTGACCAATTCTTTGTATATAGCAAGTCTTTGAAAAAAAAAAATGGTCAATAAATAAAGATAACTAAATTAGTCGCTATATATTAGTCAATTTACAGATCTACTCGTATAAATGCGAATGTTTAGATGGATGTTTGTTTGAAGGTATCTTTGGAACGGCTCAACGGATCTAGATGAAATTTTGCCCAGACGTAGAACATATTCTGGAAGAACACATAGGCTAATTTTTTTTTTTTTTAATTCCGCGTGGACAGAGTAGCGAGCGACAACTAATAAAAGATAAATACAAAAAACCGTCTATTTATGTTCCAGTTAATCGATAGAGATCTCGCTAGAGGAGAGAAAATAACTTTATTTTATACGTTAAAATGACACATCCATGACATGCAGAAATATCCATATACCATGTCATTGTTACGTAGCCTTTATATGAGTGAGTATAATCTAGGACATTGTCAGACCCTGCCTAACCACACCCAAATTACTAAGCCAAACATTTCCCACGGGTACCTCTCTAGTCGATTCGATTTTCTATGGATTCAATGTCTATGCAATACTCTAGATGTTTGAAGAGTATTACAATGTTTAGAACTGGCAAAAAATAAATGATTAATATTTATTTTTGTTTTTTTTTTTTTATAATTTTGCTATGTATCAGTTGGTATATCTACCTATATATGGATTTAAATAAAACGTTATTGTTCTAAAATAATTATTTTCCCAAAATTTCCTTAACCTTATATATAAAATTCTCGTGTCACAATGTTTGTTACCATATTCCTCCGAAACGGCTTTAGCGATTTTTATGAAATTTTATATGCATATTCAGTAGGTCAGAGAATAGGCTACAATCTATATTTCATACCCCTATTAAGTTTTTTTTTAACTGCGCATAGACGGAGTCGCGAGCTGCAGCTAGTATTATAAATGTAATTATAATAAAAAAATGTTTGTATGTAACGTCATCACATATCTTAAGAGGGTGCAATATATACTGAGAGCCACTTCTGTCAAAGTGTGTCACTGTCTGAAGTTCTCACTTACTATGTTATTATTATATGTGATTCTTAATGTTAGTGTAAATACAGTGTACTGACCTTTACTTATCAATATAAACATTACCTTAGATCATAAGAAATTCTATAATCTATTCCTCTATAAATGAAACTTATTGTCAAAACTTACTAATATTATAAATGCTAAGTTTAGATCGATGGATGTTCGTTTGAAGATATCTCCGGAATGGCTCAACGGATCTTGATGAAATTTGGTATAAATGTTGAACATATTTTGGAAGAACACATAGCTTATTAAGTTTTTTTTTAATTCCGCGCGGACATCAGTAGTAAGCTTATAAACGTGGTATATTGAAGTTTATTATTTTAATTTCAACGTACCTTAGGATAGTCATTATCTTTAATTTTAATCTTATCTCCGTCCTCTTTTAATCATAACTAAATGAAAAGAAGAAGGGAAAAGTTTTAAAATAACCATTTGCAATTATTAACGCGTGTCGGAGACCTAATTTTAGTCCACGTTCCCTTTCCGCCTTTTTGTAATAAGGAAATATTTGGAAGGGAAAGTAGATTCGGCGGAGGAGAGAACACATGGGTCTTCTTCTCCGTCGATTAAAGGTAGGCAATGCATCTGCAATTGCTGATATCTATGGGCAGCGGTCGCTTCTCTATTTTGGCGAATTCAGGTGGCCGTTTACTCTTTTGCCACCTTATAATATAAAAATATAAAAAAGACATATAATTTAAAAAAAAAAAAAACGATTAACAAAGTTTTACACAGAATTTTAAAATACGAACGGCTAAAATGGCCAAAGCCTTTCAAGTGCTCAAGGTTTGGGAAAAATTGCGAAAATTGTATTTCAATTTTTTATAAAACATTTTATCGTTTCAGAATTCGTCATTATGTTAAATGCGTCTATATCTATACAAAGCGAAGTGCTTCCGTCCATCCGGTTTTGTGTGAGCGCACCCTAACATTAGGCCGCACCCAGACGCACCCACGATCGTGTAGCATTTAATAATGTTTTTTTTATTATCACTGAATTAATTGTTCTACATTAACTGTCTGTTAAATGTATGAAAATTTGTAGGAATATTTTTTTATCGTCCGTAAGGAACATAAAAAAAATAGTATGTTTAAAAATCTATTAATCGTAATATATTTAATTACATTTTTTATTAAAATACTAACTGTCACCCGTGACTCCGTCCGCGCGGATTAAAGAAAAACTTAATAAAGTAGCATATGTGTTCTTCTAGTTCTAGACTATGTTTAAATCTCTGCCAAATTTCATCAAGATCCGTTGAGTCAAATAAACATCCATCCATCCATCTATAATATTAGTAAGATACGCCCTAAATACCTTTACATTATAAAATTCACACTTAACATTACTAAAACGTCAAAGCTAAAACTTTTAACATTCGTTTTAAGAAGAAAATAGTTTGTAATACTTGAATGTATGGCGTCAACTATCGGAGTACATTCGAACTTCACGAAACTTCAATATAAGTTTGAATCCATTTATTACGGTGTAGGACAGGTTCGGTTCTAACTTTAATGTCTATAGTTTGACAGTTCAATTGTGTTCTTATAATACGATAGGCTTATCTGGCCCGGTGAGAGAGGCGCTGCTATCGCGGTAAAATATGTCAGTAAAAGCTACATAGACAAAGTGACATTAAAAAAAGACAGCTAAAGTACCAGAACTAGCTCAAAAGTCATTTAGACTTAAAACTGAGCTGCGGCGCAGCAACTAGATTGGCAGGTCACGAGATACACTATAACTAAGCGAGCCATCAGATGAGTCAAAGAGCAACCAGTCATGCGCTCGCCGCTAGTGTATCGTGAAAAGAGACCGTGCTCCTTTTATACTGCCCGGTGACTCGCAAATCGCTGCTTGGAACGCATATCATTACTCTGTGCGGGTACAAATTGAGCTGAGCCATGAACCGGTTCACTGATCTACATCACACATTCGAAAGAGCTGATGTTCTGATCAATTAGTTGTTACCAATGACTAGTACAAGAAAGATCTTGTGACACATTTTTAACAAGGGCGCTAGTGAGCTTTCATAATATAGTTTAATTATTGCTCACCGGGTCAGATAAATCTATACTTCTATTTCACTTTAACATATGTCAAACGCAAACGATTGTGACGTAATGGATTTTGTTTTTTTAACCCGACTGACTAAGGAGGTTTTGCTCTTGCTTTTTTTTGGGTAAGTGCATTCGTCTAAGTTTAATTGAAGTCTGATTGATTTCAAGTTGTTGTTGGCGTTTGCAGTGGACTGTATTGTTCGGTTACATTAAGGTTACATTGAGGTTACAATGAAACACGCAGTTTTTGTCTTCGGAGGTCAGCGGCGCAAGGGGGATCTTCTTCTGTCTTCGGAGGCCCGGTTGGATCCCCGGTTGGATCCCACTCGACGCCGGATTTGTCCGTCTTATATACTCTCCGGCGCCGAGTGAAAGGTTCAAGGTTGGACAGAGAAGGATGCCCCCCCCTGCGCATGATTCTCCCCATTTATTTTACTTATTTACCTTATATACAACATTTTCTATTATACACTTATCAATTTACATATCCTTTTTCCATTTACCATACTTTTACATTGTTCGTACAAGACATATTCGATTTATACGCGAAATGCCATCGTTAATCACCTTCCCCGCCTCCACCGAGGGGGGAAGTATAAATATCGAGCGCCCCCCCGCATTCGCCTTTATTTTCATCCTGGGGCTCGATCCATAAACATTTACATGAAATACACTTTACTATTGTTATTTTTTACTACATAATCTACGGAATAACATAAAAACATATTTAAAAAAGTATATCCTTAACCTAGTCAATTTCAAAATGATATTACGTAACTTAACAATTAAATTATAATTTTAACTTAAATATATTTTTCTAAGTATCTAAATATGTACACATTCATCTTTTACTATTCGATTATGCAATTATACGACTCTTAATAACTATTACATTTACATTTTTACAACTTGCTTTCATAATGATGCTTAAACCCTCTTATGCGATTAGACCCCCGTGGGCCGCAGGGTCCATTTTACGCTGTCGTGCACATCCTCCCGCCGTCGCCGAACCGCGATCCCGTTGGCAGCACGACGAGTTTCTTCGTAGGCCGGCGCAGTACGTGCCCGTTGCTCGTGGTGACGTCGACGACGCGCACCTCTCCGTCGGCGCCCGGGTACAGGCGGGTCACCCGGCCTCGCGGCCAGGTGTTGCGAGGCAGGTTGGAGTCGCAGATGATTACGACATCGCCCAGTTGAGGGGCGACGCCGCCGGAGCCATAGGGCTCCCGCCGGTGACGGAGCAAGGGCAGGCACTCCCTCACCCATCGGCGCCAGAAGTCATCTGCGAGGGCCTGGGCGCGCCTCCACAGCTGCCGGGCAGACACATCGCTGCTGGTGAAGTGGCCCGGCACAGGCGCGTGGCAGTTCGGGCCGATGAGGATGTGGTTGGGTGTGATGGCAGCCTCATCTGTCGAATGTACAGGGACATGGGTTAGCGGACGTGAATTTACTGTATTTTCAACTTCCACTAATAACGTACACAATGTTTCTTCCCGAGGATACTTTTCTTTTAATACGTTATATAACGCCTCCTTCACGGAGCGCACCAGGCGCTCCCATGCACCTCCCATGAAGGGTGCTGACGGCGGTATATATTTCCATGTGATGCGACGACAATTTACTTCATTTTCTAGAGCTTCTTGAGCGGCCTCTGCTAGTTCCTTATTCGCCGCTTTAAAACAGGTCGCGTTGTCGCTCCAGATCTCTTTGGGGAACCCTCTCCGGGCAAGGAATCTTCGTAGCGCTGAAATAGCCGCATCCGCGCTTAATGAGCTCACGACTTCGATGTGAATGGCTCTTGAGGTTAGACATGTAAATAACGCCCCGTATCGCTTTTCTCTATGTCTCGCCACAGTTACTTCTATCGGTCCAAAATAATCCTCCTGGACATGCCACAATAATAGAGTCTTCTCTGTATTCTTTCCTCCTAGGCTTACTGTGGTTGCCGGTATTCTACTTAAATTTTCTGTTAAATTTTCCGTTAAGTTTTCTGTTAAGTTTTGAGTTAAATTTTCTACAATTTTGAGTTCATTTGACGTCCATCCATCCAATACGAAGCCTGCCTTCTTATGTATAAAATCTACTTGTTTTGCAATCCTTTCTGCTTCTTCGAGGGTCCCGAAACTTTGCAAATAATCGTCCATATAGTGGTTGTTCTTTATAGCTGCCGCTGCCTCTGGGTATTCTTTTGAATATTCTTGTGCGTTCTTATTTTTGATGTAGAGTGCCGTGCAAAGTGACGACGTCGCTCCGAAGATTAAGGAAGTCATCCTTAATTCCTCCGTTTCGTTCTTGCGCCGCTGACCTCTCCACAGGAAACGCAGTGCGTCCCTGTCTTCGTTCCTTACTTTTATCTGCATAAACATCTCCTTTATGTCGGCGGTGATCGCATACGCATGTTGCCGGAAGCGCATGATGACGCCGGGAAGCGAGAGTAACAAGTCCGGTCCTGAGTATAACATGTCGTTCAGGCATACTCCCGCCGACTTGGCGGCTGCATCATGCACCAGTCGTGGAGGTTTGTGCGGCTTCATCGGGTTAATCACTGGAAAGTGCGGCAAATACCATGTACGCCCCTCCGGGGGTGGCATTGGAGCGCGCTCTGCATATCCTGCCTTGAGGAGATTTTCTATTCTTTCTTCATACTTCGTTTTCAACTCTACATTTTTGTCTAATCTCCTCTGTAGCGAGAGCAGTCGCCTCTCTGCGTCTTTAAAATTGTTCGGAAGCTCTACGTCTTTATTTTTCCATAACAGCCCTGTTTCAAAACGCCCGTCCGGCAGCCGGTTACTAGTTTCTTCTAAAATTTGTATCGCCCTCTGCTCGGGATCCTCTTTCGGTCTCTTCGGTTCAATGCCCAAGGATTCAAGCTTGAAATAATTTCTTATTTCTTCTTCAATATTCGTCTCTTGAATCCTTCCGCAAAAGGCTACTACGGTTGACAATGAACTATGACATCCATGGAGAACCCATCCTAGGTTAGTTAGTGATGCTACTGGTTGGTCTCGACGTCCTGATCGCAGCTCCCTTGTTACTATGAGATGCCAATTATCCTGACCGATCAGTACCTTCGGTGATGCATGGCTGTACATTATTTCTTCCTTGATATCCATCAAATGACTGCAACTACTCAGGTGATGATCGAAGACCGTTTCTGGAGCAAATTTCATTCTCTCTACCGTTCTCACGGCCTCCAGTTCGTATTCATTTTCCACGTATTTCCCACGGATGTGAAGATTAATAATTTTACTGTTTTCCTGTTTCATTTCTGAACCAATTCCTTGTATCCACATAGGCTTCGATGGTCCGTCTGTCCCTATAATGTCCGCTACCGACGCGTCAATAAGAGTCACCGTACTTCCCTCATCCAATAAGGCGTACGTCTCTATTGTGGTGAGAGGTCCCCTTAACACAATTGGCGCTATCTTCAAGTATGCTCGACGACGTTCGCACGGGTTGGCGGCTGTGATGACTTCTGCCGTTGGCCCCTCCTTATCCTTTTGCGTTTTCCTGTCGTGATGCAGCAGCTTGTGATGTTTCATTCGGCATCCGTCTCTACCACATAGAGTTGCCTTACAATGCTGTCTCAAATGTCTTGTTGAGCAAAGACATTGGAAGCATATCCTGCTCTTCTTTACGGTTTCCCATCTTGCGTTTACATCCAGACTCAAAAAAGACTTGCACGTCGGTAGCTTGTGATCCTGCTGACATTGTGGGCATTTCTGTTCAAATTGTTTCTTATTGACAATGAAAGTACGTTCCGGTTTTCTGAATCTTCTCTCTCTGCCCTCATAATCCTCCGGAACATTTTCCGGCAGGGCGTAGGCGCTGCACTTATCCGCCTCTTCATTCAGAAATATAGACAATTTCTTCAACTCTGGAATATCTTCTACTTTCCTTGACGAATAATCATACCACTTGTTCTTCAATATTGGTGTAAACTTTTCCGTTATTATTCTTGCCATTTCCGGGCTATATAAATATTGTTTCTTCTTAAGGGCTTCAATTGTCCCCACTATGTTTGCTATACGATTTGCGAAAATACATAATTCTCTCGGGTTATCCGTGGCTCTATTCAATGCCTTCAATTTTTCCATTTCCACATGTATGAGAGCTTCTGGCCTTCCAAATCTTCTTTCCAGAGCTTCTACTATTGTTCCAGGGTCTGACTGACTTATCAGCAGGCAACCCGCCGCTTCCCTCGCCAATCCTCGGAGGCTGCGGCGTATTCTCGCTACATTTTCAGTTGCCGTAAAATATCTAAATGATTCTTCATACGCAGTCTTGAAGCTCAGCCAGTCTCTACTGCTCCCATTAAACAGTGGTAATTCTTGAATATACTTCGGGGGCTCTCTCGTTCCTCTTACAGCCTGCGACAACGCTACGGCGAGTGTGTTTACGTCGATAAGCGATTGACCCGTTTGCGCACAATTCCTCTTCGCCTCGGCTTCCAGGTCTTCTTCACCCACATACGGATTCGACGCGACTGGTGCGGAACGCGACGCGTGTGCTTGAGAAACGGGCGCAGCGCTGTACACTGGCGCGGTCGCGACGCGAGGCGCAGCGGTCATGTCGGGGACCTGCGCGGACACCGAAGGCGCAGCGGTCATGTCGGGGACCTGCGCAACGCGAGGCGCAGCGGTCCAATCGGGGACCTGCGCGGGCACCGAAGGCGCAGCGGTCACGTCGGAGACCTGCGCAACGCGAGGCGCAACTGTCGTATGGGAGACCTGCGCTTGAACCGACCCGGACGTATGCACTAACACGGCGGGTGGAACTGCCGAGGTGTCTTCCTGTAACCACGTCTTGATCCGGTGTGAAGACAGTTCCTCTTCGGCTTCATCTTCCTCACTATCGTCCGTTTCTATTTGCAATCTCTGTAGGCGAAGCTCTTCTAATTCTTTCTCGGCTTGTATTTGCTTGATCTTCAACTCGGTTAAACGTTGTCGGGCTTTCATTTCTTCAATTAATTTCCTTTTCGAAGCTACCGAACGTCGGGATGTTGTCCTTGTCGCTCTTACGGTGCGATACGACGTCTTCTCACTCTCCACAGTAGCTTCAGTGTTCGTTGTATTCTCGCTTCCATTTGTACCAGACGAAACACTTGTTGTACGTGAGGAACTTTCTTGGGGGGTTCTAACAGCTTTTTCCTTGGCAGTATCGGTACTGACCATAAGCCCCTCTCGATTTGCCCCTGAAGTTCCAACGGGCACTTCCGACACATTCCCTCGTCGCTTGGCGTCTCCATCCATGCTGCGTGTTAAAACCATTTTTCTAATCTTCTTGGACAGGGATCCGGCGTCGAAGGTCCATAGAATGTTGGCGTTTGCAGTGGACTGTATTGTTCGGTTACATTAAGGTTACATTGAGGTTACAATGAAACACGCAGTTTTTGTCTTCGGAGGTCAGCGGCGCAAGGGGGATCTTCTTCTGTCTTCGGAGGCCCGGTTGGATCCCCGGTTGGATCCCACTCGACGCCGGATTTGTCCGTCTTATATACTCTCCGGCGCCGAGTGAAAGGTTCAAGGTTGGACAGAGAAGGATGCCCCCCCCTGCGCATGATTCTCCCCATTTATTTTACTTATTTACCTTATATACAACATTTTCTATTATACACTTATCAATTTACATATCCTTTTTCCATTTACCATACTTTTACATTGTTCGTACAAGACATATTCGATTTATACGCGAAATGCCATCGTTAATCACCTTCCCCGCCTCCACCGAGGGGGGAAGTATAAATATCGAGCGCCCCCCCGCATTCGCCTTTATTTTCATCCTGGGGCTCGATCCATAAACATTTACATGAAATACACTTTACTATTGTTATTTTTTACTACATAATCTACGGAATAACATAAAAACATATTTAAAAAAGTATATCCTTAACCTAGTCAATTTCAAAATGATATTACGTAACTTAACAATTAAATTATAATTTTAACTTAAATATATTTTTCTAAGTATCTAAATATGTACACATTCATCTTTTACTATTCGATTATGCAATTATACGACTCTTAATAACAATATACACGAGAAAATAAGCATTAATAAACATTCTACTATTTACATTTTTACAACTTGCTTTCATAATGATGCTTAAACCCTCTTATGCGATTAGACCCCCGTGGGCCGCAGGGTCCATTTTACGCTGTCGTGCACAGTTGTCATTGAATTCGTATTTTTCTACATAACGACATACAATGGATTTTTTATTGTATAATAAAAAAGTAGTATTTTAATTAAGATTAAAGAGCGTCGGTGGATCAGGGGTTAAGGACTTGACTTGCAATCTGCAGGTCCTGGGTTGGAATCCCGCTATGTACCAATGTGTTTTTCTATTCTTGATTTACATATGTACATTTATCCGACGTTCTTACGTTGAAGGAAAACCTGCATATATCTAAGAAGAAATTCAAAGATATTTGTGAAGTCAACCAACCCGCACTTGGTCAGCGTGGTTGACTATGGCCTAATCAAACCTAACTTAGGGTAGGCTCCGAGCCCCTCAGTGGGGACGTATAGTAAGCTGATGATGATTTTAATTAACTTGATAAACCTTAATAAATTTTAATAATAACATTTTCAGTTAAAATGTCAGAGAAGCTTTTTCTGTTGTCATGAATTTAATTGAGCCGATAAAATCCATTATTTCGTTTAAACAATACTTAATTGAATCTGTCACTGACATGTACCCCGTGTCATGTTATTCAGTCAGTTATTTAACGAAATAGTATGACAATAAATGTGTCTGTCCGGCGTGTGACAGACGCCTTGTTACTGATAGTCGATAGCCGCCATAATCTTACTAATATTATAAATCCGAATGTTTAGATGGATGGATGTTTGTTTGAAGGTATTTCCAAAACGGCTTAACGGATTTTGATGAAATTTGGCATAGACGTAGATCAAAGTCTGGAAGATCACATAGGCCACTTATTAAGTTTTTTAATTCCGCGCTGACGTAGTCTAGGGTGACAGGTAGTGGATGACACTAATGCGACTAGACTATTTTATGTACCTATTTAACTTCACTAAACTATACTAATAAAGTATTTTTTAAATTTAAAGTACTAAATAAAAATATATACTTATAATAATCTTAAAAGATAAAAAGATTTAATGTAACGCCTTGTATTTAATTTTCTTTTTTACCGGAACTTCTCCGGAGGCCTAATTTTAGTCCTCTATTCCGTCCCACCGTTTTCTCATAGGAAAGGATGGGAAGTAGATTTGTCAGAGTAGGCGATGTATAGGAATGGGAAATATATTCATTTTGTGCGTCCCTTCCTCTGTCGATTAGAGGTATACAACGCTTCTGTAATTGTGGATGTCTATGGGCGGCGGTCGCTTCGCTAGTGGCCGTTCGCTCCTTTACCAACTTTATGATATAAAAAAAAACTTTCTAGGAAGAAATTTTTAGTCCAAACTAATATTATTATTATATTGATCCTTATCTTCTTGTTACACAACGCTTATGAAAAGGAAATATTTGTTTTGTTGCATTTAATAATACAAGATATGATCATAATTTATACGTAGTATACTAGTAATACTTTGTCTTAAAGCTATTCAAGATAGAACAATGTCCGGCGTTATCAGACAAACTTCCGTTGGCTTTATACTCTTAAGCTATATCACATAAACTGTTATAATGACTCAAATCCGGGTACGTAAGTGTGAAGTCATTTTAAAGATATTAAAAGATTATAGATAAGCTGGACTCATAACGTCACATTAATTCAACAATATTATACATAAATTATGTAGCTTTATTTTGGTTAAAATAATTATGTAATACTAATTGTCTCCCGCGACAACGTCCGCGCGGATAAAAAAAAATAACAAATAGCCTATGTGTTCTTCTAGATTATGTTCTAGATCTGTGCCAAATTTCATCAAAATCCGTTGAGCTGTTCCGGAGATACCTTCAAACATCCATCCATCTAAACATTCATCATCATCATCATCATCAGCTCACTATACGTCCCCAGGGGCTCGGAGCCTACCCCAAGTTAGGGGTGACTAGGCCATAGTCAACCACGCTGGCCAAGTGCGGGTTGGTTGACTTCACACATATCATTGAATTTCTTCTCAGATATGTGCAGGTTGCATCAGGATGTTTTCCTTCACCGTAAGAACGTCGGATAAATGTACATATGTAAATCGAGAGTCGAAAAACACATTGGTACATGGCGGGAATCGAACCCTGGACCTGCAGATTGCAAGTCAAGTGCTTAACCCCTGAGCCACCGATGCTCTAAACATTCGCATTTATAATATTAATAAGATTTTTAAATTCTTCTTTCCAAATCCATCATCATTTAAACCACGAAATAAACTTAAAAATAACTTGAAGTAGTATAATTTCCAAACACAAGCAAGACTTACAAGTTCCCCTTACTTCATTTATTACAATCAGGGTGCCGAAGCCCTCACTCAATGTAATCAGGGCGCGGACAGACTGACGGCAATTATAATGTCTCTGGTCAACTTCACATCGATATAAGAGACTTGTATATAACTAACAATTTATCACCGAAGACAGTCTGGTATGAAAGGGGATACGTGATAGAAGTGAGGGAATTTTGGGAAAGCTGTTGGAAGAATTGCTAATTAATAGAATTGGGGAAAGGAATAACGGGCTAGCTGATGTTAAATAAGAACATAAGTAATACTAGAGGAAAATAATCATATGAATAAAACAGATACGTTAGCGAAATAGATTGACAAAACAAGTTTAAGGCATTAACCAACTTGAACCTTTTGAACAACGAAAAATAAAGTTGCAGAATAGAATGGAGGATAGAAAAAAACTTGAGAGGTGTCAAGGGACACCCGGATGGAACGAAGTTCCTTTCGATTAATTAGTGAAGGAACCAATGTTTATTCTATGAATAAAAAACTTAAGTCTTCACAAAAAGTACATTTTATTTCTATGAATTTTCGTTATTTATTGTCACGTCGTTGCCATGGTGAAGTAGCGCTCATTCGTCGTTAACATACTTACTATAGCAAAAAGTGTCGTGACAACTTTTCGTAAGAATTTTTTCCGTCTAGCCCCCTTTCACAACGCGCGATAAGGAACTTCGTTCCAAAAAAACAAGGCATACCTTATAAACTATTTGTATAAAAAATCGTTTTCACTGTTACGGACGTCAGATATAAATTGTAGCAAACACGAAAAAAAAACTAGAAATCAGACAAACTATATCTAGAAGAGAACGGAAAAGCTACTATAGTCTTAAATATACGACCAGCTTTCTTACTAGAGACAACCCGGCTCCGAGTAAATAATAATTTAGTTCCAAATAAAAAGAATTTATTCCCATCGCTACGTTAAAAGGAAGCTTGCCAGAAAGATAAAAGATAAGATTTGAACGCTCTAATATCCGAACTGTGATTCTCTTAGTTTTTTTTTTTACATTTTCATATATATTATTTTCCAAGACAAGATTGCGAACGAGCGGCTGGAACACTGAGGTGATCAGCGACGCCTGTGAACATTCGCAACACTAGAGGAACTGCAGATGCATTGTCGGTTTTTTTTAAATAGTTCGCAACTCGCTTCTTAAAGGACCCTAAGTCGTATTGGTTTGGAAATACCGCCGAGGACAGACCGACATAACGCGGCCGTGCGTGGCAGAAAATTTCTCGAGAACCGTGTGTAGGTTTTGAAAAAAAATCCTCTCACTATGGGCATTTCATCATGTTAAAAGTAATATAATAAAGTTACATTGTAATACTTGATATTTTCATCTTACAGATTATCTAAATATTCCTTTTAAAAATGTTCTCATCTTCAATTCTTGAATACACAAAGTATTATGATAAAAGCATCGAATTGAACAGTTCTCAATAAAGGAGGTCTTATGAAAGAGCTCAGACGAACCGAGGAGGTTTTATTTAAAAATGAAATTGGAAATCAATTCCATGCCACCTTAGCCATAGGGTTACCATCTTTTTTGGTTTAGGGTTCGATATAAATTATTAAGGTAAAATACGGGCTTGGGATTAATATCTTCGGGTTTAAGAAAACAAATTGTCAAACAAGTCATTGCATTTTTCGTTATCTGATAATAATCAAAATAAGACGTTGTTTTTTAAGCATCATCCAATGTGTCGAGGGTTGTCAAGTCATTGGTCGTCTTATTTTTTGTCGCCAATGTACTGGTCTAAGTTTCTTGAAATTTTACAGCCCTATTTCAAGTCTTCGAGTCCAATAGCGCACAAAAAGACGCCAAAGAACCAATAATGGTATTTACACCTTTTGTACAATACATCTAGTTCTTTACGATTGGGGATACCTATTTGATTTACCTTCCAATATATG
Source organism: Papilio machaon (assembly GCF_912999745.1). Lineage (NCBI taxonomy): Eukaryota > Metazoa > Arthropoda > Insecta > Lepidoptera > Papilionidae > Papilio > Papilio machaon. The sequence goes on along the minus strand of NC_060008.1, from coordinate 5,198,584 downwards.
TTGGATCAAAACTGACGAATTGTGAACTAATATTGCATGGATAAGGTCAAAATTAAAGATAAGAAAAATTAGATAGACGTTAAAACACTTCTTACTCCATTCTTGGACCAGATTATGTCGAATCGGGGAATTCCATCGCGACCTTTATAACATTACTCATTGTTGAATTTCCTATTTGAATTATTAGTCATAATCATACGATACGATATCATTATCTCTAGTTATAATAATAATCAGTTTGTGAATATCTAATATATAAAATTATCGTGTCACAGTTTTCGTTCCCGTACTCCTCCGAAACGGCTTGACCGATTCTCATGAAATTTTGTGAGCATATTCAGTAGGTCTGAGAATCGGACAACATCTATTTTTCATTTTTTTTTAACTGCGCGCGGACGGAGTCGCGGGTAAAAGCTAGTAACTTATATAAATAAGATCTTTATCTGTTGTTATTTGATAGTCTACAACTGGGACTCTCACCCTTCCTGATTAAAATGGGTTTGTTCACGCGGTGGTTATTCGACAGGTCCCTTTGTTTCTTGATTTATTTTTATTAATTTATGAGATATTCATTTGTTTGCAGTAAATTTAAATTAAATATTAAAATATATTTCATTTGCTTAATGAAAAAAAAAAAACAGGAAAAAACATGTTTGTTTTTGAGTTGTTTTGACAGTAACTAACTGAGGTAATATGTCGTTTTTTCTGGATTTTTTTTTGGCTTAATTCGACATCAACCCAGCAATAAACCAGCCCTTGTTACTAAACCTACAAAATTATAGAAATCTAGAATGAATAACAAATTCTTTACGCATAGAAGGAACACAAATCATCTGAAGTGTTCGCAATAAATAGGCCGTTTTATCTAGAAATTTGTAACTACCCTCACCTCTTAATGTTATCACTTCGGAAACTTTTCCTTCAACTTTCGAAAGGCGAACAAATTTCCTTTTAGATAGGAATTATTGTTTTCTCGCTGTCTCGACGTTTTGGCAACACTTCTCGAAAAAGAAAAAATCCAAATGCCTAAGAATTGGAGGTTTGCCTTCGTGCGTTAATATTTTTAGAGGATAACGGTTTATAACCGTAGAGTTACACTGCTGTGACACTTGTATTGCATTACTGTCACTGCAGTGGAATTCTTAGTTTAGGAATCTAACCTCGGCTTGAGTTATTTATTTTAAGTTCGCAACTCTGTCCGCATTAAAAAAACTTTATTAGTAGCCTATGTGTTCTTCCAGACTATGTTCTACAACCGTGAAAAATTTCATCAAGATCTGTTAAACCATTCTAGAGATACCTTCAAACAAACATCCATCCACTAAAACAATCACATTTATAATATTAATAATAGCAGAGTTATCGTAACTTTATATCAAATAATCTAATCATATCTGAAGGGGTAGGTTTTTATTGCTTTATTCCTCGTTTACGATGACATGTGAAGAAGCGATGAATTTTTAACGCTTCAACCACATGTGGAAATCCATGTCAATAATAATTTATTCATGATTTACGGCATACTTTTATTATAATAGTCGTAAACTACCACGCTCTTAATATAGAAGGGTAGACTGGGATAAAGAATATACGACTCGGTAAGGTATTTAAAAATATCGGATAAGTAAAATAGGATTAAGATATCTTATTTTGTTCTATAAAATAATATTTTTTTTATATCACAAAATAATATTTTTTTTATATCCAGGTGGCCGTTGCCCATAGACACCCGCAAATGCAGATGCGTTGCCTACCATTAATCAACAGAGAAGGCTACGCACAGAAAGAGGATATTTCTCCTTCCTATGCGTCCCCTCTTCCGCCAAATCCACTCCCCCCTCCCATCCTTTCTTAATAACAAAAGAGTGGGAAGGGAAAGAGGACTAAAATTAGGCCTCTATAATATTAGTTCATATATAGTCCCTAAATTACTAAGTTACAATTTTAATGGTAAAATAATTTTTAGGATGAATCGAGTAGTTTTTGAGTTAAATTGTAACAATCTTGTCTCTATGTAATACTTGTTCCAATGTGTTTGTCGTTTTGTCCGCGGTGCGACATTTCGCCACATCCTCATTAAACCGCCTTCCGACAGTTAACTCCTTCCTTCCTTCGCCTGTTCAACTATTTACATACGGCTGTTGGTAAAAAATAGACAATACATATTTTTATTTAACGAGTTAATTTTTTTTTTTAGTAAAACGTAATGAATTTTTTATTCATCAGTAGAAAAAAAAATTTTTTTTTTGGAAAAATACAAAAAAGTGAATTTTTGACCCCGACGTGATTTGAACACGCAACCTTCTGATCTGGAGTCAGACGCGCTACCGTTGCGCCACGGAGTCGATGATGGGCATCGCGAATTTATTTATCTTGTTATTATCGCAAACTGTATTGATAAAGTTTTTCTCTGTGTTTTTGTACAATGCTTTTTCGCATTATTGTAAACTTCAGATCCTTCCGTAAGATGTCTTTATTTCTGATACCAGTATTTTAAATTAAATCTTTAAATGGACTGATAATATTTTAAATAATTCATTGTTGTTTGTAAAAAGTTAAAAAATTCTAGAAAATATCTGAAACACGATCAATAACTTCGTATCATACATTAAAAACGCATATGAAATATAGCTATCTCCGGCGACACCGTCCGTGCGGAATTAAAAAAAAACTCAATAAGTAACCAATGTGTTCTTCCAGACTATTCTTTATTTGTGTCAAATATCATCAACCTTTCCCGAGATATCAACTCTATCTACTTTCGCATTTATAATATTAGTAAGATCAAAGCATACATATTTTCAAAGTAGAAAAAACTAAAAGCTACTAAAATTTTTATAGAGACATGCAGTGAATGCATATTTGATTAGCTTTGTAGAGGAACATCTCATATTTTTGCTAACGTGAAACAAACTTTGTAGAATAATGTTACCGAAGAAACGTGAATGCCGCCTATATGTAATTTGCCTAGGGAAAATTTAAAGACTCGCTAAAATGTATGTCGAACAGACTACTAATAACAGTCAAAGAAATGTCACAGGACTTTATTTTTAAGCAATTTTGGTTTTAAAAAATTTCCTAGGCAAATTGCAGTCGTCCTGGATTCACTTTCGGATGTATTCTTTTAAATTAGATGTCTCAAGATTGTGGGGGTTGCTACTTGAAAATGTATACAAATTTATTGTTGACACAAAACTGAATAACATAGCTGAGTGTTGCTAGATCCAATACGATACGTGATGAAGCTAGATTTATGAATTAATAATGCTCTTATGATTTAGCTTTGTTATTTATGTAGGGTTGGCGATTTGATTCTCGAATTATAAAATGTATGTTACGGAGTAATTTCGTTTGTGTTTGGTAGCTTAGAATATTAGTATTGCTTAATAATTTCTAAATTTGTAATTCCTATAAGCATGACCAATGAACAATAAATTTTTTTTCCAAAGTAATAAAAAGCAAAGTTTTAGAAGAATTTGTAAGTAAATAACAACTTAAGAAACTGTCAAAGAAACAATTTTGAAACGTTCGACGAGTCATTGAATTCGAAAAAATATTAGTTTAACGTTTCGTCGTAAAGCGAGACGTTTCATCGATTCTTGAAAAGTTCAAGCCAATAAGATGGCGTTACAGATTTGTAAGTTTCGACTTATTTTGCATCATTACTATTATTTTAAGTCGCGGAGAGCGAGTAAAAACGTTAAACGTGTTAAAGGAACAGTAAATCCATCGTGCAACTTCTGAAATTGATTAAATAGTGCAGAGGGAAGGAAGGAGGGCGTCCGGAGGGAAGCGGGGCAAGATGGCGGCCGTTACGTCACTTTCACAGCGGTACGTTCGGAATTAGATCAGTAGCTTGCGCGCAGGGCGGCGTATGGACGTTTGCTGTCAAATGACAATCAGTTTCTGAACGGACGCGTAGTCCGTATTAGTGCTTTTTTCAGTTTTTGTGCGTCGTTTTTTTTTTCATTTTATTTTTTAAGTTTTCTCACCGGCCGGACGCATTTATCATTGACGTAAGTTTTTTTAATCTTTACTCTAATATTTCCTGAGCTTTGAAATAGCTTTTTTCCCTTTTTTAATAGGCTCCGTAAGTCATTCTATGAGGTTTTTTTATTACAATAAAACCGCGAAGCTAACTTTTAGATTACATTTTAAGAAAAATATAATAAATATGTTTTATGGCTCATTGTGTGTGGCCACAACAATAAAATCATTTAGTTTAAAAGCTATCAAGGCTTTCCTTGCGTTGTGACCTGAAATTGTATTGGAAATAAAAAAAACAATTAGATTTGTTAGGAAAATTAATTTTTCCGTTTATTTTCAAAGGAAAAATATTCTAAAAAAACAAATTGTGGTTTTAATTATATTTAAACCAAAATTACACCACTGAAAGAGTTTTTTTTTTTAAATAAAACTATTTTAGTTGCCATTTAAAAAAAAAAGTCAAAAAATACACATTATCAATTGTTCCAAGAATGCCTTTGTTCGAATTATATAATTTTTAAATGGCTAGTGACAACACGGCGCCAATGTCAAATAATAATAAAAATAGCAAATATGAATAGCAATTTAGTATAATGTAAATTCGACTAATTTTTTTTAACTGAAAAATTGTCTTCAAAGATGTATTTTAATTTATTTCATTTCTGCCTTATATTTAATTGTATTTTGGAATATAATGCGCTGTGTAATATTACTGAGAAGTCTAATCGTCCACTTCTGGCTAATAATTAAATCTACGAGTAATAAATAAAAAAATATCAAAAAATAAATCTGTCTGTCAAACTGCTAAATTATTTTAATAAGAATTCTGCTGGTAAATGGATTAAAAAACTATGAACTATTTAAAAGTAGACCCCAAGTTTAATTTTTTCGTAACAAAAGATAAAAATTTACCTTTTGAGAGGGGCAACGTTACAATTTTTTTTTGTAACCAAGCGCATTTAATACGTTCGCAAGGCTAGTTATTTTTGCTCAATTCTTAGAAGAATTCAAGCAACTAGTAGTCGATATTTTGAGGAGTTATTTCGATTGAAATTCGTTCAAAATCCAATATATTGCGGAACAGTTAAACCTGGTTATTATAACGTCAAAGATAACGTTTATATTTAGTTGTTTTATTTAAACCGATATTGTATTTAGAGTATGGCAGCGTTTATCTACGATTTTCTCTATTACTTATATGTTTTTTTAACAGTCTATTATGTTTTTATTTAAGTAAAATCAAATAAATTCTATGATAAATGGGTAACGAATAACGTAGGACGATTTTCACGGATTTTGTGCCCGCGCAATGAGATCCTGGAACGTTCGTATAAAAGCTTTGTTTCAAAAAACCATTTGTTGTTTAAATGTTCTTAAACCGATGTAGTAAATGGTTCCACTGCATCAATATTAGTAGATATAATTTGTAAAAGGTCACAAGTTTAAGTTACGCTAGTTTGCAAAATGATATACGATCCCACAGGGCAGATCGTGAGAGGTTTTTGACAAAGTTGGAATGGAGTCGTGTTCTTAGGTATCGGATTAAATTGTTACATTACTTCGTAACTTGAAAATGGTCCGTACGAATTGTAAGATAATATTTTTTGTAAGCTCTTATTCCATTTTTTATTTGAATTAATAACTTTCGTTGTATGTATAAAATTATTATATTAGAGGAAAAAAGAATTACACATTGACAATTTTTAAAAAATATTCGTCCGCTCGCTACATCCCATAGTCGTCCACTGATGGACTTAGGCTTCCCCCATTGATCGCTACTTAGATTGGTTCTCTCTCACCCTTATCCGTCGCACTTAGGGCTGTCAATTTACAAAACATTTTGTTTCGAATATGGTAAAAAACCATGTCAATTTTACGTCACTCTGATCTGAAGAAGTCGATGTTAAATCCGTGACTCACGTATCATACAAACTTTAAGAATTAGTCTCAAACCAAAAGATATGGCAACCCTAAGTACACTCCCGCACTATAGTTTACTGACTGGATTTTTGTTTTATTATTCTACTATGATTGCCATTGAATAAATCCCAGTATGTTCATATTTCATTTGTTTTTATAAAATGAAAGAAGATTTCTACATTACAACTGGCTTTCGTCCGCGACACCGTCTGTGTGGAATTAAAAAAAAACAGTAGCCTATGTGTTCTTCCAGACTATGTTCTACATCTATGTCAAATTTCATCAATATTCGTTGAGCCGTTCTGAAGATACCTTCTAACAAACATCCATCCATACATTCGCATTTATAATATTAGTAAGATAATTAATAGGTTTTCATAAACTAGACCACAGTGTTATAACGAAATAACGGGTTCATTTTTTGAAATGGCGTCGTCGTGACAAATTATATTTGTTGAGAACATCTATCATCTGAAAGTAAGACAGACAGACATACAATTTTAAATGAACATGACAAGCAATGAGAATTACTAATTAAGATACATAGCGATAAAGTTTAAAATTAAAAACAAAAAATAATAAAATATTGGATCTCGTGCTCTTTTTAAATAATTCTGTTTAAAGTGGTCATTTTTTTTTGATGAAAAATTTAAAATATACGAACATATTGGAGTAGTTGTATTTTGTATGGATATAGATCCATTTTCCCATGAAAAATGGATTAAACTTTATTTTAAATTTTTGTTACTTTAAGTAATGTTTATAATTTAAGTTTTACAATTCGTAAGTTGAATATAACATAAAGCTCAAGATATTCTGGTTACTAATTCATTCACAAGAAAATTCAAAGTCGTTGACTTCTTATATCATACTTACTCATAATATTATAAATGCGAATGTTTGGATGGATGTTTGTTTGAAGATATCTCCAGAACGGCTCAACGGATCTTGATGAAATTTGGCTCAGATGGAGAACATAGTCTGGAAGAACACATAGGCAACTTATTAAGTTTTGTTTTTAATTCCGAGCGGACGGAATCGCAGGCGACAGCTAATTTTATAATAATGCTACATGATGAATGACGTTGTGTCAAGTAAATTATTTGTCACGTGGTATAAGAGATCATGCACTGCGTTCAGATTTTATTTGACAGATGGCGTGCTCTTTCATACTATTGTTGCCCGGCTTAGTTGATGAGAAAAAAGTAATTTATACCACAGATAATAAATGCTCGCGTATTTATGAAAAGAGGTTTTACAATTTTATATTGTATTCATGCGATGTGCTTTTGTTTCACGTTTTATGATTATTATTCACTACATGTCGCCCGCGGCTACGTCTGTGCGGAATTAAAAAAAAAACTTAATTAGTAAACTATGTATTATTCCAGACTATGTTCTATAACCATGCCAAATTTCATTCAGATCCGTTGAGGCGTTTTGGAGATACTTTCAAACAAACATCCATCCATCTAAACATTTGCATTTATAATATTAGTAAGATTACTGACTGTTGTTGGTGACTACATCATCATCATCATCATCAGCTCACTATACATCCCCACCGAGGGTCTCGGAGCCTACCCCAATTTAGGGGTGACTAGGCCATAGTCAACCACGCTGGCCAAGTGCGGGTTGGTTGACTTCACACATATCATTGAATTTCTTCTCCGATATGTGCAGGTTGCATCACGATGTTTTCCTTCACCGTAAGAACGTCGGATAAATGTACATATGTAAATCGAAAATAGAAAAACACATTGGTACAGGGCGGGATTCGAACCCAGGACCTGCAGATTGCAAGTCAAGTGCTTAACCCCTGAGCCACCGACGCTCTTTTGGTGACTACGTCAGTGTGGAATTAAAAAAAATAATATAGCCTAAGTCACTCTAAGCTGCATTAGCATTTCTTCCATTAAGTCCAGTTGGTCCAGTCCAGTCGTTTCGTAGATTACTCCGAACAAACGTGGATGTGCCAACAAATACAAGGACAGACAAAAAAAATGTACTAATCAAAAAATGCAAATTATAATTTTATACAGTAAAGTTAAAGGAAGGAAAAATTAAAACATTCATAATTTGGATTTACCCACTGACGGCCTAAGAGTTTTAACCAATAGTAAGGAAGTATTAATTATTTGACAAAAGAATAAAGACTCTGCTGACGTCTCAGGTATCGCTGGATAAACGAGATGGAGAAAGACCTTAGATTATTAAGTCCAGGACTGGGTCTAGATTGCGCGTAATAGTAAATAGTAGAGTTAAAGGGCAAGAGATTTTCAAGCTTCATAAATGAGGCTTACAGAAGATACATTTTTTTTCAAGGAAAAAATAATTAAAAGTTACCAGTTTATAGAAAAGTCGAGTTATTTATAACCGTAAACAACAAATGAATGAAATTGCAAACTTTCTTTAACGTTTAGCAATTATCAACGGAATTCACAGATAGTTTAATTAAAAACGGTCCGCGACGCGAAAAAATGTTGCGAAGCGCTGGCTTTAAAACAACGGAGCATTTGCGGCGGTCACGACTAGACCAGTGTAAGACTACTCTACTGAATGCAACAAGGATATGCAACTCTTTTAAATGAGTTTTTGGATTAAATTTTGATTATAGAGTAGAGGCATAAGAAAAAAATAGCGGGGATTGAAGACAGGTCCTGTCTTTTAAAAGTCAAAGTAAAGTGGGGGTTAATTTTAAATTGTTTAAAAGTTGCCCACACGTGCGAACTACGGGACGCAAGGATTACATAATTTGATTTCTTAGGTAGAATTCGTTTTTTAAACATACGCATAGTCTTAGTTATAAAATATTACAAATGCGAATGCTTAGATGGATGGATGGATGGATGTTTGTTTGAAGGTATCTTAGAACGGCTCAACAGATCTTGATGAAATTTTTCATATATGTAGAACATAGTCTGGAAAAACACATAGGCTACTAATTAAGTTTTTTTTTTAATTCCGGACGGAGTCACGGGCGTCAGCTAGTTATGTAATATTGAGATAAGTAAGTAGGGGTCAAGTTACGTTGGACGTTGTACAATGTCGATCGTTGTGGGCGCTAGCGACCCACATAGTTTAATTATTACTGGGATGCGACTACCAGGCGCCGTCGAGGTCTCTGAGTAGGCGAAAGTACACTCAAGACGATAACAATATTTGCCTAAAATTAAACAAAAAATTGTTTTTTTTCCATGATATATTTATATTCGATCATAAACAATAATATACTAAAATTATGCCTTATTAAAGTTAATTAAATTAATAGTATTCAAAATGTTTACTGATTTATTTCCATCGAATTTTTTACTACTTTACTGATATAATACTTTTCATATTGAAAAGGTCTAAATAAGTATCTATATATATAAAAGAAAGTCGTGTTAGTTACACTATTTATAACTCAAGAACGGCTGAATCTATTTGACTGAAAATTGGTGGGCAGGTAGCTTAGAACCTGGAAACGGACATAGGATAATTTTTACCCCGTTTTCTATTTTTTATTCCGCGCGGACGGAGTCGCGGGTAAAAGCTAATTGTATTTTATTTTAAGATATTCCTCTCAAATAGGGTTGGCGACAGGCAGGCGACCGGCCGTAAAATTAAGCCAAATCTTTAAGGTTTATAAAACCTTGTGTACCGACCCTACTTGAGTGGGAAAAGGCTAGGATGTTGATGATGTATAAGCCTAGGCAAATAACTACATATTTTAATTATTTTTTTCAAAATCGTGTATTAAATTTTATATTTTATCTTAATAAACAAGCAATGAAACATCTACCAGGAAACTGTAACACAATTAAAGATTTTCCTCAATGGATTGATTAACGTTAAAAAAATTCCGTGTTTTCTGATACATTTAAAATATCACATTCCATTACTTTCTAACGACCTTCAATGATATTATAGTTCTAAGAAAACCGGCAATGGTTAACCATTCACTGCAAACTATCGTTAAATCCGATACCAACATGATATAAGTTACCGTGAAATTTAACCGCTGTATAACATGTTTTAAAATATAGTTGTCTCTATTTTTTTCAATGAGAATGAGCGAGAACATTATGTTTTGTGTGGACAAAGTCAACAGAGATATAAAATTTATCTCGTATTAGAAGTCTTTGTTTGAGGACCTTGAGTTGACTTACTTCAAACTAGATAAAACAGAATGTAGATAAAAAAACAGATGTTTAGAATTAAAAAAAAAATGTCAGAATAGACGAAAGAAATCAAATAGGGTACAAGTATTGTCGGACGAAAGCATTGTCAAATAGGGTACGTTTATTGCTGTTTTTTTTTTCGTTTTGCATGTTCCAGATGCATAGGTGATACGTGTACACTTAACAACAAATATCTTAGTTACTAAATAATAACCTGAACAAAAAAAAAATAGTTGCAAGAATTTAGCTTAAAAATTACACTATTTAATTTGTTTTTGAATGCATTTTGAGTACAGTTATAAATCATTAAGTTTTCGCATTATTGATTTCTGTCGTCAAAAGCCATTGATAAGGGGATTTTGAATTTAAAAGGGTGCAAGCTCAATAGACTGCTTAAACGATGTTAGGGGATGGAGATGAAAAGCAAAAAGGGGTTTAATTTGACTCTGTTTTGTGAGCAAAATGATAAGTAATGAATTAATAAGTTTGTTTATTTTTAAGTTACGATGTGAAAAAATAAAAAAATTAAATATAAAATCTCAAGTGTTGATGACAAAAAAATCAATAACAACATATAGTTCAAATATCTATCAGCTATCTTTACCTCTAACAAATCTCCACAAAATATTTAAAGCTTAAATAAGTATAATTTATATTATGTGATAGTACTTTCGCGCTCGACTGTCCGCTGCGCCCGCGCATGACTCAGCAATGCACATCTGCTGCCGCGTGGGGCGAGGGTTAGAGGTCGCCCGCTAGCCGTTCACAGACCACAGACTATACTGGATCATAGACTATACTAGAACATAGACCATAGACTAACGTAGAATACTGACTCTACCATAGTTATTTATTTCGTGGAACAATTTTCGTTGACTGTTTTGTTAGTGCAATAGTGCAAAATATCTTCCTACCCGTCAGTCGTGTCTAAATAATTCTTTGTATAAATTCTACAACGGAGACATTTATTAAATTTCAAAGAGACTCGTAACATATTTTTCACGTTACAATAATAAATTGTGTGCATTGTTATAAAGTTTCGTTCTGAGATATAATTGTAGAGAAACGTTCAAAGACGCCCACGCTGCGGTAACGAGTACAGTCGCGTGCACAATTCTAAAAGGTCTTCAGGTCAATAAGTGTTACAAAGATGCGGGTAGAATTGAAATAAATTATTCAAACGTATTTTTAAAGTTTATTGTAATCAATATAAAAAGTAGAGCGTAATTTATAACTTGATTTAGATTAATATAGTACTTAGATGAACTTATAAATTCGTTAAATTTAATAAGTCTGACTGAATTCGACTTATGCCTTATTGGATTGAATAACTAGCTAAGAGTCTATTACTAGGAAAATAACAATTATTAGACGAGTAGTATATACGAGAATAAAGAATCAATTACAACATATTTTGCATTTTTATAACATCTATAATTATTTAATTTTCAATTATAAAGCGGTATAAATAAGTTTGTACGACTAATTAATTAATTACCGTGAGCGGCAGTACAAAACAATTGGCTGCACTGTATGCGGGCTGGATCGATGATTGTCCAATGGTGAACGAGGAGCTCTTATCCGACGACTGATAATCAACGCATCCCCCCACAAACCTGATATTTCATAAACGCATTGACGTAAGTGGTACTGTGACAATGCTTTCGAACTTACGGGATAAGTCCCTTCTTTAATTTATAAGGATAAAAATAAGATCACCAAATATGCCTCAAGCAAAATATAGTACCCCGTTTTTGGAACGAAGTTTCTTATCGCGCGTTGTGAAAGGGGGCTAGACGGAAAAAATTCTTACGAAAAGTTGTCACGACACTTTTTGCTATAGTAAGTATGTTAACGACGAATGAGCGCTAATTCACCATGGCAACGACGTGATAATATATAACGAAAATTCATAGAAATAAAATGTACTTCTTGTGAAGACTTAAGTTTTTTATTCATAGAATAAACATTGGTTCCTTCACTAATTAATCGAAAGGAACTTCGTTCCATCCGGGTGTCCCTTGACACCTCTCAAGTTTTTTTTGTAATTTTAGTTGGCAGATTGCATTTCGAATGAATTCATTGTCAAATTGACGTGACTGGCTGGCACTGATGACTGTCACATCTACAAAAAGTTTTTTTTTTTTAAAGATAACGGAGCAACGAAAGTTGTTTTGAAACAGATGTTTTATTGGTGAAAAAGAACATGATTATCCTTGTATATTTTGTAGCGTGGTCACACCGTAACTCTATCTGAGTGAGCTCAGAGCGGCGATTGTGGCGCGTTCTTTATGCCACATAATATGTTTGCAGAAAGAGATAGTGACACGTGTAAAGTTACATACCGGCTATTTTAAGTTATTCAGCTCGTAGTACACTAAAATACATTTCAATATATTGTTTTTTATTTATTTATTTTTGACCAGTTAATTTCTAGAGTTTGTAAGGATTGTGAGATATAAATAAAACAATCCATTGAATAAAAAACCAAAAAACTTTACTTGACCCTTTGATATTTAAATAATGAATGCGAAACGAAACGTATCATTCATCAAAATTGGTGTAGACTACAATTCACATATAAGTTTATATAGATGGATGGATGTATGTTTGAAGGTTTCAGAACGGTTCAACGGATCTTAATGCAATTTGATACATATGTAGAACATAGTCTGGGAAAATAAATAGACTGCTTGCTAAATTTTTTCTAACACCGCGCGGACTTAGTCGCGTTGACAGCTAGTATGTACATAAAACAAACGCTCGAATAACATTACCCTTCTTAATCAGTTGGGAATAAGAAATCATCTAGGTATGTTTGAATTTTTTCATCGTGTAAATATAAAATTTTGATTAAGGGAATTGAGAATTAATTATTTTTAACGGTATAACGGAAATGGAGGTTATCGCTTTGTATTTTTTTTATTTGATCTTTGTATGTATTTCTCAGTAATTAATAAATAATTACATAACAGTAATGGCTATAAAGTTATTGAATTACACAACTTTTTTTGTAATTAACTAATATTATAAATGAGAATGTTTAGATGGATGGATGGATGTTTGTTTGAAAGTATCTCCAGAACGACTGCATGGATCTAGATGAAATTTGTCATAGAGGTAGACCATAGTCTGGAAGAACACATAGGCTACTAATTCAGTTTTGTTTTTAATCCACGCGGACCGAGTCGCGGGCGACAACTGATTGAAAATTAAGATAGATTAAGATCTTTCAAAAAAAAAAAAGATAAAATTATTGTAATTCATGAGCGTGAAATCAACATGAGTGCTTTTAATGTATACGTAAAACCCTTAAGGGTATTTTTTTCATACTAAATTTATACCAAGGCACTTCCTTCGTCAGCTCCTATACCGATTACCCAATTAGCGGTGACTAGACCATAGTCAATGCTGGCCCATAGCGGGTTGGTTATCTTCACACATATTATGTTTTTCTCCATAGATGTAATAATTCCAAAGAAAGGAAATCTAAATTAATTCGATAAACTATGATTTTCAAAACGGTTTATTTATTAATTTATTAATTTATTTATTATTTAGCACTTTAAAAGTACAAGGAGGACTTAATGCCTAAAGGAATTCTCTACCAGTCATCCGGTATATGAAAGGAAAGTATAATTATGTTCAGGGCAGATATGAATTGAAAATACTATTTTACTAATACAAATATTATGTAATACAGTAATATATAAGAAGAAAGTAAGTTTAAATATTGTATGTGTAAAAGAAAAAAGGAATAAGATAAATAAAAACTCTAGATTAATAAGTACAATAATAGCGAGAAGGCTACTTATGAATGGAGTCTCATAAAATATTCTTGGAGGAGGCTCTTTTAATGTTAGGTGAAAGATCGTTCTACAGTCTAACAGCTGTTACAGAGAAGGATTTATCCAAGAATGACGAGTGATGAATAGTGAATAAGAAGTTTAATACATAATTAACATAATTTTTATAACATGTTTATGAGCTACGTCCACTAGTGGGGGAGTGGGGAGAGAGTTATCTACGATAAGGTTGTGTACAGTACTAACAGCTTTGCGTCGGTGTGTTTTAATTTAGATAATAACTGTGATGACGTGTTCGTTAACACGCATAAAAATACATTTCGTGTACTGCGAAATAAGTCCCTAGCAACAGTTGAAGATATACGGAAATTGTAACTGTACTTTATGACCTTAGATGTGTTTCCCAATGGGTCGTGAAAAGATAAAAGGTGTGTTCAAACATTGTATAGTCGTGTACGGTTATTGCCTACATTTTAAACACTTATAATTAAGTAAAAAAATTTGCTTTTAAGTAAGATATTAGATCTTGAATATAAAACGTATTTTTTTTCTTTGATTGCACATATTTGATGTTTGGAAATCACAGGTCAAACATTTAGTATGAATTAATTTATTATTAAAAAAAAGTTTTTCGATTGAAAATATTTAATTTTGGTAATTATGTTAAGTGAACATATACTTAAAAGGATTCTTCTTGAATCTACCTAATACATATAAAAGAAAGTCGTGTTAGTTACACAATTTATAACTCAAGATCGGTCGAATTGATTTAGCTGTAAATTGATGGAGAGGTAGCTTAGAACTAGGAGACGGACATAGGAACTTTTTTATCCTGTGTGCATTTTTTTTTATTCCGCGCGGACCAAGTCGCGGGTAAAAGCTAGTATATGATAAAATTCATAACTTGTATTAATAAGGATGTAGACAAAACCTAATTAAATGCATGTTGTAAATAGGGATAAACAAAGCGGCTCCTTTGATGTTTTGTGATGTTTGCCGCGGGGTACATTTGCTCGTGCAAGATAAAACCGCTGCCGGCTTCTTGAAAAAGCATTTGTACCACATAGTTGTGATATCGTTAATAAAAGGAATAACTTATAATAGTTGCCAACATTCAATATAATATTTTTACAAACTTAGAACATAGTTTTTTTCCGAAATTGGTAGTTAAAATTTATTTAAATTATATGTCATCTACTATGGATGTTTGTTAGAAGGTCACAGGACGGTACAACTGATCTCTATGAAAGGCATAGATGTAGAGCACGTAAAAACACATAGGCTACAAATTAAGTTTTTTTAATTCCACGCGGACGTCGTTAGCTCATTCTTAAAAGCATTGTGAGAAAAGGGCTACTACAAACTTAACAGTTAAATGTGGAATATTTTGTTTAAAGCTTATTTGAGCTTTGAAATATATACTGTTCTATATTACGCTATCTTTAAACGGTTGAATAAACCAAATTAAGGGTTTTCACTAACTATAAAATAACAGCCTTACTTATTGTATATCTAGACTAAGGATCCCCTTAGTTCAGATTTATTTTGACAAATGCTTATAGAGTGTTTTCTTTTTTCCTAAGGAACCATTAAATACTTAATTGTGTTAGTGTTTTATCTAAATAGTAAGGTTACGTTAGGTAAAATAGCAATGAACAACGTTGTATATAATCTAGCGAAACAATTGAATCTAATTACTCGCCTGCATCTTGGATGCCGACACGTTCGTTGCAAAATTTCCTCCGGCGGCCATCTTGTTTCCGGCGCGCGTTTTGTTTTATTCATTTGTTAAATTCATTGAATTATTATGCAACATTACGTTACTCATTTGTTTTACGTTTGGCGCCATTTGTATTTGCGAATATAATTTCTTTTTGTTCATATCTTCGTGCTGTTTGTTTTTATAAATACTCGTATAGAAAATATTGAATGAATTTTTGTACAGCTTACATTCGACGAAGTGATTTATGAGGAAAATTTAGTTTTTTGTATATAATAAGGTGGCAAACAAGCAAGCGGTCACCTGCATTCGTCGAAATGGTGTAGGGAATGCTGTCTATAAAAATCCGCAATTCCAGATGCGTTGTCTACCTTTAAACGACGGACGAGAGGACGTACAGAAAGAGAATCTTTTCCCTTCCTATGCGTCTCCTCATCCATCAAATCCACCCTTTTATGAGAAAAGAATGAGAAGGGAAAGATGACTAAAGTTAGGCTTCCGGAATACACACTGATTAGACGTAGTTACTTCCACTTTAAGCCTGTCTTCTGTGTGGTCGTGGTATTGCACCGGAGAGCTGCCACATTCATGCATACAGATGTTGTTGCTGGTGTCTATCACTGTTAAAAAATGCATTAAAGTTTAATTATCAATGTGCTTAATTTTAATAATTCTAGAACTAGATATAAGATATAACATTTCTGCAAAAAATATGTTGACCTATAAATTCGCAAGAAACTGCTCTCTAGTTTTCATATAGATATATATTTTCTATCTTCTGCAAAAAAGCTACCTGTATTTTTATCTGACATATTGAGGGTACGTGAATATGCTAACATTTCTTTTTTTTTCATATAAAATACGTCGAAAGAAAATTGTCGTACTTTCAGCTTTCGCTATGTAGGGAAACGTAAATTGATTTTCCCCACGTCCGCACTGTTTGGGATATCCAATTTAAATGTATCAAAACGGACAGATCCTATAAACCTATGGATATAGAATCAGTCTGTATTTACGTACAGACAACACCACACATTTGATTAATATATCTTAATATATATAAACAAGAAAAATTGCATTATATAAAAATCAAACTATCGTGATTTTCGTAAATTTGTCTACAATTTAATGTATTTTTTTTCGATATCTATGACGTAAAATTGTGTTTCAACAATCATTTAGTTCTTAAGTAGATATTCTAAGCAACAGAAACATAGATTAAAAATGCTCTACCATTCAGTTTCAAGGCCGTAAAACTTAGTCACAGTCACAACAAAAAGATGAGTAACATTCATAGTCGACTATTGCGCAATTAATTATTGCCTCTGTCATTTTTATGCCAGTGTCTTTTGCTTGAGAAAAAAAAAACAAAAAATAATTTATAATCTGTTGTTTTAAATCTGTCAGCTGTCAAGTTGACACTGACAGAATGTTTTGATTACGCTAGAAATAATTATTGTAAATTATGCCTATAAATGTTTTGATTTTTTATGCGTATTTTTTTTCCCATCCATTCTTATGAGATTTAATAATAAATATTTCAAAACTATGTCTCAGCCATAAAAAATCAAGTAATTTGAAATCATTTTACATTTGTTTAAGGAAATAAAACAATTATGATTTATTTAAAAAAAACTAAATATAAAAAAAAAAAATTAAAAGTCCGAATGGAGCATTTCGTCGTTGGTAACATAATAGAACAAGACATTAAAATTTTGTGAGCATATTCAGTAGGTCTGAGAATCGGTCAACATCTATTTTTAGGACAGCTAGTAATCTATATATTTTTAAACATTTGTTTAGTAAAAAAAACATAAAGATATATATGAAATGATATAAAATATTAACATATATATACCTTAGTCTTTTTCATTTATGTCGCAAAGGCTTCATCAAACTTCAAATGTTTGTCGACCTTGTTCGATGTTCCCGCCAAAAAGCCGGCTTTCGTCGAAATAGAAGTGAATTGCCAACGAGAGCGCTTTCATTTCGCGCTTTATTTTTTAAATCCTCCAAGCTTTGACTGTCGAGTGTTTTGAAAATAAAAACACTGACCTATAACAGGGAAGACCAACCTTTACCCTAATTTAAGTGTGACTAGGCCGTGTGGGTTGACTTCACATATATTTTTGAATTTCTTCTCAGATGTATACATCTAAGAATTATAGATAATAGTAAATCAAAAAATCCTGCAGACAAGTCAAGAGTAAAACTATCAATGTGCTATGAAATAATTTTGACAATTTGATTATTGGCTCGCCATCTCAGACCTAGATAGTTTTATTAAGTTCTAAACATTAGAGTTCGCATTTTCGTATTTACCAGTTTCCACACATAGTTTATAGTACAAATGGATCTCGGATTTCACAAGTTTTTAATAGATCTAACGGTAGATACCAACATGTTGTTTTTTTTTAAAGAAAGGCAAACGAGCTGCAGTATCACCAAGGTGTTCAACAACGCCCATAGACATCTGAAATACCAGTCACGTAGATGCGTTGCCGGCCTTTGACAAAATGAAAATGGAATTTGTATTCGTTTACACATACATTTGGAAATTAAAAATAGCAAATAAAAGTAAAGAATGAATACTCTAAGTATTTTTTAAAAGACTGACTGAATCTAGCCTTATGGCTTTTTATAAAGGAACATCAAAATAAAAGAAAAAAATACTTTAACAAACTCAAGGACGATCTTTGTCAAGCAAATATAACATCTATGGGTATTGGTAATAAATTCAATTTTCTCTAACATGCTGGGTGAAAACGAAGCCCGCATAATGCTAAAAGAATTCCGGTTCAACCTAAAAATATCTTCTGACTGTAAGTCCTTGACCCAAAAAGTCCTTGATTATTTCTACGGCTCCTACGTATAAGGACGTAACTTCATTATTGAGATAATTAATTTTAGTGCTATTCTAACTCTGCTTAATAAGATATTAGTTGTCGCCAGCTCCGTCTACGCGGAATAAAAAAAAGGAATAAGTAGTCTATATGTACTTCCAAACTAATTTCTATATCTATCCATCCATCCATCCATCAATCTAAACAAAATTTTATTACCTTTAATAAATCATAAGGTTTTTGGAATATAGTTAAAATATAGCGCAGTTAAAAAAAAAAAAAAGATGTTGGCCGATTCTCAGACCTACTGAATATGCTCACAAAATTTCATGAGAATCGGTCAAGCTGTTTCGGAGGAGTACGGGAACGAAAACTGTGACACGAGAATTTTATATATTAGATATCTCCGCTTCAAGTAGTTGTTTTCGTACCAAAGGGTAGTGACCATCTCCGTCCATCTTGTTTATTATGAATCGACATCCCTATATCAGTAAGTTACATTAAAATGGTTCCCCTTAAAAATCAAAATTTCGACTTATCACTATTTACATCGGAGTCGTCGTTGTGCCTTCAATTACCTTTGTGGCTTATAAAATGTTAAATCTTCTAAAGAGATAATGATACGTTATAGGCTTTTGGGTTTGGTAGTGATTTATATTTCTTTTTTAACAAGGGTTACCACTGACGATAAACCCTAAAAAAACAAAATGTTGTCTTTGGTTCTTCATAGACAATGAAAGGGATGAAATTTTTTTTGCACAAGTAATTTTGCAGTTGATATCCTAGGTAACAGAGGTTAGGAAAAGACAGACCGTATTTCTTAAATAAATGCGACAGTTTAGATGTTTAGATAGATGTTTGTGAGAAGGTATGAAAGGCTCAACGGATCTGGATGAAAATTGTCATAGATGTAGAACATAATCTGGAAGAATTCATAGACTACTTTTTTTTTTTTTAATTCAATGCGTACGAAGTTATGGTTAAAAGCATAGTAAATAACTGGACGAGAATATCCACTAAATTTGTTCAAAGTTCGTATGCCATTCCAGAGTAGAATACGACTCGGATGACTCTTCGCATTTATCAGTTAGGCTAACTAGATTTCAGGAGGTCATAAAAATCACTTATACATATACATATAAAGTTACTAGTCCGTTCTGGAGGCACAAAAACTAAGTGCTCCGAGTCTGTGTGATTGGATGACTAGCGAAAAAACTTCTCTCCAGTCAGTAGTTAAAAAAAACAGTTATAACCAAGAATTTTAATATTTTAAATGTTTTAATTATACAGTCGGAATGTTCAGTTGAAACTGAAGGTGTTTAGCTCTTTTAAACGTTCAATTCTTTTCAATAAATCTGGTTGTATTTTATAATTCTGTTTAAAAACGAAACCGAAGCTTTTTGCTTGTAAAAAAATTCTTTCATCCAACGTTTTAATATGTCTTTATATTGCACCACTTATATGTTAAAGAGATAAAAACGGCTAAAAGCAAAAAATGGCCAAATAGTTCAGTTTACTGGTTTTTGTATTTTCGGTATTTTGTGTTCTAATCTCAGCTAATTTGTTACTAATCTCTGTTAATACTTTATATTTTTGACATTTAGGTTATTACAAGTTTAATGTCATTTAGTAATCCGAATGGACTCGAAAACAACATCGATTACCAATGGTCCGTAAAAAATAACAATTCAAACATGATGCCATAGCAAAAAATACTTTTTTTTTAAATCGAATCGAACTTAACTGTATTACTCAAGAAAATACTATTAGACATTGTTTAGTTAAACACGTGTTTTAACCCTTTGACTACCGCTGATTGATATTAATGATATATGTGGATATATATTTCACCATAAATATATATCACAATGCTTCTATTCTACTTCATTATAATATATTAGTAAAGATTGCATTTGGCAAGCCTACGCATAATGTTTCAATAATCATGATTTGTCAAAAATTCTGCGATCCCTCTGGTATTGCAGATGTCCATGGGCGTCGATGAACACCTTGGTGTTCCCGCTGTTTGATTGCCCCCTTCTCTTTTATAAAAAAATAAAATAAAAAATTCACAGAGTCACGGTATAAAAGGGTCGACGTATGTTTAAACTTAGATGTATTTGATAGTCTGTCTTAGGTTTTTATGGTAACGCCCCAAATGGTTAAATTACACCAACAATTACACAATTCAAATATGACGTTAGAGATTCAACAATGAAAACAATTGTGGAACCAAGTATAAAATCCTGTTGAAACCGGTTCTATTTAATACCATTGGATATCCTGACCGTATTTAAATTGGTACACTTAGGACTGTCAACCGAAAAGTATCGAAAAAAAACTTGAGAGGTGTCAAGGGACACCCGGATGTAACGAAGTTCCTTTCAATTAATTAGTGAAGGAACCAATGTTTGTTCTATGAATAAAAAACTTAAGTCTTCACAAGAAGTACATTTTATTTCTATGAATTTTCGTTATATATTATCACGTCGTTGCCATGGTGAAGTAGCGCTCATTCGTCGTTAACATACTTACTATAGCAAAAAGTGTCGTGACAACTTTTCGTAAGAATTTTTTTCGTCTAGCTCCCTTTTACAACGCGCGATAAGGAACTTCATTCCAACATGACGTCAAACCCATTGTAAGATTATATTCGAATCCGAAGTGTTGGCAACCCTACGCTTTACGGTTTGCAAATAATCAGAAAAATGCTGGCAAGATTTTAGAATATATATCTAAGAAAAATCCGATATAGAGCGACTACAAAAAAGAAGATAATCAATTCTTGTCTAATTTAAATTAAAAATTATTATATCTGTGGTTGGTAGAGCATAACGTTTTGACGTTTTCAGAGACTTTTGAAGTTGTATTTTTGATTTATACTTTCTATTAATGCGTAAGAGTTACTAATTTAATAGTACCAATTCTCAAAATGTTTTTTTTTAATTACAGGTACGTTTAAGATCTCAAAACATGATTAAGTAGTGGTAAGTAAATTATTCTAACTAATTCATTCTTGTACATGAACTTCTGTATCTTTCTCTTCTCTTCTTTCGTCTCCAAAGGAATTCTAGTAAAATTAATCTATCCTTTCCATATTTCATCTTCATTTAAAATCCATGTATATATATTATAAAATACCTTTTTTATGCGATCCGTTGTATAAAATGTTTCATAATAGCTGTATTGTACACTATAAAACAAAGTTACGTAACAACTTCGAGTATGTACATATAAAAAGCCGGACAATCTGTTTGTTCGTCGTATCAGTAGGAGTCTACGCTGTCACCTGGGGATTTACTGCCTGGATTATCATGCTTAGGGTGTTAGTATACTTGCGTAAAAGAATTATAACAGAGGAAAATAAGATTAACAGGAAAATGTATTAAATTTTTCTTTCATAACGTTAGGCTTCGAACATTTTATTTCATTTTAGTATAAATATTTGCGTAGTTAGATGATTATTTAATGAACTTATAATTTGAAAACGAAGCTTAAATTCTTGTATGGTTATAAAAATATTTATCACTATTAAGTATTATGGGACATTTTTTTGGTAACCATATAGCTTTTTATTTAAAACTAGCTTTTTCCCGCGACTCCGTCCGCGCGGAATAAAAAATAGAAAACGGGGTAAAAATTCCTATGTCCGTTTCCTGGTTCTAAGCTACCTGCCCACCAATTTTCAGTCAAATCGATTCAGCCGTTCTTGAGTTATAAATGGTGTAACTAACACAACTTTCTTTTATATATATAGACTAGCTTTTACCCGCGACTCCGTCCGCGCGGAATAAAAAATAGAAAACGGGGTAAAAATTATTCTATGTCCGTTTCCTGGTTCTAAGCTACCTGCCCAACAATTTTCAGTCAAATCGATTCAGCCGTTCTTCATTTATAAATAGTGTAACTAACACGACTTTCTTTTATATATGTAGATATAGATTTCGTTATAGAGACCCTCAATACTAAACTATAAGAACCGTCTAAATAATAAAACATTCCTTACATACATTATTTAAAATCTACGTGTCCATAACGTAGTATGAATAATGAGATTTGTGAAGCCCAAAAGACCCAAAACCTCTCAGTCAAAGCAAGAGCACGTTTCTTGGACAAAGGAAAGCATTCAGACCCGAAAAACAAAGACTCGTAAATCACAACCGGGACATTTGCTCTTGAGTGCAATTAAAAGTAATTACTAAAAGCCCGATTTGGTCGTACAGTAGCCTAAATAGACTGATACATTAGAACTAGATTTACAAACTTTTATAAGCAGTTATATGACGATAGAAGTGGATTAAAAAAGACTCTATTGTTTGCAACATAAAGCATAGTATACGATAGCGTGAAATTTTAAAAACGGTAAAACATTTTTCTTTAAGCAACAGATGTAGAACACTGCATTGTGTCCAGCTTAAAATGAACTCTGCGTTCTCTTTGTGAGGCTTTTATTTGTACCAATCGTGTTATAATGCGGGAACCGAGGTGGGTCTATGTATTCTAGTGGTTTTAGTGATTTATTCTTTCTTTGTTTGGAAAGGCGAGACAAATGTTGACATGGTGTTTTTTTTTTTCAAATGTGTCCGAGTTATGTTGCTTTTTCGTGTGTATAATGAGCTATGGATGTAATACGTGACGTGAAATTTGATACAACGCGTATTACTTTACGCTACGAGTCACGACTTTATGGAAGTGGGGAAGAGACCTCCTCTAATTATTACAAAATTAATCCAAAACTTTTAGTAAGTACTGAAAGTACAAGACGACTATTAATGACTTTTATAAGGCCTCTAACACCATGCTACGGTCATCGTCTGCTAGGTTCAACAATCACTGGAAATATTTTAAAAAATCCGCTGGCGCATCGACCCTAAGTAAGTCTTGGTCTTCGACACAAGAGGTGGCCAAAGTCGCCTGTCCTGTGCCTTCTCCTGACAGATCATCGCTTGTAGCTCCAGCAGGCCCAGCTCTACAGCGTGTCGTTAGCGGTATCTGAGCCGGCCGATGGATCAGTGGCCAATCTGGGTCCCGAGATACGCTGTTTAGGCTTTCCTATCTGCCCTTACCCTCGTAAGGTGGCCCAGCTATAGGAGTCTGTGATTTTTGGCTTCTCCGATAATATATAAATTCATAAAACTTTATCTAACTTTGTACTTAGAGCAAGTTAATTGACCCGTGTTTGAAAGTCTCTCGGTTGACTAAGTCTGACAAATGACTTGCACGGCTTCCCATTAATCTGCTACGCAGTAATAGAATTGAACTATTAGGAATACAATCTATTGTATAATATTTCTAGTTCGCTTTAAAAACGATGGAAGATAATCACTCTGTGATAAAAAAAAAATGGTTTAATGACTAGATAAGGCGGTTGAGTAGCTAATATATGAAAATCTTAATAACAATATTGCCAAATAATTTTTAATTCATATTTTTCTAATGTATTTAAAGGCCTCAATACAAAAGGTGCGTTCGAAAACCGAGGCCCGTTAACTGACGCAACACGATGCAGACAACAAAAGGATTTGCATACGTTTCCGAACGCAACTGGGCCGTACGAAGCACGTGTTCCTTTTTTCAAATATACTGACCAATCTTCCAGACCTGTAAACCAAACTAAAATAAACTTTATTTCTTTGGAATACGGTTTATTAAATCTCACTCAGAGGTAAACTTCCTATTGTCAAACAAAGTTATATTTGCCTTTAGTAACAGAAATATCATTCGATTTAACGCCTTACGTATTTGAAATAAGATCTACGCATTATTTTGTTAGTTGGATAAGTTTGTGAAGAGGGAGCGTCTCAAAGAATAGGTTGTTTGACGTGAATGAAGTCTTTTTAAGTACAAATGAGGTGTTATCTGAGTTGAATATATTATGGGTCAAACATACAAAGTCATTTGAGTGTCTATATTCTTTGATTCAATGAAAGTACTTTTTTTTTAGTTATTTATATAGTTTAATACAAGTAAGCGGAATTGAAGAGTCACGTTTTTCATCTCTAAAAAACAAACCGTTTAAAATCAAGTAAAATAATTTTCAATATTGAATATCGTAAAATCTCTTTATCTAAACAAAAAGAAACAGGAAAATTAACTCAAGCTATAGGTAGTATGTACTATTGTCTATTTGATTTGAAGGTACAGTCTACTAACCTGTTTAATTAATAACGAATAATTTGTTTTTTTTCAGAAAATCAGATAAGATAAAAGCTTGGTTCAGGTTAAAATAAAGTATGCTTACGAAGGAATAAAAATTCATTGAACTTATTGCATTTCAAGTTTACGTGACCGGAGACTGCAATAGTTGGAAAGCGTTCTCGTGTTATATTACTGTAGCGGATCGATTGTAAAATTGGCGAATTTAAAATCGGTCTAGCCTAGAAGAATGTCAGGAAATTGAGAACTAAGTCAATCAAGTAATTAAACGTATCTTTGCTCGGTAATTACATACAGTTAAAGTAAAATTATGACATTTTTAATTTATATTTTACTTATATTAAAGTTTAAGTTCATTGATTTCGTCGTGATAAGTAGGTAAGAAATAATTTCTTCAACAATTAATAATATTATGTCCCGATTTAAATCTGACTGAATTCACAATTATTCGATGGCACAACGACTATTGGCTAGAAATTCGAACGAGAGTAAAAAAAGCAACGCCGCGAGTTGAATTCCGATTTTGCGGTCCATTAAAAAAGAAAGAAAACTGTTATTTCTCTCGGAACGTATTGGAACAAACTATTTGCCACGGTTATGTGTTCGTATAAAGTTGGAACGTTTAACGTGAGTTTTAACCGTCGTTACTTGTAAACATATTTCAAACTAACTTAATTTTTTCAAAGAAGACAAATGAAACAAGAAACACTCACGAATATTGAATTACTTTATCATTATTTTTAATGTTTCACTGCCGGTCGTCCATTGGTTGAAATTCGGACATCTATCTATCTATATATATAAAAGAAAGTCGTGTTAGTTACACTATTTATAACTCAAGAACGGCTGAATCGATTTGACTGAAAATTGGCGGGCAGGTAGCTTAGAACCAGGAAACGGACGTAGGATAATTTTTACCCCGTTTTCTATTTTTTATTCCGCGCGGACGGAGTCGCGGGTCGCTAGTAGTTCATAATCAAAGATTTTTTATGATTAATATTACTTTAATGCACTTCTCCTTATAAAGATTGTCTGCTTTTAAGTTCATCAGTTCAAATTGCCTTAAAAAGAGTTACAATATATTTCGCATTACGTTTTAAATTTTCGGCCGTTCTTACGGTGAAAACATCGTGATGCAATCTGCATATATCTGAGAAGAAATTCAAAGATATGTGTGAAGACATCTCGCACTGGACCAGCGTTTGACTGTGGCCTAGTCATCCTTAACTTAGAGTAACCGAGCCACTGATTTTGGACTACTGATGATGATAAAATTGTCCTCTGTGATGTAATCCGTCAAAGCCATCTCCGAAAGTACGATCTGTGGTGACTGACAAATACCTAATTTATGCCTGGTGTACATAATGCTAGTACAGCTCATTTTTAGCGCTTGCATACTAGTACAATTGGCATAATGTAAACACCAACTGGCTCCAGCCGTTAAAGAGCTTGGCCAGCTCTTCTGTACTGGCTTCAATTTGAAAGGGTTTGGTCACATGGCACAAATTACAACCGGTCTCAAGCTATTATTCTTTTTTTAGTAATATTTTCAGTTATAAATCTGCTGACATCAATTCACAATTTTAACAAAAACGAATCAAAAACCTCACCCTTTGATGTATTAACTACTCTTATCAGACATTGTAGTTCTCAATCTACTATTAACAACTTTATGGTCTTAATAATAAAGTGCATAATTGCAGTTTTAATGTAACAAAGAGGGCGTTATAAAAGCCAAACGCTTCAGTAAGCAGAATCTAAGACAGGAAATGCTTTTTGCTGTAGTGATTGTGTTGATAAACTTCCTGTAAACGAAAAGTGGTGGGTGTGACCCCTTTATATTGCATTTATATTAAACTCTGTAACAAAGAAGATCGAAATCATTTGAAAATTCTATAAAGACTAGCCGTCGCCCGAGACTCCGTCCGCGAAAAATTAAAAAAAAAAACGTAATAAGTAACCTATCCGTTCTTCCAGACTATGTTCTATATCTGTGCCTTTCATCAAGATCCTTTGAGCCGTTCTTGAGATATTTACAAACAAACGTCGCATTTATAATATTAGTAAAATTGAAATAAAAGTTTCTTATGGTTAGGGTAACTTTCTGTTGGGTGGGGGTCCTGATCGTCGACAAAGATTGTCCCGGGAAGACGGTGACATAGCGTGGTCCAATGTTGCCGTAGCACTTAGAGCAACGGGCAGGTTCCCGGGTAATAAAGTGCTGAGGGTTCCGGTGAGTTCCTCGGAGATCCCGGAACCTTCTCGGATTGCACTCGAGGCTGGCCACCTAGGGGGTTTAATGCGTCAAATCCCACATAACCCTGTCTTCCCCCCAGAAGGCAGGGTATCTTCCGAAGATTTCCCCCGATACCAAAAAAATTTAACATTCTGTTATCATATTTTTATATCGATTTTGATTTAAAACACGCCGTGTATTTACAAGTAGATTTTTTTAAATTCCAATTAAAAAGTCACAGGTAACTATTAGTGTTTTTTTTATATAAATAAACTATAAAATCTGAACAATAAATATAATGATTGATATCAAAATATATCATGAATCAAGATGAATCTGCGTAATCATTATGAGATTTCTTTTGTTCTATTGTCTACGAGTAAGTTATGATCCGATATTTATATAAATTAGATTATTACTTAGGTTTATGTTTGTTATTACGTACGATCTCATGGGAATTATCAAGAAGTTCGGTCTTTAAGTTATACATAACTAGCTTTTACCCGCGACTCCGTCCGCGCGGAATAAAAAATAGAAAACGGGGTAAAAATTATCCTATGTCCGTTTCCTGGTTGTAAGCTACCTGCCCACCAATTTTTAGTCAAATCGATTCAGCTGTTCTCGAGTTATAAATAGTGTAACTAACACGACTTTCTTTTATATATATAGATTGTATATATACATTAACTATTCCGTTCTATGCAACTTACTATCTGTCGCACACGACTACGTCCACGCGAAAAAAAACTTCATTAGTAGTCTATGTGTCTACATCTTTGTCAAATTTCAACGAGATCCGTTGAGCCGTTCTGCAGATACCTTCTAATAAATATCCATCCATCTAAACAATCGCATTTATAATAATACTAGCTGTCGCCAGCGACTCTGTTTGAATTTAAAAAAAACTTAATACGCTGTCTATGTCTTCTTCCAGACTATGTTCTACATCTGTGCCAAATTTCATCAAGATGCGTTGAGCTGTTCTGGAGATATCTTGTAACAGACATCTAAACATTCGCATTTATAATATTATTAAGATGTCATATAGATATGATGTCACTGATCGATTATGAATCTCTTCACTTTATATATTAACTAGATTGCAAAATTGCAACATAATATTTCGAACAATGACGATTCATTTTATAATTTTTAAGTGTTCACTAAGTGGTTAATTAAGTTAATTGTTTTAATAAAACTTAAAAGTAATAATAATAACTTAAAAATAAAACTAAATAAAACTTCGTTAAGTTCGTAATGCGATGAGAATTCTACTACAGAATCTCGATATCTGGAATGTCAAGTGAAATACAAAAATAAAATCGACTTATTTAGTCTTCGACTTAACAAGTAGTGCAAGTAATGAATTATTCGACGGAGAATTCCTAGTAATACGTCATCATATTTTTCTGACTGACTTACAGAGTCTGTTTTGTTAAATACTAGTAACCGAGGATAAATTTGAACTAAAATGACTATGCAGAGAAATAAAACTTTGTTAGAGTTACAAATTCTAAATAATTCGAAATACCGTGTTTTCAAGGGTTCAGCGGAAGATTGGTATTTTGACTTACTGAAGATTTTGACTAAGCAAGGTTCGAGTCATAGGAATTTCACAGTACAAAAATTAAGTTTTTTTGATAAACTATACTTTAAGCTGTCATGAGTATTACGTCATGACTAACTTCGTGACTTAGGATGGAGGTTATCGACAAACATGTCGTCAATCTCGTTTTATTTAAACAGCAACGTCGATTACTAGCAATGACGTGACCGTCTAGTTATTTTGACGTATCGTGCCAATAACAATGGAAACGAACCGCTTCTTAAGCAATATACGCTAACGTGACTCATCGACAATATTATTGAACTCGTAATACTTAAGGTTGGCGCGATTCATAGGCGGTAGCGGGTAGTTGTAAGGAGCGATTTTTGAACTGTTTCATTTCCTCAACTCCGTATATTTGGGTTTAATCTATTAATTGAAGTTAGGCACATTTATTGGTGATAGATTGATCAGAAACTTGGTATAAATCTCTAGTTATTTTTATTTTATATGTGACGTTCCATATCATAACATTGTCAATCATGCACAACAGTTAATTAATTAATCACTTGTCACATTTTAACTTTATTTTTATTTTATTTACAGATTGTATCAGAGAATACCTACAGTTTATCATGTCTTGGTAAGTACAGTTTGACAGTACTTGGTATCACAAAATAATAATCCAAATCAAAAATTTAAAAACATTAAAATTTATTAATTTGGTGAAAAGTTTGTTTACTTTGATATGATTGAAATTGTAGCTTTTGAATCATATTAAATTAGGGGGTAAGCATAAAAATGTAGTTATCCGTAAGCTTGTTGCTTGGACCACGCCATGTTAGTTAGTTGTTCTAATAAAGCTGATTGTTTTAGAGAAGGGAGAGTCCCTGCTATACACATATTGCACGATATCGTATACGTTCATAAAAGTTGTTTTATTATGAATAATAAAATATATAGGATCTTCTGAATGAATTTCTATGAGCATTATTCTCTTTGGAGTTCGAAAAATCGAAAACAAATTGCGCTGTAACAAAAAGTGTTAAACTCGAAAATAATTAGACAGAAATATGCTTTGATTGTTCGGGAGCGATGAAAGAATGAAAAGTGATTATTATTGTTGAAGAAGACGCAATTAACTGATATAAAATTATAAAAAGGTAGTGAATTTAGTTACTTCAAAAATTTACAACTAGTACTACTTTGTAGAGATTCAATCATAGATTACAGAGTACTGAATATTTTCTCCCACAATTAGTGTACCAAAATTTTATTATAATAAGATCAAATGTGGTTGAATAGAGCAAGACCGAAGAAAGCATGGATGGATTGTGTGAAAGAATACCGTAAGAAGTGAATACAGAATATGACGGATGGTAGAGATGTATGGAAGAGTAGAACAAGAGCAGAAATATGATGAAAATCTTGGAATAATAGGACCAATGATGTATTCTATAGCAATAAACCTTCGAGCCTAATTAAATCACCTACATGGCCGTAAAGTACGTAGCCCAACCCTTTTATTGCGACGCCTTTCGTTACACGCGTAATTTAATGCTGGAGGCACTTCACAAATGTCATCAAAAGGGTACGGGGGTGTAACAGAAGGGGGATTTTGCGCGATGTTACTTCCTATTATTAATACATTTTTTCTATAATAATAAGGTTATAGATAAAGAAAACTAATAGCGCAATAGGTTGAATTGCGAATCTTATATATAAAATTCTCGTGTCACGGAGTTGGAACTTGAACTCCTCCGAAACAGCTTGACCGATTCTCATGAAACTTTGTGAGCATATTCAGTAGGTCTGAGAATCGGCCAACATATATTTTTCATAACCCCCCCCCCCCCATTTAGTTTTTTTTAATTGCGCGCGGACGGAGTCGCGGGCAATATATAATAGTTTGTCATAAAGGAATCAATATGCTTCTTATGATTACATTCTTGCTAATTTACTGTCTTACGTTTCTAGTTTAAACATCACTATGCATTGGCAAAACTATTTTAAGAGGTTAAAGTTTTGATGTATTTAACACTGCTACCAAGAAATTGTTCTGCTCTTTCTCAAGAAAGGCTCAGTATTATTTGATTATGAAATTGAATTCTACCCATGGGATATACTATATAGGTCTATTAATTTGTATCTGTATTGTACCTTCCAACGAAAAGACACCATAAATTGGAATGCCAACACTAAAATAGAAAACCTTTTGTCTAAAACGATGCGCCATAAAAGTCCGCAATATTAAAGGAGGGTGAACTGCTAAAGGGCGAAAAGACCACCTTTGTCAGTTGATATACTTTTTTTTTTCAAGCTCTGATAAATCAGGACCATATCGCTGTATCGCGGGCGAGCCCCACCCGGCCGCGCCTCGACCTGATAAACAAAGCCACCCACTTTTCTTCGACATTTGCTTAGAACGGGGTGCGGTCCCATACGACTCTATTACCACGACCCCATAACAACCCATCGCATTATTAGCTCGCCCCGGCCTCTATAGCTCACAAAAACAACCGATAAAGATAACGAACGACCTTAAAGTAAAATAAACAGATGATCGGACAAATGAGGGACGGCATACACCTGCAATAAAGTAGTGTATACAAAACCTCGACGCGCCCTTTCGCTAATGAGGACAGTTTATGGGGCGTGCTAGCATTTAGCTTTTATTGTCTATGCGCGCGCACCCCCGTTGTGGGCTTATAAGCGATGACAGTCGGTGGTGGTGTTCAGTCGGGTACGTAAACCCGAGCTGAGCGGAGTAACGGAGCTCGGGTTCATGTACCATGTTACGTTCGGTTGCGCTAACTCGCGCTAATTTACTTCGTTACGTTGAAATAAGTGACTCAGGCCGCTCGCCTACGCCTGTTAATTAGACTCTAGCCTAGTATGTGAATTAACGCGTGGGCTACATGCTTTTTTTCGGACAACTAATAACGTTTGTTAAAGTAAATTGAGTACAAATTAGGCGCTTCCATGTTTTACTTCCTCTTTTGCTCTGAATAACTTTCATGTTGCTTGAAGTTTGTTTTCTTGTTCAGCTTCAAAAGAAACTTGATACGAACTATTTCGAACGTTTACTTCGCTTTCAATAGGTTCTTCAATTATTTAACTTTTCTATCGAAGTTAAGAAAAGTTTTGGCTGTTCATCCATTACTAATACCAATTAAGATTCATCTATACTTTTGGAAATTGGGCGATTTGATTCTGCTCAGTATTAGATGAAGTTTCTTTTTCTTTCGACCTTTCAGGTAGAGACAAAATGCTCTCTTTTTTCGATATTGTAGGTCTGTACATTGTTATACCATTAATATCTCATCTACCCCATACCTTAGGGTTACGAGTATATACGATCAAATTTCTTTCTCTTGTTAATTTCGTCGTCACGTCTCCATTTATCTCAATGTTTGTTATCTTTCTGAAGGGAAACATCCTCATCAAGTAAGTTCAGACGCACTTATTCGCTAACTTGTGTGTACTTAAACTTGCACGTTTCAGCAATTACGCTTAATTGAGAGAGTTAAGTTGTTATTTCTTGAACATCTTAGAGTTGTGTAAATCTGATTTGTTATGCAATTTTATAATATCTGAAGTTAACTAGTTTCATGTAAGTATTACTTCTATTGGAGACTACATATTTAAGTACATTCTACTTTTTTTGTTCTGTCGTAATGTCTATTTTTAAGGTCTACTTCCTCGTTTTTTTTTTTTTCGTTTTTCTATTAATCATTTCTTTATATTGCTTACAGTATTATTTTAAAATTTATCATTATCTATTTGGAAGTATAGCTAAAAAAGAAATATTATCATCATCGTATTTTCTATTGCTCTTTTAAGAGATGTCCAAACAAATTCATAGTTATTTTTATTGAAATTTAAATACCAAATGATAAATTGCAAGTCATCTTGACTTGATATATTTTTTACTGCCACTGTTACTTCCTTTATAACTTGTATTCACCAAAATAAGTATTCCTTTAGTGACAGAAAAAAATAGAATGATGTAACCAAATTCTTAATCTAACGGAATTTTACAATTAAGTAAGAGATAGAAATCGTTACTTGGTAGTTATAATCTTTCCGCTGAAATTGGATTTTCGTACTAAAAAAAATTGCTGTGATCCTTCAAACTTTAAATTTAATTATTTTTAAGAACTTGAAGACGAAATAGTAGTAGTTGTTTAAATTGAACACAGTATGATTCGATCTCAGAAACTAGTAAAGAATTTTAAGAAACAATAATTTCCTTTACTTACGTAATAAACTATTCTGGGTAACAAATTAAAAAAAAAATGATAAACCCCATTACGTAAGGTGTAGTTATAAAAGACTTTACAAACATTCAGGGACTGTTATTTCCTATCCACGTTAGTAAATTCTATTTGACAGAATACAATTGTGTAGAAACTAGCTTTTACCCGCGACTCCTTCCGCGCGGAATAAAAAATAGAAAACGGTGTAAAAATTATCCTATGTCCGTTTCCTGGTTGTAAACTACCTGCCCACCAATTTTCAGTCAAATCGATTCAGCCGTTCTTGAGTTATAAATAGTGTAACTAACACGACTTTCTTTTATATATATAGATTTTAACAGCATATACTGCAACAAGCTTATCTGAGAGACCTACGAGTTATCGATAAAAAGTTGATGTCTAAGTTACTAGGTAATCTGATCCTACACCAAATAGCTACGTGTAATATTTTGGAGCTGAATAAAAGTTACTATGGTGTCCAGTTTTATCAAAGTTCAAGGACAAATCTCATACATATTTTGAAATATTTTGTCGTTGACGAAAACGTATTTCGCAAATATTAGGTCCTTACATATGAAATTGGCGTTTTGTATGGGAGGAACAAAAAGTCGAATATTTTTTAATATAATATATTTAACTAATCAAAGTATGAACCATTATTTTCTATGCACTTTTGCCATCTTATAGGTAGTTCATTGATCCCTTTACTAAAAAAAACAGTCGGACAGGAATCAATAAAATCTTTGAAGGCGATTTGGACTGCCCCATCGGAGTTGAATTTTTTCCCTTGCAAGAAGTTATCCAAATTTCGAAAAAAATGGTAATATATTGAAGCAAGGTCCGGGGAGTACGGAGGATGTCTTAGACTTTCCAATTGAAGCTCTTCTAATTTAGTAGCCGTCTGTTGCGCAGTGTGTGGTCTAGCGTTGTCGTGAAGCAGAAGTGGCGTGGAGCGATTGACCAGCCTAGGTTGTTTAGCCGCTAGCTTTTCCATCATGGTTTGCAATTGCTGACAATAGACATCAACCGTAATAGTCTGGCCAGATTTGAGAAATCTGTAATGAACAATACCGGCACTAGTCCACCAAACGCTTACAAGTAACTTTTTTGGGGTTAATTTTCGCTTGGGGCAGGATTTGGCTGGCTGGCCAGGATCCAACCATTGCGCTGAGCGCTTCCGATTATCGTAAAGAACCCATTTTTCATCACGGGTAATGATTCGGTTTAAAATACCTTCATTATTGTGCCGGTTTAGTAATGTAACGCAACAGTCGACGCGCGTTTGCCGGTTTGCTTCAGTCAATTCGTGAGGTACCCACCTTTCAAGCTTTTTAATCTTCCCAATTTGCTTCAAGTGAATTAAAACAGTTTTATCACTAACATCGCAGCCTGCAGCTAACTCTGACGTGGTTTGCGATGGATCCGCTTCCACAATAGCCTTCAACTCTTCATTATAAACTTGAGTCTCAGGCCGTCCACGGGGCTTGTTCTGCAGATCGAAATTTCCAGAACCAAAACGTTGGAACCAAAAACGAACTGTGTTTTCTTTTGCAACACGACCGCCATACACATCATTCACCCTTCGAGTCGTTTCCGCAGTACTAGTGCCACGGCGGAACTCGTACTCGTAAATAATGCGATATTTTAAGTTTTCCGTTTTGTAAAATGAGTGACGCAAACAGAAAAAAACAGAAGAAAAAAACAAATGAATGACGGTCATCGAACCACAAATACATGAGTCTATAGCTGTACAAATTTGAATTTGGAATTCCTTACCAAAGAGGAGAAATTCGTGATTAAAGTGGCCAGTACGAAAAACGCCAATTTCATATGTAAAGACCTAATATTTGTGATAGGTCCCATAAGACGGTAAGAGATTACCATCGCGGTTAGTCAAATAAGACAGCATAAAAACCCAACATTGGCGTAAGAAATCATATATAGTCTGACAAAGTTATCTGACCCGGTGGACATAAATCATACTAAATTATGATAGCACACTAGCGCCACTCTGTCAATGTCAAAAAGTTTCTTAAGATATTTGTCGTACTGTAGCAATCTTGTCATGTTTTGGGACGGAGTTCCTTATCGCGCGTTTTGAAAGGGGGCTAGACGGAAAAAATTCTTACGAAAAGTTGTCACGACACTTTTTGCTATAGCAAGTATGTTAACGACGAATGAGCGCTACTTCACCATGGCAACGACGTGACAATATATAACGAAAATTCATAGAAATAAAATGTACTTCTTGTGAAGACTTAAGTTTTTTATTCATAGAATAAACATTGGTTCCTTCACTAATTAATAGAAAGGAACTTCGTTCCATCCGGGTGTCCCAACACACCTCTCAAGTTTTTTTTTCTTATGTTTTGTATGCCTTGTATGTAAGGTTTTACATATGTTTCAGAACTCTCCGCGATAGTAGCGCCACTCTTACCGACCCAAATAAGGTTGTGGTACTATAAGAGCAAAAAAAAAACATAAGGCAATACCAGTACGACAAGGATCGAGTGACACATTTTGACATTGTCCTGTGTACAGTGCTTTCATTATTTAGTTTGACTTATGACAAGGTCAAATAACTTTGTTAGTGCATTGGAAATTATTAATCTTGTACTGACAGTTTACTGAAGTGGTTAGCGAATTTATTTCTTTGACTATTCATGTACGTCAGTTTATTAGATAAATACAGATCCTTCCGTAAGCATAAATGTATTGTTGGTTTATATTATATTATTAACTTTAATAATAAGGAAGCGTGATTGAAAGATTTGTTTAAAAATAAATTGAATTTCTAGTTGATATAAATAATATAAACGAGAAGCTCGGATGTGATGTTATAACAAGATTTGCTGATTTCATCTGGACTCGATCTGTGCAGTAAATTAGTTGAAGCTAAAGTAAATCTTGGATTCAAGCTTCGGATTCGTAGACGGTACGTACAATTTTACATTAACATTTTCTATTTTATATATTTGAATTTTTATATTTATTTAAAGGATAACATATTTAGAGCTTTTATTTAATTTCACCCGTACAGATGATTGATGATTTTGCAAATTAAATTTGATCAACTTCCCGGTTGTTAATTGCGCAGAAATTTTGCATACATGTAGAAATTGCGTAACAATTTAATATTATTATGACATAATGATGATCTGGTGATGGAGTTGGAAGGTAGACGTAAGACGGTAGAAGTAGAAGGTGAACGACACAACATTGTCGATTTTGGACTTATGTGTAACGTCTTGATGAATAATTTTTCTTTTAATTTTATAATGCGAATGTTTAGATGGATAGATGGATGGATGGATTTTTGAAGGTATCAACAGAACGGCTTAACGGATCTTGATGAAATTTGGCACGGTTGTAGAACATAGTTTGGAAGCACGCATAGACTCCTTATAGATACTATCGTAAAGCGAGAGTCGGAATTTTAACTTTTGGATTGTGTGTGTATGTTGAATTTTTTATTTCTAGATTTTAGATTTATAACTCTTATTAAAAACTCTTTTAAATTACACTCGTAACATAGAGATGTCGGGTCCATTTGATCAAATAATTAATTTCAAGTGAGAAATTATTAACTTCCATTAAAATGATTTAAAAGATCCTTGTAAACTCGTTAGTGCAATACTTGAACACGTTTCTCTTACAGTGTTGCCAGCGCGATTCATTATTTCAATTAAGAAAATGCTTAATAAATTACAAAATAAGTTTGACATGATAAATTTAAGGTATTTATTTATACATACGCTAATGAATATCTGTTTTACTTTTTGTGTTAAAAGCTACCTTTTAGTTTAGTTAAAAATATGCAATAAACAAAGTACACATTTACAGGTGTAAATATTATTCTTTTACTGAAGTAAAAAGGCTATTTGCTTTGAGGACTTTGAGAGCCTCTCCTGAAAAGTTATCAATTTCCTATTGGTCATTATTTGTAGGAGCCATCGTAAAATCATCATCATCAGCTCACTATACGTCCCCACCGAGGGGCTCGGAGCCTACCCCAAGTTAGGGGTGACTAGGCCATAGTCAACCACTCTGGCCAAGTGCGGGTTGGTTGACTTCACACATATCATTGAATTTCTTCTCAGATATGTGCAGGTTGCATCACGATGTTTTCCTTCACCGTAAGAACGTCGGATAAATGTACATATGTAAATCGAAAATCCAAAAACACATTGGTACATGGCGGGATTCGAACCCAGGACCTGCAGATTGCAAGTCAAGTGCTTAACCCCTGAGCCACCGACGCTCTTAAATACTGCGTTAATATTTGTTACATAATACAGAGTGTTTTATTAAAATAAATAACCTCAAAACATATCGTGAAATGTTTCGTTGCAATTTTGCTGTGATTTCGTGTAAAAACTTTTTTTCAATTTAATCCCAAATATAATTTTCTTTCCAAGCAATGAACATTTTCTTGGGGCTATTAGAAAAGTTTTGACATTAAAGTACGAAATGTTCTCGTTTCATTGATTCGGTTTGTGCTATTGGTGGAATTAAGTGGCCCGAATCAATTTAATGTAAAGTGAACCCACTGAGACGGTCTAAAGGGTTGAACCCAACCCTTACGATTTAAGTAATAAAAGGTTCCAAGTTCCAGACATTAAAACGTTGTTATCCTTAACATTTCTCTTCGTTGAAAATGAATACTACTGGTTTAGTTATGAAACTTTGCGATCTTACTAATATTATAAATGCGAAAGTTTAGATGGATGGATGTTTGAAGATATCTCGTGAACAGCTCAACGGATCTTGATAAAATTTGGCACGGTGTGCCCTAGATTTTATATAAATGAAAATAATTTTTTTTTTCGCATTTTAATCTATTAAAAGTTTATTTGTATAATAAAGTCAATGATTCGTTCACTTTACATTACCACCAATTTAAAGTATGATTAGTGAGATTATAAACTGACGAATTTAATAATCCAAGACATTTGATAATATAGTAGTACATAGTAAAAGCGTTTGGCGTTTTTTTAAATTGTTAATAAACACTGTTTTAGTCAAACTTAGTTCTTCTTTCAAATATCTATTAGTGTACTAATAATATTTAGTCTTCTGTTAGTCTGCACATCTGGTTCTATCGTAAACATATCTATTCTGGTCGGCATCTGCTTTTAATCAAAGAATATCAAAGCAGGCAAACGAGTGGATGCTGTCAACATAAAAGTGTTTTTAACTTGGCAAAGATATCCAGAATGGAATAATTCTTGGAATGTTTTATATTATAACTAGCTAACCGCGACTCCGTCCGCGTGGAATAAAAAAAATGCACACAAGATAAAAAAGTTCCTATGTCCGTTTCCTAGTTCTAAGCTACCTCCCCATCAATTTTTCAGCTAAATCAGTTCGACCGATCTTGAGTTATAAATAGTGTAACTAACACGACTTTCTTTTATATATATATATATATATATATATATATATATATATATATATATATATATATATATATATATATTATGGTTAGGTTTTATTAAAATAAATATGAAGTACATTTAAATCGCCACTTAAAAGAAACTTCTAACATCAGAGGAAACTTATTATAACATTGATAAATAAACCAATATAATTAACTAAAATTAAAAATTTATATACAATAAATTAAAATATTAGATTAAATATAATACATAAAAAAAAAAAAAAAAAAAAAAAATGTCAACATGTAATTTATCAAAAATTGTAAAATCTTTAAAAATCACAAAAACCATTTTAAACTGTATTCGAATGTGTAAAATATTGGAAACAGTGCAGAAAATGATAAAGGAACAAAGTGCCGCAAGTGTGACGCACAAAAGAATTCAAAGTTGAAATAAAAGTGTACGTGAAGACTATAGACTTTTATATAATCATTGACAAGCATAATAAGAAGAAGAAAACTGTGAATATTATCCAAGAAACTAATTATTGCATGTGGATTTATGACAAAGAAACATAACTACGTTAATAATATCAACGACATTATCAAATATAATAGTTCTTATTGCTCATTGGACTTGCATACTGCAAAATAATAAACATACAAGGAAGGCAAAAAAAACGAGAAACATTTAACTATTTATAAGAAGCAACAAAAAGGAAGATATTAACAAATAAACTTCAAATACGTTAATTTCGATATACATTTTTAGTTACTTTATTTTTTAAATTTGTTTTAAGGTATTCTTTTTTGTTATTTTATTTAATTGTGAATGCAGTCCGTGACCCAATCTTGTGATGGCACGTCGAACACAACCCATTCATGTACACAATGCAACAAATCTTTCAAATCTTTGAAAGGCCTCAAAATACACAAAACAAAAACACACAGAATATGTATTAGCCAAAACAGTTCACCTTTAGACATCCATCCCATTATTCCGAGTGCGCCTGCTTATGTAGCCAACGATCTAACTCCTTTCCACATATATCTTAGCCACTTGAAAAATACCATACCCATAGTCAAAAGAATCCCTCGAGGAGCACGAATAACCGTTGCTACACATTTATCACAACTAATCCAGAAATGTTACTTAAAAAATTGTACTCAAGACTGGCAGAACCTTTTTTTATTTTCATACAGCACGCTACACATAATAAATACTGATGAACCGAATATATCTTTGACACAAAAAATCAAGAATAACTGTACTGTAAGCTCCACGCCTTCTCCCGCAACTATAATCAAACATGATGCCCTTCGCAATCGCAATAAACTCATAGAAAACAAAATCAGTGACGGAGATCTCAAAGGTGCCGCTCGCCTTTTGTTCTCCAATGACGTGCTATCACCAGATACCCCAGACACCCTTCAGGCCTTACAGACGAAACATCCTCCAGCTCCAATAATCCCATATTTTCTCGACCCACCAACAGCAGGGCAAGCATGCCTTCAAATTCAAAACAAAGATGTTACGGATGCCATTTTATCTTTTAAACCAGGTTCGGCTGCAGGTTTGGATGGAATCTCACCCCAACATTTGAAAGACTTAACATCGCGTTCTGTGGGTGATGCAGGCGAGCGACTTGTAAATTCGATCACTAAATTAACCAATTTTATGTATTCCGGTCATGTCAATCCAGAAATTGTTCCCATTCTTTTCGGCGCGAACCTCATTGCCCTCACCAAAAAGGACGGAGGGGTGAGACCAATTGCTGTTGGATCAACACTACGACGTCTGGCCTCCAAAATTGCTGTTCGACATATTTTACCAAAATTAAATTCGGAATTTGAGCCTGTACAGTTAGGCTTTGGTGT
Source organism: Papilio machaon (assembly GCF_912999745.1). Classification (NCBI taxonomy): domain Eukaryota; kingdom Metazoa; phylum Arthropoda; class Insecta; order Lepidoptera; family Papilionidae; genus Papilio; species Papilio machaon. The sequence continues at coordinate 5,158,693 of NC_060008.1, read as the reverse complement.
AAAAGGAGGGTGTGAGGCAGCCGTCCATGCGTTACGCTCTTTCTTAACTTATGGACAGCCTGACGTGTTGCTCAAAATTGATGTCAAAAATGCTTTCAATTCGGTAAATAGGGATACCTTGTTGACGGAAATAAAACATCATTTACCGGAAATATACAATTATCTTCTTCTCAGTTACGCGAACCCAACGAAATTGCTATATCGTTCTAATGAACTGTCTTCGGAAGTAGGTTGTCAACAGGGTGATCCCCTTGGGCCTGCAATTTTTAGTTTGGCTATAAATCCGATAATCAAAAAATTAAATTCTAAATTAAACGTTTGGTATTTGGACGACGGAACCCTAGGAGGTGATGTGGATACTGTGTTTTCGGACCTTTTTTTAATCAAAAATAATTTTGAAGCCATTGGTTTGGAGCTAAATTTTAGCAAATGCGAACTTTTTATAAATAACTCCAACTTAAATTTAAATGACGTAAAACAAAAATTTAATATTTTGGCTCCAAATATTAAAATAGTTAACAGTGATTCCCTTTACCTTTTAGGTTCTCCAATTTTTGATGATTCTTTTTCTGAATATATTAATAATTCAATTGCTAAATTTAAAACAGCCGCTGACCGTCTCCTTGAAATTAGTCCACATTATGCACTTTGCATCTTAAAATTCTGCCTTTTCGTGCCGAAACTTACTTATGTGCTCCGTTGCTGCTCTTTTTGGAATCACCCAGATCTTTTGACACATTTAGACGACTTAATCAAAATTAGTATAGAATCAATCCTTAATATGCAGCTGAACGAGCAATCTTGGACCCAAGCATCCCTACCCATCCGTTTTGGTGGTTTAGGGATTCGCAAAATTTCCAGTGTCGCTTTACCAGCCTTTCTATCTTCTGTCCATAGTTCAGCAAATCTCATAAGTAAAATTTTAAGGGCACCCCCTTCAAACTTTGAGATTGCTGGCTTGGAAGAAGCTAGAAACGCTTTTTTAATTGCATGCCCAGGTCAAAATTTTCCAGTTTCTCCAAAGTCACAGAGGAGCTGGGACGACTTAAACTGCAAACTGACTTACGACAATCTTTTGAGCTGTAGTACAGATTCGGCGCGTGCTAGGCTTTTGGCTGTGGGTACGCATGAGGCCGGCTACTGGCTTCACGCGTACCCGTCAACAAATACAGGAACATTTCTTGACCCTGACACGCTCCGAATCGCAACCTGTCTACGGCTCGGGGTTCCGGTCTGCATTTCTCATAAATGTCCCTGTGGCAGTGATGTCGACATTCTAGGACATCACGGACTGTCATGCCAAAAAAGTGCAGGCCGCTTCTCAAGACATGCAGCACTCAACGATATCATACGCCGGTCTCTTGCCACCGTCAACGTACCAAGTCTACTAGAACCAACTGGTATTGCAAGAGACGATGGCAAGAGGCCGGACGGTATGAGTTTGATTCCATGGAAGATGGGTCGGGTGCTGGTATGGGATGCTACCTGTTCAGACACGCTGGCCCCATCCCATCTTCATGGAACCAACAACAGAGCTGGTGCGGCTTGTGAAGCGGCTGAAAAGGCTAAGGCTAACAAATACAGGGGTCTCGGCTCCGAATATGAATTTGTCCCATTCGGTGTCGAGACCCTTGGTCCGTGGGGTCCTAGCGCTAAAAGTCTTTTTAAGGAAACATCAAAAAGGTTAGTCGACATCACAGGAGACCGAAGAGCTGGCAGCTACCTCGGACAAAGAATAAGTCTTGCCATTCAAAGGGGGAACGCTGCCAGTATCTTCGGAACCTTGCCTAAAGGGACACCTTTTAATGATATATTTTAGTTTTTATGTATTATATTTAATCTAATATTTTAATTTATTATATATATATATATATATATATATATATAGATGTTCAAAATTTAAACAACTTTTTTGGTTTGTAAAAGTACTGGAAAAATGTTCATAAGTAAACTTTTTGTATAAAATGTTATATTTAGAAATTATAGATTGACTCGATTGATGGGTGTATTACTTGACCGTAGTACTTGACCGTAGAATTTTGAGGACAAAAATCGTCTTTAATCCATTTTAATTTGAGGCATTGATTTCTATAGATTGCCTATTATCGAAAAAAAAAATCCGTCAGTTTACAATGTTGTAATTTTTTTCCTTTTTCAAGCACATTAATTTTGTTTTATATAATCTATTTTATTATATAACAAATCAATTGTAATGGTATAAGCAGATATTCTGCATAAAACGTAAATCTATACAAGCCGCATCAAAATCTGCGAGTCCGAGCTGATTCGCAAAGATTCTTTGAATTTCTGCCAAAAAATATTAATCTTGTAGTCCCGAAATAAATTTAATACGTGATCGATCCATTACGTTTACATCGGCAAGAATTTGGTACAAGTTATAGGAGATTAAGTGCATAAATACATATTAAAAATGCTTGTTTAGATAGATGTATGTTTGTTTGAAGGTATCTCGATGAAATTTGGAATAGATGTTGAGCATAGTCTGGAAGAACACATGGTCTACTTATACGTTTTTTTATTCCGTGCGAATGGAGTCGACGGGGACATAGTTGTTTAATACGACCAAAAATAAATCGTTTTTTTAAATAGTACAAGATGGAAAACGAGAAGAGACGAAAACATTTACTCTAAATCTAGATTAACTGTATACTTATTTAGAATTCCGTCTTAAAATAATATAATAGTGAAGCGATTAATGATACAAATAAATTTATATTTCTATTGAATGGAAAGAATCTTGCACTCAAAGTATAAAATTACCATAAAATGCAAAAGTAGTTATACTTTGAAAGCAATGAAGCTTTCCATTTTTATTTGTCCCCTGACTGAGAGTTGTTTGCGATGAAAAGGAATGGATCTGATGCTTTATAAAGTTGAATTTATTAGTAGCGTTCAATAAAAAAAACTTTAACAATTTACTTGTTATCTGTTGTAGTTTTATTTATATGTTTATATAGAGGGAATTTTAACAAATTCATGCATTGCGTTTTATTGAGATGTAAATAATTTTGTGCATTCCAACTACTATTCTCTACGCAACGAATATTAAAAAACACATCTTAATACAAAAGAAAGTTTTATCTATAATACTACGAAGACATTTATAAATTACGAAATTAAAAAAAAATATTCGATACTCTCAATCAAAGTAAATAAAATTAATATTAAAAACAAATCCGCTATCGCTTGTAATCTATACCAGCTGTAATAAACGTCAGTGTAGTACCGAGGCGTGCGGCGCGCGTCCGTCACCGCCGCGTCTGCGCACATACATTACAAAGTAGTGTACCACACACAGCGTTCTAGTCATATTTTTACGACATAAATCAATTTGAAAACATTAAAATAACATCCTGTAACATCTTGGTGCCAACCAAACAACACTGGCTGCGTGACTAACACTAACGTAGGGGAGGAACTGACCTCCTCGGTGGAGGTGTATATGAACTGTCAACAATCTTTTGAGTTCTTTTCTGTTCTGTTCGGCTTTCTTCTTTTAATATCAATAGTGTATACATAGCAGTATTGGCTATAGCTACTAATGGCAAGTTCGATCTCGTCGATAATGATTACACAGAAGACCAGAGTCAATGGATGCAATTCAGCGTTTCATCGCCAAAAATTCCAATCCTTTTCCTTCTTAGCATTTTCTTTCTTAAATGGATTTGGCGTAAGAAGGTATATATGAAAAGGTATTTTTTTCTGTCCGCTCTCTTCTGCTTAATAAAGTAAGGCAACGTATTACAATATTTTTCATCTTTGCAGAATAAATATTTAAAAAAACTTTGAAGTGGCAGACGAATTTCCATTGCGATATAATTAATTAATTAAGAATCGATGAATCGAATGACCGTCCGGTGACGGCACCGACTAGTTTCGGACTCAGTGCGAGACGCGACGCGACCGCGAAGTCCACAAAATAAACACTCGCCCTGAAGATGGACTCCCGACGGTCCCAACTAGTCGGTGCCGTCACCGGACAATCACACGTGAGTTAAGTCGTTTCTTAATTAATTTATTATTATGTCTCACGAAAGTTTAAACAATTTAATTACGATATAATTGTTCATTATTATTTTTGTAATAGATAAAGACAAGACTATGATCCGAGTTAAAGCAAGTGAAGGTTTTTACGTTTTAAGAATTGTACTTGTTACTGAACTTCGTTGAATTTAGTTAGGTTAATTTTATTCGGTTTCTTACTACATATATAAGAAGACATGTTTTTGTCGTCACTTAATGTTCTGAACAGAATTTTGTCGCTAACAACCTATTTCCAAGCTCATGAAGCCCATTTGTTATTTATGTTAACGACAAAAATTAATTGAATCGCCGCGCCGTCCGGCGCCCGACTTGCCCGATTCTCCCCACTTGTACCACCCTCCTCACACCATCGCGACGATTACTTTGCTGGAAGATTCATTACAATGTAACTCAAGACTTAGGCCCTTTGTACACAAAGCACCGTAATTCGTCGCAACTAATATCGTATGATTTAAGTTGTATGTAAGAATTGCGTTGTGTGCTCTTCGTATTTACAACCTTAATCGTTGACGCGCGTCGTCTATTCGCTAAGTAAAGGCATCGCGACTATTTGTAAACTGTATGAATTTACTGCGCCATCTTGAAAATCGCGACGACTATTCTGATAGAAATGTCGGCGACCCTTTCTGTGTACGAATCTCCAAGATATTGTATTGCATAAGTCTGTAAGCGTTCGTAACAATAAAGCCTAGCCAAGAATATAAAAATCCTGGCCTATGAGGACTTTACTACACTACTTTCTGATGTGCGCAAAGAAATTAGTTGCATATTATTACGCAATATGGTAAGGGTTTTTAAATTTCTGGTCAGTCTATACAAAGATATATTGTTGTCTCTATCCTTTAAAAGACAGTAAAAGGGACGGCACGATATTTTGTACAAATTTTTATTTCAGTGTACTCACGAAAGAATAACATATAAAGATTTCATAATTGCACGATTAAACAAATGAATACGTGCTATAATATACGTATTATTTGAATTTAAACGAAAAAGTAAATAGTTGAATATTTGAACAAAATATTTGTTCAAACAATAAACAAAAAGTTAATCAATTGATCAAAATGTTCAAACGATGAACCAGGGCCAACCAAGACACGTGAGCACGTCAAATATTTGCACGATAAATAGAGGGCAAAGCGAGCCGATAGTAATTGCCTATTAACCTAATTTATTCCAAACATTTATCTATGTACGATGTATTAAGCCAAAAGTTAACTTTCATAGGGTGTGGAGCAATATGGGGGCTTAAACCGTAATACTGTGTTGCTATACGGAAGGTGAAATATTTTACATTATATTGTTTCAATAATTAAATTTTACTATAAGTCTGGATATTTGCGGCATTTCAAGTAGTACATTTTTCTGATGTATGTAAAAATATATAAAACCAATATATATAAGATTTGTAAAAATAAGTTCAAAGTTTAATGTTACTAGTCTCACCTTACAAAGATATCGTTACAAATGAACAGTCATCATTACAGGTTATATTTTTTAATAATAATATAATTTTCCTTAAAAAGTGAGAACGTTTTTGTTTTACAGATTTTTCATATTACTAATCTACTTTTTTTTTTCAGGTATCAAAGATGAGTCATGGAAGAAGACATCGTATCCAGGTCATATGTTAATAAGTGTACAAATTCAATAAAACGTTTCTAGGCCGAACCAATTACTAAGAAGCGGGTCGTTTTTATTGCAAGACAGTGTAGTTGCTAATTACTTTTCAGTTTCATTTGCAAAGGAATGTGTAATTTAAATGTTGATTTGTTATTTAACGGAGTTTGCACGTAATTTCCATGAAGTTATTATGTTGGCTGCCTTAATATAAGTAGTGATTAGACTTGTTTTAAAGTTTAAACGCTGCCAGAGTCGTTAAGTGTAGATTTAATGTGAATATGAGTTGATATACTACACTAAGGGTCATCCTCAGTGATGGAATAATTGCACTAGTAGTAAAGTGTAACGAGCATAAAACGGGATAGAGTATATAAAAATCCAAACCAAAAAAAAAATGATTCGCAAATAGATGAACTTTTAATTGATAAACTAGCAGTAGCCCGCGACTTCCTCGCAAGAAATGAAACAAATTTATACCTATATATACTACCCAGGATAGTGTATCTTCCCAACAGTGAATGAGTTTTTCAAATCGATTTAGTAGTTTTTGAGTTAAAGCGTATCAAAATATGACGTATTTTTCCTTTAAAAAAATAATTAGAAATACTAAAATTCAATATAAAAAAGCTTAGACAGACCTAAGATGAGCTTCAATAAACGTAGGAGTTTTCATTGGTTTTTATAGTTCTTTCCGAGTTCTTTGTGAATTTTAAAAACGTTGAATATATTCTACTTTGGTCTTAAAATTATCCTCCATACAGCCACAAATTCTGTGCTATTCACTGAGGCAAATTTCTTTGAAGTCTTTCATAATCTTTCTCTCGAATATCTTTCTTCGACAAATAAATTCTTTTTTCCCCTTTTTATGTAGAGCGTCGACTGTAATTTTGTTCATCATAATAACAGAGTACCTAATATCAGAGCGGTCGTAATTTAAAAAAGAGCTTTATAACTTTATTATGTTATAATTTATTCAATATCATTTCATTTGATGAAATTCTAATATAAATATTACACAATATTACACAATTAAATCTAACTAGAAGATTACGTAATATTAAAATAAAAGCCATTTAAATCAGTGTCTAAGCACCATTTGTCTTAAATATTACTTACCATATTACCTAATTTATTAATAGCTAGCATTAAATAAAGTGGCTATTTTCATTCACTTAATATCGGCAAGGATTCTAACATTTTGTAAAAAATTTTTAAACAGTGGAAATAGAGTTTAAACTACATACAAAATGAATATCTTTTTCGTAATTAATATAAAAAAAGATCTTAAGAAAAATGTAGCCTATTCATCAACCCACCCTATTCCTTAGGGTGGTTCGGCATGTACCACTCTTTCATACTCTATGACCCGTTATATCTGATTTCTCTACGTTCTTACGCATAATCTTTTTCACAGAATTCATCCATCTATATCCATCATATAGTCTTGCTCTCCTTAGTATAGTTTTAAATAATGCCTGGTTTTCATTAAATCAGTACAGTAGAACTGGCCTAACATGGACTGTAAGGCACTGGCGTAAGTTAGTGTCCAGACAGGCGTGAAGTGGAAGCAATTCCGCGTTTCGTCTTATGAGTGTGGTACCGGAAGCCTAATTTTAGTCCTCTTTCCCTTCCCACCCTTTTCTTATTAGGAAAGGATGGGTACAGAAAGTGGATTTGGCGGAGGAGGGGACGCATAGGAAAGAGAAATATCCTCTTTCTGTGTGTCCTCTTCTCCGTTGATTAAAGGTAGGCAACGCATCTGCATTTGCGGATGTCTATGGGCAACGGTCGCCTCGCTATTTCGACGAATCCAGGTGGCTGTTTGCTCGTTTGCCACCTTATGATATAAAAAAAAACATTCTTTCATTTGTATGTCAGCACCGATTCTTATCGCTACACTCTTATTCTACTGGCATAATGTAAACCTGTCCTGTAAACCCTCATAGTTACTAATTCAATATCAATTAATTGTAACTAAACGATAAAGTGAAATTAATTGAACTTAAGTGAAGATAAAAAAGACTAAACGACACCCCAACGATGGATAGCTTTAAGTGGATAACATGGCAATGGATATTGGTTAATTCAATTAGAGTGGTACTGATGGATAGGTGGTCAATGGTCACGCGATCTTAGCCGCAATTCTGTTAAAAGAAAATTGGCTATTAATAAAATTATAAATGTACAAAATTGTATTACATTTTTGTTGCATGAGTTGCTTAAGATATTTTTGGATTTTAGAAAATTTCATATTATTTGATTGGTATGAGTATAGTTGCTGAAACGAAATCATCTTCATCAAAAGCTAGAGTTTGTCCACTGCTGCATGTAGGCTTCCCCTATCGATTGTTACAATGCCCAGTCCTGTGCCGCCCGCATCCAGTGCACTCCCACAACCTTGACCACGTCATCGGTCCATCTTGCAGGAGGCTTATCTACGCTGCGTTGACTTGTCCGTGACTGCCACTCTAGGAATTTTCTACCCCATCGGTCTCCGTTCTGCGGGCAATGTGGCCAGCCCATCGCCACTTAAGGTTTGCAATTCGTATGCAATTATTCTTTGAAACGAAATATCTGGCGATTCCTCTGGCGTTGCGGATGTCCATGGGCGTCGGATCAAATAACTTTAGGCGGTTCGTTGCTCGTTTGCCCCTCTTCTCCTATACTAAAAAAAACAGAAAGCTGTAACGTAATCTTCTGCAGTATATATTATTCGCAAAGAATATTAAATCAGCGATAAAAAGTTGAAACTTTTAAAAAAAGCAGTACAAAGTTTCATTGAGTCATCGTCCAAAGATCCACTTTAAATAATCAGAGAGAAAATTATGAATGATGACATAAATCATTAATCATTATTTTTTTAATGAATCATTAACGCGACGCCGAAATGTGCACGTGAAATCGTTAACAAGTCATCATTGAATCGTCAAGTCATGCACGCATTGCACTTGTTTTAAATGAAGAAACAGCGTATTTATAAATCGATCTAAAAGGAGTAAAAGTACCTCCAGAGTTGCAAGTACCTAAAATTGACCTCTTTTATAAAAAGTACTTGCAACTCTGGAGGTCTTAATTTAATGTACAATTGTGATGGTAATTTTTCATTGCTTTTTTACAGCATAACATAATAATATGGCAAATGTGCAAGCGGCCACATAAATACGCCGAAAAAGCAAAGCAACATCTGCCCGACATCCGCAATTGCAGATGCGATGTCTACCTTAAATCGACGGAGGAGGGGACGATGGTAAGCTTGGTATGGACATGTCATACAGAGAGATGATGATCAAATAACAAGAAAGTAATAAGTTTGAATGTGGATGGCTGCAAAGGTAGAGGAAGATAGAATAAAATATAGATTGATTGAAGAGGAAATGCGTTAGAAGTAATTGAATTGAAGTAAGACGTCTGATAGAGATTAACGGAAGAGTATTACAACTTATGCTTTCATTACATTCTTAACATTTGAAATAATGGTGCCTTCTAAACTATTATTACATCTACTACATTTGCCTACCACAGAGCTATTAATGTTTAGAGTGGGGAAATGTATAAAATCTCGCAAGCTCTATGGTCTGATTCCCACGCAATCACAATCATCATTAAGGCTGTAATAATGTTTATCTTTGTAATAACATGCTAAGGTGTGATGTGAGAGTACGCAGATTATAAAAGAAATTTAAATGATGAAAAAAATGATAAATAATACTAGCTAATGTTCTAAATATAGTAGACTACTACTAGTAAAAAAAAGACAGAATGTAAGTTAAGACTGAATACAGAGTCACAGTTCTGAAGTTTCATTAGTCTTTGGTATAATTTTAAAATTTTATTTACGAACATTTAACTCGAAATGTTTAATTTCAATTCTATTTTAATGATATAAAATTTTATTTAAGTTCATTTTGTCATTTTAAAGTACATCAATATGGATATCTTTGTTAAGAATTCTGTACCTGAAGTAACTTTGTGATAAGGTCGAAGGATAGATCTGTCACAATGTCAGTGATAAAACCTTTGACATTAAGATTATTTCACTTTGATGTTATTATACAATAAAGGTTTTTTAAATGGGTTCTAATAGCCTTGTTACATATAAGTACAATCTTACTTCTTACTAATATTATAAATGCGAAAGTTTAGATGGATGGAAGGTATTTATTTGAAGTTATCTCTGGAACTGCTCAACGAATCTTGATGAAATTTGACACATATGTAGAACATAGTCTGGAAGAACACATAGGCTACTTATTTTTTTTAAATTCCGCGCGGACGGAGTCGCGGGCGACAGCTAGTCTTCTTATAAACGTCATTGGAATGCCATTTTTCTACGGACAGTCAGGACAGTATAAACTCTTTATTTTTTCGGCAGAATAGCGCTGCCACCTTCTTCTACTTCCCATGGCCAGTCTTTATTTTTTTTAATAGTTCTCACTAGCTTTTACCCGCGACTCCGTCCGCGCAGAATAAAAAAAAAAAAAGAAAGAAAACGGGGTAAAAATTATCCTATATCCTATTCCTGGTTCTAAGCTACCTGCCCACCAATTTTCAGTCAAATCGATTCAGCCGTTCTTGAGTTATAAATGGTGTAACTAACACGACTTTCTTTTATATATATAGATAGATTACGTTAACGACTTCAGTGTATACTTTTCCGTCTCTATCAGCCGTCATATCTGAATTCATTCCCTTCTTACGCACATCGTCTTTCATCTCCTGTTGCGGACCTCTTTGCTATTTTGATAACCGATGTAGTTTTTTGTTATTGACATTACATTTTTTGACGTTGACTGTTCTGTTATCCATTTTCTTTCGATTTGTTTGATTTTTTTGGTTCTTTATTAAATATGATCATTCTTGAACTTGTATGCTCATTTTATTATTTGCAGAGAATATTTTGTTTTGTTCATTTCATCTACCTTTGTAGCAAATAATTTCCTTATAATGATCTAATTCACTTATAGTTTTAAAGCTTTTTTATGTATTAAATTGAACTTTTTTAGCTAATCAGTGGCACTTAGTGTTAAACAAGTCTTGATAGTTCTAGTGGAAACCTAGAAGAAAAACTTTACTGTTGAAAGGCTTTGGAAACTCGTAACTGTCATGTTTTGTCACAATTATTATCCGTAATGTAAATGACAGAATATAATTTGGTATCAAATAAATATTGCGTTAATAACTTAATCAAACGAATTTCAACCATGTGTGCAAAAGAATAAGGTACTAATTACAATTTTTATTGTTATGAGTCATTAACGATTGTAGCTTAACATGGATCACAGTTATTTATTTTATTCAACTTTCAAATCTTTACAGTCATTAATACAATATGATATCGAGGAAAAGATAAAAACAAATCAGTAAGTCAGAAAAAACTGACTTCTTTTTGGATGAATTCAAATTAATATCTCAACGAAGTCAACAACATTCTAAACTTAGTCATATTTTGTTTTATATCTGTGAGGTAGATTTATAAAAAAATCTTGTCTGTGTTAGATTTCAATTTAAAATAAAAAATGTTATCCACAATGACGAAGCGCTTTTTAAACAATATTTTCTAAGTGGATAAACCATAGAGATTTCGGTATCATCATTCATCCGCCATTAAACAAACAGCTTGTTATGTCAACAAAAGTTATCCCTATCGAAAGCGGTGCCTTGTTTCCGAACGTCATTTGTCATCGCAACGTTTCCCCGCCATTTTAATTGACAGATGTCAAATTACGAGCTTTTTCGCGCCATTTTGCGGCGCGACATATGCTTCTAATGATGAAGATTTTTAGATATGGCGACATCGTTTTTTTATTTAATTTATTGGACTACATGCTTTAATGCGATAAGTCAATCTGGTTGATTTACTTTTGTAACGCGATATTTTTGATACTTCGTTAGTGTCACTTGTTTATTACTATTTTAATGACTTGTTTTTAATATTAGAAAATATACTTTTTATTTATAATGAACTAGCTGTCGCCCGCGACTCTGTCCACGAAACGAAAATAAAACAAAATAAGTAGCCTATGTGTTCATCCAGACTATGATCTACATCTATGCCAAATTTCATTGAGATCCATTAAACAGTTCTGAAGATACCTTCAAACAAACATCCATCCATCCAAACATTCGCATTTATAATTTTAGTAAGATATACTTTAATGAAATAACAGATGGCGTGTTTGGCATTTTATATCACTTATTTAAAACCATAGATTAATTAGATTTTTTTTTTTTATAAAAACAGAATTTCTTTAAATGGTTTCTAAATTTTTTACACCTTTTTGTACGTAAGTTGTTTTGGTAGTTTTATTTTATAAAACCAAATATTTTATATATAGAATTAATTTCATAGAAAAAGCTGCAAGATTTAAGGTGAATAGAATCAAGTACCGTCAAGAAACGTTATTTAAGAAACAATCCAGAAGAATTTAGAAGAAATAAATAAAGAAGAGAAGTACGGTACACTGATGGGCCTGAATTGTTGCTCTTACCTGTATTTTCACTAGGTGAGCAAACTTTCAGGTGTGTTAGTGCCGACTATACTACGAAGAAGAAAGAAGAAAGAAGAAAGAATAAAGAAGAATACATCAAAACTAGCATTGGAATAAAAACAAATGATGCTGTATTTACTCATTGCATATACTTATTTAAAATTGAAATTATATCCTCGCATTTGATATAAAGTTCCTATTTTAATGTAATTAAATTTGATATTCGTAAACATTTATTAAGTGACATAAAAGTTAAAGAAAAATGTATTTTAACTATAAATATAACCATAGTAAGTAGATATACTCTACGTCAAAATTAAAGAGTACACTTTTCTATGTTAAAATGTTACTTTAAACAAAGAAGCTTTAAAAACGTTGTTTTGTAACTCTATTTTTAATCTATATACTCGTATATAAAAGAAAGTCGTGTTAGTTACACTATTTAAAACTCAAGATCAGTCGAACTGATTTAGCTGAAGTGATTACTGAACTGATTTAGTTGTAGTAGAACACTGAGGTAGCTTAGAACTAGGAGACGGGCATAGGAACTTTTTTATCTTGTGTGCATTTTTTTTCCGCGCGGACGGAGTCGCGGGTAAAAGCTTACTTTATAAGATGTTACCCGCGACTACTTCCGGGAAAAATTAATAAAAAATCTTAATAAGTAGCTTATGTGTTTTTCCAGAATACGTTCTACATCTGTACTAAATTTCATCAAGATTCTATGAGCCATTACGGAGATACCTTCAAACAAACATCCATCCATCTAAACTTTCGCATTTATAATATTATAAAGATTAAAATTTCAAAAGTGTACTACTTATTGTTGACGTTGAGTATATGTATATTTTCCCATCTTCAGAGCGGAAGACGAGAGGAACTTTAGAATCCGTGCCCTCTTTACATTTCCTATGCCGCTGCGACAACGTTACGCAATACCTTCGTACAAAGTGCAGTCAACTGCAACAATCGACAGTTACCCTTTCACAAGATATGATAAAATGTATCGTTGCTTGAATAGAAATCTATCATTTATTCATTTTGTGTTTTTTTCTCTTATTTTTATTTTGTGTTGTAATAAACGAATTAAATATGTTTTTTTTTGTGTACACTAATATCCGTTAACTTTTTTTTTTCTAAAAGACCCAATACTTTTTTATAGTTTAGTATACTAAAATAAAATATAATTTATCAACTCTACTACGACTATAATACGACATAAATTTATTAAGAAAGTCGTTAAATCTTATATATAAAATTTCCATGTCACAATGTTAATTACCGTACTCCCCCGAAACGGCTTTACCGATGTTTATGAAATTTTATATTCATATTCACACAGTTCTGAGAATCGGCTACTATCTATTTTTCATACCCCTATTAAGTTTTTTTTACGGAGACGGAGTCGCGGGCGACAGCTAGTATATTTTATAAATAGGAATACGTTAGTTAAAATAATATCCAGCTGTACAATACGACCTCCCATTAGCATACGTGACATAGTTCATCTCTTGGTAGGTTATCTGTTACTCTACCTATACCGTCAGCAGAATACAGTAACATGAGACAATTGTAATATTTGTTGACACGTTAGCTGCGAGGCCATTTTGGCGGAACTTTCAGCCAGTGCGTTTGAGGTCTGTTCGTGGCAAAGTTGAACTTTTTTCCAGTGCTATTGAGGCCTCTCCTGCCTCACAAAATTATGTTTTCGAAAAACATTTTTAAAAAGTCCAAATTAGACGATATTTGCTTGAAACTTCACTCTTATGAACTTAAATATGTGCATAATATGAATCTAGCTTCGCCTGGAGTTAGGACGTTTCGTTAATGAGTAAAGTAAAATTAAAAATTTGTCATCGGTTCTGCCTCAAATCGCACTGAAAGGAAGGTCAATTAATGCCTCGACTAGTGATGGGATTAAAAGAGAGTTGTAGTTACGATAAATGTTTATTGAGTATTAATCACTGAAAATGTTTTTCATTAAAACATGGTAAACAAAAAGATTTGTCACACTGGACACAAAAAGTCACAATTTTTTTAGTTTTCTTAGCAGCTTGCGTGCCATTCAATGTCAATCTTAATTTTTCGTAGCAACCTACGCAGCGCTTTCTTTGAACACCTCTTTGGAACAAATTATCAGCACATCTGCCGATAGGAAATCTTGAAATAAAATATATATTTTAGATCTCTTGTGTGTGTGTGTGTGTGTGTGTGTTTGTGTGTGCGCGTGTGTCTGCGTGTGTGTTTGTGTGTGTGTGTGCGTGGCTTTGTCTGTGCGTGTACTTATCCGTTCATCGATTTTAGGCATATATGGTACAAATTATGCCCTAGCGCGTAGTTATTTTACTATACCTGAAAGGAAAGGAAATTTCCTTTTTTTTAAATTTGAGTTTTGTTGTTTATTTTGGATTTCGTAAGTGTTTTTGCGTTTACTTCTTTTTTTTTTACTCACAAGTGTTGAAAAACATCGTATGAGGGAGCATGATGATTGTTGGTTGCTCGGTTTTCTTGTAGAGGTCGCCTTTGAACAATGCCACCTCGCACGCAATAATCAACTTTGCTACCTAGTAGCATAACATACTAATATATGTCTTGTTTCTTGGTCTCAGCGAATAATCAGCAAAAACATTTAACGTTCTCTGTACAAAAACGATGATCAGCACACAATGGTAAAAATTGCCACTATGGACTAAACTTCGAATGGAACTGTGACTTGCTTAAAATAACAGTGAAGAATAATCCACAACTGAGCACATATTTTAAGGCAACACCCCTGTGCAAAACAAAATAATGATGATAATTGAGTATTGTTAGTGGTGAATGTGCGTGCGTGCGTGCGTGCGAATATTATATTAAGTATAAGACGTATTAATCGTGCTATTTAAGTAGAATTAGTTAATAGTAGCTTGGCTATTAGTGTTGTGTTTCTGGCTCGTAAATACATTCTGTGTCCGATTTATGCACTTTTGGTTCCTCATAGACACAGGCCACCCCCTTAAAATTCAAAGTTGCAGTAATTTAGATTTGTATGGTATAAGTAAAATTTTTACCGAGGTCAACATAGTTTCTCATAACTCCAATAAACATTTTCAAATAAGTCAGATGAGTACTTCATCTGACTTATTTGGTATTATTGGTTTAAAACGTTAAGGATTTTAAAATAAAGTTCTACGCTCAATCTTTAATAAATCCTGCCAAAACGTCCTCGAAACTCGAAACGTTATCGAAACTTTCCACAACACTAAGCTAGGATGCGCGGCGCCCGCGCCGCCCGCGCTTCGTGCAGTGCGGCCATGAGGCCTACAAATTTTGAGATAGATTGGACCTCAATCCGCATTAGGCGTAATTAATTTCTTTTCAGTGCGTTTGGGGCCTGTAGGACCTCATTTTTATCTAATTACGCCATTGGGCTAGATATCGCAAGAGAAACATTTCTATATATTTGACTTTGTCGTACTCATAGAAATACTGATCTAGTAGCCTCCCGCACAGAGCGAAACAACCCGATTTTGACTGCCGCACCAACGAGAAGTCACGCTTTGGGCCTGTTCTGCCTCAATCCGCAGTTAACGTGTTAAGGCAATTTTAATTCAACTAATACATTGTACTGCCACACACAGAGATGCTTTAGTCATCAAAATGCAGTGCAAGTTTTGAGATGGAATCCATGTCAATACAGATAAATAAAATTATTTGTTCTGGTGTTTTAAACCATTGGAACTTTCATGAAACTTTAGTAGTATATTTTGAGTTATGTAAAGTTTTTCATTTCAATAAAACTAATGGAAAATTGTTTCAAATTTAATGAAAATTTTTCTTTGCTTTACTTATCTTAATATATATAAATCTCGTGTCACAATGTTTGTCCTCAATGGACTCCTAAACCACTTAACCGATTATAATAAAATTCGCACACCATGTGCAGTTCGATCCAACTTGAGAGATAGGATAGTTTAAATCTCAAATTATAGTCGCAATTTTAATTTATTGCTAATTATTTGTCTGTTATTATTTGACAGTCACAATTATCTGTTAACTCCAAATGATTCTAACAGTTGTCGATACCTTTCGACTGGGTTGAGTAAGTAATCAATAGATGGCGCTGCTATGGTAAATCTACGAACGTGTCATATAAGCTTATTAACTGCTCGCGGACGGAGTCGCGGGCGACAGCTAGTATGTATATACTTGAAGATACAAGCATCTCTTAGCAAATAAATCTGTAGTCGAAATCTGATAAGAAATAAAAAAAAACCTTTTCTATTCATTAAAAAAGATTACAACTGGCACAATTACTTAAATGATTTCTTTTATACGCCCATTAAACAAAATAAGGGTCACCCGGTATTTTATATTGTCTGCAGAATTATTTAAATCTCTAATCGGGGTCGTCGTGGTCGTAAAATTTGCAGAATGTGGTATGATTTTATATTTCCATTCATAATACGTTCAAACGGTTCCTTATGGTCGACTTATGGCTTTGTAGTAAACATTATGACGCGCTTGTATGTGACATTATGTGACGAATGTCAAAGATTATTTCGCAGACACGAAAATTAAAAATCATTTTCATTTAAATCAAACTTCGAGATGTATTACAAAAAAACTTGAGAGGTGTCAAGGGACACCCGGATGGAACGAAGTTTCTTTCAACTAATTAGTGAAGGAACCAATGTTTATTCTATGAATAAAAAACTTAAGTCTTCACAAGAAGTACATTTTATTTCTATGAATTTTCGTTATATATTGTCACGTCGTTGCCATGGTGAAGTAGCGCTCATTCGTCGTTAACATACTTACGATAGCAAAAAGTGTCGTGACAACTTTTCGTAAGAATTTTTTCCGTCTAGCCCCCTTTCACAACGCGCGATAAGGAACTTCGTTCCAAAACTTTAGTTTGTATTAATTATAAAAGTTTAAATAAAGTTTTAATGTAATAGTTTATTAACCTAAAAGTCACTATCATAATAGTACTAAATAACTAAGAAAATTCTCATACAGACGAACAAAGGATTCAGACAATTTCCTCTCGTCTCGCTGAAGCGAAGTAATAGACAATAAGCGTCGGTCGTTTCTTGAAGTGTCGCTTCTGCGGCATTTAGTCTATGACGTAAGGGTCTTTTATTATTACGAGTATGTTTCTGGATAACCTAAAGGCATTCCTAGAATAGTTTCCATTTAAATTGCAAGATAATTTAAAATTATCTTAGTAAAATACAACTATTATTCAGAATACTGTGAATTTCACGTAAATTTATTTTGGTATTTTATTATATGAGTATTCAAAAACTATAACGCCTTTTACAAACAAATAATTAGTTAAAAATATTTTCCTAAAATGAACTAACGTCCTTTAAAATATTTTCGACCAAAATATCGGATCTAAAACTCGATTTTGCAACGTTACGTAGAGAAATACGCAAAGCTTTTAGTAGCTACTAAAATTTAACATTATGAATGGAATATGGTAGTTTGCTTTTAAATTCAAATTCCTTGCACTAGGCGGTCGAGTGGCACTTTGACATATCATTAATATCAACTGCAGTGATGTAACTATTTGGGAACATGTTTTATACGATTTCTAGTTTACATCGGATAAATGTATATAATCGAATAGTACAGTATGACGGGATTCGAATAAGAAACTACACATAAGTCAAGTGCATAACCACTGAGCTATCGACGCTCTCCTTGCATTAGTATTTGTTCTATAGTTTATTTTTAACATATATTAAAAACGTAAAAACGTAAAACTCTAAAAAAAAACTTGAGAGGTGTGTTGGGACACCCGGATGGAACGAAGTTCCTTTCTATTAATTAGTGAAGGAACCAATGTTTATTCTATGAATAAAAAACTTAAGCCTTCACAAGAAGTACATTTTATTTCTTTGAATTTTCGTTATATATTGTCACGTCGTTGTCATGGTGAAGTAGCGCTCATTCGTCGTTAACATACTTACTATGGCAAAAAGTGTCGTGACAACTTTTCGTAAGAATTTTTTCCGTCTTCCCCCCCCCCCTTCACAATGCGCGATAAGGAACTTCGTTCCAATAATACAAAGTACTTATAAAGGAAACTGTGCAATCAAAGTGCAGTCAGACTTTAACCAATTATCTATATTAGATAAATAAATATATCTGTGCTTGTCCGTCTGTATGTACTCGTAGATTCAGATCACGATTAGCGACTACCGATGATGTCATATAACGCATGATGACGGACATAGAGACAAAATGAAATAGGTGCTTACGTGAAACAATAGATAATGTTTGTACTGAGTGGAACAAGGTTAATGGTGGATTACATTGTCCGGTACCAATGTGCCAGTGACAATTATAAAGGTGTCTATTCACTAGTAAAAAACACTTTTGAAATTTTGATGTGATCTTACTAATATTATAAATGCGAAAGTTTAGATGGATGGAAGTTTGTTTCAAGGTATCTCCGGAACGGCTCAAAGGATCTAGATGAAATTTGGCACAGATGTAGAACATAGTCTGGAAGAACACATAGGCTATTTATTATGTTTTTTATTCCGCGCGGACGGAGTTACGGGTGACAGCTAGTAAATTATAAAGATTTTAAATTGCAAATAGAACACTCATTCATAAAGTGATATTACCTGTCATTGCAGTTGCGTGCTGGTGGGTAGAATGTAAGGTGACTATGTAATATTAAAATTTGCCTAGGAAAATTGTTAACAAGCGGCATTTACGATTTTCGGTGATATTCACATCGCTACAAAATACAGAAGACAGGCGTGTAGTGGAAGTCTGCGTTTCGTCTGACGAGTGTGATGCCACATTAATTTTAATCCTCTTTCCCTTCCTACTCTTTTCTTATCAGGAAAGTATGTGCAGTTGATTTGCATGTTGTATGCATAGGAAGGGCAAATATTGTCTTTTTGTGCATCCCCTCCGACGATTAGAGGACACGCAATTGCAGATGTTCATAGGCAGCGGTCGCTACCCTATTTATATATAAAAAATATGCCTAGGCAAATTGCAAACGGGCGGAATTCACATATCTACAAAATACAAAGGTGGTCTTAAGTGTTCTATAAATTGACGATTAAATATGAAAAGCTTTCCCTTGTACATGACAAAGGCGTATTACTCTTCCATTAATCCATATAACAAGCTCTTTATCTTTTTATTGCTCCTGTGATGAAATTTCACAAGGCTAACGTTATCAAGAATTTATACGCTTGTTTCATACTTTAATATATATTATACCAGAGTCATAAATTGTCCTCTCCTATCATTGTTAATAACCATGCGCCACTAGCCTATTAGTTAAGGGTACGTTGTACCGATCACGTAATTATGAATTCGATTCCCACACGAATATTGTCTTGAACAAACCTAGAGCGTGTATTTGGTTACAAAAAATAATAAGTAACTAAATTTCAAATAATCTAAGCAAAATCTCGTCCCATTAATTTTGTTTGAAAACACAGAAAGAATAAAATCAATATCTCTTCATATTATTTGCAAAATAACTGTCATAAAAATACGAGAACATTTCCAACCAAATTCACAAACAGACATAGTCGTATCAGGCAATACAATCAGCTCGTTATCCGCGCACTGTGTGTTTAGTTTCACACGTTATACTAATGTTAGACTAGCTGTCGCCTGCAGTTCCGTCTGTGCAGAATTAAAAAAAAACATAATAAATATTCCAGACTATGATCGATATCAGTGATTGTCAAACTTATTTCTTTCACCGCCTCCTTTGAAAATCAATTATATTTCAGAGCGCCCCTAATTTTTATATAGCCCTAAAACTGAAAAACCACAATTTCATTCCTTTAATTAATTTCAATGCCCCCCATTTTTTGGGCCTCTTATCGCCCCCTCCTAGGTTTCAAACGCCTCCAAGGGGGCGATATCGCCCACTTTGGGAAACACTGATCTACATCTATATCAACTTTCATCAAGATCCGTTTATCCGTTCTGGAGATACCTTCAAACATCCATCCATCCATCCAAACATTCGCATTTATAATATTAGTAAGATTTAAGAAAAGATTTAAGAAGTATCAATTCAAGATTAACTGAAATTAAATAATAAATAGGTGGGCATTTTTCAACACATTGGAACCCAATGCTACGCCATCTTAGCCATTATTTTTAACTTTATTAGGGCTTTCTACTTACAGAGTCTTAGCTTTGATAATAACCTCTGTCGAATATAAGGACTAAGTCTGTGTGATTGTTAACTACAGCTAAAACATTTCTAATAACAAAGATTGATCTCTTGGCCATTTTTTTTTTATTTCATAACATTTCATAGGTGGCAGACGAGCAAAAGGCTTCCTAATTCACAAAAATGGCGAAACGAACCCTAGACTTCCGGAATTTCAAATGCGTTGCCTTTAATCGACGGAGGACAGGACGCACAGAAAGAGAATATTTCCCCTTCCCCTGTCAAATCCACTTCCCCTTCCCATTCCTTCCTTAGAAGGAAAGTGAAGGGAAAGAGGACTAAAATCAGACCTCTCTAACAATCATGAGACGAAATGCGGAATTATCTAATTACTAAGCCTCTGAAAGGACATTACTTGATCCGATAACTTTATGCATAGGTTAGGTTAACCTCGAACCTATTATCCGTTAAACGTCCGTTAATCGTATTCGTTATTCCGTAAAGTCTAGGATGTGAACATGCAAAATCATGATGACTGGAACATAGAGTTACGAATCCCGGGTCCATTGAACTGGTAGAACCGTCATCTAAGTCTGTGTCCATTGCGCGTAAACTCAAGGCCGTCTACAAAAAAAAAACTTGTCTTTGTGAACGAAATAGGTTTTTGAGTCACCTGATCGATTGCTAAATTTGCGCGTTTCCATTGTTATGACGGAAGATTCCAAAATGAAGCTTACTTTTGCCATTAAAATTTTATTAAAAATAATCTTCTGTTGTAAATCTATGTTCACAATAATAAGAATGGAATAATATCGATAAATCTATCTATCTATATATATAAAAGAAAGTCGTGTTAGTTACACTATTTATAACTCAAGATCGGTCAAACTGATTTAGCTGAAAATTGATGGGGAGGTAGTTTAGAACTAGGAGACGGACATAGGAACTTTTTTATCTTGTGTGCATTTTTTTTAATCCGCGCGGACGAATTCGCGGGTAAAAGCTAGTAGAAATATATATCGATAAAGTTTCCTTTTCTAAAAGCGGATTACGGAACTCAAATTAACTTTATAATCACTTCACTTTATCTACAATCTTGTAATTTGTTACGTTTTTGTATTGATGTAATAAATATCCGCCCACATAACTGATTATAAATTATTAACAACTTTATTGAACTATGCTAGGAATTGTCAATGTTTCAAATTATCGTGAGTCAATGGACACGAGCACCATCACGTACCGCACGATGCTGTTACCTTGGTAATTATATCCGTGAGGCCGGCGCTAGTCTACTGCCGGAAATTCAAATCATTAGCACTGACGATTCTGTTCTATAACAATTACTTTTTAAAATGAACTTGTTAGTAACGATAACAAAACTAGATGGCGCTGTTCGATAATGAAACGCGATATGGTTTGGTGCAACTGTTTTGAATATACATTGTATTAATTTAAGATTTTTTGAGTTGAGTTGTTCTTTTACTTGTGAATTGTTAAGTGAGTTGTGAGTAATAAATCTATATCAGTGAGTGAGTGTCTAGTGCTTTCCCCTACAATTTTATGGTCCTTCGAGCCGGATTTTGAGATAACGGGACTTATAATTTACTATTTAGACATATTCGAGTAACAGATTTTATGTGGTTTATCTGTTAACGTGTTCTTTGATTTTATTAATAAATTTAATAGCCTATAGTTTGAACTTTGGGAACCTATTTTAAAAATCATTCGTAATGCATCTAATCGTGGGTTTGCTAAACTCTTCATTTTAAACGTATTGTTATCGTGGTTGCGTAACATTAGAGAGTAGACTGGAATTGCGAGTGCCGACCAACTGTTTCATCTCGTAAGGGCTAAAAACAAAAACATGAAGAACTGACTGCCAACCTTCGCTAGTCGGAGAGGCACCTCAAGAAGAAGTTATCTGTATTTTGTCAAAAATAATGAGAGGAATGATGATATGTTTTCTACAGAGATTTTGATCTCAGAGACTAACGTTTAGATAAATTAATCTATCCTCTAAACTATCAAATACTAGCTTTTACCCGCGACTCCGTCCGCGCGGAATAAAAAATAGAAAACAGGGTAAAAATTATCCTATGTCCGTTTCCTGGTTCTAAGCTACCTGCCCACCAATTTTCAGTCAAATCGATTCAGCCGTTCTTGAGTTATAAATAGTGTAACTAACACGACTTTCTTTTATATATATAGATTTTATGACAAAATTTGATCAAACTATTCATCAGACATCTCATAGAAATCTCAAACAAAGACATATACTGTCAGTCATTTGACAAACATTAGAAGATTTAAACAATTATTACGAGTATTAACGTTTACAGAGCACTTTGACTCTTTCAATAATTGATTTTAAAGAAATATAATTATACAATATTCCTGTCTGCAACAGCTAATCGTATAATTCCATTACTAAATGAAAGGAAACGGATCTACGCTATAAAATAAACACGATTCCGTGTGTACAGTCGCCGGCAAAAATCTGCGTGTTATCAAATTGTCAAACTGAACACGCGCGCCGCACGGCCGGGGAATGTGAAGTTACCTTGACTGTACAGGTACAGCTAGCACAACAAATCAGTAAAAATTAATTCGGTTCAGAATAAAGATGTAGTATTTAATTTCATAAATCTATAAGCAAGGTAGACCATATTTTGTGTGACTTATTTTTTTTATAAGAGAAGGGGCAAACGAGCGGCCGGAACACCAAGAATCACCTTCGCTTCGACTCCCATGGACATCCGCAACTCTAGAGTAACTGCGTTAAGCATAATAATCTTGTTTATTTTGACGTACCGTGAGATACAATTACCTAAGCTAAAAAACTAACTCAAGATTTTTTTTAATTAATGTACCATGGCTAATATATATTTGTTACATTCTGTTGCACTTTAAAAATGTAAGTAAAAAAATTGTATCAAAAATTTTCATCCATCGCTTATTTTGGTGACTGTACTTTACACATCCGTATACAAAGCTTGAATTCAGGATATGATCGATTTGAAATAAATGTTGAATGAGTTTAAATCTTTATTGGCGTTATTGTATTTGTACAGTCGTGTTCACAAATGCAACTATTGCATCATACTATCGAGAATATTTCACTTTTTTAGGCTTTTTTAAGGCGGCGGGCAATTAAGTGGCCATTTGAATTCGCCGAAATAACGAAACGATTGCTGTCTATAGATATCCGCAATTACAGATTCGTGGCTTAATTTTAATCGTAGGAGGAGAGGACGCGCAAAAAAGTATATTTCGCATTTTAGGACTCCTCCTCTGTCACATCAACTTCCTCTTACCATCATTTCCTTATATGAAAAGGGCGGGAAGGAAAAGAGGATTAAAATTAGGCCTGCGGTATTGTTTCCATTTCACGTCTGTCTCCTTTACAGTCGTGGTATTTTACCCGGTGAGTTGGCCAATTCGTGCAACAGATTTTGTTGTCGTTGGACAATAGTCCAACGTTGGATTAATATCAAATATCTTTACGATATTTAAATAGTAATTAACGTTTCTTTTGTAAGAAATGTATGTACGCGGCCGCTCACCGATCAGATGGAGCGACCAAGTGAAGGGCCAGTCGTCATCTGATTTCTACGTCGTGAGGTACGCGTTGGACTGCAGTCGGTGGAAACGACTCGTCTACTCCAGAACTAACCCTGAGGCTGACCACGATCCTCAGCCATGATGGACCGAATCTAGAGAGAGATGTATACATAAGATATTTTGTCATTATCAGACTTACTGAGAACTCACAAAAACACTTTTCATCTATATCTATATATGTATATAAAAGAAAGTGGTGTTAGTTACACTATTTATAACTCAAGATCGGTCGAACTGATTTAGCTGAAAATTGATGGGGAGGTAGCTTAGAACTAGGAGACGGACATAGGAACCTTTTTATTTTGTGTGCATTTTTTTATTCCGCGCGGACAGAGTCGCAGGTAAAAGCTAGTTTCAAATAATTGAGTACTTATTGCAGGTTATTTAGATACTCTTCCACCACGCAGAGAAGTTGCGAGTGACAGCTATTAAACATTTTAAAACACAAAAGAAGAGACACATATATTTTTGAATAATGTTATTCCAAATTGAGTAAAAACATATTTTTGTATAAAAAAATATAAACAAAGATTACTCCATAATCACAGTTGATTGTTAAATAAAAAAAATCACAGATCTAAAATGGAATTAAAAAGTATTCGAGTGAAGCAATAAAATTAATTACATTTCCAATTTCAAATTAAAGTTGAATCTAGTGAAACAAGTACAAAGTGGTTGTAGTAGCAATCGCTCTTCACAGCTGTTGATGTTGAAACCCGATTAAATAGTTTGCACTGAAAAATGCTACGCTTTCGATGAGTTTGTCATTTAGTTTTTTTATTATTGTTTTTTAATTATAGTATAAATTAGTACCGCCCGCGAATCCGTCTGCGCTGAATTAAAAAAAAAACTTTATTAGTAGCCGATGTGTTCTTCCAGACTATGATCTACGTCTGTGACAAATTTCATCGAAATCCGTTGAGCTGTTCTGGAGATACCTACAAACAAACATCCATTCATCCATCCATCTATCCATCCAAACATTCGCATTTATAATATTAGTAAGATTATAAATGGACAAGCGACTGATGCCCATAGACATCCGCAATTGCAAATCCGTTGGCACACAGAAAGAGAATATTTCCCCTTCCTAAGCCTCTCTTCCTCCGTCAAATCTACTTCCCCTTCCCATCGCTTACAAGATAAGGACAGAGAACCTTCTTTCTTTAACCTTCAACATACCAGTTTACATACCAACTAGCAGTCGCCCGCAACTCCGTCCGCGCGGAATTAAAATAAAACTTAGTACCCTATGTGTTGATACAGACCAGTGTACATCTTGTAAAAAATATTCATCCATCCATCCATTCATCTAAACATTAGCTTTCACAATATTAATAAGATATTAACTCGTATTTTCGGTTTGAAAAGTTACACTACGTTATTTCATATTGAAAAATGTCTTTGTTCCAAATTTGATCCGAATCTGTTCATCTGTAGTTTTAAATAACTATATTCTGAATTGTGGATTATTTTTACCTATCCAGTATCCCAATTTCTCTACTGAAAAATAGCTAGATTAAAAGCAAATAAAATCCCTATTCATTTATCCGTTGAAAGTTTTAGAGTGCAGTTAGGCCAATTAAACTGTATCCACGTACTATATTGACTCTCAGAATTCTTTGCTGACTTTGTACAAAGTGTTCCACTTTTCTGATTGTTAATAGATAACTGTTAACATCATCATCATCATCATCATCAGCTCACTATACGTCCTTCTCACCGAGGGGCTCGGAGCCTACCCCAATTTAGGGGTGACTAGGCCATAGTCAACCACGCTGGCCAAGTGCGGGTTGGTTGACTTCACACATATCATTGAATTTCTTCTCAGATATGTGCAGGTTGCATCACGATGTTTTCCTTCACCGTAAGAACGTCGGATAAATGTACATATGTAAATCGAAAATCGAAAAACACATTGGTACATGGCGGGATTCGAACCCAGGACCTGCAGATTGCAAGTCAAGTGCTTAACCCCTGAGCCACCGACGCTCTGCTTAACCCCTGAGCCACCGACGCTCTGACTGACTGTTAACATGGGTTATTAATATCTAAAGTTGTGACGTGTAAAATTTAAGAGAGGTATACGAAAGACTAACTGTCGCCCGTGACACTGTCTGCTCGGCGTTAAAAAGTACGTAACAAGTAGCCTATGTGGTCTTTCCGACTATGTTCTACATCTGTGTCAAATTTCATGTGAGAACAAGGCTGTCATATCTATATTGGGCGCCCGGTGGCGAAAACCAGCGCGGGGCCCCTAAAAGTAGTACGTTTATTGGCCCACGCCTTCGAGGGCCTGGCGAACCGTACCCCTTCCACTCCCGAGAAGGCCTTGTCTATGCGTAGATGTATGGGTCTCTAAGCAAAAGGACAATGTAAGTTGTACGTCAAATAATCGATATTATCTAGGTTTGTGTATGTTTATTTTATTATTAATTAAAAACAAATCTAAGATGTAACTAGTTTCGTCCTATAATGTTGTTGTTTATGCAAGTTACGTTGTAATGAGAAATTTGTTTAACGTAATTGTGTTCAAGCACAGTACGAGTAACTCTTAATAACGTAAACATCTAACGTAATTTGTTTTAGCGTTGGGTTCTTAATGAAAGGGCCCTTTAAAAGATTAATTACCTCATATAGGAAGTTCACCGCTGGAGGTACAGTGAGGGATAAGAGAAGGGGGTCTTATAGCGCTTTCTAATAAAATAATAATAAAGCTGAAAGTGCATAATATAAAGCACACTTGCATTGTTTGAAGTATTCTACTAGTTGGACATATAGTCAAACAAAGATATCTTCCAGCTAAAGAGGCGCTGCTATCGCTGTTTGTGGTGTTACAAAATATATAAAACCTAATTAAAAATACAAGACAACTACGGTACAACAAGGATCTTATGATACTTTATGAACATTGGCAGGGTGGCTAGTGATCTGTCGTAATTTAGTTTGATTTAGTATATTAGGTCGGATATTCTTGTCGGTCAAAATACTACTACTAACTGTCGCCCGCGACTCTGTTCGTGCGGTATTAAAAAAAACTTTATAAGTAGCCTTTGTGTTCTTACAGACTCTATGTTTTACAACCGTGCCAAATTTCATCTCGATCCGTTGACCCGTTCTGGAGATCTATCCATTTCTCTAACCATCCATCCATTTATCAGTTAGATCAACTGTAAAGTGAAATTGTTTTCAAAAAAGAAGGACAACAAAGTTCGTTTCCGGAATCTTCGAAAATCTAAAGATGTTTTTACTTTGTAGACACCTTAAGCATTATTATTAGACAGATTATAACACCCGAGTTCAAACCTAAGGAGGGTTGGGTTATTTGTAGATTTTTTTAACAGTTAATAACATTTTTCTTTCTTTAAAAAAAAATCTGCATAAATATGCATGACCGTAATAGCTTAATTTATAAAACTGAAGCGTTTATATTAACAATTCATTTGAAAGCACGACAACCATTCAACCTTGACCTCTAAATATCAATAGGGGTCGTGCAAATTGCCACGGCTATGTAGCCCTACCCCTTGCTATACTGTTTTAACACTAGTGTGGGTTATTGCAGATCTCTGGTCTTCTATTTTTAAATATATAATTTAATAAGGAGAGTCAGTGGGTCAGTGGTTAAGCATCTTGTAATCTGCAGGTCCTGGGTTCGAATCCTGCCATGTACTATTAGAGTACATTTATTAGACGTTCTTACGGTGAAGGACAACATCGTGATGATTCAAAGATAAGTGTGTCGTCACCAACACGCACTTGGTCAGCGTGGTTGACTATGGTCTATTCACCCCTAACTTAGGGTAGGTTCAGATTCCCTCATTGGAGACGTAGAGTGAGGTGATAATGATGAATTTAATTCATTCGTAATATATCCTTATATATGTGATAGGTTTTAACTTTAATAAAATATTTATATATATAAAAGAAAGTCGTGTTAGTTACACTATTTATCGATTCGATGAATCGATTTGACTGAAAATTGGTGGGCAGGTAGCTTAGAACCAGGAAACGGACATAGGATAATTTTTAACCCGTTTTCTATTTTTTATTCCGCGCGGACGGAGTCGCGGGTAATAGCTAGTTTATGATATAAATAAAAGTATTCGAATATCAACAAAACTAAATTATTACTTTCATAACTTCGTTGGCAGTATTACTTTTCCAATGTAATATGAATTTTTTACAACTTCTGATCGAGTTTTGTCTATTGTTGAATAAAAAATCGCTTTAATTTATATTCTAACATGTGGTGCACAAACAAATAACACAGATAAAGTTCAATAAATATTTGATTTGAATAGATGAAGAGTTTTTGTTTCAAATGAAGCTTCATTTGTTAATGTACGTTTCCACCAACTAAACTTGTACTAAAATAACTCAAAAACTACTGCATAGTTTTTAATTTTTAAACACAAAAGCCAAAAGACGCGCAATACCTTTCAAATTAAAAAATAATAATGACAATCTGACAACCAGAAGCGGAGTAATGAAGTAACAAAAAACACAGAGAAATTGAGAACCTCCTTATTTCTGAAGTCGGCAAAGTACCGATAGCCATTGTTAATGTTGTTAATTTAAAGGTATTGTTTTATACTAATCTTGCAAACATTTAAAAAGTAATTTTAAATTGCTAAAATTGCTTATATTTTCTAATATTTTTCTCTCTTAAATCCTAATCTCAACAATCATGGAATTTAGTTTACCTAATACACAAATTAGAAACGCTTGCAACATAGTAATACTCAGGCGACATATCATAGTAAGTAGTAATACTTTAGTGGGCTGTTAGTGAAGTGAAGCAGCGTCCACCGGAACTCACTTTATAGCCCCCAGGCCCAGTCTAATCGTGGAAAAGCAACACAGGTAGGACTTGATACGAAAATAGAAGCGTTTCCGACATTGTTGTGTGATACAAGTGATAAGCGTTGGAACGAAACTTTTTTTGGCTGATTATTTATTATAATCCAAGAACCTAAGCTTTGTTAAGCCGACGTTAACATGATTATAAGGCTATATTTCCTAAGTCAATGTTGCAATTCTATTAAAATTGTGAGATAATAAAATTAAGGAAACTATTCAAAGCCATTTCTGTCATATCTTAAATGTTTTTTTACCCTATATGAACGTACAGAAAGGAGATATTTCCCTTTACTATACATCTCCTTCTCATACATTAGGAAAAAAAATGGCCTCCGAAACAGAAATTATATATACCAGTATTTAAGACAAGACAAAATACAGAATTCTCCTTAAATGTGTAAAAATTTAAGTATCCTAAATTTTAACCATTTCAGTCGCCAAAATTTTTCATTAGAAATCGCTTGCGCTTGTGAATTGGGCCAGTGGTCAAAGACTACGCCCAGTAGACGCCGTGTAAGGCGCGGCCTGCACACTACAGCTAATGGATTACTTTTTCAGGCTATTTATTACCATTTACAGATTATATGACCTCACTAATGTACTTTTCCGTTACTCAACAATTATTAGCAGATGTAAAATAGGTCATCAATGTATACTTAATTTGCAAATTTGTATTTCCTTATTCGCATAAAATAGCATTCAAAATATTAAGACGTTGCCTTTTACTCGTTTTATATAGTGTCTAATTATTTTATAAGTTTAACAGTGGTAGATCCCGCAACAATAATATTTGTTGGGTGCACGAATTGGCCGGCTCGACCGGTGAAATACCACGACCACACAGAAGGCGTGAAGTGGAAGCAATTCCGCGTTTCGTCTGATGAGTGTGGTACCGGAGGCCTAATTTTAGTTCTCTTTCCTTTCCCACCCTTTTCTTATTAGGAAAAGATGGGAAGGGAAAGTGGATTTGGCGGAGGAGGGGACGCATAGGAAGGAGAAATATCCTCTTTCTGTGAGTCCCCTCTTCCGTTGATTAAAAGTAGGCAACGCATCTGCATTTGCGGATGTCTATGGGCAAAAGTCGCCTCGCTATTTCGGCGAATCCAGGTGGCCATCGTTTGCCACCTTTTGATATAAAAAAACATCAGTTTAAAAATATTTTTTTTAACACTTTATGGACATACTAGCTAGACTATTACAAAAACGATTGTCTTCAAAAAAAAATTGTTTGCTATATAAAAATGAAAAATGCTTGATTTAATTTAAAAAGTTTAAAAGAAAAACGCAAAAGGAATGTTCATGAAAAAGTAATTCGAGTAAAACTTTGAACGAAGACGGACCATGTCTGTCTCTTTATAAGTCACATCACTAAATAGAATTCTAAAAATAAAATAGAACAAATTAAGTGAGGTTTACCACCAAATCCGTTGCCTAGCAACCGAATAACAGTTTCGCTTTTCTATCAATATTTTCCAAACTGCCAGTGCTTTACCGCCAGTCATAGAACACGTTTGAATTTTAAAGATTAAAAATCGATATTTTAATACGAAATAAAAGTGAAAATTTAATCGATTTAACCCGACCTTAACATCTGGTGTGTATTGATTTAAAGTCAGGCGTAAACTGGGCCAGGTAAATCGTCTTTGTCTAGTTCGATGTATGCTTAACACTTGAATGCTTTTGTCTTGCTTGCACTTGTAAGGTCTATATTAAGCTCTCTTACTTTATTGAAGATTGACGCATTTGAAACTAGGTTAAGAAAATGCTTGTTAGTTTGCTTTGTATTACTTAGATGCTATTTGAAACCTATATTTCAGTTGTATATTAAATAAGAAAACTTTAAATAAATTAAATTTCAGTCGTAATATTTCGATGTCGCTATTTGATAGATTTCGTATCCATCCGCTGTTCTGCCCAATCTATCTCTCCCTTCCTATTGTTACCTTAATAGAAAAGAGTGGGAAGGGGACAAGAATTGGGCTTAAATTCTATTGCAATAAAATGAATATGCTTGCTGTCCCCAGTTTTACTTTAACTAGTAAATACTAAAAGGGATACTTTTGTGGCCACAATAGACGTTTTCCTAAGAACTGGTCTACGCAGTACTGTAATAATTTGTTGCTCGTTAAATTGTAGTGTTCGTTGAACCGCCAGCGCCCCTGGCGGCGGTTTACAAAACCCGGTTTGAGTCCGTGCCAGGGATAGCTACCATAAAGGTGTTTGTCCATTACTTATAGTTTAATTCTAGTGGTTTATAAATAAAAAATAAATAAGATTTTCTACTATTAATAGTATTAAATACTAATCCTACAAAGATACAATAAAGAAGTAGATTACAGTATTCTGTCAAAAGAGATCTTTTGGAGATTCCCCTTCTCCTGATACTAAGAAAAGTATGACAGAATTAAAATGAAACGAACTGCTGCCTTGATGAAGGCCTATCTTTCATTATCGTTCTATAAAAATTATTTAACTATTCAGTACAAAAAAATTAATCTAAAAGTTAATGCGAACGAATGTTCATACATAGTGTGTTACCACCTTTATATAAGTCTGGTTTATGTTTAAATTTGAAAGATTAAAAGCCATTAAATAGTTATTGATGTGGATTTTTCTCAGTTCGATTTCATGTGGCCGTAAAAACATTTTATATTACAGGAAACTTGCAAACCGACACTACGAGACTAAGACTGGAGTTTTGTAAAACCGAATGAGATTTATTGCCACTGATCGGTTTCAAACGACCGTAAATTACGCGATTGATTCCTTAGAATATAAATTTCCATCGAGTTCCGTCATTTGAAGACAAGACAGACTGTCAGGTACCTTTAAACCACCTGGATGGTTGGCAGTCCACGACGGTTTTCGTATATTCCTTCCTCGCACAGCCTATTTGTGGGACGGTCTGTGCTTGGCGGTATTTTCAAACCACACACAAACACAGACTTAGGGTCCTTCAAGAAGCGAGCATACTATTTCTTTTAAAAACGCATTTGCAGCTCTTCTGGTGTTGGGGAATTCAATGGGTGTCCGTTGGTCACCTCAATGTTCCCGCCGCTATTTTGCTCCCTTCTTTAATTATAGTCAAAACCTACATTAGTTACATGTAGCTCCGTAATTTAAGAGTTTTATCAAACTCTTATCATTCTGATAATGGTTAATTAAATGGTACTCGTAAAGGTTGAATAAAGGTGGAACTAATTTTGGCAAAAGTACATTTTCATCAACTTTTTATTAAATGCAATTTGCCTCTATGATCTTAATATCTTTGCTCTTTAAATCAGATATTTTAACTTGAAAACGAATTATATGAAATATTTTATAATCACAAACTAGTATTGCAAAACCGGGTGAATTTCCTACTCAAACAAACTTCCACCAGTCAAGGGAAATTGACAAATTACTATGCAAGATTTGTGTTACAGCTTGGAGCTATGAGAATAACATTTCCTAGGACATAGATATGAAACCTATAGATGTAGTGTTTAAAGTGTGACACATAATCGAGACTCAATTTTTGAAATGTCATTTTTATTGTGACAACACTGATGAAATAGATCCTGCACAAGGCTTCCTTTTCTGCTGAAGCTCTTTTTTCTGCCCACGAGTGCCCTCGAGTGATCGGAAGGGTGACGATTGTAATCCCAAGACTGACTAAGGTGCATTCTTTTGGAGATCCCGCTACTCTCAGTCTCAAATATCCATGTCTTTCTCCCAGACGGCAGGATATCTTTTAAAAGTTTCCTCTCGATACAAAAAAGATCCTATTGAAAAAATTGTTGCTAGTTCTGGGTTCTACCCTACCTGTACCAATGCCTATTTCTAGTTCAAACATTTCACATGTAGGTACATTTGTGCAAACTGAACATATCCGCATTGAAGCGTGGTTGAATAATTCTGAAACGAACAAAATGAAATGAACAAACCAATAACTGTGCAAATGACTATATTAAAATAAATAACAAATAATTAAGAAATAGAAAGAAAAAGGGTAATCGACAGCCAAACGTCAAGAAGCTAAATGTGAAGTGTCTAATGTGATTGTCAATAATAGAAAACTACATAAGCTATCAAAATAGCAAAAAGGTCCGCAACAAATTCCTTTTCACCTTTGTGTTCGGTTCGAATCCCATAGTGGTGACTAATGTTAGCTGTTAATTTATTTAGTTTTTAATAATTAAACAGACTCGTATCAAAATTTTCTTGTACTGTTATAACCATATTTCATTCTTTCAGTTTTCCATTCATCATGGACGATCGTACAGTGGACCTGATCTTCACAGGGTCTCTGAAGCTGCTGCCACCTGTTAGTTCCAAAATCGTGAGAATATTTACCAGCTCCACGTTCACAGGTAATGGATGTAAAGAGTCGGTTCTGCACTTAACGCTTTGTACGTCAGGATACACTTGGTGTCTTCAGAATGTGTGCATTGAAAACTGTGGAAGGTATTACTAAAGGCCCATGTTCAGCACTGGACTGACAAAGGTTGATATGATGTCTTGAGATTATAATTTATTCGTATTTTTGAATACGCAGTAAAATATTTATGGCCAGTTATCACATAAATTCTTTTTTTGAAAGTAATTCTTCAGAAGAAATTCCTAAATGAAAGAGTTGTCTAATATAGGAACGGCTATAACACTCACGTACATATGTCCGGTGTCGGCACCGACTAGTTTCCAGTCCATCGGGGGCCCTTCATCTTGAAACTTGAACAGCAACAACAATGATCATTTGTATCAACCTCGTCGACGACGCCGGCGCACCCTGCTCCCCCTGCCCCCTAAAGACGCGCCCTAAGAGCGCAGGCGCGCAGTGAGCGACGGGCCGCGTCCGCGAAATAATACCAATCCCACTCACCCTGATGAAGGGCCCCTGATGGGCTCGTAACTAGTCGGTGCCGACACCGGTCATATGTACGTGTGTGTTTAAGCCGTTCCTATGTAAGTTAATGATAATGTCTCACGTAAGTTTGAATAATTGAAAGAATAGCTGAATAATAGCATCTTAAAGGGAACAATTATTTTAATTGATTTTATATAGAAACTAGCTTTTACCCGCGACTCCGTCCGCGCGGAATAAAAAAAATGCACACAAGATAAAAAAAGCTCCTATGTCCGTCTCCTAGTTCTAAGCTACCTCCCCTTCAGTTTTCAGCTAAATCTGTTCGACCAATCTTAAGTTATAAATAGTGTAACTAACACGACTTTCTTTTATATATATAGATGAATAAGAAACTTATAACCTATAAGTGAATTAAAATTATATAAGGCAATAAACTATTACGATTTCACCACAGTTATTTCAAATTTAATATTACTCGAAGTTATAACATCAAACTTTAAACATCCGTTGCACTTCGCAGGATTTATTAACATTGAGTTTGGTTTAAACTAAACTCTGAGTGCAGCTAAAGGTATCGAAATTACCTGACAAAAAAATCTGGAAATTTATAAGGAAATTTTGTTGCACTAAAGTTTGGAACTAAAACAGTTTTCATTTACAACAATAGAAACTATTTAACTACGTAGAACTTAACTAAAAAGTTTCGTATTTTTCGAGTTTCTTGTACATTTATTACGCAATTTTTTTTTACTTACGGCAACAATACAATTACGTAAACAGTTCTTAGTGTTATTCTTAGAAACCTTGAACAACTCTGAGTATGACAGTACCTAAATGTAATTCAAATCTAATACATAGTTTATAATTTACTAAATTTTGGCAGAATTAAACAAATTGTACTTCTTACTAAAAGCGAATGTTTAGATGGATGGATGAATGGACGTTTTTTGAAGATATCTCCAGAACGGCTGAACGGATCTTGATGAAATTTGGCATAGATGTAGATAGGGTTGCCAGGTCGCCAAACCTACTAGCCGGACAGAGCAGCCAGTTTGGCCGGACATTTGGGTAGAAAGGTCGGACACCCTATATTATTCAGAATTTTGTCTCAGTATTAATAGGTACACTCTCGTTTGGGAAATGTAAAAAGCCTAACAAAAGCCGAACAACCGTTTATTTTGGCTGGATACGCAATCAAAAAGCCTACCTATTTCCGGCTTTATCAGGACACCTGGCAACGCTAGATGTAGAACATAGTCTGGAAGAACACGAGTTTTATTTTTAATTCCGCGCGAATGAAGTCGCGGGCGACATCTAGTATTACTATTATTTAACATGTAACAAATATCCATACGTAAACTAACAAACTTTCAAAACTTGCAAAGATATTTAATTAAGGTAACACATGCCTCCTTCACTCCCTAGTTCGAAGGTAAACGTGGGGATGAAGGGGGGAATTCAAGGCAACTTTTAATTAACACCTATTATCTGATAGTGCGAACGATCCTATCGTCAAAATTCAATTTATGTCTGAACTAAAATAGTAGCACTTTGCGATATTAATTGATAAATGAATTTCAGACAAGGAATTTTTTATGTTTTATGGAATACTAACTGTCGTCCGCGACTCCGTCCGCGCGGAATTAAAAAATACTTAATCAGATCCTATCTCTTCTTCCAGTTCTACTTTGTTCTACACCTACACCTTTACATTTTCTACACCTAAAATTCGTTGAGCCGTTCCAGAGATACTTTCTAACAAACATCCATACATCTAAGCTTTCGCATTTGTAACATTAGTAAAATTTACGTATCGTTTAAGATTCTTAAATCCAATTATTACTAATATTATAAATGCGAAAGTTTAGATAGATGGATGGATGTTTGTTTGAATGAAAGTATCTCCGTAACGACAAAACGGATCTTAATGAAATTTGACATAAATGTAGAAGTAGTCTGGAAGAACACTTAGGCTACTAATTATTAATTTTTAACACCACACGGACGGAGTCGCAGGCTACAGCTAGTCAGTAAATATTGCCTTGATTAATTTAATGAAACGTCTTATATGTATTCAATAACAGTGGTAGATGGCAGCAACATCTGTCACACGAATAATACCACGACCACACAGAAGACAGGCGTCAAGTGGAAGCAATTCCATGTACAGTCTGATGAGTGTGGTGCCGGAAGTCTAATTTTAGTCCCCTTTCTCTTCTCATCCTTTTCTTATAAGATAGGAATGGAAAGGGGAAGTGGATTTGACAGGAGCAGATGTATAGAAGGGGAAAATATCTATGCGATAGACAATTCGTATTCAAGAACATTTTAACTTATAGTTGCGTAATATCTAGAACAAACTGAACCATAGCTAACAAACTGTCTGCAAAACAATGTCATTTGGTACATTACTGTTTTGGTAAGCTTTCAAATTAATTTCGTGTCTAAGTAAAACCTATGTTACACTGAGTGCTTTATTAAATTAAGCTTTTAAGTGTAATATCAATAATAATAATAATAATAATAGACCGGTCTAAGGGTTGTGTAATGTTAGTCGATGTCACTATTCCACATGACGAGAATCTCGTGAAAGCTGAAAAAGAAAAATTACTAAAATACTTAGACTTAGCTCACGAGATTACCGCCATGTGGCGTATGAAATCGACTACCATTATTCCGATAGTCGTATCGGTGAATGGACTGATAGCGAAGAGCTTCGACCAACATCTTAAGAAGCTCTCGCTAAACAGTTGGATTAAGGGCCTGATACAAAAGGCAGTTATTTTAGAAACCGCACGCATAGTTAGGAGGTTCCTGTCTCTGTAGCCCTCACCACTGGTTGTTTGAGTAATGGGATTCCGCAGCCGGTGGTATACTATTTTTTATATAATATATTTC
Source organism: Papilio machaon (assembly GCF_912999745.1). NCBI lineage: Eukaryota > Metazoa > Arthropoda > Insecta > Lepidoptera > Papilionidae > Papilio > Papilio machaon. The sequence goes on along the minus strand of NC_060008.1, from coordinate 5,122,134 downwards.
GTTAATTTTTTTTTATAAAATGTATTATATAAATAATAAGAGAATAAATGAATAATAATAATAATAATAAAAACATTATAGTGAGTGTACTTTTTTAATGTACGCTTAGAAAAAGTATAGATGCAGGGATAGGTGTGCCACGCTCACGCTTATTAGAAAGTAGCTTTTACCCGCGACTCCGTCCGCGCGGAATAAAAAATAAAAAACGGGGTAAAAATTATCCTATGTCCTTTTCCTGGTTCTAAGCTACCTGTTCACCAATTTTCAGTCAAATCGATTCAGCCGTTCTTCAGTTATAAATAGTGTAACTAACACGACTTTCTTTTATATATATATAGATTAGTACTCGTAATCTCTGCCATTCATTTCAATAACATGAATGTAGGTAGTAGAAAAATTGAGAAGTAAAAGGTTAGTGTGGTACGTGCATGTTATGAGGAGGGAAAAATCGTATGTGGCAAAGAGAACGTTAAGTATGAGTGTGGAGGTACACAGGTAGAGGTAGGCCTAGGAAGAGAGCGATGGATTTCGTGAAAGGTGACACGATCAAGGAGGTGACAATGGAGATGATGGCAGATTGGATTTTGGAGGACGGAAACCTGGTGCACCGACCACTTATGTAATGACAAGGAGATGATGAACAGAAATTTGCGAGCATGTATTATATAACTTGAGTATAATTTTACTTTGATATGTCTCTTTCTTTTCTCTCTACTGAAGGTAGGCTGTCAGCTCAACGAATTTGATAATTTTAGGACTGTAAAAAATTCTAAACTTTTATAATAAATACGATTGCAACAAATTTTAAGTTTCGTAAAACTTGTAAGAACTAATATTAACAAGTTTTACATAACAGGAAATTTATTTCCTTAGCTACGTTAAGTTAACCATTTGAATGCCGCTTTAGGCGTTTGCACGCAACTGCAGTAACCGTTGTTTATGCAGTCGGATTATAGCGTTTTATATAATTACATTAATTAAACTTTGTTGAAAACTGCAGGTAAATTAGAGTGAAAATATTTTTAAAGAATCAAGACAACAATTCACACAAATGAATTTCTTTTTAGATATGCGCAGGTTGCCATCTTTTGTCACCTTTTGTTATAAAAAAATTTATAAATATAGAAGTTTTCTATATACTTATGTATTTCCTAGTATCTAATATCAACGTTTAAGTACTTAGTTATATACTTAGATTATTTTCGTATGCGTAGAGATTTATAAGCTATTCTTGTATTGATTGCGTTTTTTTTAATGCCGCGCAGACATAGTCGCTTCTAAGGTGAAATCTTAGACAATTAATTCATAAAAAAGGTAAGCAGGTAAAGTTTATTTAGTAAAACAAAGGAGCTATATATTGTCCTCGTGAAGTTCACGACTTTCTTTTATAATTAAACTAGCTATCGACTGCGACTGCGTCCATGTTGTCGACCATTTCAGACCATGTTTTACATCTATGCCAAGCGAAATCCGTACAGCCGTTGTGGAGATGCCTTCAAACTAACATCCATCTAAAAATCCAAACTTTGACATTTATATTAGTAACATAATTTAACGCTTGATCAATATCCTAGTTAATTAGCGCTACTTTACTAAGTGCCCCAAATAATTACACGAAAACACTGACTAAAAATTTTATCTCTCTTTTTAGACACGGCCATGGAAAGAAATACGTTAATGGCGAAATGTTATCCGCGAATCAAAGACTACTGCAGAGAGAAGCATGGCTTGGAGTTTCAGGTGAGAATTATTTCAAAATATAACCATAAAAAAATCCTTCACTTTTTTTTTAAATAGATAGACCGTAGACAAGAAGAATTTCTTGACATTACAATTTTCTATATAAAACGTAGAGATAAAAATCTTTATTCCATCGAATACTTCCCTCTTCTCATGCCAATGGAACAATTATATAATAAAATAATTAAATAACCGTTTTTTTAAATGAGGCTTGTCGATTGTATTATTTTATTACAGAAAACAACATCCTGTATAACAATCAGTTAACAAACGCGCTATTTTTATATTGCCTACAGACAGGTGAAAATTAATGCAATATAACACTGCAAAATTAAAAAGTTATTATACCACTAAGGGCTATAAAACAATTCGAAACGATTAAGTTATTTCGCATAAAACAACTGCCTATATCACGTTTGTAAACATGGGCTTTCACTGTCTAAGCACCGGTACAACAGGCATATTGTCATCTGTCATTTCCTTTAGGAACAAACAAAAAGCAATAGCAAAAAATTTAGACAGTGTTTCAAATACATTTTAGCTTAAAAAAAACTTGAGAGGTGTGTTGGGACACCCGGATGGAACGAAGTTCCTTTCGATTAATTAGTGAAGGAACCAATGTTTATTCTATGAATAAAAAACTTAAGTCTTCACAAGAAGTACATTTAATTTCTATGAATTTTCGTTACATATTGTCACGTCGTTGACATGGTTACTATAGCATAAAGTGTCGTGACAACTTTTCGTAAGAATTTTTTCCGTCTAGCCCCCTTTCACAACGCGCGATAAGAAACTTCGTTCCAAAAACGTGTACCGTTTCATACCGTGACAGTAGAGTGCGACGCAAATTTAAAAAAAATCAAAACTAGCTGTCGCCCGCGACTACGTACGCGCACAATTAAAAAAAATAGTAGCTAATGTGTTCTTTCAGACTATGTTCTACATCTATGTAGCCGTTCTAGAAATTCAAACAAACATCTAAACATTCGCATTTTTATTATGATTATTATGCACTGGCTTTCGAAATGCTTTATCAATTAATAATGAAGTTATTATGCAAAAAGAATTGTGATACATCTTTATAGAGAAATATATCACCAAGTTGACGTCCATAATATCAATAAGCGGCGGTCACAGGATTAAAACACGTGTTTAACTTAACGGTACTGTACTTTTGGAGTAATATAGATTATCTATTGTACAGGAGGTTTGACAGTACACATACTATAATAATAGCCAATGGTTTTTTAGTGTGATCAAAGACTTTCTCTCACATTCTCACCATTTGTTATTTCTGAAATTCAGAATAGATTTATATCGCAACAAACTTCAATGATTTAAATTTAAAAGGAAACTGTATGTTTTTTTTAATATATTCCCAGTATTTTATCCTATGGATTAAAAATACAAACGCTTTCCCGAAATCAATGTAGCTGTTATGAAATACGTTTGAAACCATTCTCAGTATTTGATGACAAAAAATTTCTTTGAGACATACAGATATTATTTTTTATATCATTGTGAAATGAAAATAAAAGGAAATTATTCTTTCGTAGATAATATTTTATTATATACTAGCTGTCGTCCGCGACTCCGTCCGCGCGCAGTTAAAAAAAAATGAAAAATAGATGTTGGCCGATTCTCAGACCTACTGAATATGCTCACAAAATTTCATGAGAATCGGTCAAGCCGTTTCGGAGGAGTACGGGAACGAAAACTGTGACACGAGAATTTTATATATTAGATTTAAACAATGTTACGCAAGTTGTGTTTATAAAGATTTCAATCAAAGCAAGTCTGCGAGACTTTTTTGTATTTAAAAAAATAAATATCTATTTTCTTTTGTTATGACATAACTTGTGAAACGACTGTATCGAATTTATTTAGCTTATTAAGTTTGCTAATACGTTAAAAAGATAAGAAAGTTACGCAGAAAATATACAAATACTTAACGGTTATATAAACCAGAGAATACTCAGTTAATTTCTATTTTTTCTCGAACGAAGTCCCTGGCAAGTGTTAATAAACTTTTGAAATTAATTAAATATAATCCAAGTCTTTGATAAACTAAAGAATATAAATTTGGTCAGCGGAAAACATAAAAATTTAAAAGCGGATTAGGAAAATAAGCCGACGGATAAAGTTTAGAAGAAAACGGATAACATTACAAATATTAATTATATTTTATGATGAATATTCTGAATTAAAATAAATATTAAAAGCTTAATTTAAAATTTAAGTCTGAAATACCACGACCACACAAGAAGACAGGCAGTGGAAGCAATTCCGCGTTTCGTGTGATAAGTGTAGTGGCCTAATTTTAGTCCTCTTTCCCTTCCCATTCTTTCTGAATAGGAAAGGATAGGAAGTGGATTTGGCCGAGGAGGGGATGCATAGGAAGGAGAAATATCCTCTTTCTGTTCGTCTCCTTCTACGTTGATAGGCAACGCATCTGAAATTGCGGACGTCTATGGGCAGCGAACGCTTCGCTTTTTCGGAGTTTTCAGGTGGCCGTTTGCTCGTTTGCCAGCTTACGATATAAAAAAATGTCCTCAAAGTTCTAAATGTTAAAGCAAATTATTCAGTTCTATTTAAACCTTCATAAACAAGCAACAATTTAACACGGTTCAAATATTTCTCCGTATAGCATATTAACAACGAAAATCCGTTTTAAAATAGGCGCGTGCGCTTGCACGTGGCTAGGTTTCCGTCGACTGAAATAGCGTGTAACGCCGGGTGTTTTAGTAAATGTTTACACTCCGGCCAACACGAGGCGTACTCTTACACTCTGACTGATGTTTAGAAGTAAGTAGCTAAAATTGTAAGTATAAACATTACGGACGATTTGAATAGGTATTGCGAAAGCTTAAGCAAAAAACGACGCTTTGAAAAAAGGTTGAGAACAATTCTATAATTAATAAAGAGCTTCAAGTAAAACGAAAAACAATCTCTCTTGATGTCTCCTAGCCTTGTTTAAATTCGTTCAGCGTTGGTTACGCATATCATCAAGAAAATATCTAGTAGATGGCATCCGAAGAAATAAGAATAAGAATAAGAATAATTTATTGGATTAACACACAATTTTACACAAAGTTACACTTTACAAGTATAGTAAAATGTTACAATAATATTTTTGCACACATTTGTTGTAACCATTCCAAATAAGCTCGAAGCTTGTGCTAGGACATGGTTTACTACAATAGTCCAATGACCGGATTCGAACTAACCACCAAAAGATCGGCGATCCGAATTCTTGACCATTGGGCTATTGTCGCTTGGTTTTATATTAGGTCCTTACATATGAAATTGGCGTTTTTCGTACTGGCCACTTTAATCACGAATTTCTCCTCTTTGGTAAGGAATTCCAAATTCAAATTTGTACAGCTATAGACTCATGTATTTGTGGTTCGATGACCGTCATTCATTTGTTTTTTTTCTTCTGTTTTTTTCTGTTTGCGTCACTCAGTTTACAAAATGGAAAACTTAAAATATCGCATTATTTACGAGTACGAGTTCCGCCGTGGCACAAGTGCTGCGGAAACGACTCGAAGGGTGAATGATGTGTATGGCGGTCGTGTTGCAAAAGAAAACACAGTTCGTTTTTGGTTCCAACGTTTTCGTTCTGGAAATTTCGATCTGCAGAACAAGCCCCGTGGACGGCCTGAGACTCAAGTTGATAATGAAGAGATGAAGGCTATTGTGGAAGCGGATCCATCGCAAACCACGTCCGAGTTAGCTGCAGGCTGCGATGTTAGTGATAAAACTGTTTTAATTCACTAGAAGCAAATTGGGAAGATTAAAAAGCTTGAAAGGTAGGTACCTCACGAATTGACTGAAGCAAACCGGCAAACGCGCGTCGACTGTTGCGTTACATTACTAAACCGGCACAATAATGAAGGTATTTTAAACCGAATCATTACCTGTGATGAAAAATGGGTTCTTTACGATAATCGGAAGCGCTCAGCGCAATGGTTGGATCCTGGCCAGCCAGCCAAATCCTGCCCCAAGCGAAAATTAACCCCAAAAAAGTTACTTGTAAGCGTTTGGTGGACTAGTGCCGGTATTGTTCATTACAGTTTTCTCAAATCTGGCCAGACTATTACGGCTGATGTCTATTGTCAGCAATTGCAAACCATGATGGAAAAGCTAGCGGCTAAACAACCTAGGCTGGTCAATCGCTCCACGCCACTGCTGCTTCACGACAACGCTAGACCACACACTGCGCAACAGACGGCTACTAAATTAGAAGAGCTTCAATTGGAAAGTCTAAGACATCCTCCGTACTCCCCGGACCTTGCTCCAACAGATTACCATTTTTTTCGAAATTTGGATAACTTCTTGCAAGGGAAAAAATTCAACTCCGATGGGGCAGTCCAAATTGCCTTCAAAGATTTTATTGATTCCCGTCCGACTGGTTTTTTTAGTAAAGGGATCAATGAACTACCTATGAGATGGCAAAAGTGCATAGAAAATAATGGTTCATACTTTGATTAATTAAATATATTATATTAAAAAATATTCGACTTTTTGTTCCTCCCATACAAAACGCCAATTTCATATGTAAGGACCTAATATTATGCGAGTGCGCTCCCGCTTACAAATTTAAATTGTTATTTTAAATTAAAAGATATGTTACAATAATTACAAGATATAAAAGTGAGGAAAAAAAAAAAGTACACTAAGGTCCAAATGTCTGCTCCCGCTTACAAATTTAAATTGTTATTTTAAATTAAAAGATATGTTACAATAATTACAAGATATAAAAGAGAGGGAAAAAAAAAAGAAAAAAAAAAGTACACTAAGGCCCAAATGTAAAAAAGAGTTCTTCAGTCTCATCATGAATTTTCTCCGCAACAAAATTCATTTTTACACTTATCTGAATGCTATAAAGGCACACAGTACTCAGGTTTATCTGCAGTAGAAACCATCACTAGGATTTTAAGAAACGAGACATTACATCTGTAGGTGGTAGACATGCGTTGGGGCGTGCGTGACGAGGCCACCGATGACCACATGACCACAGAGCTGTGCATGCGCGAGATAAAGAACTGCCAGCGCCTGTCTATGGGCCCCAACTTTGTTGTGTTCCTTGGACAGAAATATGGTTACAGGTCAGTATAAGTTATATAATGTAACGCTAGTGCAATACTTTGACTTTAAACTACTTTGTAGTGTAGTAGTGTACTATAATTATAGTAATAACGCAACATGACCATCTGCAAGAGAGGTATGGTCACTATAATTGTCAGGAATCCAAGTGTGTGACATCCATACTAACATCTGTATATACATATAAACAAAGTCAATACAGCAACCATATCCATTGATTATTCTGCAATATCCAAGAATTTTGGATACACCGGCAATGAGGGCGACAACAGTTAGGTTAGTTTCTGTCACTGGCTTGTTTTGAAAATGTGAAGTAGTTTTAAGTTATTATGATATGTTTTAGCGTGATAATCGTAAATTAACAGTGGCCTTAAAAGATTATTAGCATAGTGGAAAAGTAACGATAGCTGATAAGTTCCTCCATTTTCAAAAAACTGCACCAAGATCCTTTACGGACTTGGCCAGTCTCGTCGAAATGTTGACAACAATCTATATATAAAAAAAAAGTCTTGTTAGTTACACTATTTATAACTCAAGAACGGCTAAATCGATTTGACTGAAAATTGGTGGACAGGTAGCTTAGAACCAGGAAACGGACATAGGATAATTTTTATCCCGTTTTCTATTTTTTATTCCGCGCGGACGGAGTCGCGGGTAAAAGCTAGTATGTTATATTTGTTTGCTGTACATTTTTCATTTCTAGACCAATACCGACTTACGTGTTGTCTTCTGAACTCCAAATGTTGAGAGACGAGCTGGCGGCAGGTGGTGTCGATGTAATCTTACTTGATACTTGGTATAAGAAGGATTCTAATGCTGTACCTCCAGTGTCGGTGTTGCAACCGATATCTTCTATACTTGTCAATTTTAATAACAAGGTAAGTTATAATTCTAATGTAAATTTAATGTTTATGGTCAATATTTGTGAATTTTTAATGGTAAGTCAAATGACCGACGAGTTACCTACTTTTACTCAAAAACATTCTTTACCAGTGAGTAGTAATTTGTTGAACAAAAAGACAAACTTACTCCTCAATTTTATTAGAGAAACTTCATCCTGAATCTTTCCTTTAACAATGAGCTGCAGCAGATTTTTTAGTAATTAACTGTCATAAATAATGTTTCAGAGAGTTCCAAAGCTCCAAGCAGAAGACCAGGCGGTGTGGTGGGACACGCTCTGCAAGATGCAGAAGTTGTTCCGCAAGGCGTCACAGCAGCTTTACAATGCTGGTAGAATTGACAAGGATACTATGCATAACTATTTCATGTCTGGTAAGTAAGATGGATTAGGAACGAATTAAGAATTAGACTTAAGAACTAAATGCTCGACTGTTGGCTTCTTCTGGCGAATGAGACTTCGATGATCACTGCCGCATTCCCGGCGATCGATAAAAAAAAGAAATAATCAATTTAAGTTATAAGAAAAAAGAAAATTTTCTACATTTAAATTTTAAAGAGTTAAAAAGATAATAAAAGTAAACGAATATTCATTGAGCTCAATCATCTTAAGAAATAATTCGTAAAAATGGACGTAGGTCACGAGAGAAAATTCAAAGTCGAACAGAACATATTTACTCGTAATTTTGCATTAACATAGAAAAGCGATATACTAATTTCATTTCCAGTAACTGAACGCGAAGTAATCAACGGTATATTGAATGTTAAAAACACGAAGAACCATTGCCTTGCTTATGTACGGTACATCAACAATATTAATCTTCAAAATCTAAAAAAGGCAAGCAACTACGTCGACATCCTCAATAGAAGTTTAGACGCAGAAGCTTCCAAACTACTAGCTGATCTCAGAGATGTTAGATTACCTGAAAAAATCGAAACGACAAATATACAAAAGTAAGTGAATACAAATAATAAGTAATACAAAATAATGAAAAACTTTCTAAATCAAATGTGTTGACTGAGTGACATATATTTAATTTAGGAGTGGTGTGTTGTAGTCGGTGTGGTCATACCAACACTATGCCAACGACCAGTGTGACATGGACTCTAAAGGTAGAGAAGAAGACGAGAAACTAAATATGATAATGATTATTCTTGTTGGAGTGTGTGCTTAGTTTTACGAAGCTAAATTAACCATTAATTTTTTGTGGAATCTTTTCCCTGCCTCTTTTGCTCTCGCTATCTGAGGATCATGGTTAAAATAACAGTTAATAGGATCATCAATAGTATTCATATTTTTCAGGTATACTGTGGAATGGATAGGCCGTGAAGGTCTGGAGACAGAAACACACGGCGAATACTTGAATCATTTTATCTCACACTTCTACAAAAACATTATCAAACTAGTTGACAGGTAAATTGTAATCTATAAAGGTAATAGCAATTCAGTGTTGTATCGTATTTTCCATGTCTAATTGCGGTAGTCGAAAATTCCCTTTTTTACGGTGTCGAGGGAAATCTTCCAAAGATACGTTATCTAAGGGGGCACCGCAAGCGTCACTTTATATCCGACTCTAGCGACTGCCACGCACCCTTGAGCTGGGTGCCCTGGGCGGTCGTCCCAATTGGCCTTATCCTAATGCCGCTACTGGGTATCAGCTCCATGCATTACATCAATCACACTTTATACGTAGATAACGACCAACCTTTACACCTGAAAATAAATACCTTCTTTCATCATATATCATTCCCAGGGCCATGCGCAAAGAAGATAGCAGCGCTCAGGGCCAGATAGTGACAGAAATCTTACAACATCTGCATGCTTGTAACAATTCCGTCAAGGTCTTCCATGGCAGAGAAGATGACCTGCTCTTCATCGAAAACTACATGAAGAACAGTTCCGATAAACCTCTGGTGCTTTATGGCGAAGGTGACGTAACAATGACAAAAAATAATCTGTAACTTCACTTGTCTGTTGCTTCTAGACTATAATTCCATGGGCATTTGGAACCAAATGCTTAAAATGCTAACAAATTTACCCAACGATTTTCAAGTCCTTAGTCTGAAATAAATGTTTAGATATCTTCATTACTGAATTTGTTATTATTATAGCGGTTTTGTCTATCGTTTTTCATACCATAATATCAACTTAAAAGGTGGTTGTGGAAAAACCAGCCTCCTAGCAAAGAGTTCAGCGATGTCCTTAGCTACTTGGTTTGCTGAAGTGCGACCAACCAATGTGATCAGGTTCCTTGGCACCACTCCTGATTCGAGCGCTCTCACTCCGACATTAATATCGATCTGTCAACAGGTAATTATCATTTTAGTGCTGAAAATCCTGAGAATTGAAACAACACAATTATTTGGATTAATTCCATAAGAAGATATCGCAAACTTATAGAAAAATAACAAGGAAACATTTTACCACAGATTTCATACAACTTCGCATTACCCTTTGAGAGTATCCCGGATGATCTGGTGCCACTGACGGCACACTTTAAGCAAATGCTGACAATGGCTTCACAGCAGCAGCCATTACTCTTGTTCTTGGACTCAGTGGACCAGCTGACTGGAATAGGAACAGAGAATAACAAAGTCTCTTGGCTGCCGACAAGATTACCGCCGCATTGTAAGGTAAACCTTCGAATTAAATTTTTAGACAAATAACACACAAACAATTTCTTGGTGTGATTATTTGAAATTAGTAATATAATTAACATTTTTGTTGCTAAAGTGAAAGAAAGATTAAAATAAATACTTAGGAAAATACTAAAGAAGGACGCTTTTGAGAGAACCCGCAACTGAGTTGCATTATGCGTAGATGTAGGAATGTGGAAGAATCGAGAGAGGTACGCCAGGAATGACAAATTTAAGTCCATAATCTGCCTATACTTCTGGCCAAATCAAGTATTATGATGTCGTTTTAGATAATTGTGACTTGTGCTTGTGAGGAAGCTAATCCTGAAGTATCGAAGGAGTACGATGTGCTGCGACGTATGATCGATTCTGAGGATAACTTCTTAGAAGTGAAAGCTCTAGGAGAAGATCTTGCGATGCAAGTTCTGAAGTAAGTAATTTAGCAATCGTTAAATTAAAATACAAATTTTGTTCAACACTGAATAAGAGGTCCTTTTAGAATTCTTTATGTTCAGGAATTGTTTTTAAATAAGTATAGGATAGATCTAATAATTTTCTGACTTTCTAACTTCTGTTTATGTACTTCTAGTTGCTAATATGATATTTTCTTAGATTATGGATGGCATCAGCAGCTAGAGATTTAACTAACTATCAATGGCGACTTGTGTCAAACGCGATTGGCCAATGTTCGTTGCCAATTTTCGTTAAATTGGTTTTTGCTGAGGTAAGGAAAATAATTCTTAAACCTAATAAGTTTTATTTACCAAAAGTTCTAAAGTTTACTTTTAGTTACGGATGAACTTTTGTAGGTATGCAGATGGAGGAGCTATACCAAACCTCAGGACACTCATCTTGCGTCTACCGTCATGGATTCCATTATGATGTTGTTTGAACGAATTGAGAAGCAGGTATTATTTAAAAATAGTAGTAAAGTTGTAAATTACATTGTTTACTTTTAAATTTCCTGCAAAATACAAATGAGATTAAAAAACTTGAGAGGTGTCAAGGGACACCCGGATGGAACGAAGTTCCTTTCGATTAATTAGTGAAGGAATTGTAATATTTTTTTTTTTAAGTCGCGACACCACACTGTTCAATGCGAAATAGAAATGAAAATATCTGGCTTGCTTTCTATAAGAGATAGAAAGAGACAGACAGAGTGTCGTGTTCTATAAGTGAGAGAGAGACAGACAGCAAAAAGTGTTCCGTCTAGCCCCCTTTCACAACGCGCGATAAGGAACTTCGTTCCAATAATTTATTGCTAGCATTATTTTATAGATTTTCCATACATAAAAAGTAACTTAATTATTGACTGTTCTTATAATCCTGCTGAAATATCCATCCAAAAACATACTGTCATGTCAGTTTTTTTTGAGGCTACGTCGTTGAGACTGTTATCTTTCAGCACGGTCGTCTGTTAGTGTTCCATGCGCTGGCTTACATCACAGCAGCTAGAAGCGGGCTCTCAGAGACTGAGTTAGAAGACCTCATTTCACTGGATGACAAGGTGCTTGATGACGTATATCAATACCATTTACCGCCAGTTAGAAGAATTCCACCATTGTTGTGGACAAGGTATAGTTATTAATTATAAAAGTAAACATCACTCTGACAATTTTTCAACGGCAGGTCACATCTATATACTTCTATCTGAATTCAACGATATTTTACTCATATCCATCTATACATTGTTCCTTCTTCCTTTTTATTCTATTGACTAAATATGTATTTGGGTGTTGATCCTTCGTAAGCAGGATATTTAAAATAACACTTTCTTATGTTCATCTTATTACAAAGTTATTGATATTTTTGGACTACTCCGATAAAGAAACTCGCTTTATGTTATATTTCTATTGAATCCTAGTTGTTTTATTATAGAATTCGCAACGATCTTCCTAATTACTTATCAGAGAGGGAAGCAGATGGGGTCTCTGTCATGAACTGGTACCACAGGCAGTTCCGGGACACGGCAAGAGAGAGATACTTTAAAAACATGAATATGGCTATGTACTTCCATTCTATGATTGCTGATTATTATCTAGGTGAGTTTTATCATTCCTACCTTATAAAATGTCTGATTTCTTTTATGAACAATCTTCCATATATCTATACAATCCAATATATCTATAATATATTCCATATATCTATAGTTAGTACAAATTTGTTAGAAAAATAGTTTAAATTAACTGTCCTTGTTCAATTATATTTTTTTAGGTAAGTATATTTTACTAAATTTAATAAGTGCAACAAAGCCAGGGAATCTAGTCTATATTCAATTGTCTGAGCTGCAATTTAGTCACTTATCTTCTCATGTGAAATCTACGCTAAGTGATGTCCTAACAACTCTGGGTGTAATTAAGCATTATTCTTTAGCTAATACTTTGTTATTTTTTTGTTAATAAAAATTCTTGCAGGTATTTGGGGCGGTGGTATACCGAAACCATTCAAGTACACAGAGATCCAACGGCACAGGTTCAACTTGGCGGATAAGGAGGGCGTCGCTGACAGAAAGGTCCCTCTACAACCATTAGTTTTTACTTCAGCCGATGGTTCCTCCAAGAGATACAATTTGAGAAAGGTAAACAGAGATTCGGGCATTTATGTTGAAATTTTGAAAGTAACAATAAATCTGAGAAATTCGGATGATTTATAAAAACAAAGGAATCTCGGGGTAATTCCAGTAAATTGATTCTGAAATTTAAACCTTTGCCTAATAAACACCATAAAAATGCAAACAGATAAACAAAAGACAAACTTATAAGAAATACCAAAAATTCCCAACCAATTGACAGATTAAATATCGTTAATAACATAGTATAAAATTAACTTAAATAACTTAATAATTCTCATCTAACACAATAACGGAAAAATAATTTTTCCATAATTTATTCGTGATCCATAAACATTAGCAATGAAGTAAGAAATTCCACATTTCTGTTACAACTTGCTGTATATGGGCAATATTTAAAACTTGAACATACTGTATACAACTTTATTATTAATAGAACAAGAATTTTACACTTCCTAAATGAATTAATTTAAAATAATTATCATCAATATGCCTCAAATTATTAAACGAAATTAATACAACAGCAAAATTAATAGCAACACAGAGTAGTGGTAACATAAACGATCCCTAAGTGAATATTTCTCATAGTAAATCATCGCTAATGGAATCTTGTATTTACGAGTACCATGAAGCTCTGATTGCGGCAGATAAGAAATAAATCTTAACCTTTCCAGTTCGGTGAACTCCCTTTCCACCTGGTCAGATCAAAGCGTTTCACAGATCTGTACGCTGAAGTTCTATTTAACTACGAGTGGTTACATGCCAAGCTAAACTGCTGTCCGCTGCAAGCTGTGCTCGCGGACTTTGAAGATGCAAAACTTCATGTTAGCAAAGACGCTGTAAGGTAAGACAATAAATTACTGCTACTCTGTATTTTAATTTCAGATCGTATTTTATTTAATGAGATAATATGCCCTAAATAATTTGTTACTCAGTTAGTTTTCTCATCTAGTCTTGAAATATTGAAAAGGGTAGATCTTCTACTATCATGTAATACGCTAGAAATTATGCAAAGTGAATCATCCATACTTTCTTTGTTTTGATATATCTTAAGCCTGTCACAAAAATCTATATCTATATATATAAAAGAAAGTTGTGTTAGTTACACCATTTATAACTCAAGAACGGCTGAATCGATTTGACTGAAAATTGGTGGGCAGGTAGCTAAGAACCAGGAAACGGACATAGGATAATTTTTACACCGTTTTCTATTTTTTATTCCGCGCGGACGGAGTCGCGGGTAAAAGCTAGTATTACATAAATCAATAAAAGTGTCTTTTAGTTCTTACAGAGTCATCTTTATTTAAAGAGCGGCGATCATTGAAGCAACTTGTATTCTGGGAATCCCTAAAATCAAACGGGTACTAGGAAAGTTAATAATGCATACCTAATTCCAGGGAGCTTATGCTAGTAGCAGACGCTCTTCGCTTGGGTGGAGCGATCCTAGGAGCCTATCCTGACATGCTGGCACCTCAGCTAGTGGGCCGACTACTGCCGGAAGCTGGTAATAATCCTGCCGTAGCTTCACTCCTGCAGCAGTGTCACGATGTGGGGAAGAATCACTGCGCTTTGCTACCGTCACATCACTGTCTGCATACACCTGGGGGACCTTTGAAGGTAATTCCTACTTTTAGAGATAGTTATTGCACGATTAAGGGAAGTACCAAGGTCTCGGAGAATAAGGACATGATGCATATTATGTATTTATACTTCTTTCTTTTCGTTTGAAGTAACACTTCATAATCTCATTTTTGGAATTTAATTTACGGTATTATTATCTTTTTAGAAGCCGGCGAATACAAGTCTAAGATAAATAATATGTACTATTCTGGATTTGTTTTCCAGTATTCCTTAGAAGGTCACCAGTTCGCAGTATTCGCGTTTCGTCTGAGCTCCGACAAGCGGTACGTTGTATCAATATCTAGCCGTGTGATCTCCTGGGATCTATCAACGTCAGATCTGGCTCGCGACCTTTGTCCGCAACTGGAAGGCATTTTGCAGAACTTGGAGCTCTCTCCGGATAATAAATGGGCAGCTGCATCGACAAATAATTCTGTGGTAAGTTAAGCAGTTCAAACATAAAGTACGGGATCATAGTCTTATAATGTTTATAATGTAATATTTTACTTGTAGTCAATGCTTTTGAACATGCTGACAAGCGAATACGTTACCATCGACAATCCCTTGGATGAAGGTAATGATTTAAATATTTCATCAATATTTTAAAATTAAATTACTATTCCTCATTCATTATCTCCTTGTTGTAGGCGAGACAGTACGCGGTGTGTACGTATTAAATCACCACATGTTCATCTACGGCCCGCGGTCCTGGGTGCAGTACAACATGCGAGGCGAGCACGAGCAGACTGTCTCGGTTCCTGACACCGCGCCATATGATGACTTCACTTGGGAGATTCTCTGTAACTTTTTAAATTTTTTGTTTACTGATTTCATATATTATTTCATTGCTAAATAATTGTAAAAACTACAGAAATGAGATGTTGCTTTGAACTTGAGTGTTGTGTATACAATATGGTATAGGTTTAGATTGAATATTGAAAGAGAACAGGCTCTTTAATTTGTTGCGCATACAAAACTATAATTGTTCCAGCAATGGAGTTCCGAGATCTGGAGAACTTCGTGCTTATAATGTGGAGCGGAGATCTGGACGACGACAGATTGCTGGTGCAGTTCCAAAAAAATGGGACCTGGATGCAGCCACTGAGGTGCAGAGGCGCGGTGACGTTTAACAAGTACTGGACAAAAATTTACAGCAGTGACCCGGAAAGAGGATATCAGGTAAAACGTTAAACAAACTACGAGTAACCTATTATGTCTTTTCGGAGATATTTTTTTTTTATAAGAGAAGGGGGCAAACGAGCAGCGGGAACACCAAGGTGTTCATCGACGCCCATGGACATCTGCAATACCAGAGGAATCGCAAATACGTTGCCGGCCTTTGAGATGGTGATACGCTCGCTTCTTGAAGGACCCTAAGTCATACTGGTTTGGAAATACCGCCGAGGACAGACCATTCCACAGATAGCAAAGAACAAAAGTAATATGGGACCTACTACTGAAGAATCATTGAGAAATCTTTTTCACATAAAATCGATCAGAATTCGGGTTTACTTTATAATTGATACAAAAATAGTAAGTCTTTATATATCGCTGTAGATATCGGTCTTCGAACTCAACGAAGAGCAGCAGTGTTGGGATAAGGTGGAAGAACTTAAACACAAAGAAACCGATACTGCAGAGGCCATGCTGCAACTTAAACGAGGAAAGAAGGATAGAATGCTACTTGGTAAGGATTTTTGCTCTAATAAATTCTACTAGAGGTTAGTAGAAAGCTGTTGAAAATATCCGCTTGTTCGATAATGTAATATGCTATTTTTTGAACATAACTATTCTCTCAAACAAAGGCTAATGAGTCCATAACTATTTGTATAGTAAAGTATGATAAAAGAAAAATATTCTCCAAATTACAGCTACGACGACTTACAGTTTCGTAGTTTGGGATTTTTACAATATAATTCCTAGAGGTAATCATGTTGATGAAAGACAGAGACAAAGAAGTGAAGGGGATGACAAGAAAGAGGAGGTAAGACTTGAACAATTCGAATAATCCTTCTATTACAAACCCTCAATATAGATACTGATATGAAACCATTTAAATTTAATTTGTCACTTTAGGAGGAAAAAACAGATGTGCTTTCAGAAAAGAATTTACGTCAGGAAGGAATAGTGCTAAAGCTTCCTCACACCATTCGTAATATCTCAACCAAAATGACGCAGTCTAATTCCTTCATGATCAGCAATAACAATACTTACGCTGTGGCTGGTGTAAGGTAATATCATTATAACGACTTATTTTTTTAAATACTCTTCACATTACCTTTTAAAATCCCTAACCTTTTACCACTGTTCAACTTTCACTACTTCTCATAACTTTTACCACCTGTCTCCATTTACAACCCATCATCTTTTACCAACCTTACCTTTAACCACCATGCCTAAAATCAATTGAACCACAAACCTTTCTGTAAGTCATTGAAATGTTTCAGAAAGAACCTGTACGTTTGGAGTTTGGAGACTACAAAGCTGATCAAGATCCTGGACGCCCACTTTGGAAGGATTGTCCAACTGGAGCCATTGACCGTGGGAGCTTGGAACAATGTCATCACCTCCTCCATTGACCGCACTGTTAAGATCTGGAATATTGATAATATCTTCGAGCAGGTCCACAAGATTGATCGACAGGAGCTACCCATTGATGCTATTAGGTTGGTCTTCTAAACTCCTTAATAAATATTTATAAAGGTGGAAAGATTATACGTGAAAAAAAGTGACAATTCGTTGACTAAACATTACAAGGCTCAAGACAGAATGTGTGCTTACATTACTAGTATGTGATTATAACAATAATACAGATTTGCTTTCACAGACTTTCTGAAAATTCATGTCATGCGAAGCTTGAAAAAGACGGAATATACCTGACATTATCAACTTAATTAAAACCTATACCAAAGTTGCCAGGAATATTAAATAATAAATTCATTATCATCATATCCTTGTGTCTATCTTTATTTTTGTTAAATATCTATTTATTTGCATCTGGAAAAGACGAAAGATCTTCATTTAAGATTTATCACTTTTAGCTCTTTATTGTTCTAGTCTAGCAAGAGACAAGCAGCTTGCAGTGACAGTGACCCGCAGCTGTTGGGGCCTGTGGGATACGAGCAGTGGCAGACTGTTAGCACAACTGGCTGACGCCCCGCTAGGTGCGATAGTGACACACGCTGTCATCACACCAACGGGTGACAACGTGGTGACAGCTGAGTCAGGGAATGTGGTGATATGGGATATTGCTGAAAAACAGGTATTATTGAAGTTTGAAAACTAAAGAAGTATGACGTAGAATTGTTGATGGGGACAGGATATGAGCAGCTTTCAATGCGTCATATCTAGGACAAAAGCTTCTAGTAGTATTTGCTAATCTAGTAATCTAGTTTATTAGGATTAGAATATAAACATACTTCAGTTAAAAACATAATTTTAAATGAACTGCATAGATTTAGCCGAATTTTCTCTCAAAATCATCAAAGGTATTAATTGTCACTGATGTAAATTTTAGGTTATCTTCAAAGAAGCACAGAAAGGTGTTAAGCAAGTACTTCTTTTAGATGAGGGAACTAAGTTCATAACAATTTCAATGCAAGTATCCACAGATAATACTGATAATATAGCAGTGGCGATTATCATAGCCAGGACAATACCAGGTATGCTTGGTTCCATTTAGTCTTGATCTTTTATTTCCAAAGAAAAAATATAAACTATTAATGAATTTTATCTCAGATATACTCGTAGTATGTTCTTCGTTAGCTTATCCCCATCAAGAGGCTCAAGCCTTCCCTGCATTAGGAGTGATTACACCTTTGTGGACCACACCAGTCCCGATTGACTTAACACACATTGAATTTCGTGGCAGACATGTGCAGGCTTCCCTTCTATAATTTTGCCTAGATGTTATTTACTATAGTTAAAAATTAAAACATAAGTCAATATCTTTAGATGGAGAGAGGATTTACACAACAGATTACGAGGTGAGAGGCACAGGATACAAGGCAGCGGTGGTGTCAGCAGATGAACATCATATTGTAGCCCCAGGCATAGACAAGACATCCAGAGAATGTCTACACGTGTTCCATGCTAGGACAGGCACTAAACTTCATAGGTATTTTATCAATATCTTTTACTAAAGCGTTCAGAATCACTAATTGAGGGCAAAGGCGGAGTGCCTTAGTCTGCCATAGTCTTGGTTTTATATAATAAATCAACTACTTTACCAATGTTACCAGGATTTCAGTAAAAAACAGTGGAATAAAAGACATGCAGTCTATAGTGGCGCTGCCACACAAGCCTCACTGGGTGGGTGTGATTGGAAACGATAAAGCGGGAATACTAGATATTAAAACCAAAAGACATGTCAGGTTTGTTAAACATTAAAGTATTTATAATATTGGTTATGCTTTTTCTACCTTTATTTGTAATTTTTGCATTATGCTGATGCACTAATAGACCACTCCCACACCCCACATTACATGACCCCACAGTAATGTGTCAATTAGAAGTTATTCCGAGTTCGTCCGATGTGTTTGTATGCTGGAAGCAAAATCTATTCCTTTTCCCCTTCCCACTCTTTCCTTATAATCGAAGTGGACTTGGCAGGGGAGGAGATTAGGAAGAATTAATATCCTCTTAATGGACGTCCCATTCTCAGTTCATTAAACATAGGCAACTTATTAGCAGACTTTCAATTTGTTGCTAATGTCTATGGGTAGCAATTACATCGCTAATTTAGCGAAATCTGATGGCCCCTATGTCATTTTCCACTTTATATTACGATAGAAGTGAAATTTCTTGGTTGTTATTCTAATAAATATTCTTTTTTCTAGATTCGTACCACGTTGGAACGGCGCTTGTACGAAAGATGGTAAGATAGGGTTGTGCGCGCCGTCACGCGGTGGTCTCGACCTGATCGAACTGAAGCGAGGAACATCACTACAGCAGTTAATCTCGAGGGCGGCAGAGGGAGTCTTCTCGATTATAACAATGTTCAGCTCTAATGACCAGTATGTTTTTTACTATCACAGTGGCAGGAAAACTTTGAGAGTTTTTAGGTAAGTAGGCAAATGGTTACATCTCATACGACGTTTGTTAATGAAAAAAAAATGTAACTCTTTCCTCTCGGATGGATCGATATCTGTACATATATTTTTAGACATCTTAGGTTCATAGGTTATTGATGAAAGAAAAATTGTGGATCAAAATTTTATCTCGATACGGGAATATGCGGAGGATATTGGGTACATAAGCAAGAAAGTAATCTGATTGAATGTGAATGGGTACACATTGAAAGACCAAAGAACATATGGATTGTGAAATATATACGTAAGAAGTTAGTGAATTCAGATATGCTTCGAATTAAGAGGCCATATAATAAGAAAAAGTTATTTTGACATTCTAATATTAAACCTTCGTAACACATATCGTTGTCTTTGTTTTTACAAAGTGAATGGGAAGGAGATAGGAGTAATCATAGTTCCAACTAGCGTTGCCAGGCGTCCGGATAAAGCCGGACATACTCGTAGGTAGGCTTTTTGATTGCGTGTCCGGCCAAAATAAACGGTTGTTCGGCTTTTGTTAGGTTTTTTACATTTCCCAAACAAGAGTGTACCTATAAATTTATTTATTTATTTATTTCGTGTAACATTGGGTAACACATATTGGGAAAAAAAAATAAAAATATTACATTAATTTTAGGAAAAATATTACACCCGCATAAATACTGAGACAAAATTCTAAATAATATAGTTTGTCCGACCTTTCTACCCAAATGTTCGGCCAAACTGGCTGGTCTGTCTGGCTAGTAGGTTTGGCGATCTGGTAACCCTTGGAACTTCCAACACAAGTACTTTAAAATAATTCACAATAACTGACTTTTATAATTCCCAGAACCGTGGACGGCAAAGCTGTCGCAGAGTACCGAGCCCCTGCTGAGGTGACAGGCGTGGCAAGTGCTCACGGTGGCAAAGCTGTCGCACTTGGTTCACAAGACGGATGTCTCACTATACTTAATATTGTAGATCCTCATAAATAAGTATTCACATTATAAAGTAAAAGTAACCGTAGAACTTCATTGCTATTTTCATTATCTTTTATAAAATAAAGATAAGTAATACACGTGTAAGTGTGATGGCAGTTTTCTATGGTTAGTAAAGTAGATGAATTAAGCAATTTAAAGTAGTCTGCACTTCTGAACTTTAAGCCGTATACGATGCAACGTAAATCTTCGACACCCGGCCAGTTCACTAAGCGACTTACACAGCGCGAGTCGCCGACATTTCTGTCATCGCTAAAGCCAATCGATCACAATCTGTTTGTCTAGATATCATGAGAAAAGTTACTGTGGTTTTCAATATGGCGAAGTAAATCCATACAGTTGATATAACATGCGTCGGCAAATCAACATTGAGTGTACAGACAGAGCGCAACGCGACTCTCGCGATGCATACAATATTAGTTTTGAATATTTACGTTACCTTGTGTACGAAGGGCCTTAGTCTTTGGTTAAATGAGTAATTATTAAAGTAGCCAGATAAGTTAGAAGTATTCCTAACTAAAAATAAATAATGTAATTCCACTGCTGCTAGTACAAATCCTATCCAATTCTCTCTCAAATAACTGAGATCTATATGTTTTTATATGTTACAGCAGTGGAAACCGACGTTAGCAATCGATGATTAAAAACTTACTAATACTAGTCTAACTTATATAGAAACGGCTAAAACACTCACGTATATATATCCGGTGTCGTCACCGACTAGTTTCGAGCCCTTCGGGGGCCCTTCATCAGGGTGAGTGGTGCAGTGAGCGACGGGCCGCGACCGCGAAATAATACCAGTCCCACTAACCCTGATGAAGGTCCCCCGAAGGGCTCGAAACTAGTCGGTGCCGACACCGGATATATATACGTGAGTGTTTTAGCCGTTTCTATATAATTTAGTGATAATGTCTCACGAAAGTTTGAATAATTTAAATACTAGTCTGTGATACAAGAAAGTGATTTATGAATGGATTTTTGAGACGTGTTTATTTTATTATAGAAATAGCCACGCAAGTAAAAAAATTATTGTTTATAGCATTCAAAGTACAAATGTATTATTAGATTACAAATAATTATATTATTGTCTTCTAAATTAAATAAAAAAAAAACTAACACTCGTTTTTTTTTCGTACATCAATTATACACAACTTTTTTTGTTGTAAATTATTCCACTATCATCATCATCAGCTCACTATACGTCCCTGTCAAGGGGCTCGGAGCCTACACTAAGTTAGGGGTGACTAGGACATAGTCAACGCTGGTCAAGTGCGGGTTGACTTCACATATATCATTGAATTTCTTCTCAGATATGTGCAGCATCACGATGTTTTCTTTCATCTTAAGAACGTCGGATAAATTTACATATTTAAATTGAGAATCTAAAAACACATTGGTACAGGGCGGGATTCGAACCCATGACCCGCATATTGAATGAAAGTCAAGTGCTTAACCTCTGAGCCACCGACACTCTTATCGACGAAATTATTACTAGAAAGGAAAATATTAATTAAGGTGTATCAAGGTCAATAAAGGTAAAAAAAAAATGTAAAAATCAGTTTTGTATTTTTTTAATAATAAAAAAGAAACGATATCGAGATACCAATCGTAAAAAATATATTCAAGCATAAAAAATGTTTATACGAAAAATATATTTTAAAAAAAATCTCATTCAGAAAATTACTACAAGTTTTCAATAGAAAACATAATATCTAATGTACACGGACACCTTCAAGTAGTTGAAAGTTGCAGTATTTAATACACGTACTACAGTTTTCTATCGTTAAAATAAGCAGACTATTTAAAGATGCCCGTGTATGGCATCCTTAACGATGTATATCTTATAAGTCACTTATTACTTTAATACTTTTATTTAATAATGAACCTTAAGGTAATACATTTAGAATTCATATTCAGAAACATATATGTACAGTTTAGCGACAGCTATTCCAGCGAATTGACCTCTATTATAGAGTTCCATAGACAATTCTAGTTCGATACTCTGTGGTCCTTCTAGAGATTTAACCAGAGTTATAACACCTTGATTGTTACCTCTTTGCAGCAGCCTGTAAGATATGTTTTATAATAGTAATAAGGAAGTACGTTAAAAGTGCTGGCTCTTAGTCTATAATTTTCACCAAATTACGACATTGTATCTTTCCTTCCTTAAAAATATGTATCTCTCGTCTCTGTCTTATAACATTAAGACACGATGCCTCTGAAAGTCTAAATTCTAGTCTAAAATTAAAAATTATTACACTCACATGAAAGAATTTATATCAGCTCGTTCTTTGACAGTCGGAGGAGCATTCACCTCAACTAATTTGAGTTCGAACCTCATCCTAGCTGTTGGCCAGACTGGACCTTTCATTGTGAATAAATCCACCTGGTAACAAAGGTCACATTAAAATGGTAACTCCAATATAATTCAACTAGTTGTCATTCGCAAATACGTGCAGGCGGAAATAAAAAAAAATACGTAATAAGTAGCCTATGTGTCCTTCCAGACTATGTTCTACATATGTGACAAATTTCATCAAGATCCGTTGAACCGTTCCGGAGATACCTTCAAACAAACATCCATCCATCCATCCATCCATCGCATTTATAATATAAGTAAGATACAATGTGAATATCTAATATATAAAATTCTCGTGTCACGGGGTTCGAACTTGAACTTCTCCGAAACGGCTTGACCGATTCTCATGAAATTTTGTGAGCATATTCAGTAGATCTGAGAATCGGACAACATCTTTTTTTCATAACCCCCCCCCCCCCCATTTATTTATTTTTTTAACTGCGCGCGGACGGAGTCGCGGGCGTCAGCTAGTTTTGCTATAAATAATACTTACACTTGGATCAGGAATGTACAGCTTTGATACGAAAGTAATAAAGTTATAGGAGTAAGTTGAAGGTTGATGTGTACAATTGCGGTCAGAAGGTGCGCATGTGGCATCTATCTTAGTGCAGCGACTGAAAAATATTTTATATATCATACAATATGACGTAAACACTGACAAGTCTACTTATTCAGTCATCATCATCAGTTTACTATAGTCCCTACTGATGGTCTCGAAGCCTACCCTGGCCCAATCCGGATTGAATTCTCACATATCTTTGCAGGTATGTGCAGGTCTTTCGTCGTAAGAATGTTGGAAAAATATACATATGTAAATAGAAAAACACATTGGCACGTGGCAGGATTCGAATCCAAGACCTGCAAATATTTAACTCCTGAGCCACTGACGCCTCTTACTACTCACTCTGTAGACATAGGTCTTCTGCTTTGATGCTAAAGAAGATAGGACTATATACATACTGCCTGCTCTCAATCTTGTACCCAGGAGGGCAGATGATGCGATGGCAGTGATATCCACCGCGCATGTTGACGCAGATGTCGCTGGTGACAGCATACGGGCTGCTTTGTGCACATGGCGCCTCACCAGTCTCACACTCATCAATGTCTAAAAATATTATTTATATCATCTATACCGCTCTGTATTCTTGAAAATCATGTATTCTTGGAAAGATTTTTAGTCAGAAATATTGCCGTGGTTAGATATTACTTGTAGGTTGTATTTTACCAAAATCTGTTAACGGAGTCAAACGCCTTTGCCTAAAAATTACTACTTCCCAAAATGAGTTCGTTTGCTGTGAATAAGAATTTTACAAATCAAGAATTAGGTGTTACTTATAAAAAGAAATGCTGAACACTTGAATATCTTCAGAAATGTCTTCTGTGAGAAATACTAGTCGAGCTAGTTGTGCTTATAATTAGAAACATGGTTATAAGTTATAATGATGTGGAAAATCCTACCAATACAGCTCCTTTTATCTTCAGACAGTCTGTAACCTTTAGGACAGGAACAGCGATAGGAACCCGGCTCATTCAGACATTTTCCATCACAGAGATGTCTAGTCTTGAATTCCACACATTCATCCACATCGGTACATGAACTGAAATAACATTGTTAATTAAAAACCAAAAACATGGCTAATTTATCACCAAAAACACTCTGAGAAAGAACACCAATTATTCAGTCGCCAGAAGGTAACCTTGGAATTTAAATACACTGAATCAGCTAAGTACATGAATTTAAGAAAATAACTTCGGTAGTAGCCTAATCTGATGATTATGAAAGTTTTAGCTGCAACTCTTGTACCTGTTGTCGTGGCTAAGTCGGTACCCGCGATGACACGAGCAGCGATAACCTCCCCACACATTGTTGCAGCGCTGCTGGCACAACGACCCCGCTCTGTTCTCCACACACTCATCCACGTCTATGCACACCTAGTAGGAGATTTAAAGATGCTGTAGAATAGACGGTAGTAGTATTAAAGTCAGTCTACAGCAAACTGTGATTTGTGTATCTAATGGTTGATGGTGAAAATTCCTTGGTAACCAATACTTATTACGTACCTTATCATTACGAGGTGCTGCCCTGAACCCAGAATGGCACCGACACTGATATGATCCTAACGTGTTAATACAGTCGGCGTCCTGTGAACAGACAGGCTGGAAACGAAGGTGTATGGATGAAAAACAAACGTATAAGGTAATAATTATACATGATCATAAGTGACTGTATGAATTCCAAAAAATATACAAAAGCAGGACAGCCAATGTGGAACGTAGAAAATCCTGTTATTGCCTTTCTAGACTACAAGTAATCTGATTCAATATATATAAATTCTAGAAGGTCACTTAAATATGTTCACATTTCAGTTAAATGTCAGATTTGTAACCTAGATGTCTGGGTTCGATCTCCTCCATGTATTAGTACATGGTAAAAATCATTGGATTTCGAATCCCAAATTTCAAATGAAAAAATCTGCGAAGGAATCCATAGATATTTGTGAAGTCAACTAACTCTGGGCTATTGTTGTTGACTAACCGTTGGTTTCTAAGACCAAAATCTCAGTATAAAACATTATCTTTAACAAAACAGAGACAATAATATGTTTTAAAACACTCAGAAACCCACAGTTAAGCGGGGTGATCTCTAACAACGCTCCAGTTTTACGGGGACGTGTAAGAGTTGACGAGATACTCACAATACTACCAGCCACTGCACATTCATCAACATCCTCGCACTCATGGTCACCCACCAGAGTATACCCTGTTGGACAGCTGCAGGTATACCCACCAGGTAGGTTTGTACATAACTGCATAAACCCGCACTTAGCTTCACCAGTTAGACATTCGTCTACATCTAGAAGTATTAATAATTACATTAATCTGGGTTTCGACTGCAGTTATAATCACATCGTCCCGTTTATTTTTTTTTTAAAAAAACAGAAACAATAAGTGTCAATATTATATCTCATCAGTCTAAACCCAGTCATAAGATTGACAAGGGGTTTTTACTGGTATAATTAGGCCAAAGGAATTAATTACTTTATCCTACTCATATTATAATGCGAATATTTCGATGTTTGTATGGATGTTTTTGAGACGATATTACCAGAACTACTCAACCGATCTCGCTGAAATTTGGCATAGATGTAGAACATAATCTGGAAGAACATATAAGCTATAACAATACTAAGTTGTTTTTAATTCCTTGAAGATGGAGAGAAGGGTAAAAGCGCGAAACATAAAGAAAAAGTAAGCTCTCTTCTAGAATCCTAAGAAATTTTTCATTTTGTAACATTTTATGTGCTATCCTAATATTTTGATATCAAGTAAAACGGTAACTTTACGGTACAACTTCACATAATTTTATATCTGAAATACAATATACTATATTATTTCATTAAACATCTTACCATGACATAAATTATCATCTCCAAGTTCGTACCCTGCAGGACACTTATTTACCCTGTCCTCTACAACATTCACTTCTGGTTTCGATGGTCTACCTGTTGTACCATAATGTATAGGACCAACTGCATTATACGCTACAAACAAACAAAATGTAGTAACATTTAAAGTAATACTAAATAAATGTCTTAACATGATATGAAAAAGTGTTCACTTTATTCAAAGCCCTCATCATCAGCTCACTATCTATCACCACTGAGGGGCTCGGAGCCTACCCCAAGTTAGGGGTGACTAGGACATAGTCAACCACAGCCAATTGCAGGTTGACTTCACATATATCATTGAATTTCTTCTCAGATATGTGCAGCATCACGATGTTTTCCTTGACCGTAAGAACATCGGATAAATGTATATATGTAAATCGAGAATCGAAAAAATATTGGTACACGGCGGGATTCGAACCCAGGACCTGCAGATTGCAAGTCAAGTACTTAACCCCTGAGCCACCGACGCTCTAACACGTGAAATGTCTTATAATACGTGAATTCCTAAGCAATACTAACTCTTAAACTAATGTGATAATTGTAGTGTATGGCTATAATGTGGGTAGTCTAATATAATGTACCGTCACATTATGTGTGAATAAATTAGTCCAAAACCAACCGTCGTTTCACTCACACATCCCAGACATTACACTGGCGACGAGGATTTTTTTTTTTAATATCAGTGAACCCGTATAAAGTTTCGCGAGGAGGGCGTGAATCAGCGTAAGAAGTGGACGACAATGTTTATTTAGCTAGAAATGCATTTTGCGCAACGTAACGTTACGTAAACATTGCCACGCATATCCGGACAACGATTTGGGTGCTGTGATGAGATCTTTGTGCATCACGACGTCGGGAACACCAGACTACGAGAAAGGATGTGGAGATTCGTGGAACCCTTGTTTCATCGCAAAGAGGGCGGTGGAGACGGTGGTTGTGTCGATGACGGCCGGGCGCACGGCGGAGGCAGCCGGGAGAGCCGGCTAGCAGGCGGCGTCGGCTCAGAGACTCAGGCAGGGCGCAGGCGGCCAGAAGCAGTGGGCAGAAGGCTTGTGCTGTGGCGGCGGTGGAGCGCTTGCAGGCGATGCGGGAAGGAGAAACCCGCTGACAATAATGTTCGCGTTTAGCACACGGGTGCAATAAGTGGGGCATGTGGCCCAACGGGTTAGTGTACTGAGTACAGTAAAAATTGTGAATAGTTTAGTTTTTTTTAGTAAGATTTTAGTGAATTTTTAGATTCTTAAATATTAAGTGAGAGTAATTACGTATTGTCAAAATTGTTAAAAGGTGGATAATCTCGGTAATGTAAAGGTTATGTAAATATTTGCGTTAATTATTTCATGTAATTTGTATTTTCAGTTTTCAGTAGATATTTTGGATCATACAATGTAAAAAAATATAACGGTGGAATTCAAAGATGACGTTTCGTGACGATGTATAATGCAATTGCGCAAAGTGTGAGTGCGAGCGAGACGGTCGCGTTGCATTTGACTTGCGTGGGAGCGAGACAGCCGCGTCAATAGACGTGTTTACTAACGAATCTTACAAAAATAAAATGTTTTGTGTTAATATACTTTTAGAAATTACTGTTGTTATGAGATAATTAAAGTTATTGTTAATTGTTGTAACTTTTAAAAATGATGCTATAGGTTTTGTTATAAAACATCACCGAGTTTCGGCAAATGTCGTCTGTTACCGTTCGTGTTGAAACACCGTAGGTTTGAGAAACGGATAGTTTTATGTTATTTTAGTAAAGTGGTAATTATAAATTTTGAATATGGTTGTGTATTTAACTATGTATATGTCAGCCGTGTAGATCAGGTCGTTCTTGGTGATATGTTTTACAGGGGGTTGCGGTGATACATACGAGGTCACTGGGCAACATGGTTCTGCGGAGGCAGGTCATACACAGTTGCGATAGGCGATGTGGCCCTCTTGAGGCACAGGCGACAGAGCACACCCTGTTGCTGTAGGCAACATGGCTCTGTCGAAGAAGAGGTAGCAATGGTGACCTGATCGCGGTATGCGACGTAACTCTGAGAAAAGGCAGAGAAAGCAGTGCTCACTGGTCGCTGTAGGCGATGTGGCTCTGCTAAGGAAGAGGTGATATAGGTAGCTCGGTCGCGGTAGGCGACATGACTCTGCGGAGAAGGCAGAAGTGAGAGAGCACACTGGTCGCGATAGGCGACGTGGCTCTGTTGTGGAAGAGGTGACAGATGGTCACCTGGTCGCGGTAGGTGACATGACTCTGCGGTGAAGGCAGAGCTGACAGGGCTCGCTCGTTGCTGTAGGTAACGTGGCTCTGACAAGGAAAGGGTGGCAGATAGCCTCCTGGTCGCGGTAGGCGACATGGCTCTTCTGGACAGGCAGAAGTGAGAGATCACTCTGGTCGCGGTAGACGACGTGGATCTGCTGTGCAAGAGGTGGCAGAGGTCTCCAGGTCGCGGTAGGCGACATAACTCTGCGGGGAAGGCAGAGTAGGTAGTGCACATGGGTAGCTGTGGGCGAAGTGGCACTGTTGAGGACAAATTGGTAGGGTACGTCAGGTCGCTATAGGCGACGCGGCTCTGCCGAGGAAGAGATGGTGGAGTACATCTCGTAGCTGTAGGCAACGTGACGCTGTCACAAGGGTGACAACCGAGGCGTTGGGTTACCTGTGGCCTCTTGGTTTTGGTGAGAGTGGACCGGGACACCGGGCGCGCCATTACTTTAGGCGTTTATGGACGAACTGGCAAAGGCCAGGTCGTCTTCGTTTTTTTTTGTATAAAGTTTGTATAAAGGTTGTTTAAAGGTGTTATTGTTTTAATCTTTGGAAAATGTTTGTCATTTCTCGATTCAACTGTATGACATATTTGGTTTTAAGTGAAGAAAATAGATTGTATTATTCCTTGTTTTTTTTTTTAAATTGTAACTAAATTATTTTTGTTAGTGTTTCAAAGTTCTAAGTGGGATGAATATTGTAATCATACTTTTGGTATTAAAATTCATTAATAATTTAGCTGCATCATATACATTCCTTGGACGTTTTGATGTTTGACTCGACTTTTAATATTTAATTTGTAATTATCCATGTGAGTGGCTGACAATGTTTATTCTATACTATTCTTTTTGAGATTTTGTAGATGTAGTTTAATATGGATTTTTGCAATTTTTTTTTTAAGGGGGAGATGGTGTAGTGTATGGCTATAATGTGGGTAGTCTAATATAATGTACCGTCACATTATGTGTGAATAAATTAGTCCAAAACCAACCGTCGTTTCACTCACACATCCCAGACATTACAATAATAAAAACTAAGTATATATTTAAATATTAGATAAAAAATAGATAGTTCTTCTAATATTTTATGTGTAAATCGCATTTATGAAATTATTATATATATTATTAGGAATCAAATCCCAAACTATCAATTATTGGTACATTTATTTTAACCTTACACTTTGATAACATTAACTAAGTGTCTATTTATCAAGAATTTTACATTACCAATGTCAACAAAACTACAAAATTTACGGTAACAATGGCTACCTTCTACAGGATCTTAATTACTATTTCTAGTTTTTGTCTCGTTTTGAATGTAACTTCATTACTGTGTCTGTTACTTACTTGGTTCATTACCATATCCTTGTGGGAAATGTTGGTTGTTTCTAATGGGAACGCAACGTTGTCTTCTACTATCTAATTCCCAGTTGGGTGGACATTCACATCGATAACCTCCTTCAGTGTTTACACATATCTCTACTGCTGCACAGTTTGCTTGTCCGTTTGTACATTCGTTTATATCTGTATCAGAAATGATAATAAATTTCATTATCTCCTTATCATCTCGATTCTTCATCGCCCCCTTTAATGCAATCCATCTCTTTCTAGGCCTAACCTTTTTAAACCTTTTTGAGTTTTGCATTTTTTCTTTTCTGTTGTGTTTCTTTTACTTACCTTTTCTATGATTTTTGTTAACTTTTAAACTCTTTATCTAATTACTTTATTACAATAACTTAGTATTTCAATTAAAATTATTAGATAAACAAATTACTTGCCTTCACATGTCCCAGTGTTTGTGTTGAAATGATATCCCATTTCACAGATGTTTCTCGATTTAAACGGCCTCGTTGTAAATGGTCGGTATTCCGGATAGCCCCAGAAAATTTCTGTGGATAAAAATAAATGTAACTAGTATAAAATCGATAAAATATCTAGATAACAAATATTAAATTTCATCAGAAATAATTCTACTGGTATCCACATACACACAAATACGAACTGTCATAAATTGAGTTCGCACGTTAACCTCATAATACAAATAATGGTTGTGACTTACTTCGTTCAGTTGTTGGCGGAGAAGGTGGTGATGTGGGAGGAGGTGTTGGAGGGGGAGTTGTTGGCGATGTTGGGGGAGGCGTTGGCGGAAGTGTTGTTGGCACTGTTGGAGGAGGCGTTGGTGGAGGAGTTGTTGATGAAGGAGTTGTTGATGAAGGAGTTGTTGATGAAGGAGTTGTCGGCATTGTAGGTGGAGGTGTTGATGGTGAAGTTGGGGGTGGTGTTGGTGGTAAAGTTGGAGGTGGCATTGGGGGTAATGTAGGTGGTGGTGGTGGAGGAGGAGGTGGTGTCATCGTAGTTGTAGTTGATGTCGTAGTAGGTGTCGATATTGAGGTAGACCAAGTAATAAATACGCAGGTTCCCGAAGCTAAATCTCTCCGGAATCCGGCAGCGCAATCGCATAGGTACCCTCCCATGGTATTCCGACAAATTTCCGTTAGACCGGAGCAGATGTGACGATTTGTGGCACATTCATCAATATCTACAGGAAAAAAACACTCGGATTTTAGGTCGCGATAATGCACTTCAATTGTATGACAAAAGCGTGAAATTATTAGTGAAATTTTCTAAGTTATCTTAGTAACTAAATATTATTCTGTTGTCTTACCATAACAAGCACCATATGCGTCTCTTTCGAAGCCAAACTGGCAGTCGATTGGCTTGGCGTTTATCTTGGTCCATTCGTTTGTTGGTACTTCATTAGTGTCAACAACTACTGATCCATCCGGAGTTTGTTCACCTCTAACTGTTGCTGTATCTTTGCCCACTTCAACAAACACAACTTGAGGAGATGTAGGTTGTGTTACAGATTTTGTTACTGTTTCATAAGTATCTATTTCGTTTTCTTTTGGATCTAATGGTTTACTGTGTGGTAACTCAGCTGGTAATTTATTTATTGGATCTAAATCATATTTAGGTCCAGGTTGTTCCGTATTCTCTGTTCGTTTTGGTCCTTCTGGTCTTTCGTCAATCGGAATGTAAGAAATTTCATCTTCAGCATCCGTAGATTTAGATGGTTCGGAAGGAATTGGGGTAAACGTTTCAGCTTTTTTCGGGGGTTCCGTTGGTGTGTATTCAATTCTGTATATTGATTCACTTGATGTTGGTATAGACTCTTTTGTGATATCAGGTTGTGATGGCTCTGAATTAGATACGACATTTTTGTCATTGTCTATAGTATAAACATTATTTTTCAGATCTTCCTCTTGAGTATGGTCAATTGGTATTTCTGCAGGTTTATCTATATCAATATCTGGATGTAACGTAGTCTTTATTTCAGGAGATTTAGGAGTTGTGGTTTCTTTAGGAGGTTCACCAGCGGTTGAATTCGCTGCAGTTGTTAATGTTTTATCTAGTGTTGATTTATTGTCAGGACTGGAGTTGGAACTATTTTTGTTTTCGTCTACAATTTCCTCTCTGAAACATTTCAAATAAATCAAAATAGAAATCCTACGCAAATATTACAAACTATTAATTAACTAGGCTTTAAAAACGACTAAAATACATAACTGACTTACTGACAAAGATAATATCTGACTGTTTTTATACATATATTTATACATGACTTGTCTAGTAGTTAGGTAACCTCTTGCTTTGCTCTTCAATCTAATTACAACAAAATCCGTTCTAACACACAAGCAGAAAACAAAGAAGCATATGTCAAAATCAGTCTCTCAAGTAAAGATAATAACATTGTAAAATAATGTTACGTACTCAGAGTCATAATACTCGTATTCATATTCAGGTGCAGCTGTTGATGTAGTAGTGGTAGCTCGTCGCACACAACGGAAGGAGCCAGGGATGTTGTGACAACGGTACTCAGGGCCGGCGCGGCCACAGTTGTGAGTACCCAGAGCACACTCGTCAATATCTAAAGTGAATAAATTATCCTTCATAGTCTTTTGATAACAAAAACCTATTTATTGCTTTTTTACCATGGAAAGGTAACCTATTTATAAGGAGGTTTATGAAGTTATGTTTCTATTTGCGTTATCGTCATCATGTTCTAACAGGAATAGTCTACTATATTTAGGTTTATCCTAAGAGACCATTAGCAGTATTAACTCAACTATTAAGTTTGGTTTGTTTGACTGCTAGCCTTGTCCTAACTTTCTGAAATTCATAATAATCCTGCACCTTTTACCTAGGGAGTGTCAGCACAGTTTCTGCTACTCTTCCATACATCTCTACCAACCGTCATATCTTAATTCTCTCCATTCCTTAGGATATCTTCTTTCACACAATCCATTCATATTTTCTTCAGTCTTCCTCTACCTTTAATTGTAATTATGTATGTTTATTGTTACCTACCTTCACATTTGCTTGACGAGTGATGTAATATATACCCGGTGCCACAAGATATGAACCTCACGCAGAGATAAGAGCCCACCGTGTTATCACAGCGCTGGGACTGAGCGATGCAGTCATTTTGTTCAGTAGCACATTCATTTATATCTGGAATAAACCAAAAGTACCTAAATTCCAGTTATTTGTGACTTATATCGATGCCTAGTCTCTATATGGTAATATTTAAAAAATTAGTAGTTATTAATCTTTTAACAGAAATGATTTCAGGGTCATTAAACAAATTTTTGACAAAGGTATTTGACAAAATTTGTTAAAATAAAAGCTAGATTAAAAACTGATAATGTTTATAATTAGTTTAACTTTGAAATAAGTGACAATAAACCTTTGTTACTTACCTACACAAGCGCCAGTCGTTGTGTCCAGTTCAAAACCGACATTACAGTGACATTCATGACTACCGAAAGTATTGTGACAGGTCTGGTACTGGTCGCAGATGTGTATACCTTCCGCGCATTCATCAATATCTAACAAATATAATTATTTAGGTAAATCTATATGTTTTTTTTAAGATTTAACATTACAAAATTTAGGATTTTGTCAATCTTAAATTAAAGACGACGTTTTTTGTTTTATAAGTTTTTATACTTGCTACTTACTTTGTACGAAGGGTTTATTTTTTTATATCTGTACGTGTTAATACTTTTTAAATTATTGGAACGATTGGAACGAAGTTCCTTATCGCGCGTTGTGAAAGGGGGCTAGTCGGAAAAAATTCTTACGAAAAGTTGTCACGACACTTTTTGCTATAGTAAGTATGTTAACGACGAATGAGCGCTACTTCACCATGGCAACGACGTGACAATATATAACGAAAATTCATAGAAATAAAATGTACTTCTTGTGAAGACTTAAGTTTTTTATTCATAGAATAAACATTGATTCCTTCACTAATTAATTGAAAGGAACTTCGTTCCATCCGGGTGTCCCAACACACCTCTCAAGTTTTTTTAGTCTGTGATATATATTGTTTAAAAACATTTTTTATTTAAAGCTACATAGTCCATTGAATTTTGAAAGCTGCGGATTTTTTGTTAAAAATAAATACGTAAAGTAATAAATATTTATACTAATTTACCTACACAACCATGGTACTCGGAGCTGTAACGTAAACCATCGGCACATTTATGTTTTACGGCGGTGCTGAAAATTAAATTACATTTTAAAAAAATATTAAACTTTCGCAAAAAAAGGACATTGTAAACACTGATCTTAATTGGAAGTTACTGCTTTTGCTTCGATTTAAACGCACATGTTGTAATGTGACAGTTCTATATTATTAGTTCGAATTCACACCACCGCTACCAACAGCGACAAAATGGCGCTAATCAAAGTGGCCCAAGATACAACGTTTTATAGCCAGTCCATTTATAGAGGATAATGAATTTAAGTCACTTTTAATGGCCATGTTTCATCACATAAATATCAATATGTTTTTATAAAAAAAGGTTAGTTGACATCACCAAAGAGCTGGCAGCTCGGACAAAGAATCAGTCTAGTCATTCAAAGTGGGCTGCCAATATCGTCAGAAAATTGCCTAAAGGGACTTCTTTTAATGAGTATATTTTAGTTTTTATATTATACTAGCTTTTACTCGCGACTCCGTCCGCGCGGAATAAAAAAAATGCATACAAGATAAAAAAGTTCCTATGTCCGTCTCCTAGTTTTAAGCTACCTCCCCATCAATTTTCAGCTAAATCAGTTCGACCTATCTTGAGTTATAAATAGTGTAACTAACACGACTTTCTTTTATATATATAGATTAACGTAGAACATTTAAGTATAGTATATGTAATGTTCATATTAACGAAGTTAAAACTTTCTTTACTTTGGAATAATACAAAAACATTAACATGAAATCTCACCTCGATTCTTTCACAGATTTGCAATTATATTCTCCGGGCAAATTAACACACACTTGATTCGGTTTGCAGATATCTTCTTCTTCTTCACACTCATTTATATCTAAAAAAAGGCAAAAATTTCGTTACACGAGAGAGAAGAAAGATACTATAATTTTAAGGTAAGAAAAAGAGGCATATACATTGTTTTATAACAACATAAATATTTTACCTTCACACTTATTAGTAACAGGATCGATCTTGAAACCGGGTGGGCAGTGCTTTGAAACTTTATCTTGACAGTAAAATGAACCTTTTGTATTAATACAGAATTGAGACATTGGATTACAATCATCTTTATGAATTACACATTCGTCCACATCTGAAAATAAATGTGAATTAAAATTTAAAAGAAAGTTAATATTTTTTTCCTAAACTTGCTAAATAATTATGAAACTGAACAGCCAAGGACGCGTAATGTTCGGGCACTTTTTCGTTACATGAGAGAGAAGGAAGATATAAAACGTTAGTGTAAGAAAGTGACACATATATGCAATGAGCAGTAACTGACTTGGATAGAATTAACCAATAATTTTTATAATTTGTCAGATTCATTTTACAAAATTAAATCCCCGATATTTTGATTTTTTTGTTTCATATAATTTTCGCATGCAATTTTTATTTATTTATATATTTAACTTACCTTCACATTCATTATTACCACTACTTTTAAAACCGGGGGGACATTGATCTTCAGTTGTTGAATGTTTTTTTGGTAAATTCGATGGATCCCCTTTAATACCTCCACATTTGTAAGCACCTACTGTGTTCTCACATAAGTACGAAGGGCATGGTGGTTGTGATAACTTACATTCGTTAATATCTATAGAAAAAAACATGTAAAAATGTCAAGGATGGTCAAAAAATTAAGTTCACCTTTAAAATGTACTGATTCTAAAATCTTCATTATAAATAAATGCAAGCTATTTCAAATGAAGATCTAAACCAGTGTTTCCCAACCTTTTCGGGATCCATGTCCCATTTTTCAGGATAAACATGACTATTGCCCCCTTATAAATTTTGTTTAGAAATAAATTTCTCTCGATTTACAATGTTAGAGAAATAATTAAATACTACTTTTGGCTGACTAGATCAATTTTATATAAAATTTTTACGATTTTTTACGACGAAAACACATATAAATAGTTTAAATGCAACGGATTTTTGTCTCTAAAACGTTTTAATGTACTTTTTAGCACTGGCTATCATTGTAAGGAGCCCTAAGTTTTTAATCTCCGAATTGCCCCCCTCTAAATCCAAATATCCCCCACCTTGGGAAACACTGATCTAAACCATTGATTCCTAAAGAACAGGTTTACGAAAACCCCTGAGGTTTACGAACTCAGAATATTTTTGGAAGGGGTCTATGAAGTAAAAAAGTTTAAGAATAGAGTTAAGTCAAGATTTATATTAGCTCCTATAGTACTCTATCAAACGCTTAAAAATCAACGCCATATTAGAATAGTTAAAAAAGCCAATTGGTATAGATTGCAAATTTTATTTAATAGGCGCTTTTGTTTTATTTTTATACAGGAATCAATTTAGAAAACAGCTTTTTAGTCATACACTTACCATCACAGGCATTGTTAAGTATATTTCTAGAAAAACCAGGCGGACATTGGCCTTTTTCTACGCTGTTTATCTTCTTAAGGATACATTTGTATGAACCCTGTATATTAACGCATTGTGTATTTGGCAAACACACGGGTGGGTTGAGAAGACATTCATCTATATCTGTACGAAAAGATAAAGAGTTACAATGTTTATAAATGTTAATTATATCTTATTTATCCTATATATTTATGTCTGTCCTCTCTAGTACTTTGCTAGTTCTTGTGTGTTTTCAATCGATGTATTTTTTTATAGCACAAAGTGGCAAACGAGCAAACTGCCACCTGAATTCGCCGCAATAGCGAGGCGACCGTTGCCCATAGACATCCGCAAATGCAGATGTGTTGCCTACCTTTAATTAACAGAGAAGGGGACGCACAGAAAGAGGTTATTTCCACTTCCTATGCGGCCCCTATTCCGCCAAATCCACTTCCCATTCCCATCCTTTCCTAATAAGAAAAGGGGTGGGAAGAGAAAGAGGACTAAAATTAGTTCTCCGGTACCACACTCATAAGACTGTACGCGCAATTACTTCCACTTGAGGCCTGTCTTCTGTGTGGTCGTGGTATTTCACCAGGCCTATTTGTGCACCCCACAAATATTGTTGTTGCGGGATCTACCTTTATATATAAACATATAGCTGTCAGGGAGATAACAATATGTTTTATAATCAGGAAACTCATATTTATATTTCTTGTTGATGTGAAACATCTATAGGATCACTTTGTAAACCGAATTGTTGGCGTGGCGACGCTTGCCGTGGCGACGGGTCACCACGCTATACTAAGGTATACATATATATATTTTATGTGTAGTAGAGTGTACGGTGTGGCGACGGGTCGCCACGCTATACTGAGGTATACATATATATGTATATATATTATTTTAATAATATTATATTTTATGCATATTACTTGTACACACACGATGTTTCACATCTGCCAGGCGGCCATTTGTAACCACAATTTTATGTGTTCTATAAATTTAGAATATTCCAAAATGATTTACGTCACAACTAGAAATAACTTCCACGACAATATATTCTTTCTTTTTCGCATATGTAAGTCTTACCTTCACACGACTTGCCATCAGCCATGAGTTGGTAACCTCGTCTGCAGGAACAAAGAACAGCGATACCATTATCATTACACTTGTGTTGGCACGGATTATGTGGCTTGCATCTATTCTTCTCCACCTAGAACAATAAACACAGAAGAGATTATCACCAATTTAAAAGTGGTAGAACCCATAGAAACTGCAATACTACCACAAAGAAGACAATCATCAAGTGCGAAGTTTTCAAAGTTACGAAGTGAGTGTTTCAAAGGTCTAATTCTAGTCCTTTATTCCTAAAATAGATAGGAAGTGTAATGGATTTGGCGAGTAAGAAACTTGTAGATCTCTTTGGACTTGACATAAATAACGCAGATTAAAATTTGTACAAAATTCTGAATATAGTGAACAAATCAGCTAATGTAACTTACCTCCATACAATTTTTTTTATCAGCCATTAATCTAAAACCTGGATTACATTCACATCTGTATGATCCTGGTATGGGTATGCAGTGATGAGCGCAAAGTTCGTTCGGCGCGAAATCATCACAAACTGATGTCAGCTCTGGAACAAAGTTTAATCTTTGAATATTTTTATTCTTTGTCCATTAAAACTCGATAAAAGGTCTACACGGAAGTGGTTTCCGATCAGCAGTTGAAGCGCCATACACAGTTCACAGTTTCAAATAAACCTGACAGATTAGATTATCAAGACATCTGCAATTCCTTAAAGTAGCGGTGTTTAATACTATCCTAAAATAATCTTACCGTCTTCTAAAGGTTTCCTCGTAACAATAGCATCACCAGGTCGACGTGTTACAGTTTCCGTTCTCATCGATTTACTTGCTGATTTCTGTAATTCACGATTACCATGAGGTATGTAAAGAACAAAAATATTATATTAGAAAATACAAGTTTATAAATATATCTTTAGAATATTTTGCCACTTGTTACCTCGAATTTACCAACATATTCGAGGTTAGTCTGAACTATATTTCTTATCTATATAATTTTGTGGGACATAGTTCTATTTTAGGTTTTTATTATGTTGTAAATAAATAAATAAATAAATAAATAATAAATAATCTAATTAAAAAGTATTAATCATTAATTCATCAGCAAAATCTTTAAATAAATCACTGCTGTTATCAATCCATTACATAATTATTTTAGTTCCAATACAATCTATTCATTCACTCCGTCTTTAGTTTGAGCAGTATACTGAAACATCAGAATAACTGGCAGCAGTCAGTATCTCCTGCTTCCTGCGAGCTTACCTGACAGCAGGTATTGAAAGCGTTTCCTGCCAGCAGCTGATCGCCACTCAGACCCCGCGTGTCTACAATACAAGCGCTGCCGCCGCGGGAGATACCCGCAGCTGAACCCTTGAGACACTCATCGCAACATTTCTGTAATGTTTTAAATCACAGTCAATCTTTTTGACAGTTCAATATCAAGCCCTTCCTCCCATTCCCTTCCTATCCTTTACTTTTAAGATTAGGTCATCGTACTCATCAGACGAAAAGCGGAATTGCTTCCACTTCACGCTTATCTTCTGTATGGTCGTGGTATATCAAGGTGAGAGGGCTATTCGTTGAACAGATGCTGTTGCTGACGTCTACCACTGTAGATTACTAGAGCTTGCTACTAAAAAGAGAGTCGAAAACCGAATAAGGAGTGCCACTATAGTCCAACACGTACGTATTTTTATGACAATTATTCGCCTTGCAGCTTGCTTCAAATTGCTCTCTTGAGAAAGTAAGGAAGCGAACACACCAATGTTATAAAACAATGCAAACATAACTCGTATACATCTCAATAAGCCGCTATCTGACACGTTATCAGTGCAAGTGATAACGGATCCCTAATTACCCACTTACACAGTGTTTGGTTAGGCGATACTTTGTATATTTTAGGTCAACACTACACAAAAAGCTATAAACGCAAACTGCTATTACTGCATCTGTTATTGAACTGTATTTAGACTGCAGTATCATTTGTTTTAACACATATTGCCATCTCTTAAATTCTCTTTAAAAAAAACAGAGACAATAATATCGACGGAAGAAAGCGATTTTGTCGTATCTCAAAATATCTAGTTTTACACCAGAGCCATAAAACTATTTCAAATCATAACTCCTAAATTAAAAAAGATAGGAAGTTGAACTTTGGAACATATTATTTCTATCAATCTAAATGTTATTTGATACCGTTAATTGGAATGTCTTAAACTTACTACTTCATTGATTTTTTACTAGTTACAGCATGCTGCAGATGTTAACTTATTTGGACCAATTTTCGAGATACGACATTTCCGCTTTCTGCCGTCGATATGTAGTTTTAACAGTGGTAGACGCTAGCAACAACAACATCAGTTGCACGAATTGTCCGCGCTCAGTGAAATACCACGACCACACAGAAGACAGACCTGAAGTGGAAGTAATTCCGCGTTTCGTCTGATGAGTGTGGTGACGGAGGCCTAATTTTAGCCCTCTTTCCCTGCCCACCCCTTTTCTTATAAGGAAAGGATGGGAAGGGGAGGTGGATTTGATGGAGGAGGAGATGCATAGGCAGGTTTAATATTATCTTTTTGTGCGTCTCCTCCTTCGTCAATTGAGGGTAGGCAACACATCTGCAATTGCGAATGTCTATGGGCAGCGGTCGCTTCGCCATTTCGGCGAATTCCCGGCCGCTTGCTCGTTTTCTGTTTGTAATATTTGAACAAAAAGATACAATGCAAAACCATTATTTTTAATGATGTTAGAAAGAGAAAGAAGGCACTTTTTAATCAAACTGTCACAAATCTACAATTTTATCTTGTCCCATTATATTCTCTCCCTAATAAAAATATGAGTATAGCTTAGTAATCGCTATTCTTGTAGCACAAGGTTTAGATTGAAGTCCGGAAGCGCGAAATCCGCTCTTTAGTTTAAATATACTTCATTGATCAAACTTTGAAACTGCTTAAAAATTGCACTGCACCTCGCAACTTAAACATGAAACAACTAATATTTAAAATAATATTGATTTTTACTATAATTACCTTTGAGGAATCCTTAGTTAAGCTACAATCTTGCTTTCTCGTTGCTATATCTATCCCGCTTTCACATGCCTCCTTTTTTCTGGAATTGAAAAAAAAAGAAAATTAGAAATCTATATAGTCTTTGCAAGCAATATTTCAGCTCTGAAACCGCACGCAAAAGTTGTGTCATTTTTTAAAACAGATTTCTAGACTTTATGACTTTTAGAAAATATAGATGTACTAGATCTAAGTCTTATCTTAGCACTAAGTTATAAAGATTATGAATAAAGTGATTAATTATCTTGTAAATTCATTTATCTTGTTTATTATAAGATAATTAAGTACCGACTAATTTATTACATTAGTCAACGGTTCCTAGACTTAATAAGATAGTTAAAAACTAAACCGATTTCTTAGTAACATGTAGAACAGTCATGTCGAAAAGAAGAATCGTGTTTTTAGGGCTTTTAAGACTTCATTCGCTTCTAATTTAATAAATAAAATGTTATAATAATTCAGTTCATTTTTTTTATTTTCAATGTGGCCCCTACGTACCTACGAATTCAAAATTTAATATATGGCCCTCTGCAAAATTGAGTTTGACACCTCTGATTTAAAACGGTTATAAAATTTGAGTAGTGGATTCGATTACTTTTAGTCACCAGAACGTTATAGTAATAATTAATCAGCCGTAGTTTTTTAAATTAACTACTCGTTGATGACCTGAAATTAATCATAAAAAAAGTTCTTTGACCACGCCTTATTAAATCCTGTATTATGCCTAATCCGATTATAAATAGACAAAGGTAAGAAACTGCTTTTTTTATGCCGCCTGCAACTCCCTCCGCGCGGAGTTATAAAAAATAATAAATAGCCCATGTGTTCTTCCAGACTATGTTCTACACCTGTGCCAAATTTTATCCAGATCCGTTGTGCCGTTCCGGAGATACCGTGAAACAAACATCCATCCATCCATCTTAACATACGTATTTATAATATTATATTAGTAAGATATATTTCATATTTAGCATATATTATTTCACTTTAAGCAATAGATAATTTTAATCCAAAAATGACAAAAAGAATCAATGCAAACTAAACTGACTGCACCCCCTGTAATTAGTAATTGCCGCATATGGAAACCAAATTACCGTTAAAATATCATAGGGTCAGATAAATTCGTCGCACTATACCATCATCAGCTCACTATATGTCCCCATTGAGGGGCTCCGAGCCTACCCTAAGTTAGGGGTGACTAGGCCATAGTCAACCAAGTCCGGGTTGGTTGACTTCACACATATCTTTGAATTTCTTCTCAGATATGTGCAGCATCACGATGTGTTCCTTCACCGTAAGAACGTCAGATAAATGTACATATGTAAATCGAGAATTGAAAAACAAATTGGTACATGGCAGGATTCGAACCCAGGATCTGCAGATTGCAAGTCAAGTGCTTAAACCCTGAGCCACACACGCTCTCGCACTATACCATACATATATCAAAATGAAGTATCTTCATTTATCTAAATATTTATTAAACACTTAACACACCAACTTAATCAACAATCTATAATTTGGACCATCTGTAAGCAATCCATGATTGCCCACTTGTAAATATTATGGTAGTTTCACACGAGGGCAGAACTGTGTGACAGAACAAATACTGTCAGAACAATTCTGTGCGTATACGTTCATATAATAGTTGCACTGCGTCTATTAATCTATCTCATTATTTTACTCTCGTGTGAAATAGATATGAAGGTGTACTTGTAACGATTAGAGTGGCTTCACACGATGAAAACGATGTTTATGCACTTCACAATGTGAACCTATTTGTGTTCCCTAATATAGGCAACTATAATATCAAATACAAGTGGCTTTATTGTTATTATTAACAGCTTTTGCCCGCGATCCCGTCCGCGCAGAATTAAAAAAAAAGTAAATAGGCTATGTCTTCTTTCAGACTATTTTCTACATCTGTTTAAAATTTCATCAAAATCCGTTCAGTCGCTCCGGAGATATCTTGAAACAAACATCCAAATTTATAATATTTATAAGTGTAAGGAACGTCAATAAAAGGCGGGGTCAACGGGTGGACTGATTTATTGTTAAAGATGTTTTAAACATGTTATATTAATATACCCACTATTTGTTCATTAAATACTCACTGTAACGAGACACTTACTATTATCAGATGCTACAATAAGATTTGATTGTTGAATTATATAAAAAACTAGCTGTCGCCCGCGACTCCGTCCGCGCGTAGTTATAGAAAACTTAATAGGGGTATGAAAAGTAGATGTTGGCCGATTCTCAGACCTACTGAATATGCTCACAAAATTTCATGAGAATCGGTCAAGCCGTTTCGGAGGAGTACGGGAACGAAAACTGTGACACGAGAATTTTATATATAAGATATTTGTATTCGCAGAAGCTCGTTTATGTCACTGCTATGAACATAGTAACTTTGTAATCTATCTAGGAATATTATAAACTATTACACACTAGAGATCCATCCTATAACTACTCCCGATAAGCAAATCAGTAAACTTTGTACAAAAAAAACGCAATTTACTGTCTCCGCATAATTCCAAACTAAAATGTAAAGAATGGAAACAATAGTAAAAACTCACAATTCATAACTTCGTATATTTTCTTAATATTACGAAACCAATTCACTTGACATTAATCAATATGTAAAGAAATTTTATTCAAAAAAATAAAACATTTACACTTATCTATATTTATCTTATTTGTGCCTATTTGATTTTGGCCATTTTGGCGCTGGCTGACGTTTGGTAACTGTGGTTAGGATTTGAAATAATAATAGAGATACAATTAACACTGTCAGGAACTAACAATATAAAATAGATAATATGACGTATGTTTCAAAACATTAAAGTTTAATTTTCAACAAACTATTCGTGCGTTTAACGTTGAAATGTATTTTTATCCTACATCATTAAATACGTGTAT
Source organism: Papilio machaon (assembly GCF_912999745.1). Lineage (NCBI taxonomy): Eukaryota > Metazoa > Arthropoda > Insecta > Lepidoptera > Papilionidae > Papilio > Papilio machaon. The sequence continues at coordinate 5,078,464 of NC_060008.1, read as the reverse complement.
AAAATCCAGGTGTAAAGCTGCGATGAAAGATGAGTTGCAGGTAAATAGGTTAATTGTTATAAAATGGTAGCACACGCATTTTAAGATCTTATTCGTATAAAAAAAATTCGATGTTGTTATACACTCGGCGTCAAAAAAATCTCACATCCGAAAAAAATAATTTAAATACTATTTTAACACAACAGGCCAATGGCAATGTTGTGATTTGAGGGTATCATTCGAAAGGTAATTTCATTAGCTTTCAGGAATTTTAATTGAATTTTACTTTTATAACGAGACGAAAGAGAAATTAAAGAAAAAGACAGGGTATGTACAAATTTGCAAATTAATAATTTAAAAAAAAACTTAATAAACACAAAAAAGTTCTTAAAACCTAGTGTTACCCCCCTTTGCCTTGATAACGGCTTCCATGCGATCTTTCATGGACCTTACAAGGGTCGCAACAGCCTCTTGGGGTATTTGTTCCCACTCTTCAAGTACCGCATCTTGGAGCTCTTGAAGAGTGGTTGGAGCTGGATCTCGAGCTCGCACGCGCCGTTTTAGGTCATCCCAGAGATGTTCTATTGGGTTAAGGTCTGGACTTCGTGCTGGCCAATGCATAACAGGGATATCGACCTCCTGTAAATAATCCCGTACAATAGCCGCGGTGTGGCAACGAGCATTATCATGCATTAACATGAATCCATCACCGACATAACCAGCATACGGGACCACATGTTCCTCCAGGATTTCAGTAATGTACCGACCAGCATTTAATGACCCTTGCCCACGGCCACCCCGAGTCCGGGAAACGCACACAAGTTCTGTTTTCCCGTCGACGGAAATGCCGCCCCAAAACATACAAGAGCCACCCCCGTATTCGACGGATTCTTCGAAGCAGGGTTGTGTGAACCACTCCCCCTGTCTGCTGAAGACCCTTCTACGTCTGTCATTGCAGAAGAGACAGACCCTCGTCTCATCAGAGAAAAGTACGGTCCGCCACTGTTCTAGAGTCCACTCGCAATGATTGCGAGCAAACTCTAGGCGATCTCTGCGATGCTGTGCAGGAAGTTTTGGACCTTTAGCAGGTCTATGGGCTGTTAAACTCTTTTCGTGTAACCTTCTTCTTATCGTAGAAACACTCACAGATGTTCACCGAGTTGATCGAAGCTGTTGTTGCAACTCAACAGCATTTGTAAAACGGTTTCGTAAAGATGTCGTAACGATGAAACGGTCATCTCTTTCTGATGTGCACCGTTTTCTTCCAGATCCCGGTTTTCTAACATAACCACCAGTCTGCTGAAAACGTTGGAACACCCGTCGAACTGAAAAACGGGACAGGTTCAACTGTCGAGCAACGTCACACTGCCGCATCCCCCACTGCAATAGGGCAATCACTTGAGCGGCTTCTTCAGAGCTGGTGTCCATCTTTACTTGTTCTTACTTGGGTTACTTGTTCACGTGTGTTCACTGCAAAGTTTAAATTACGACTGACCCATGTTTCATCCAGATCGACTCTTTTATACCCTTTTTAGGTGGTGTAACTAGCGTCCTTACTAACGAGCATTTGACAGTGTTTATTTTTGACGCTCTATAATGATAAATGTTTTAATGATTTCATGACTTTTTTATTAATAATGTAAAGCTATTCAAATACCTATTTCAAACATACCAATATTTATATAAATATAATTAGTTTCTAGCCATTTTAGCCATTTTTCGCGCAAACTCAGAGAGGTGCGATTTTTGTGACGCCGAGTGTACATTAAAACCTTACAATATTATAAATAGATACCCGTCTAAGAGAAGAGCAATATTTGTATGGATGTGCGTTCCTTTATAACTTACTAGCTGTAATCGGCAACTCCAGCCGCGCGGTATTAAAAAAAACTTAATAAGTATATGTGTTCTTCCAGACTATGTTTTACATCTGTGCCAAATTTCATCAAGATCCCTTGAGCCATTCCGGAAATACCTTCAAACAAACATCCATCTTATCCATCCAAAAATTCGCATTTATAATATTAGTAAGAAGTAAGATAGTATAAACGACTTAAAACGTTTTGAACTGTGTCGTATGATTCATATTTGATTGGAGTTCTGTGTTGCCATACCTAGAGTTTAATAACGAGTTATTAACTATTACGAGTTAAATAAATATTAAAGGGCCATTTAGATTACCTCTAAGTGTAGATTAAATAAGATAAATCTACACTATTTATATTACGCGATTACTTTAAAAAATATTTGATTATAATAAATAAAAAGAACTGGCTGTAACGTCGAAATGCCAGGAAACTTTTTTCTCTTATCCCTTGTATTGACAGTTTGACAGCGCGCGAGAGATTGAGATACTGATTAATGATTCGAAATTTAAAATACAAAATTTGAAATTGTTTTCTATTTTTTTTAATTTCAACCAGTCAGCCATAAAATTTATATACGTTTTCAAAAAGACCACATCAACGACTAAGTCATAGAAATATAACCTCGACTCCATCAGCGCGGAATTAAAAAAAATACTTAATAAGTAGCCTATGTGTTCTTCCGGACTATGGTCTACATCTATGCCAAATTTCATCAAAAACCGTTCACCGAAAATAACATTTTAAAAGCGCTCTAACAGGAAAAAAAGTTTGGGAATCTCTGGTAGCTACAGATGATATAGTTTGGGAATCTATGGTACAGTTAATACTCACTTGTAATGTTCTTTGCAGCACTGGTCCATAGCGTAAGTGCACAGAGTACTGAACATTGGGTGCACGCCTGGAGGCACTGCTGACGGACAATCAGTGCCCCCGTGAGTCCGCGCGTGCGCTGTGCCTTGCTCACAGCACTGCTGCGTCATCTCTGCCATTTGATCAGCAAGGGATGCTGTGAAATTCGATGAATTTGGTTTATTCACACGCTAGAACATGCATATCGTCTCTTAGCTTACAACACCCCTCAAGTCAAAAATTGGCGGTTTTCACATTTTAATTCTATTACGAGTACATGGAGCTGCTCATTCCGAGTCTAACCATTGGTGAAATGACAATTGAAAGGTAAAGAAATATAGTAAAAAAGTTAAAATAGAGTAAATCAACAAAAACTAAAGAAATTATTATTTCTTAATCGCCAAATAGCGCATGTGTTCTTCCAGACTGCGCTCTACATCTGAGATAAAGGCACTGAAATAGCGCTAATTGTTTACTATGTTTTTTTTTAAATCCGCACGTACGATGTCGCGTACAAAGACTAGTTTATTTAATTGTTTATTTAGTTTATTTATGGAATTAGTCGTTCCCTTGTTTACATAATTAACACATTCATTTCAAACGAGTTATTGTTAAAATTATCTTTGCACGTTTATATGTATTTGTTGCAGTATTGTAGTTAATATAGTTCTTTTGTAATCTTACTAGCACGTTAGGTTTAGTTGTGTACTGAGTACGCAACTAGAATTTTAATTTACGATTTTGTTAAGACGACAGTACGACTTAGGGTCCTTCAAGAAGCGTGTGTATCACCATCTCAAAGGCCGGCAATGCATTTGCGATTCCTCTAGTATTGCAGATGTCCATGGGCGTCGATGAACACCATGGTGTTCCCGCTGCTCGTTTGCCCCCTTCTCTTATATTAAAAAAAAAGAAAGACGCGATTTTAAAGTCATAGTCTGAGTATAGTCACTATATCTATAAATAATTACAATCTTACTACAGTGTGCTAAGTGAAGTTATAAACTGTCAACGTTTTTACTAAAATAACAAAAATGCCGCACCTTCGTAGACAATTCATCATTTAAGTTATTGTAATGTAAAGATGCGAAAAATGTTTAAATTTGCATTGAAATCTAAGTTATTTTTTTTAAACTATAACGTTAAGTATTGTAAATTAAATTAATTAAATTAATTAAAGTATATTAAGTCAGCTTAAACATCTGATTAACGTTTGGAATACCAGGATAACAGCATATTGGGGTATCGTAAAATCCCAAAAACATCTGTTGTAATTTCCGTTGAAAATAAACGAGAATTAAATCAGGGGAATTTATACAAGATTTGGAAATGTAACATTTATTTATTAACTCAATTTATTAAAAAAAAAACTGTTAAACTGTTAAAAATTAAAAAAAGTTTTTAACGAGAAATTAAAGTAACTTATTTCATAATTTTATAAAATAAAAAGTTATTTTATCTTACGTTAAGTTTAAATAGAGTCATATAAAAGTTGATAAACCTTATAAATAAAAACATATTAAAGTTTTGTTTAAACTTTTAATTCCGCAAATACAATCAAACTTACCAGAAATTCCCTTGTGAAGGGACACAAAGAAAATACATAAAATGATCCACTGCATTATCACAATATCAAATAAACAGTACAAAATAATTATCACAAACAACAGAAAAAAAACTATCGCTTCATATTGTCTTCCAAATTAGACCTTTCTTGAATGATTTATTACAAAAATCCATTAATCCTTATAATTTAAGAGCGCGCATTTGACAGGAGCGACGCATGCGCGTGCCCGACTCAATCTATTTTAGCCTCGTCTCGATCTCGATGCAGCTGTCTCTTTCTTATCAAAGAATAACCAACACACAATAGTACGTTAAGTAAAATGTACTTGGAAGAGGATTTGACAGGAGAGGGGTGTGTCTACACTAAACGGATATATACCCTGCGAAGGTCAGATTTAAGATCCTGGCCATCACAAAAACTTATGTTTTAATAGAACTATAGTAAATTAAAAGAGTAAAACAAAAGACAAAGACACTAGTTTAATTTTTAAATTCATCTCTATATTAAATGTCGTTTAAATAAAGAAATAAAGTCATTAGAAATTATGACAAAGGAATTAGTTAAGATATTAGAAAATTAAAATATTAGATTAAATATAATACATAAAAACTAAAATATATACCCCTGTATTTGCTAAGGCTAACAAATACAGGGGTCTCGGCTCCGAATATGAATTTGTCCCATTCGGTGTCGAGACCCTTGGTCCGTGGGGTCCTAGCGCTAGAAGGCTTTTTAAAGAAACAGCAAAAAGGTTAGTCGACATCACAGGAGACCGAAGAGCTGGCAGCTACCTCGGACAAAGAATTAGTCTAGCCATTCAAAGGGGGAACGCTGCCAGTATCTTCGGAACCTTGCCTAAAGGGACACCTTTTAATGAAATAAAGTTATATGTTCATTCCGTCACCTTATTTAATAAGGCCATAGGTTTATGAAATGTTATTCTCTAATACTAGATGTATCCTACGAAAATATAATGACTGCAGACTGACCTAGAGTTAGTATGGCTATAATACTCCTACATATATCACCCACTGTAAAGCGTTTAAATGTTTTACGACCTAACTACTAGAGAATGGCATAGAGTTACAAAATCATTACTTATTTGCATGATTTGGTTGCTATTTTACGATCAATATTTTTACAAGCCTTTGCTTAAAAATTCGAGAGATAAATCTTGTTAATGTCCAAAAGTAAATTTAAATTGTTCAAATAAATTGATCGGGAAATGTTTGTAGGTATAAAAAACATTTGACCTGTCTATGTTACTAATCTAGAATTCTTCCTTCCACATATAGTGTTCCTTTGCAAAGAACGCAGGATGTTTGAGGACATTACGCAATTTATTAGCTATTCTTAACAAAACTATAAAAACATGATTAGTAAATTAAAATATAAATACGTAATAAACCCATATATAACATTAATATCATTTTCTTCTGGTTTTTCGAGTAAAAAGAAATTAATAAAAGTAAAGCTTCTGGCAAAGTATGTATTTTATGTCGCCCGCAGCTCTGAAATTAAAAAAAACTCTTGAAAAAAGACTATGTTCTATATCTATGCCAAATTTCATCTAGATATATTAAGCCGTTGTGGAAATACCTTCAAGTAAACATCCATCTAAACATTCGCATTTATAATATTAGTAAGATTTCAACAGGATTTAAAACCCACGAGTTTATATTTCAAAGTCATTTCTTCCTTACTTAAGTATAACCACTAACCAAATATTTGTACAAAAACATATTACCTCAAAGTGAATTTAAGCGACATGTTTTTTACACCAGTGTCAACAGATGGCAAAAATCAAATGACCTATATAACATACTCCGAAACATCTCCAGATATGAAAGTTTCCTGTCAATTCTCATTATTAAATTGACCTCATTTGCTATATAATTGTTTACGCATATGTCAATAATACTTCTTCGAACGGCCTTGACACAATAAACCAATTGTTCGATGTATTTTGTGTATTTTAAAGGAAACTACACGCGAAAATATGGTTAAATGAATCGTTTTTTATTGTAGACTAGCTTTTACCCGCGACTCCGTCCGCGCGGAATAAAAAATAGAAAACGGGGTAAAAATTATCCTATGTCCGTTTCCTGGTTCTAAGCTACCTGCCCACCAATTTTCAGTCAAATCAGTTCGACCGTTCTTGAGTTATAAATAGTGTAACTAACACGACTTTCTTTTATATATATAGGTACTAGCTTTTACCCGCGACTCCGTCCGCGCGGAATAAAAAATAGAAAACGGTGTAAAAATTATCCTATGTCCGTTTCCTGGTTCTAAGCTACCTGCCCACCAATTTTCAGTCAAATCGATTCAGCCGTTCTTGAGTTATAAATAGTGTAACTAACACGACTTTCTTTTATATATATAGATAGATAGATTCTGACTGCATAGTGTTATACATATTGTCTCTAATTTTTCGCAAAGAACGAAAGGAATGACAGTATGAATAAAAATTAACTATCACTCCAGTAGTGTTCTACGGTCTTTTAATATAAGCTGATCTCGACGTTGCAGTGCCAATGTCAAAAGTCTATTTTTTTATTTCTGAGACCAAAATCCTTGTATAAGACATACTTCATGTCGCAGGCGAATCCGTCCGCGCAAAATTGAAAAAAAAAATAACTTAATAAGTAGTCCACGTCCAATCCGGTAATAATAACGAAGTAACAGCCCGAGCCGAGGCTCCTGAGGGAGCTCTCGAGCTTAGTTACTCTAAAAGAGGTTTAGGCTAAGCGCGATCTGCGCCCGGCCACCTCAAGCCTGGTGAAACTGTAAATGCCTCCTCATGACAAACAGTGACTGCTCAGCCACAAAAAAAGTAGTCTACATGTTCCTTCAGACTATTTTCTAGATCTGTGTCAAATTTCATACGTTTCATACGTCAAGATACGTTGAACTGTTCCGGAGATACCTTACAACAAACATCCATCCATCCATCCATCCATCTAAGAATTCGCGTTTATAATATTAGTAAGATTGTTATGTTTATTTTGTCAAAGATATTTGAGAGGTATGACGAGATATGTTTTATACAGGGTTTTTGGTCTTAGAAAGCAATGAATTAATGATTTTCAAATTTTTACAGGTGTCAAAGAAGTGTATTAAGAGGTCTACGATCAAAAACTTTAGGAATCTCTGATTTAAATAAAAAAGCTACCTCAAAGAATTAGTTTAGCTATTCAAAGGGGGAATGCTGCCAGTATCTTCGGAACCTTGCCTAAAGGGACTCCTTTTAATGATATATTTTAGCTTTTATATTATATTTAAGATAGTTTATTACAATTGATATTGAAAAATATGCCATATTATATGCGTTGCAATAAAAAAGTATATATATATATATATATATATATATATATATATATATATCAAATGTCTAAAGTTCGCTGTACAGCAGACATAATAAAAAGATCTCCATAATGTCCATGTTCCAGGAATAAAAACTTGTTTCGCGTTTTGTTTTTGGATGTTAAAACTGCCAAAATATTTATTGATGTAGACTTGATCATCTCGACATTGTGTATTTAAGTTTAAGTATAATTTATAAACAAACAAAATGGACAAGCAGAGATAGCCAAATCGTACAAGTATTATGTATCAAAAAGTTATTTGCAAATCTAAATTAGACCTAAGCATGTTAACAAAAACCTCAGAAAAAATTCTCTCAGTTGGGAAAATGTTGCATGGATGGATGGATGGATGTTTGTTTGAAGGTATCTCCAGTACGACTGCATGGATATCGCTGAAATTTGGCATATATAGAACATAGTCTGGAAGAACACATATACCCGAATACTGAAACGTTACTTAAATATCTCCTTTCGTAAGCATTGCTTACAATTTAACAGACGTCAAAATTTAATTAGTATACACAAACGCAAATCAAGACATGTAAGCGCGTGATTCCGTAAGTAGACGTATTATTTTTACGTCATGGCAACATCCTTTGTTTTCTGTCAAAGAGTGTATAAAAAATAATTGTTCTCGATTACGTTTTCTTAAAATTCACTTTACGTATCCGTTTCACGCAGCATGGCTTGAACAACCCATAGTTGTAAGACGTGTTCATTCCCAAATAGTAAAGAAATTTAAAATAAAAATACGAAATAATCAAAAATCAAAGAAGGATGTTAAAAAATATCCTTTCTGTTTAAAGTATTTTTAAATAAAAAAAATTAAAAAATTTGACCAAACTTTTGTAGAATGGAAAGCATCTGGCGTTATGTTTTGACAAGTTTAAATTAATAAAATTTTAATAAATCATAATATCATCAAGACACTTTTTAAGCAGTTTAAGCGGGTGCAGACAGATGTCGCTACAAACCAATTTGCGATTTCGATATATTCTCGTTCAGTCGGCATTTTTATATAAATACTAGCTGTCGCCCGCGACTCCGTTCGTGCGCAGTTAAAAAAAACTTTATAGGGGTATGAATAATAGATTTTGGCCGATTCTCAGACCTACTGAATATGCTCACAAAATTTCATGAGAATCGGTCAAGCCATTTCGGAGGAATACGGGAACGAACATTGTGACATGAGAATTTTATTTGTCCGAATGCGATGATTATGATGAAGCAGACATGTTAACACCTTAGATTTTCACTTTTAAGATAGCCCGCGACCACTCTTAAATTGTTGGCGTACTTAAGTCGACATGACAGTTCTTTTGACAGCAAAATGTCGTTGAGTGACGATCCAGTATAAGAAATGTGATATTGAGTGGCCTTTAAGCATGGTACGACTTGAGTGGCATCAAAGTTGAGATGCGTCTTTAACTGACTTACGAAAATTCCATATTGGAGTTTAAGCGTGGTCTTATAATTTAAGACGCTCTTACATATTTAAGTGACGTTTCAGTATTCGGGCAATAGGCTACTAATTTGTTTTTTTCTTTTAATTCCGAGCGGAGGGAGTCGCAGGCGACAGGTAGTAAATAAATGTTTAATCAAAATTGGAGGTTTTTTACGTAACATGGAAACAAATATTTCGCGGACATAATATATTTGTGTTGCTTTTAACGAAAATCCAGCTTATAAAATGTTTGTCGATTTGTCCGTAAGTCCAAATTTGTACGGGGTAATCTCCGGAACGTCTTGACCGATTTTGACGGGAAGGCATAATAAAGGCAACTTATTACTGCGCTGATGAAGTCGCGGTCGATTGAAATTTGATTTATTAAAGTCATAATGAGAAGTAACATTTATGTTTAAGTTCAGACAAGTACTTGTCATTATTAATGCTCTTATCCCTATGTAGGGTCGTCACAGTATGTACTCCTCCATATATCTCTATCAGCCGTCATATCTGAATTTACCCCCTTCTTACGCATATCCTATTTCAGACAAGTACTTGTGACAAGGAATAATAATATCATGGTATATTAGTATGCGTTTGGACGTACGAGTAGTTCATATTCATCGATTGCATGCTAACGAGACATAGAGTGGAATCACAAATAGCAAATTACGGCTTAAATCAAGGTCAAAAAGACACACAAGTCGGTTAATTCAACAAATACACTTTTATACTTTGATCATATGACGATTGTTTCATCTTTATGTTAGGTAAGATTAATAAATAAATATACTAATATTATAAATACGAATGTTTTGATGGATGGATGTTTCTTTAAAGCAGTCAAACTTATTTCTTTCACTGCCCCCTTTGAAAATCAATTATATTTCAGGGCCCCCTAATTTTTATTCAGCCCTAAAACTTAAACCACAATTTCATTACTTTAATTAATTTCGATGCCCCCCATTTTTTGGGCCCCTTATCGCACCCTCCTAGGTTTCAAACGCTCCCAAGGGGGCGTTATCGCCCACTTTGGGAAACACTGCTTTAAAGGTATCTACAGAACAGCTCAATAGATGTCGATGAAATCTGGCATAGGTAGATGTAGAATATAGTCTGGAAGAACAAATAGACTTCTTTTTCTTGTCAACTTTTTTAAATTCGCGCGGACGGAGTTCCAGGCGACAGTTAGTAATGGATAATCGTCAGATTCCAGTGTCCAAACATCTGTAAAATACAAACATAACGTCAGCCCTCTAATTATTTCGGAATCAAAACATAAATTGACACTACTTTTATAATTAAAGGGCAAGAATTTTTCAATCATTTGTAAAGTAACTAGCTATCGCCCGCGACTCCGTCCGTGAGAATTATAAAAAACTTCGTAAGTAGCTTATGTGTTCTTCCATACTATGTTCTATATCTGTGCCAAATTTCATCGAGATTCATTGAGCCGTTCTGCATATACCTTCTAAAATCATCCATTCATCCATATATCCAGTAAGATAATTGATTAGCTCTCGTCTGTGACTTTTTCGTAGACTTAAAAAAAAACTGAGTATCGCGTGCGCATTATGAACTGTAATCTATTTCTGTTCCAAATTTCATTCAGATTCATTCAGTCGTTTTGGACTTAAATGGTAATATTCATACATCCCAATAAAGTTGCCAGATCGCAAAACCTACTAGCCGGAAAGACCAGCCAGTTTGGCCGGAGAGACCAGCTAGTTTGGCCGGACATTTGGGTAGAAAGGTCGGACACCCTATATTATTTAGGATTTTGTCTCAGTATTAATACTCTAGTTTGAGAAATGTAAAAAGCCTAACAAAAGCCGTTTATTTTGGCCGGACACGCAATCAAAAAGCCTAGGTAGGCTTTTCCAGGCGTCCGGCTTTATCCGGACGCCTGGGAACGCTACATCCAAACATTCTTATTTATACATATTACCTTGTATTAATGGCAGTGGAATTCTACTGTTAGTAAGATATTCAGTTAGCCTCAGAAGCAAATAGATACACGGACATTTGGGACTTATTAGCGACAACATGTAAATCTCTGAACGGACAATGTCTTACGTAACTTATTACCTTTAATGTAACGTGTTTGCCTTGAGTGTTGCGAAAATATTTGACACATATAGTGTTTAGGTTACTAGGCAATGAAACGAACTAGTGGGCGAAAGGTTGTGTAGGTTTATTATACGTTACTAGCTTTTACCCGCGACTCCATCCGCGCGAAATAAAAAATAGAAAACGGGGTAAAAATTATCCTATGTCCTATTCCTGGTTCTAAGCTACCTCCCCATCAATTTTCAGCTAAATCAGTTCGACCGATCTTGAGTTATAAATAGTGTAACTAACACGACTTTCTGACTATATATATAGATTTTTTAAAGTAATAGTTTTTTTTGTTATCTTAGAACAAACGAAAATCCAAAATTGTACAAATTTATCGACCTTCTTTGGCTCGTTTTCAGCAAAGTTAAAAGAAATTCCACACATATCTACTTTAGAATTAAAATAAACCAAATTTTATAGTAAATCCCGTAAATTCATAAACATTTCCAAAAAGACACTTTTTTGTTACTTTCTACAACATTTACTGTCCATATTGTATAATTTCTCTAAAACATTTCTTTTGAATCTTACAATTATCTCATTTACCAAATATAAACGTATATTTCAAACTAGCTGTCGACCGCGACTCAATCTGAACGGATTAAAAAAAACTTATTTCTTAGGCTATGTGTCTTCTTCCAGACCATTTTCGACATGTATGCCTTACAGCGAGATCCGTTAAGCGGTTCTGGAGGATACCTAATAACAAACATCCATCCAACCATCCATCCAACCATCCATCCATAAATCTAAACATTCGCATTTATAATATTAGTAATATAATAAGATGAGGTATTATTTTTTTAGGCCATTATTAAAGAACATCCTGTATTATATTAAAAAAATAAAAATTCTGATGAATTCTGAAAAATAAAAGAAGTAAAACGAATCCTTTGTCTACATATATATTTATTAAACTTGATTCATTCATAATATTATATATTTAAAACAAAATTTAATACAATATTTTAATATTTTTTTTAACTGAATACATCATTAAAATAATTTAATTGAATATAATTTTAATAACATTCATATCTCAATAAATAATATAATAACTTAAATATATAGAAAATATTTCATTTAAACTTAAAAATAAATCAATTATCTCATCTCCTTTGAAGTACATTTAAATATAATAATCTTAAAAACTATTAATTATTAATTAATAATAACATACTACGAATGTTCACTATTTTTTAAAATTTTATTAAAATTGACTGATTACATTTTTTTATAATAATTATTTTCCAATTTATTATCGATAATAGAATTCAAAATATAATTTAAAATAAATTTTTTTATAGAAGTTACACTTTTTATATATTGATATAAATATTTTTTTAATAAATGCTTGTATTTTTTAAATTTTTATTTATTTATTTTTGTGTAAAATTCTACAGTAAATTGGTTAAAAGTTTTTGGAAAATATTTCGTCAGATTGGTCTCTTTTAGAACACAATAATGTTTTTTTATTTATATTTTAAAAATGGATATGACTATTTTCTCTGTGTTAATAACAATTATTAAATAATTTTTAAATATTTTAATTAAACATTAAAGCTAAGTAACCAAAGATATTTTAAATAATGATTATCAAAAATTTACTTGTAATTATTGTTATTTTTTTTAATTTTCTAAAGATTAAGATATAAAGTATTTAAATTTATTATACGTTTCATAGAATATTGGAATTTAATAACACTATAATATAGGAAAAATTACGCGTCCCGATGCGTTTTTTATTGATATATTTTTTTTAATTACTATCACTAAAATTAGTTATATAAAAGTTTTTTAAAAATACTCAAAATGTCACGATATATTGACAATATAGTATTTGTTGAAAAACTTTTGAAAGGATAAACATTTAAAGCCTACTTGATTTAAATTTAAATAGTAATCTAAATCCTTCAAAGAGAAATATATCTCAAAAAAAGTTTTTTTTAATCAAGATTATATTTGAGAAAAAAAATGGCCGTGTTGATATATTTCCAGTTAATTTAATTTAACTCTTAGTGTGTTAGTAGCAAAAAGCTTAAAAGCTTTTTAATCCATTAAATCTGAAAAAAACTATAGGATGTGATAAAAACTGCTAGAATAATATTTTTAAAAACACGACCAAATTTCTAATTCTAAATAAGTTTGTTATATTTTAGTATAAAGCATACTGTATATGGAAGACAATAATAACATAGTTAACTTTCATAGACCGATATATCCTTAATTTTAAAACTTAAAACATAGCACATATAGTAAAAAAAACATGAACGCATCGCAACGCACCCGAAAAAAGCCTACAAATCTCAAATTAACTATATCTTAAAGCTAAATGTTAAAAAAAAAACTAATAAACATCAACAATAAAATAAGATTAATTGAATATATTTGGCACGTAATAATAATTGTGCGTATTTCAATGTAACTAGATCTCTACGTAGGTATAATTTCGCTTTTGTCAGAGATCTGAACGAATTGGTTTTAAGCTTTCCCATGCTTGGCTTGTTCTTCGGCTTGCATTTTAGTACGCAATGCCGGTACATCTTCAGGTATACGTACGATCGTATGGAATTTCTGAAAATAATTATAAATCAAGTTATATAAATCATCAAGTATCCTATAAACAACTAAAATTGGAGAGTCTGTATCCATAAAACCTATTTCATGTACATAATGTATTTGCTTTAACTATATGGATAAACTAATCATAATTTTTTTTATCTGTCTATCTGCTCGCAAATAAAAAATAAAGTGAGTTTGCCTTTTGGCCTAACAAATTCACTGTGGACCTATCAGATGTCTTACTACTACTTACCTCCATCCTAGTGCCGGGTGTGACACGCCAGAGATATACCATGTACCCCGGGATACACAACATGGAGGAGAGTGCGGTGAACCAGCCAAACGCGTGAGACCACCACGGGTACTCGTAATTCATGTATTTTATGGGAGTCCATTGAACCAAGTTGAAGATGAAGACACTCTACAAATGATATGTTATATTTACTTTAATTTTATAGAGTTAAGAAGCACAATATCAAAATAAATTTATAACATCTCATTCCAGTAATTCAGAGAGGTTAGCAGAATTTACGTATTGACATTTAGCTTAGTCCTGACACATTTCTCTCTCATATTCTTACGTAGATGACTTATTCGCTCGTCAGTTTCGGGTGCTCTTAATACCGCAATTTCTTAGAACCTTACTAAAACCACCTATAACATACCATCATAAAATACAATGATTTATACTCACAATGCAGATAGCAGGAGTGAATCCAACCCAGCAGAACTTCCACCAAATAGTAGGGTAGTAACCGATCATCTCTTTGATACCGTCGTAGAAACGATTGACACCGAAAGCCCAAGAGATCGACACGCATTCGAAGAAGATTAGGAACAACAAACAGAAACCAGACACGGCATACGAATCGAGGATTTGGAACACGTACATGCCACCCTGAAAGAGACAAAAAAGGAGAATTTTTATTTAAAACTTCAAAATTAAATAACAAAAATGTATTACTATTATTAAAAAGATATTTTAGAAGTTACAACTAAGTTGCCATTAATGTCTATATCATGTTAAATTTTAACACATTATACAAACGAATAAAAATAATAACGTACAGAAATCAAATGTAAGTGCAAGATTTGATGGAGAAAGTTGAAAGAAAGAAATTTACGAGAACATCAGCTGATGATAATTCCAGATAAAAACTCACCTCAGAAATGCAAGACAGTCCAACCAAATAAGAGATGACACAGGTAATCGCGATGAATATTTCCTTGCGCCTCCTGAGGAGTTTGGGCCACTCATCGATGACAGCGGTGATGAAACCTTCCATGGTGCAGAACTGACTGTCCAAGCCAATGAGGAGGAGCATAAAGAAGAACAAACAAGACCACAACGGTGCTCCGGGCAGCTGGAGAACTGCTGATGGGTAAGCCAAGAACGCCAGACCAGGACCTGAAATGTTATGTTAACTATGGTTTTTCTGTACAGAAACATACTATCGACCCACTAATGCAATGATTGTCTTAGGCTACAAACTTTGGATGGATGGATAGATGTTTGTTGGAAGGTATCTCCGGAACGGCTCAACGGATCTTGATGAAATTTGTCACAGATGTAGAACATAGTCTGGAAGAACACATAGGCTACTTATTCCGCGCGGACGGAGTCGCGGGCGACAGATAGTATTGTATATATCTTCAAATCTTTTGCACAACTTTACCTGATGCTGCTACCTCTTCTACCGGCCTCTGTTGTTCATGAGCCATGAACCCTACCACTGAGAATATGACGAAACCAGCGAACATTGACGTACTGGAGTTCACAGAGCAGACTATTAAAGCATCCCTGTGAACAAACACATTAATTAGAAACCAACCCTAATAATAGAGTCTAACCAAGAATAAAAAATCTAATCTCGAGGCCTTCATCACTTTTATGTACAAATTAATAAGTTCCAAACTTTATGGCAATAAAGTGAGGTCTTATATTCAGAATCAGACTAAACTTTTTATTTTGTAAGCTAGAAATCTCAATATCAAGTTGAATCAATTATGTCCGTTACTAGTCGGTGTACATTGGACAAAAAAACATTTAGTTCTTATACAATTAGTTTATGTAGTTACTTACTTGTAAACATTATTAGTGAACTTATTGTAGCTTCCTAAAGCGACTAAAGTACCGAGACCGAGACCGTAGGAGAAGAAGATCTGCGTCACCGCATCGATCCAAACTTCGGATTCGAGAAGTTTAGACATGTTCGGCATTATGTAGAACTTTATACCTTCCATCGCACCAGGTAAAGTGATTCCTGATGAAAATAAAACATTGATTAAATGAACCATTAAAACAAATCGTTAATGTAGATTGATTTCTTTTTTCAATTTCGACTAAACGATCTGAATTCGACTCTATATTTAAGCTAGTAAGGTTTGTTATGTAGCCTTGGTACTTCCATGGTGCAGAAAAAATATTAATAATCTTACTTAAATTGTACTAAGTTTACCTCTGATTAGCAGCACGGTAAGTAAGAAATACGGGAACAGCGCGGTAAAGTAGACAACTTTGCCAGTCCAGCGCACGCCCTTCCAGATGCAGAAGTAGCAGAGAACCCACACCAGCAGCAGGGTACCCGCCAGCTCCCAGCGAATGTTACCGATGTTTTCTATACCGCTGGAGATTTGCAGAGCTCGACGTCTGCCATATAGGAATAAGCATGTGATTAGCGGACCTATTAGGAGATAAGGTGCTAAATCCCCCCATGCTCTACGCCCCTAAACACACTAAGCCATGGTCATGTGAACAGCTCGATATCTGTCGATTAAGCTCGTCGCTTGACAACCATGGAGTGCGCTGTAAGAGGTCCAAGAGCCCTACACACTAAGGACCCCAAATAGTCGTCAATACCATTTAGAATTTAGGTACTTTCTACTCTCTATTCTTAATTAAATCCTAGCCTTATTGATTGACGTTTTTTGGTTTTCAATCACATTACTCTAACAAAACACAATATTCTATAGAAAAAGGAAAATAAATGAATGCATTAAACAAAGCAGTACCGTTTTATTACGTCTTTATATAATAAACGTGCACAATACCTGAGTGGAAAGCTGCATAATAGCATATCGATTTTGTGTCTTAGCAAGTTATTAATGAACTGTCACGAGCAACTTCAAGTAACTTTAAGTTAAACAGATGTTAATTAAAGTCTGATTTTCTTGCTTTATTTAGCTACGTTGTTTGTTTATTTTAGGGAAGAAATTATTAACAAGTTTAATTAAAAAACATGTAAAGTATTACTCCACATTTTACAAAAATAATATAAGAAAAGAAAACAGTTGAATCCTCTAAATGTTGGTCAAAATGTAGACAATCTTTGTCGTGATTCTACGAAGATCCCAATCTTACTTCTTACTTATTTTTATAATTGCGAATGTTTGGATAGATGGATGGATGAACGGCGAAACGGATCTCGATGAAATTTGGTATGGATGTAGATTGTAGTCTGAGAGAACGCATACTACTTACTAAGTTTTTTTATTAATTCCACGCGGAGTCACGGGCAAAATTTAGTTTCAAATGAAGATGAAATTAAAAACTTTTAAAATACATAAAATTAAGAAATTGCTAACTTACTCCCAGAATTCTTTCACAGGGTCGGAGAGAAGAGCTTTGCTGACATTCTTCCCGTTGAGGGTGCAGAGTGTAGTCATGTCGAATGTAGACCAGCAGGTGAGGTTCTTGCGGTCGTAGGGGTTCACGCAGGTGACAGTGTTCCAATAGTTGTCGCATGTCCGCCATGGCACATCTAAGATAAAGAACATAAAAATTAATTAAATGTAGAACAGAAAATATTTACATAGCTAAAAACTATAACGTCACAATATCGTGCGGGATCGTCTATTATATTTGAAATGTACTATACAACACATCTTAGAAACAGTAGACTTAAACATCACGTTTGATTTTTCCCCTCCATCCATTGTAAGAAATCTACCTGACAAAGGATTTAAAGACATTACCTGCTCTCATAGACATGAAGAAGTAGAAGATAGCCCAGGCCAGGATCACTATGTAGTACACGTTCATCCAGCATGACATCACAGCAGCCGCGTACCCAATACCTGGATAATATGGATACTACATATTAGAGAACAACGAATTTATTATAAACAACAATTAAATTTATATATATAAAAGAAAGTCGTGTTAGTTACACTATTTATAACTCAAGAACGACTGAATCGATTTGACTGAAAATTGGTGGGCAGGTAGCTTAGATCCAGGAAACGGACATAGGATAATTTTTACCCCGTTTTCTATTTTTTATTCCGCGCGGACGGAGTCGCGGGTAAAAGCTAGTAATATTATAAATGCGAATTTATAATAGTTGAATGGCTAGATGGATGGATGTCTGTTTGAATTTATCACCAGAACGGGTCAAAGGATCTTGATGAAATTTGACACGGTTGTAGAAAATAGTCTGGAAGATATAGGCAATAGGCTTTTTATAATGCTTTTTAATGCCACTCGGACAGAGTTGCGGGAGACAGCTAGTATAATAATAAAATCTTAAAGTAACATTGTTACCCAAATCCTTTGGTAAAATAATACAAATTCCTATGCGGAAAATTCCTTTGACAATTCTATTCCCTTTGTGTAAATTCTTGGTAACAATTAGTATGCATTAAGTGAATTTGAAGCAGTGAAATTAAATAAAAACCAATTTTGTTATTATTACTGATCGTATCTTTACTTCAATAGAATTTATTCCTTATTGCTTTTAGATAAATATTTCGTTAGCAGTGAAAATGTATCAAATATCGATTTTCCATTACGCCTTCCACCTCAAGTTCTATTTAAGATAAGGTAATGTGCTTCGTATTATGTATATTCATTGACTACGAGATTTTTCACAGCGCTAAGAATCTGAACTTCTAGAGTTCAAAGTCTTTTAAATCGCTTTATGATTTTTTAACTTTAGATTAAATTTAAGGATCTAAAACTGACACCAGATTACTTGATAGTTAGTTTCCATCATAAAACTGTATTTTTAAAATAAATCAACCAGAATAAAGTGGATGTGGCCATAAAATAATCGGACAAAAAAATTATAAGGAATTTCATCTAAGTAACACTTACCTTTGAAAATTGGTGCAATCTTAAAGACACCTAATCCACCAATCGTAAGCATCTGTCCCATAGCCAGTTCCATAAAGAACATCGGTATACCAGCGAGGAAGAGTGTAAGGAAGTAAGGAATGAGAAAAGCACCACCGCCATTCTTGTAACAGAGGTATGGAAAGCGCCAGACGTTGCCGAGACCGATCGCCAATCCGATGACGGAAAGAATAAAGTCCAATTTACTACCCCACGATCCTCTTTCGGGTAGATCTGATTTGGTAGCCATTTCACTGTTGAAAAAAAGCAACATATTTTAAGAAAAGTTTACACTACATGCAAATTTATTAAGAACCGTACATGGCGAGATAATTTCATAAAACGAGTAAATGTAGCCTAATATTTTTGCACTATTATATTTAAACAAGACTAACCAAATTAGCATCTAAACTGGATACATGGGTTGCTTGATTAAGTTCTTTTTTTCTCAGAAAACCTATGGGATAAGTTAAGTCTTACCTAGGTTTACTGCTAGCTCCCTGAACAGTTAATTCAATTTCGTCACCGTGTCCATCATTCTTTGTGTCCATCTCTACTTCTATTCTCTTCTTCTTAACTCTCCAAAATTTCTCCGTTGTGATACAACTCAATCTTTTTCTCTAGGTTTCCCTGTGTACTCTAATCTCTAGCACTCTATCAATTCTTATTGTTATTAGGTAAGTAAGTTAACATTTTTAGCTTACAGTAATAAACAAATTTTGTTTCTAGGTCAATCTGAAATAGAGAAAACGATATTTAATTCGAAATTGGTCAGTGATATGCATCTAACCTTACTAATATTATAAATGCGAATGTTTAACTAGATGGATGGACGGATGTTTGTTTAAAAGTATCTCCAGAACGGCTCAACGGATCTCGATGAAATTTGACAAACATAGTCTGGAAGAACACATAGGATACCTAATAAGTTTTTTTTTAAATTCCGAGCGGACGGAATCGCGGGCGACAGCTCGTTATATAAATATTATTGAAAATCCTACTATCTTTTTAATAAGGAAACACCTGTATTTTTTTTCAAATCTGATATTAAATTTGTGAACACGTTACACGAAATTATGCTAACTTCACTTGAAACCCACAAAATGAAAGAATAAATTGGTAACATATTAAAATGCCAAGACTTTCAATATACTTCTTGAGACAGGTGTAATTTATAGAGAGGTATTTTACGACACCACTATCTTTTTGTCTCTATCACGTCTCAAGTCCAAATAAAGCCCCTAAGATATTAGATCTAGACATGTAATGACTTTGATATGTATTTCACTGAAATACAACAAATGAAATAAATAAATATTTAAATCTTACTAATATTATAAATGCGAATGTTTGGATGGATGGATGGATGTTTTTTACAAGGTATCTCCAGAACGACTCAACGGATCTCGATGAAATTTGGCATAGATGTAGAACATAGTCTGGAAGAACACATAGGGTACTAATTTTTTTTTTAATTAATTCCGCGCCGACGTATTTTGGTCGACAGCATGTTAAATTATAAAACTGTAATGTTTGTTCGTGCTAGTCTCAAAAACAACTAAACTGATCCGAAAAATTCTTGCTGCATTTGAAAGATTAATTGTTACGTATGGTTAAAGGATTTTTAATATCACGCTATCGCATTTTGGAGTAGAATAGAAAGGAAAACACTAGACACCGTATAACAGTATCGCGAGCGAGCGGAAGGTAATCGCGGACGAAAACACAACTAAAGGAAATAGCTAGTTTTTCATAAAAATTATATATCATCATCTATCATTTCCCTATTAAGACCTATATTTTTATTATCAATTGAAAAGTCAACAATATCTTCAACTAAGTCTATAAATAAAATAATAACTAAACAAGAAATGGCTCCAGACTAGACTATTTTAGATCATCAAATAACCAGTGAGCTTGTTATCCTGTTAACAGAATAACTAATAGACGACCGATGTCAGAACAATATGCAGATGATGAATGGACAAACTGTAATTGAATGAATGAATGATTGAAAAAACAAGATAGAAACAAAGGACAATGACCAAAAGTCCTAGGTCATCAATGGCAAAGTTTTAAAATTACAGTTGCCTACAGAAAATTATTCAATAAGGAAAAATTATAATTCTTCTTAAGATTATCTTTACTATAATACACGTTGATCCAGGACCTAGGGAAACTAGAGGTCTGGAAATTTCTAAGAATTCATTAATAGTTTAGAGTTTAACATAAGCCTGAATGATTTTGACGTTCTTTTTAAGAGACTCTCCTTGGATTTTGTGCTACGAGTATAAAACAAGTAGGCATACTCTATGTAACTTATCTAGATATTAATTATAGGTTTTCACAATATGCCAAATATTTAGAGAAATGCGTAAACCTCATTATAATTTTCTTGCCAATCCCATTAGTTTTTAATTCAAGCGTTGTACCCGTAGTTCAACGAGTACGCCCAGTTATTTTACATATATCAGTAGTTTTATATCTTATCATATGAAATAAAAAGCATTAACCGAGAATAAAAATATAGAAACACTTACTAATACAACAAAACACAATCAAACACACTAGAAAATTTAAAGCACAGTACACACAATATCCATTGTCACAGACACGCGCACAACAAAAAGTTACTGCTTAAAACGAAACTTTCAATATTCCCGAACGAACCTACAAACGTCAAACGCGAGGGCAATATGGCGGCGAGTTTGACAGCTTGGTTAGCGTGCGCTCGCGCCACATGCTTGGACGTGAATGTGATAGTGGCAAGGATCATGGCAGCTAGACCTTACACAGGATGAAATACATGTGAATCGACCAACTGTCAGCCGTAGAAAGAATTTATGAGCTTATGAATGGTTAGTTGATGGACAATTTGGACCCTCCGGAAGGCGAGCAGGGGATCGATCGCGGGACAACGCACATGATTTGCCCGGTTGACATTGTTACGTTTAATGTCTATACGTACTATGTATTAATACAAATATTCTATTTGACTAGGATACAAAGCTTGGTTGTATACATTTCAAACATTAGTGAACCGATCTTTCAAATATGACAGAAACATAGCCTCCTTTTGGATGTCGGTTAAAAATCAATCCAGTGTCAGTTTTCTTAAATCCCACCGGAATACATAACAGAAATTTACTCAGGGAACACAAGCCTCTACTACACTAGTAGTAGGGGGCTATTTTAGTACCTTTTCATTTTAAAGCCAAAGGAAAATCACTTCTCTACCACTGCTTAACTCTAATTTGCAGAGGGTAGACAAAAGTAGGGAGGAGGGATCGTCGGTGGCTCAGAGGTTAAATACTTGACTTGTAATCTGCAAAACTTGGGTTCGAATCCCGCCATGTACCAATGTTTTTAGAATTACATGTGTACATTTATCCGACGTTCTTACGGTAAAGGCAAACATATCCAAGGATATGTCTGAAGTCCATCAACCCACACTGGGCCAAGGTGGTTGCCAAGCATAGTAAGTCCCAACTTAGGGTAAGCTCCAAGCCCTTCAGTAGGGAAGTATAGTAAGCCGATGATGAGATGGTGAGGAAAAAGTTAAAAACTAATTTAATAACGACATCGAGTATTACTTGCTTAATCCGAAGGTTGAAAAAAAAGTATTAATCTGTTGAAATACTACGTACTAATAAATAATGATTAGAGAAACTTCAAGCTCTAAATACTTAAGCTTTACTTTACTTTACTAAGCTTTGTTTACTATTAAATTGAAAACTTTTTAGTGCGTAGCTTACAACGTCAATGAAGTGATAA
Source organism: Papilio machaon (assembly GCF_912999745.1). NCBI lineage: Eukaryota > Metazoa > Arthropoda > Insecta > Lepidoptera > Papilionidae > Papilio > Papilio machaon. The sequence continues at coordinate 5,055,819 of NC_060008.1, read as the reverse complement.
CTTACGTTTTTTCCCGCCAGTAAACTACGCCGTTAGGTATTGTGACGTGCTCTCTCCAGCCCATCCCACGGGAGACAAAGGACAATTCTAAGAGATGAAAGGAATCCTTTCGCGCATGCGCTGTCATCCTGCCTCCCTTGCTTTTCCCACGAAATCGCAGTCACCCTGAAACTACGCAGATATCGTACGGTACATTGCACTTGTTTTTTGCATTTACCTTTTTGAAAGGGTGTGTCTACATTGCTTTATTTTAAAATAGTCTAAATAACCACAATAAAATAATTAATATGGTGTTGTCATTTTCGTCTCCAAAGAAAAAACAATAGTGAGGCAGAGACAGAATTCATTTGGCGCGGTCTTGGCACACCTCTTTTCCCTATTCATTGGTTTCGCGTGGTCTCAATACCACCCTGTAATTAAGTAATCGGTAGAGTCGCAAGTTTTGACAGCGGAAAAACCTGAATAAAATACTATGATTGTCCCTTTTTTATTCATAGAGAATGAAAGGGACGACAATATGTTTTTAAAAAATTGTTTCGATACTGAAAAACAACCAGAGCAAAAACAATAATTTGTGTTACTATGAGTTTTTCGCAAACGTTTTACCTCCTCTGAGAAATCTTCCAAGATTTAATATACGTACTGAGATGATTGTAAATGAGATTACTGTTTAGTTTTTTGTTCAAATGTTTCCACAAAACACCGTAATATTGCTAACGCAGTTTTTTTTTTCAAGGAGAGAGAAAGGTACGCTGATATTTTTGATAGAGCCGTAATAATTACAATGCTGTTGAAATTATTTTACACAACTTTCCATGGTTTCTAAAAGGAAAAATTAAACAACCTTTATTATATTCAGAAAATATTTACTAAAGATTTTGTTCACTTAAAAAGCGTCAATCCTTTTTTTAAAGTTGCATTTATTTTTAACCAGACAAATAAACAATTTCACGCGTCATGTCTGCCCCTTATCATTTCCCGCCAAAAATCTACATCCCAGACTCGCAAAATAATTTGCAGAACAGCAGTAGCTTTAAATCTATAAAGCAAAACGCAATTTAAACCGTAACCAGATACGATAAGAGTCATTTTACAATATCATCGTCGATGTAAAATTTATTCACTCGAAATGAAATCCTTTATTTTAAAATTTTAATGTTTATACTGAACTGCTAAAGCTTTGCAAATAATCTCTTCTAAAAATAGTAAAGACATTCTTTATTAAGAATGCTATGACTCCAACGTATATCGTATGTATATTACAGAGATTTAAAAGAATATTACAATAACGCCATTCGAATAAATACCATAGACAACTGAAATGTAATTTTTTTTTTATTATTTAAAAATTATACTTGATAAAAAAGTTTAAAATACGATAACGTGTTTTTTAAAATATATCTCGAAGAAAAGCTATTCGTTTGAACAACTTATATATTTTTTAATACATATTTATACTTTTTATACTTTTGGTTGTATGCAATATTACTTATGTTATAAAATACTCCCGTATCACAAGGTCGGTTGCATTAAGAAGTAGGTCAAAGGATCGATATGTCGAACTTGAAAATTTCGCTCCCGGGGGATGCTGTCAGGAGTCTCATAAACATTGATGTAATCGAACGTTTATAAGACATAAAAATAAATATTAATATCGTAAAATATCGCAATTTTTAAAATATATTATAGCGTAATATACGCTTGACACTAATAAATATTAAAAGGGTGGGTACAGTGGTAGTCCATTCTTCGGTCAATTAAAAGCAGGCAACGAATTTGCAACCTTTTAACTTTCTTGGAAATCTCTATGAGTAACGGTCATTTCTCTATTTTAGCGAAGACGGATGATCGTTTGCTAGATTGCTACCTTCTTAAAAAAAAAACAGCTTTTATCTTTACCTAAAATCATTGTTTATGCCGTGACATTTTAAAAAGCTATAATGACTGATGCTTGGAAAAAATTTCGAAAAGTTAGGAATAAAATAAAAATTTATTCTCTCGTACATGTTGTATGTTGTAAAGCAATGGTAATGTAGGGGAAAGGGGGAGGGGATGGGCAGGAGGTCCCACGGGAGCGAGGCGCGACATCCGCGGGGAGCGCGCGGACGTACCGAGATCCGGTGTATACTGTTATACACGATGTTAACTCAACTCGAATATATCATGAGATATTAAATTCAGTCGAGTTTCGTATTACTTATTTATATTAAAGGGGTAAAAAAAGGTGTAATTTACATCATTAGCATTATTTATTACATGTTGCAAAGATTTCAGTAATAATTATATTAAATCAAATAAGATACATATAAAAATAGACAGACTAATAGCAATATGAGAGTGATAGAAAACGGCATTGTTGACTATTCATATTATAAGGTATTGTACTGCTTTTTCCATCGCAAATTCCTTTATACACGGTCTCCACATATATTTAACTCTACAATCGTTAACTCCACGATTACGGGGCACATAAAATGCCTACTAAAGTATTAATTTTCGTTCATTGTGTTAGAGAGAAAATCAACAATGTGCCGTATCGGCGCAACACTAGAATAACCAAAATATCAACGCTTGCGTCCCTTCACTACATCTATCTGACACTTATTTTAAGTAACAAAAGCGCGCCATTCCTTTCATTCCCAAATTATTTTATCTACTATTGTCTAAAAATTGATAGCAAAAAACATATCAAGTAAAATTTAAGTTATCACCCATTTCCCTTATCTTTTCACATAATACAAATTATCGAATAACTTATTTACTGTTGGTTTCTGAGACCAAAATCTCATTATTAAGCACATAATTTGAAGAAACAGAGATAATAATATGTTTAACACACGGTTAGGTTAGTTCAATACATTAAAATTAATGAGAAAAATCTTTAGATTTACTTTCAGATATTTCATCTCTTGTACATGACAGCATCATGCATTAGCTCGCACCTAGCGGGGAAGCGATTACTGATCCAGGATCACTTCCGCTAGTTCCTGTAGGAATTTAGGGCTCCGGGTTGACATAAATAATCATCAACAACGGTCAATGTACCGTCAGACCTTGATATAGATCAGAGGATGTTACAATTTTTTTGGTATATATAATAGCCGTGGATGAAAATGTGCTAGACGAACATATAACTGTCTAACCGTTGATTTTTGAGACCAAAATCTCTGAAGAAATTTTTATTTTTGAACAAATTATCTATATATGTACTAGCTTTTACCCGAGACTCCGTCCGCGCGGAAAAAAAATAGAAAACGGGGTAAAAATTATCCTATGTCCGTTTCCTGGTTCTAAGCTACCTGCCCACCAATTTTCAGTCAAATCGATTCAACCGTTCTTGAGTTATAAATAGTGTAACTAACACGACTTTCTTTTATGTATATAGATAAATGAATCCCTATATCCCTTGATCACGCCATCACGCGTGAACGGCTGGACCGATTTCAATTTTTTTGTTTGTTGTGCTTGTTATTTTCAGGAGGTTCTTATGACAGAAAATTTAAAAAAAAATTAGATGGATGAATGGATAAATGGATGGTTAATGATGTTTGAAGGTATCTCCAGAAATGCTTACTGGATCTTAATGAAATTTGGTATAGATATAAAACATAGTCTGGAAGAACATATACGTTACATATTGTTTTTTTTCTAATTCCGCGCAGACGTAGTCGCCAGCTAGTTATATTATGATATTTTCACCCCTGTGATTATGTTTTAAACGGGCATTTTGATCTTTGGAGCCTACGGTAAAAGTTTATATATATTTTTACACTGGGATAAATACGAATTAACAAATCGGGAATAATAAGGGGATAAAATAAGATATTATGTAAGAATATAAAATATATTATCATTTTTAAACCTTACCACATATAAAAAGTGGGCTAAATTGCCAATATTTTAGATGTTACAAATTTCAACCTTTTGCTATAATTTAGTTTATTTGCCCAAAAAACAATTTTAGATGCCACAAATGTTTGCTGTTTTTAAGTTTATTACGAGGATGTATGAGAAAAAGGTTGTTAATTTTTTTATAAAAAATGAAACAATTCAACAGTAATTAAAAATGTATTTGTTTATATATTTTTATCTTCATTCTTCTGTTGTAAAAATGCGTTACGAATTCTTCCATTTTCGGCTTCATTTATAGCCGACTTCAAAAAGAAGGAGGTTATCAATTCGACTGTATTTTTTTTATGTGTGTTACCGCGAAACTCCGCCCCTGGTGGTCCGATTTTAATAAAAAATATTTTAATCGAAAGGAAGTGCTTGCAGATGGGTCCCATTTTTTTTTTTGCATATCTTCTTAATTAAGAAGATATGCAAAAAAATGTTATGTTTCGTTTCTAACAACTTCCAAACTAGTCCCTTTATGAAATCTGAAACAAATATTATTTCAAATTTATTTTAAACTAGCTGTCGCCCGCGACTCCCTCCACGCGGAATTAAAAACACATATTAGTAGCTTATACGTTCTTTCATACTATGTTCTACATCTGTGCAAAATGTCATCATCTGTTGAGCCGTTCCGGCGATATCTTCAAACAAACAACAAACAAAGAACAACAAAGAACAGAACAGAGAACAGAACAAAGAACAGAATAGAGAACAGAACAAAGAACAGAACAGAGAACAGAACAGAACAGAGAACAGAACAAAGAACAGAACAGAGAACAGAATAAAGAACAGAATAAAGAACAGAACAGAGAACAGAATAAAGAACAGAACAGAGAACAGAATAAAGAACAGAACAAAGAACAGAACAGAGAACAGAACAAAGAACAGAATAGAGAACAGAACAAAGAACAGAACAGAGAACAGAACAGAGAACAGAACAAAGAACAGAACAGAGAACAGAATAAAGAACAGAATAAAGAACAGAATAAAGAACAGAACAGAGAACAGAATAAAGAACAGAACAGAGAACAGAATAAAGAACAGAACAAAGAACAGAACAGAGAACAGAACAGAACAGAGAACAGAACAGAGAACAGAACGGAGAACAGAACAGAGAACAGAACAGAGAACAGAACAAAGAACAGAACAGAGAACAGAACAAAGAACAGAACAGAGAACAGAACAAAGAACAGAACAGAGAACAGAACAAAGAACAGAATAAAGAACAGAACAAAGAACAGAACAGAGAACAGAACAAAGAACAGAACAGAGAACAGAACAAAGAACAGAACAAAGAACAGAACAAAGAACAGAATAAAGAACAGAACAGAGAACAGAACAAAGAACAGAACAGAGGACAGAACAAAGAACAGAACAAAGAACAGAACAGAGAACAGAACAAAGAACAGAACAGAGAACAGAACAAAGAACAGAACAAAGAACAGAACAGAGAACAGAACAAAGAACAGAACAGAGAACAGAACAGAGAACAGAACAGAGAACAGAACAGAGAACAGAACAGAGAACAGAACAAAGAACAGAACAGAGAACAGAACAAAGAACAGAACAGAGAACAGAACAAAGAACAGAACAGAGAACAGAATAAAGAACAGAACAGAGAACAGAATAAAGAACAGAACAGAGAACAGAACAGAGAACAGAACAGAGAACAGAACAAAGAACAGAACAGAGAACAGAACGGAGAACAGAACAAAGAACAGAACAGAGAACAGAATAAAGAACAGAACAGAGAACAGAATAAAGAACAGAACAGAGAACAGAACAAAGAACAGAACAGAGAACAGAACAGAGAACAGAACAAAGAACAGAACAGAGAACAGAACGGAGAACAGAACAAAGAACAGAACAGAGAACAGAATAAAGAACAGAACAAAGAACAGAACAGAGAACAGAACAAAGAACAGAACAGAGAACAGAATAAAGAACAGAATAAAGAACAGAATAAAGAACAGAACAGAGAACAGAATAAAGAACAGAACAGAGAACAGAACAAAGAACAGAACAGAGAACAGAACAAAGAACAGAACAGAGAACAGAACAGAGAACAGAACAAAGAACAGAACAGAGAACAGAACAAAGAACAGAACAGAGAACAGAACAAAGAACAGAACAGAGAACAGAACAAAGAACAGAACAGAGAACAGAACAAAGAACAGAACAGAGAACAGAACAGAGAACAGAACAAAGAACAGAACAGAGAACAGAACAAAGAACAGAACAGAGAACAGAACAAAGAACAGAACAAAGAACAGAACAGAGAACAGAACAGAATAAAGAACTGCATAGTTCTATGAAAAAGTGTGGGAAGGAAAATAAAACTAAAATAGGCCGTGTTATATTTTGTGACAGCGCCATCTAGTGTATGTTGGTTAACGTAGTTATATTTAATTACAGCGCCATCTAGTGTTACATACCTCTGTACATGTCTGAGCAGTGTCCCTCTCTGCGTGTATCGTTTGCCGCAGCTCTCGCAGGCATGACTTCTCTCGCCGCTGTGTGTTTGCACATGTACAGTCAAATTGGATCGTTTTGCGAACGTCTTCTTGCATATACTTGAAATAATAAATTATTTAGGAAATTAAATTAAAAAAGCTAGAGAGTGACTTTATGGTTGAGAATGAATGGTCTTAAACATAAGGGTTTAAAGTTTTTTTTTTTTTTTGGAATGAAGTTTAAATGAATGAAAATAAATATTAGAACCGTAATAAACTATTGAATCTGCTAAATAAATAAAAAAATCTAATAAAATTAAACATTAACGATATTAATTTTTTTTAAAACTGTATTAATATTAATATTTGGATGAGACGAGTAAAATAAGTCAAGACATCAAATATTTCATAATATCTGCCTACCCTACTAGTTTAAGGTCTTGAATTTAAACTTACCTACAGCTATAAGGTCTAATACCGAGATGCATTCGCTTATGAATTCTCAATAGTCTGGCTTCTGAGAACACTTTCCCGCACATGTCGCAAAGGAATTTCGACGTTATACCGTGTTCCTTAAAGATCAAAATAAATTAACAATTTAACTGTGGTTTTTGACTGCGTTATTAACAAATATTGTCGTCTCTTAAATTCTTTTTGCAAAGGTAGAGACAGTATGTGTCTTTGTCATCTTATATATATAAAAGAAAGTCGTGTTAGTTACACTATTTATAACTCAAGATCGGTCGAACTGATTTAGCTGAAAATTGATGGGGAGGTAGCTTAGAACTAGGAGACGGACATAGGAACTTTTTTATATTGTGTGCATTTTTTATTCCGCGCGGACGAAGTCGCGGGTAAAAGCTAATTTAAAATAAATGTCAAAATTTATTTTTTTATAATGTTACATGGATATTGGAACTAAGAAAAACATTTCTATCAGTAATACCTCAAAGTATAATAACACTTTCAATGCGATTGTGGTCAAAATGTCCCAATGCCTACATACATTATAAATGCAAAAATTTGTATGCATGGATACTAAGGATGTATGGGTATGGTTGATATTTGAACAGATTTGGATGAAATTCAGAACAAAGATTACTGTCTACAATTTAATATTTAAGGGGTTTTAGGGTTTAGTACTTGACTTGCAATCTTCAGGTCCTGGGTTCGAATCCCGTCATGTACTAATATGTTTTTCTATTTTCGATTTACATATGTACATTTATCTGACATTACGATGAAGGAAAACATCGTGATGCTGCACATATCTGAGAAGAAATCCAATGATATGTGTGAAGTCAACCCGAACTTGACTAGCGTTGACTATGTCCTAGTCACCCCTAACTTAGGGTAGGCTCCGAGCCCCTCATTGGGGACGTATAGTGAGCTGATGATGATGATGACTAACAGTTTATTCATTTTTTTAATTCCACAAGAAAGTTAGTATTCTAAAGACAAAGGCAGCAGTGAAGGTGTTAAATAGTTTTGGGTCATTCAGATTGTGTTCAAGTACCTTTAAATGTAGTGTAAGAGCTTTTTTAGAACTGCAAGGCTTCGAACAATGAACACATAGAAATCTCTCCTCAACATAAGATTGTGGGTGAACTGAGCGGATATGAACTTGTAGGTACCTGAAAAAATGCACATTACACTCTAACATCTATGCTATGAAGAAAGAAATTTGGGCAAAAATTTTTGAATTTTTATTTTTATATTCGTATTTTAGAGCATACTATATATCAATCGGTAGCAAGCAAGAAAACGGCCATCTGAATTCGCCGAAATAGCGAAACGACCGCTGTTCTTAGACATCCGCAGTTAAAGATGCTCTGCCTACCTTTAACCAACGGAAAAAAGGACGCACAGACAGGATAGTTCCCCTTCTAATGTGTCCCCTCTTCTACTTCCACCAAATCCACTTAACCTTCCTATCCTATTCCTAAGAAAAGGGTGGGAAGGAAAAGAGGACTAAAATTACCTCTCCGGCACCACACATCAAAACTTCCTCTATTTGTACTATTTTTTAAATATGAATAAAGTCTAATACATTTCAAGATATTTAAAAAAAACGACTACAGTTTTTTTTTTTTGTTACAAAACTTTTGTGAGTTGAGTTATATTAAATCATCACATTTTTGGGCAAGAAATCTATAATTTTTATTGTACACATTTTCCGAACATACTGTATATGTATTTCTCACCTGTCCATATGAAAGGCGACTCCACAAACATTACATACAAAAGGTTTATCCCCTGTATGTATGTTCTGATGCTGTTCATACCATGTTAAAACTTCAAAACCTTTATTACATTTATCACAAGTGTACTGGGGAAAAAAACAAATATAATCATATCTTACTAATATTATAAATGCGAATGTTTAGATCAGTGTTTCTCAAAGTGGGCGATAACGCCCCCTTGGGGGCGTTTGAAACCTAGGAGGGGGCGATAAGGGGCCCAAAAAATGGGGGGCATTGAAACTAATTAAAGTAATGAAATTGTGGTTTTTAAGTTTTGGGCTGAATAAAAATTAGGGCGCTCTGAAATATAATTAATTTTCAAAGGGGGCGGTGAAAGAAATAAGTTTGACAATCACTGGTTTAGATGGATGTTTATTTGAAGGTATTTCAGGAACGTCTCAAAGGATCTTAATGAAATTTGGTATAGATGTAGGATATAGTCTGGAAGAACATATAGGCGTTTTCTTTTTTAATTCCGAGAAATTATTACACACTTGAGAATGCAACTTCTATGACTTTTTTCAACTATGTATTCTACCAGACTATGTTCTACATTTATACCAAATTTCATTAAGATCCGTTGTGCCGTTCCTGAAATACCTTCAAATAAACATCCATACATCCATCGCATTACTAATATTAGTAAGAAAGTAAGATATATACAGCATTTCCACTTTAAATTGTATAATCACTTATTATATTACAGACTTAAAAACATGTCTGTTGGAATAATAAGCCTATAATTAAACCTTTAAAAAGATAAAACCCTTTAGATAATTAATTTATCAATTCTCTTTCCTATTAACTTTGAATAATTTAGATAAACAGTAAAGTTTTACGGCTGGATTTGGATAATACTAGAGAAGGGAACAAACTATGTGATCATCAACGCCCATTGACAATTGCAACATTAGAGGAAATGCAGATACTTTTTCGCCCTTTAAGAAAGATTAAGTTGTTGAAAGTTGAAAGAAAATTTGTTCAACTACGCTATATTTATCAAAAAGAACAATTTTAAACTATCTTTTACGCGCGACTTCGTCCGCGCGGAATAAATAAAATGCACACAAGATAAAAAAAATCCTATGTCTGTCTCCTAGTTCTAAGCTACCTCCCCATCAATTTTCAGCTAAATCAGTTCGACCGATCTTGAGTTATAAATAGTGTAACTAACACGACTTTCTTTTATATATATAGATTAATATTGAGACTGTAAAGAGTTATATCTCAATTAGATTCCCTTACACATGTATCTCTTTACTTCGGATAAGATTGCTTTATAAATTTTAGTAATTCATCCTATTAAAATGTATACTTACAGTGTATTCTTTCTTATGTCGTTTTTCATGTTGCTTCAAAGCACCTTTATATACAGTACTATATCCACATCGGAACTTACAAGGGACTTTCAAACCGTCATGTACCCTGCCATGTCTTACTATATCCGATGCTACTTTATATGTTCTACCTGAAAAATAAATTAAAAAAAACCTTGATACTATATTACTAATATTATAAACTGGCTTTTATCCGCGACTCCGTCCGCGCAGAAAAAAAAATAGAAAACGGGGTAAAAATTATCCTATGTCCGTTTCCTGGTTCTAAGCTACCTGCCCACCAATTTTCAGTCAAATCGATTCAGCCGTTCTTGAGTTATAAATAGTGTAACTAACACCACTTTCTTTTACATATATAGATTTTTAGATAGACGGATATTTGCTTGAAGGTATCTCCGGAACGGATCAACGGATTTGGATGAAATTTGGCACAGATGTAAAACATAGCCTATTAAATATATCCATCCATCCATCTAAACATTCGCATTTATATATATAAAAGAAAGTCGTGTTAGTTACACTATTTATAACTCAAGGTCAACTGATTTAGTTGAAAATTGATGGGGAGGTAGCTTAGAACTAGAAGACGGACATAGGAACTTTTTTTTATCTTGTGTGCATTTTTTTTTATTCCGCGCGGACGGAGTCGCGGGTAAAAGCTAGTTTATAATATTAGTAAGATTAAAATAATATAAAGTCATACATACCACATAGTTTACAAACAAATGGTCTCTCTTGTGTATGACATAAAATATGTTTATTTATTTTAACTTTACTCTGAAATAACTTATCACATTTTCTGCATTTATATTTGAAATTATTATCATCTGTAACTATTTCATAAATATTATCTTTTGCGTCTTTATTTTTATTATTTTTATGGTCTTTACTATAATGTTTTACTAAATCTGTTTGTGTGAGAAATAATTTGAAACATGTTAAACATTTTTTTGTATAATTTTCTGTTATTTCCATTTCATTTGATGACGTTTCCTGTTTTTTCGGATGCTGAAAGTAGAGGGACATTAACCTTAGTAAAAGAAAAAAAATGACTAAGGCTTTAAATGGACAGCGCCATCTATTAGATGCTTTTTTAAACAAATATTTTAATTTGAGCTGAATAAACTTATTCAAAAAATACTTTATTGTTTTGAAACATACTTGAACAAAATTAAAAAAGTTTCGGGAATGTTAAAGAACTTATGACTAGTGAGATTCAAAGTACTTTATTCATCCATCCATACATTCAGCCTCGTAACGCCCACTGCTAGGCATAGGCTTAAGTACTTTATTACTGATTTAAAAAATTTCTTCCTGTGTCCAAATAAATGTTGGTTTAATATTCTTTATGACTCTTTGGGGAAGAAAAATTTAATGACTTATCAAAACCAGTTCTGTTGTTTAGGATCTAGGCTGTTACAAAAAAACTTACATACATACAAACCCACATACATAAAAACATACTTACTATCTTTTACTATTTACACTTAAAAACTAAGAAATGGTGTATTTTCAGCTAGATACTTTACCATATAAAAAAGGAAAAGCATGGAATGTAGATAAAAAGTGATGATTGAAAAAGATATTTTCAATATTCAACTTACCTTTTCATTCTTATGGATGTCTTCTTTACATTTTTTAATAAAAGATAAAGAAAGATTATCATCATAGTCAGAATTATCTACTTCACTAAATTTTGGTTGACTTGCGTCTTCATTTTCGATTTGTTCAATTTTAACATTGTTGTATTTGTAATGCTCTTTGTTTTCTTTTTCCGTCTCTACTTTAAAATAGATTATGTCTTTAGGTAAGTAAGTATTGTTTTTCAGTCTATTTAAAAGTATATTTTGGTTGCTAATTATAAGTTTACGAAATGAAGACACTTCTTCAATTTTCTGTATACATAATTTGCAAATTCTTGGCAGAATTGTAATTAAAATCTGAAAATTATATTTACCTTTGTTAATAAAGTTATATAGCAGTTGAAAAAGCATGGATAGAGATTTTAACTTACGTCTTTTCCAAAACATTCTGTAATTTTAGTAACAACATCATCGTTACGCGATATACTATTCACTTGTGAACGATCTATTAGGCAAATGGTGCAAATATTATTTTCTTCGTTTAAAATAGAAGACATTTAAATATATTTATAGGTTTTGTTTGTGTAAACAAACTATATTTCTTGACTTATAGAAGCGAGTAGCATGTAAGTGTAACTGTCAATGTTTATTTGATCATAGAGTAAACTATATTTATAATGTTGCCATAAAATAAAAAAATTGAATGCCTCATCGTGAATAACTAATGAAAATCAAAATATTTTTTTGTGTTTTAAATTAATTTATTTGAGAGTTTTCGGTTTTCCAGTTCTTGTTTGCTTGAGGTGGACTAGTTTTGTATGGGTGCCGAGACTACTGGACTGCGTGAACTTCGCCGGACATATTGTACACTGGAACGGTCGTTCGCCAGTATGTGTTCTAATATGAGATTTGAGAATAGATTTTTGCTAAAAAAACATAGCCACATATAAAATTATGTATTAATTATTTTGTTTAAAGTCTGCTTTTAGTCTTTAACGTTCTTAATGAGAAAAAAAACTGTCTTTTGCTCATTATAGATGTCAGGATGATCAAAAATGACAGTAACACAAAGTATACCATAGACAAAAGGGGTTAAATTAATCTGTACACTGCAAAAACCATAACTTACGTCAAATATCTTATCGCACATAGTGCAAGGGAAGATGTACGGCCTTTTGTATCCCTCGTGTGAAATCTTTTTATGTTTCTTTACGCACCAACTATTATTGAATGCCTGAGAAAAATACATAACAAATAATATTTATTACAAAAAATATTAGAGACGGTTCTATTTGAATTTTGAGGTTATAAATACCTTTTCACACAAATCACATTTATAAGGTCTTATATTAAGATGTATCCTGTTCATGTGGCGTTCCAAGTCTCGTTTAATTCCAAATCTTCTGTCGCACTGCGTACAGAGATATCTGAAAAATACTAAAATATGTACTCAAAGGGAAATATTAAAGTTATTTAAGAATTTCAATGTACTCACTGTAATTCGCTAGGGTTGACATGTCTCGCTGTCAACTTTAAATGTTGCTTTAATGTATTTTCAGACTTAAAACTTCTGAAAAAAGATTGTTTTTTTAATTTTAAAAACTATCAGAGGACAAGGACAGGGGAACTTATTGGAGATATCTCAATTTGAACCGGTAGATATGTCAAAGTAAATTATGTGTAAATTAAGTGTGAAAAGAACCTGTTCGTGCTGTAACTGTCATTTAATTTTTTCTTTTAACCGCGACAGCAGCGCCTTTCTTATTTTCTCAGATATTACGTTTGCTTATTTGACGATTTGTATTAGATTTTAATTGTACAACGATATATATCCTTTATAAATAAACAAGGGTTTAAGCAAATTTAGAAGTCATTTTTAATTTTTGTTTGACAGAAAGAACGCGCGCTTGACAAGTCCTGTACATACAAAGTCAAAGATCTTATTCAGAGTGTTGATTGGAACAAGGATATATATTTTTTAGAAGGCCTATAGGAATTGATAATTATTTTTTATATAAAACTAGCTTTTACCCGCGACTCTGTCCGCGCGGAATAAAAAATAGAAAACGGGGTAAAATTATCCTATGTCCGTTTCCTGGTTCTAAGCTACCTGCCCACTAATTTTCAGTCAAATCGATTCAGCCGTTCTTGAGTTATAAATAGTGTAACTAACACGACTTTCTTTTATATATATAGATAGATATAGATGATTTTTTATTATTTTAATAATACTTACTTATCACATTCGACACAATAGAACTTCTTCTCAGAGGAATGTTTAAGACTGTGGGCTTTAAGTTGTGACGGAGATTTAAATGCTTTACCACATTCATTGCATACAATTGTCTTTTTTAATTCCGCTGGCGGAAATACTGTTGGATGACGTCTAAAAAAAACAATGTTCAAGAAAAAAAATCTGTCTAGATTACTGGACAAATTGTAATCGGTATTTTAGTATATTTCCTTACAATTGTATATGATTTTTGAGTACATCTTTGTTAGCGTACGTCTTCATACAATGCGCGCATGTCACACGTCTATCTTTGTGTCTGTAAGTGACATGTTTCCTTAAATAATACCGGTCTCTGTAAGAAAAAAAAAGTCGGCTTATGCGGTAACATACGTACAAAAGTACCATACCTGTTTTTTTTTAAACAACAGAGAAAACTAGAGAGTATAAACAAGGGATATCGCTAGCCGATGATCTAGACTAGATCTAGAGGGGGTGGTGGTTCAGATAGGATTTTTTTATGCCATAGGTAATGCTTATCAATTAGGTAATGGAAACTACCAAATAGTTTTTGAGTTTATATATCGATATCTTAGTATTTCGAAGTAGATTTTTTTATTTATCTATTTTAAATTTTTTCTATTCTTTGCTTTCTCCGATTAGAACCAACGCCAGAAACATCAATAAGCGAGAAACATCAATAAGCGAGAAACATCAATAAGCGAGAAACATCAATAAGCGAGAAACATCAATAAGCGAGAAACATCAATAAGCGAGAAACATCAATAAGCGAGAAACATCAATAAGCGAGAAACATCAATAAGCGAGAAACATCAATAAGCGAGAAACATCAATAAGCGAGAAACATCAATAAGCGAGAAACATCAATAAGCGAGAAACATCAATAAGCGAGAAACATCAATAAGCGAGAAACATCAATAAGCGAGAAACATCAATAAGCGAGAAACATCAATAAGCGAGAAACATCAATAAGCGAGAAACATCAATAAGCGAGAAACATCAATAAGCGAGAAACATCAATAAGCGAGAAACATCAATAAGCGAGAAACATCAATAAGCGAGAAACATCAATAAGCGAGAAACATCAATAAGCGAGAAACATCAATAAGCGAGAAACATCAATAAGCGAGAAACATCAATAAGCGAGAAACATCAATAAGCGAGAAACATCAATAAGCGAGAAACATCAATAAGCGAGAAACATCAATAAGCGAGAAACATCAATAAGCGAGAAACATCAATAAGCGAGAAACATCAATAAGCGAGAAACATCAATAAGCGAGAAACATCAATAAGCGAGAAACATCAATAAGCGAGAAACATCAATAAGCGAGAAACATCAATAAGCGAGAAACATCAATAAGCGAGAAACATCAATAAGCGAGAAACATCAATAAGCGAGAAACATCAATAAGCGAGAAACATCAATAAGCGAGAAACATCAATAAGCGAGAAACATCAATAAGCGAGAAACATCAATAAGCGAGAAACATCAATAAGCGAGAAACATCAATAAGCGAGAAACATCAATAAGCGAGAAACATCAATAAGCGAGAAACATCAATAAGCGAGAAACATCAATAAGCGAGAAACATCAATAAGCGAGAAACATCAATAAGCGAGAAACATCAATAAGCGAGAAACATCAATAAGCGAGAAACATCAATAAGCGAGAAACATCAATAAGCGAGAAACATCAATAAGCGAGAAACATCAATAAGCGAGAAACATCAATAAGCGAGAAACATCAATAAGCGAGAAACCTCCATAAGCGTGAAACTCGTGTTAAAAAGAAACTTCAAAAAGCGAGAAATATATCACAGTGTCTTGGACTCTCGCTGATTCAAGTTCCACTGTCCTTCATGAATTACAATAAAATTTACATCGCTTCTTATATAAAAAGTTTATCTCGTGATTTGAAATAGACTAACTAGTATTAGTTTTTATACTAAATATACTCACGTGAATGTCCTTGGACAGGATTTACATTTGTAAAGTACAGCCACTTTGGAATGATAGGAATTATAATGATCCCTCATACACGTCTTTTGTGTAATGCCACATATCAAACATTTGTAACGACTGCAAAATAAATATAGTACTGTTATTTATATATTTATTTACTATTTTTAGTCCGCGACTAGTTAAAAAAAAATTGATTAGTATCCTATATGTTCTTCCAGACTGTCTACGTCTGTGCCAAATTTCATAAAATCCATTGAGCCGTTCCGGAGATACGGAGATGCGAAAGTTTAAATGGATGGATGTTTGTTTGAAGGTATCTCCGGAACGGCTCAACGGATCTTGATGAAATTTGGCACTGATGTAGAACATAGTCTGGAAGAACACATAGGCTACTAATCAAGTTTTTTTTAATTTCCGTGCGGACGGAGTCACGCGCAAAAGTTAGTATACATATCTAATATATAAAATTCTCGTGTCACAGTTTTCGTTCTCGTACTCCTCCGAAACGACTTGACCGATTCTCATGAAATTTTGTGAGCATATTCAGTAGGTTAGAGAATCGGCCAACATCTATTTTTCATAGCCCCCCCCCCCCATTTTTTTTTACCTGCGCGCGGTCGGATTCGCGGGCGACAGCTAGTAGTATATAATATACTAAATAGCGGTTACTTGAATTCACCAAAATAGCTATGTGTTCGCTGTCCATAGACATTCGTAATTGCAGATGTGTTGCCTACCATTAATCGACGAAGGAAGAGACGTACAGAAAAAAGATATTTTTCTTTACCTTTGCCTCCTCTCTTCCGATAAATTCACTTCCCCTTTCCATCCTTTCCTTACAAATGTGGGAAAGGAAAGACTAAAACTATCTTCCACGCTATACTTATCGGACTGTACAAGGAATTACTTAAACTTGAAGTCTGTCTTCTTTGTGGTCGTGGTATAAATTCTGTATAAATTCGAAAGAGACCTATTGTCTATACTCAGCTTTCGCTTCGCTATTTCGGCGAATTGAAGCGACCGCTCGCTCATTCGCCAATTTATATTATTAAAAAAAAACTTACATTTGATGCAATTTTTTATGCTGAAACAATTTTTCATCTGTATCCATTCTTTGCTTACATACATTGCATACGTAATTACCTTTATCCTGGAAAAAAAAAAAATAACAAAAAAAAAACATTTAATATAAGTAACCATATAAAAAAAACTAAAAAATTCTTATGTAATATGTGATAAAGAACAAGATAAAAAAACCACGAAATTCCCAATGAAAAAACGCAAAAAAAAAATTATTTTTTTTTTCAAAATAATAACGATTTTTTTTGTCTTTTTTTTACCATTGAATTGCAATAAAATTTATGAATTACCTTACTATGTAATTCCATATGTTTTTGATAGGTAGCTTTATATGCAAAACCTTTTACGCAGTCCGTACATTTGTACACACAATTAATGTACGTTTTTTCATTAGCCTTAATATTTCTCTCTTGCATTAATTGTTCACTATTTATATAAAACTTTTGTATTGATGTTCTTTCTAAAAAAAAAAAAATATTCAAGATTTTAAAGCTATGCTTATTAATTACAGTCTATTAAGGTGTGATTTTGCGGGACACGGCATACTGCAAACGGCAACTGCTGCGCCGAATGTGGCGAATGCCCTCTTTCGTGTGTTCCGAGGGGGGGCATCATAGGGTGATGGGAGGGGCCTAACATCCCTGCTGCCCCCGCAGCACGGACGGCGAAATGCGTAAATGCATTGCCTGCGTCAACACAAAAAAAGGAAACTGCAAACGGCAACGATTTTTACCGCAACGGCAGACAGCCACGACAGTTGCAATCTTACAAATCATCCGCCTTTGTCTGCCCACTGCTGGACATAGGCCTTTCCTACGCCTTCAACAGTATGCGGTCTTCCGCATCCAATAACTTCCCGCCACTAAGACTTCAGTTCTGGAGGGACGACTGGCGTCGCTACAAATGAGTACTGCAAAGCAATGCTGTCTGTCGTTGCGGCATATTCTGATGCCGTCTGCCGCTACTGTTTGCCGTATGCAAAATCACACATAGCGTTAGTATAAGTAACCATTATGAGAGGTTAAGACACTTAATCTAACACAGAGTCTTCTAGTGGTGGCCTTAGTGTAGATGTTTAAAGTAAAAAAAAAATCATACAAAATCGTACCGATTGATTTTTTCAGTTTAGATTTTTCAAGTGCTTCCTTTGTTTCTAATTCTTTAAATAAATCCATAACATTAATAGAATTCACATCATTGTTTATTTGACAATTTGTTTCTTCCATTCCATTAGTAACTAAAAAGTTAAAAAGCAAAACTATATTTTTACCATTTTTCGCATCAAAATAGTATTAACTGTTATCTATATATATAAAAAAAAAAGTCGTGATAGTTACACTATTTATAACTCAAGAACGGCTGAATCGATTTGACTGAAAATTGGTGGACAGGTAGCTTAGAACCAGGAAACGGACATAGGATAATTTTTACCCCGTTTTCTATTTTTTATTACGTCTTATATAAAGATTCCTTTAATCAGAGAGAAAAACTGAAAGCTCTAAGTAGGTGGCGTTAGCGTCAAGAATGAGCTGTCATCTGTCAAACTTTTTATACGTTATTTTAGTGATTTAAAAAAAATTATTCCTGTGCATTTTTAATCTTAATTTATACTATAAATGAGAAAGTTAGAAGGTATCACAAGAACGGCACAATGAATCTTGATGATGTCGGGCATAAATGTATAACATAGCTTAGAAGAACACATAGAATACTTATTAAGTTTTTTAACATCCGCGCGGATAGGGTTGCCAGGTCGTTAAATTACCAGACCGGACAGACCAGCCAGTTTGGCCGGACATTTGGGTAGAAAGGTCGGACACCCTATATTATTTAGAATTTTGTCTCAGTATTAATAGGTACACTCTTGTTTGGGAAATGTAAAAAGCCTAACAAAAGCCGGACAACTCGGATACCGTTTATTTTGGCCGGACACGCAATCAAAAAGCCTACCTATATCCGGCTTTATCCGGACGCCTGGCAGCGCTACGCGCGGACGAAGTCGCAGGGAACAGCTAGTGTTACATAATACCAACAAATGTATCATTACTTGTGCAAAAGCAAATGCAACATGTTTCTATACCGGTATTTAAACAGTGTAAACACATACCTACTGCAGCTTTCCTTTTTCTACCTTTATTTATTCCTTTTTTCTTTTTAACAGTTTTCTTTTGTATTTTTATTTCATTAATATCAGTATCACATTCAGCGATGTCTGAGAGTTCATTTTTTATATCTACTTTTATATCTAAAAAGATTTAAAATATGTAATTATTTTTATAAATAAGACAGATAAGATCTAGGATTGTTGATTTGAACCCAATATCACATAATTAGATATCCATATCCTTATCCATTAGGCTACAGGAGCTTCAAGGCTATGGAATTGTATCTAAAATATTAATTATTACTTTTCTTTTCTTCAAATTTAATATTTTTATTCAAAATTATTTTTTCCAAATAATTTACCTATGAAATCATTATCATTCCGCAAATAATCTTCAAATTCGCATTTCATTTCATTCTTAACAATACATTCATTATATACTCCATATTTATATACAATAGTTGCTTCGTCTGTTTGTACATCAATACCAGATAATTCAATTGTATCTAAAACTGCTATATTGAAGTATGGTTGCACCATAACATCAATTGTTTGGTCTGAAAACTTTAAAAAGAAATCTTACTAATATTATAAATGCGAATGTTTAAATGGATGGATGTTTGTTTAAAGGTGTAAAGGCTCAATGGATTTTGATGAATTTCAGCACAGATGTATAATCTGGAAGAACACATAGGCTACTTAATAAGTTTTTTTTTAATTCCGCCCGGAGTCGCAGGCGACAGCTAATATTTTTAATATGAATACAATGTTGTATTTGGTCATTTAGGTATCAATTTTAAAAATTTATTACAGCTTGAATTCTTTCTTTACATTGTAAAAATGCCTGATAATTAGCTAATTTAGCAGTAAAGTTAGCATACTGATTTGACATATTCCATCGTAAAAAATTACTAATTTGATCTGACTAGCTACTATTATTAAAAATCTATTCAGCACCATTTTGTCGCATATTAAATTAATTTTAGAATACAAATTCAGTCAAACCTGGATAAGCGAGAAACTTGGGTAAGGGAGAAACCTCTTTAAGCGAGAAAAATATCAAGATCCCTTGGACTCTCGCTTATCTTTATTCATCTATACTTACAATAACCTAAAGCACTGTTAAATATAAATAAGTACCAATTAAATTAAATACTTATAGATACTTACATTATGCAAATTAACTAAAATTTGATTATTTAAAATTTTTTCTATTAGACATTCTGCATTTTGTACATGTTTCTTGCACACAAAACATAGAGCGAGAGCATCAACCTGAAATATAATAATATACCATGGGTTCAACTGAAAAATATAAAAATGTTATCTTTGTTCTTCCAAAGAAAATGAAAAGCTTAACAATAAGTCTTTGTAAATTTTTTTGCACTGTAATTCTTCATTTTAATCGTGCCAGTAGGACAGAAGTGCTCAAAATCAGCACTGGCATACACCTAATATAATGTAAACAGTAACTGGCACCAGTGTGCTACAATCCATGCCACACTAGCACTACTGTCTTACTGTACAGGCATAAATGTAATATAATATGTCTTCAATTTGTCATACATGGTTTGTAGTTTGAATGTCTTCTAAGCAATTAAATAATTTCTTTAAGATGTTAAATTATTTTTACATAAAACCATGACTTAATCATTTGACTGTATTTGTATACTTTACTATAAATAATAATGATAAATAAAATTACCTTAAATATAATTTTCAAATGTTCACTCTGTAATTTGTAGTACAGTATATTTCTATCTTTGGACTTGCACAAACAGTTCACACAATAGGAAGACGTTGTCATTTCTTCTTCTTTAATTAATTCCATTGCAAAAAAAGAAATTAAACTTAATTTATTTTTAATCACGTTATAGTAGCGCCATGTTTTTTTGTTAAAAGTGTATTCCTAGTTTTAAAAGTGTGACATGTTGCGCTGGCCAAAAGTGTACTTGAAGATACAGATAATATTTGTGTACGATTTGATATTTACTTGTTGGCGCGCGAGAAGTTTATATTTAAAATTGTAACCCTTGATACGCTTATTTAGTGCTTGCAAACATAAACACTGTGATCCAATAGTTTTCTTTTTCGAGTTTCCACTTATGGTCGGTAATAAAATCTTTTATTGTAGGGAAATTGGTGAAATAAGAAATTTTATTGCTGACTTGACGACCAATCATTTTGGGTGTGTTCCGATATGCACTGCGACCACTGTAGAGTGTGACGTCAATTCAGTATACTGTGAAGCCGTTCCTTTATAGCCAGTTGTACTGGTTACGAGCTAAAACGGAACGCAATCTCGTATACTGTCAGCCGCATTTTTTGACGCGACATTCAAATGAGTGTAATCAAGTTTTCTAGTACATTAAAAAAACTGTTTTAGAGTACTGTCAAATTAAAAATATTTTAATTAATATTAATGATAAATTGAATTTATAATGTAATAAAAATAAGTACTTTTTCATAAACAGAATATGTTTTTCATTATCAACACAGTCTAATAAGGTTAATTTTTGCAATTCTTCCATTGTTTTATTTATTAATCCAAACTAATTACAGAACTTTAACATTTCTGATTAAACTGTAGTTTTGTTTATAAGATGTGAGGCACTCGGGTGGTTTTGACTGATCACGTGATCAAAGTACTGCGAGTACCTTACCTCGAAAACGCCAGTGCTCACAGTAGAATATGGCGGCGATTTATGACGTCATATATTTCCCTAGGGTACTGCGGCAGTGTACTGGCAGTCCATAACGGAACGAATTTTTCTACAGTGATAGCACTGTGCAGTGCTCGCAGTGTATATCGGAACATACCCTTTATGAATTTGTTGTTCAGTTACAGTCGTATTGTCAATGTCACTGTCATTAAAAGGATATGACGTCACCTTTTGTCATCCATATGACACAGTCACAGCTTTATAATTACAGCAAAAATCGTAAAAATCTTTTCTTAGTAAAATTCTTATAACATTCAACAACTGTATTTTAATTTATTTTATTACGATTACGTGTTAGTCATGTTTTAACATTTTTTTTAAATATAGAATATAATATTTATATCCTACCCGCAAAACCTAATTCATCAGATAACGTCTGAATTTTTGATAATTTTAGATTTCAACTTCATGTATTTTATAATTTTCTACCTTCATAATAGTAATTATGCTAATACAGGCTTGACTTAAAAGGTCATATAAACTTGAAAACTTCTACATATTATCGTATTTTCGGTTCAAATATTTTAGGAAGTTTTAAAATCAAAGTAGTTCCTAGTTTTATAATCATCATCATCAGCTCACTATACGTCCCCACTGAGGGGCTCGGAGTCTACCCTAAGTTAGGGGTGACTAGGCCATAGTCAACCACGCTGGCTAAGTGCGGGTTGGTTGACTTCACACATATCTTTGAATTTCTTCTAAGATATGTGCAGGTTGCATCACGATGTTTTCCTTCACCGTAAGAACGTCGGATAAATGTACATATGTAAATAGAGAATAGAAAAACAAATTGGTACAATTTTTATAATACAAAAGAAAATTTCAAAAGGCTGTTAGTTATTTTTCGTGGTATATTCACCTACTAAACTATTACTTTGTTAAAACTGAAACAAAGTACTATTAAGTTTACAAAATCTAAGTGTTTAAGTTGTTTGAATTTGTTGTTATTATATTAATAATATTAATTAAACTTAATAAAATCGTTATGTCTGATATTATTTACATGATAAATTATGAAAAACTTAGCTCGATAGTTGCGATAATTTCGAAGAACACTGGTGCATTGTCATGACATTCCTCGAAATATACAATACTGATACTAGACCCGGTACCCCGCATATACATCATGCCCGGCATTGCACGAGTCAATTCTGCCTTTTTGTTTGGAATAGTGAATTTTTATTATTATTTTTATGCATTTCTATGAAGCCAATAACTCTCATTATATATGTTTAGTAAATTGGAAGTTTTATCACAATCGAATATGACATTACACAAAATAAGTACAAACAAACATACTTCCTATTTAAAAAGATAGTAAAAAAAGTATAGAAAACTACTAACTTTTAAATTAGATAAGGAAAGTTTGTTGTTTTTTTTGAGAATCTGTGATTCATAACCAAAGTCATGGGATTTTCGATAATCTATCCTTTATTGTTTTATAATCTAAACAAAAATACAATAAGCAATGATAATATTATTTAGAATATCAGTGGAAAGTCCGCTTCCTTTGATAACTACACAAGCACATCCCGTTTCGCATATAGATTAGACGAGGAATAGAAGATATTTTTATACTTTAATGCCTAACTACTCCTAATTTGGCTTATAATTTTAAATATTTTTCATTTGTAAAATTAATTTAAGCAACTGATTCGTGAATCAAAGTACGCCTCAATAATTTTTTTGTAGGTTTATTCGAGTTGAAACTGATAGAGCTATCTAAAAGGGAAAAAACTATGATTTTAATGTAATTTCAAATAAATAACCCAATGATTAAGAAACTAGCTCAGTTAATGCTTAATTGTTAAATTTCTAAATAAAATTAAGGGTTCAAAAGTAGAAGAAGAAATGTAATCTCTGCTTAAGCTATGAAAATATATTTTTGAATCATTTAATACCTAAACATGCCTTCTGCTTGGTCACTTAATCTTTGTTGAACAACAAAAAATAAATGCGCGTTAATATGTCATTTTAATGTGCTCATGTAAGTGACCAGAAACCACTTCTGGTCCCAAATGTTGAAAACACTGGATTTTTATACTCTGTGACTATTTTACATTATTATTAAACAAAAACCGGACAGGGTTTACCGGACGCGGGTTTTCGTTATTTTTGAAAATTAGTTGGAAAGTGTTTTTTTTATTTCCTAAAATGTATTTAAAGTGTTTTTTAGTTTTATTTATTATCGGATATATTAAAGCTGGTAAGTCTGTGTTTTAATACCTTACAAATATTACGTACTAATAATTATTTTCTGAAAGTCTAATCCTAAAATTTAATTATTAGTTATTTTAGTTGAATTTAGATTATTGAATTTTAGTAAAATTTTCCCTACCAGAGAGCATAATAAGCAGGATATAAGTATAATGTATTAACTTTTAGAAGCATAGTTTTTTCACGAGCATGTACAATCCTGGTATCTGGCGGAGTTCTAACTTCAAAATATAAGTCGTTTGAACGTTTTATACGAATTTAGACGATGATTATTCTTCTGTCGTCATCTTCGTCATGTTGTGGACGTGGAAAACCGATCTCAAATAATTAAGAAAAAGGCATAGATGGAAGAAGTTTGCGAAATTTACTGCTACCTAATCTAATTAGTTATTTTGTAAAAGGCGAACTTTGTCCCGTTGCAACAAACAAGGCAATTTTTCTGTGAGTGGAACTTCTCAGATTTCCGGTACTTACGTGTGCTTATGTTCCGGTTTACTTATGTACCCTATAAGTCGTGACCCTATAATAACGATTTATTTGTGCATTATTTTCTCGAATGTTGCCAATTTAAGTATAGTTGTAGTCACGTGGTAGAGGATTCGATTTCCATTTGATTCCCCACTTATCGTGGACAAGGTCCTAACACAAACCTAGCTTACTTGGAACTTGAAAATGGAAAAGAAAATATCTTGATTCATGAAGGATTACAATACATTAGTATGTATGATTTAAATTATTTAAAAATATCGTATCAATTAATATAGTGTCATTGTAATGCAATAAATAAATATTTATCAACCGGATGCCCGCTCTTGGCGGTTTGTTCTCCGCATTTCCGGCAGCAGGGTGCGTAGGAGGCGTTTCTCACGATCTCGACAGGATCACTTGCTTATATAATATCTCAAAAGAATTTAAAAACGTAATTAATGAAGCGCCAATAGCCTAATGGTTAAAGGTACAGGCTATTATGTGGGCGAGAGTTCAAATTCCAACTATTGTCGTGACCATCCTAACATAAGCCTAGAGCGTAGTGGAACAGTTATACAAAATATTAGTAAATTACTTTAAAAAAATGAATTAATTTTCACGCGATGTTGGAATATATACGTAGATAATGTAATTGAAGTTAAAAAAATTATAGCAATATAGAGGCCACCTATCCTATGTTAATTGCAATCCGAGCTAATATTCTCATCTTTTTCCTTCCTTGTTTACTGACATAAAAGGAATCGTATTAAAATAATAAAAAATACGAACAACAGAATTGAAATCTTCAATTCAGAAAAAGGAGTAACGATTTACGATGAGATTTTACAACTTGTAAGAATAAAAAACAATGCTTAGTAACGGGGTATAAAACCCTCTATAGAGGGTTAATGTAACATTTTCTAGCCTGAGCGTTTTAAGCACATGTAAAAGGAAACCTTCGTAATTCATTTCTTATTTCAGATTATATGTATCCTTCATCAGCATCTTGTGGATTTCCACGTTTAGCGAATGGAAGAGTGCGAGTGAGACAGAAATCTAGATTAGTGAAGTTCATTTGTTCGCCGCGGTACGAGTTGGTTGGCAATAAATATGCCACATGCAGAGGTTCGCAGTGGGACGTGCCATTGCCTGTTTGTGTCCGTAAGTTGATATGTTATTAATTATTGCCTCTTTCATACAAATAAAATTGTAACTTTAACAATACTTCTAACACTATAAAATAGTTTTTGACGCGTACAATAATCTTCTTCTGTCCATTGTTTCCTCGGTCGAATATTGTAGATGTCCATCGATAGCGGTCACTTTACACCAGGAGATCTGTTACCCGATTTCCGCCTCCTTGATAAAAGAAACACGTCCGAAACGACACATTAGGTTAATCTTTAATGGACCATGGTAAGTCTTACCATTTTTAACAAATCCTCTTTCAGGTTCTGGATGCACCGTACCTTCTATAGAGAATGGAGTTGAAATTCCTTCAAGACAAAACGCTTGGGTGGTCTTCTTCTGTCTGCCCGGACACAAGATGATAGGCTCTTCGACTATATACTGTGATGGAAGGAAATGGAATGGAACTGCACCATCATGTGTTGGTAAGTTATTTTTTTATCTCTTAAATCTTTGCTTTTTCAGTCCTAAGAGAAAGGCAAGTAAAGACCCAAAAGAAACTGGAGTACCCCACTCATTTAAGTAAGATAAAATATGTGGTTTTGGTGGTAACCATGTTAGATGACCACCATCATTAATATGAGAACTGACGCCAGGTGATCCTAGCTAACCATATCGACATACAAATTTGTATGCTAATAAGATTATAACTTAAGAAGTAAATATTTCAACAGATGCAACATCATCTGGTCTACCAAAATGTGACTTCGAAGATCCCAATATCTGCGGTTGGATGCAGGATGATCTGCACGACTTCGACTGGACAAGGCTGAACCATAAATCGCCTTCTTACTTCCTCTTCACTGGACCTTCGTATGATCATACCTACGGGAAAGGGGGTTCAGGTATTTTTTTATAGATTTTATAAGATGGATTACATAGGGGGAACATACAGAAAGGAAGATCCTTATTAGGAAAGGATGGGAAAAGAAGAACTGCAATTAGGCTCTGACACGCACACTCATTAGACTTCGATTTTATTTTAAAAGGCTTTACATGATAGACGGAAATATTCCTTTGTGTAAGGCAAGATTAAATTTGGATATAGTCAAAGCAAATGTTAAAAACTATTTTTTAGATCACTTATAGCATTAAATATATGAAAAATTATGTATATTACTAAAATTTGGTTCTAGGTTACTACATGTATATTGAGAGTACTTCAAGATTACAAAATGATACAGCTCGCCTCATATCGCCAATATACGATGGCGGATTGGCTAAAGATGGCTGCTTTGTATTCTTCTACCATATGTATGGAAAGTAAGTTAGCGTGAACTATGGCTCCTTTCTATTTTTAAAGTACATTAGAACATTTTTTATGCATTTGCGTTTATAGATCGGCAAGGATTTTGTGGCAGTCGGAAAATATGTGAACTAATAATGTTATCTTGACAGAGTCATATTTCGACCAATAAGGGCGCGGCAGCTGCACGGTTTAATGTTGCCATTTTCATAATTTTGAAATTCCATACAAATATCACGCACTATTTTATTAAGTGCAGATTAATCTGCTAATTTGATTGTATACATCAATTTGAATAGTAAGAACGGAAACTCATTGAATATCATTTACTTGGTAACATGGACGATTTACCCAAGAACTTTGGAGATTTTTGCTCATTGGTAACCCTTAAAATTTGAAGGCGATCTTCTGTAAACTTATAAAAACCTTTTGGGACTATATATGTATTTCCTCATACTTTCATTGTTTTCAATCTACTAAACTAAAGTTTAGTTAGTCCATTGTCCCACTAGTTTTAGTTGAGTTTGGGTGTTTTAATAAGTTTAAAATTACTATCCCCTTCTAGAACGACTGGTGGTCTCCGTGTGTACCAGAAACCGGAAAACTACGCTCTCAGTTCCCTCCTCAGTCTGAACAGTAGCGAGAAACAGAAGTACATACTGTTCGAGAAATGGGGAAACCAGGGTAACACTTGGTACGACGCAGTCCTACCGCTTGTGGACTTCTCAGATAATTTTCAGGTATGGAAAAATAATTAAAAGAAAAAGTGAATAAAAAAACAAGCTTTTATTATATTTAAAAATAAAACTAAAAATGAACTAGACAAGACGGACGAATCAAACGAGCCCATACTTGATGAGGTTAGAACTAATAGGAGAACCAGATTCGCGCTAGTGGTAAAAGGTTTTAATGAACTTGAATACTAATCCTAGTAGTAATTCCGCGTAATTCTGTTTGTATTTATTCATATATTAAGATTTGTAATATATCTAAATATTGTTGTCAGATTGTGATCGAAGGTATCCGAGGGTCTAGTTTCACCAGCGACATCGCAGTAGACGACGTGGCTATCCTGCAAGGCAAGAACTGCACCGCCGCCCAGCTTGATGCCACAACTCCCTCCGTATTACTATGTATGTTTGCTAATGCTTACTTTGATCAGCTCTTGAATTTTCTCTCATCAG
Organism: Papilio machaon; assembly: GCF_912999745.1. Taxonomy (NCBI): domain Eukaryota; kingdom Metazoa; phylum Arthropoda; class Insecta; order Lepidoptera; family Papilionidae; genus Papilio; species Papilio machaon. The sequence continues at coordinate 5,027,880 of NC_060008.1, read as the reverse complement.
CTCACTATATGTCCCCACTGAGGGGCTCGGAACCTACCCCAAGTTAGGGGTGACTAGGACATAGTCAACGCTGGCCAAGTTCGGGTTGACTTTACACATATTACTTCTCAGATATGTGCAGCATCACAATGTTTTCTTTCACCGTAAGGACTTCGGATAAATGTACATATGTAAATCGAAATAAACATTGGTACATGGCGGGATTCGAACCCAGGACATGTAGATTGCAAGTCAAGTGCTTAACCCCTGAGCCACCGATGCTCCAGCTCTTGAATGTATGAACGAATTACTACCAACGAATGAATGAATAAACGAGTCTGTGAGCGAGTGAATGACAAAAGAAATAGCGAGAAAAGAATGATTGAAACGATATGGTTAAACATATTCCTGTACTCGCCAGGCGAGTCAGTGAGCATTTGTAGCACTGGTTCTCACCATTTCATTAATTTTCATAATGTACTTAAAGCGGATTCCTGTGTTGGTCGTTGCGACCTGCTGGGTACCCAAAAGACCGGCAATGGCTGCAGCTGCACAGCTTCTTGTTTCGCAGAAGAAACGTGCTGTGTTGATTTCTTCGACACTTGTATATTTTCTAATGGTAAGCACTATTATCTCCATTCATATATATCTAACTAGAGAAAATTAATTTCTTATAATATTTTTTACATATATACGTTTTACAAAAGAGGTAGCATATCATCTGGTGACTTCACCATGCAAATGCAGAACAATGCCTCTTCTAAATTCAATGTTTCTTTATTTGAGGATTGAGGATGAACATTTCCTTTGTATCTCATCAATTAACTTTTACACACAGATGGCGATACTAACAACGATGACAATGCAAGCAATACTACAGAAATAGCGCCACAAACGCAAAAATTAATAGCCAGTTCATCAGAAACTACCTCAACTACAATCACAACAACTACAACCACTACCCCAAGAACTACCTCAACAAAAAGAACAACAACTACTACTTCTACTACTACAACAACAGCTAAACCAACAACCGCTAAACCAACAACTGCTAAATCAACAACAACTAAACCAACAACTACTTCAACAACTTCAACAACCACAACAACTAAACCTAAAGTCACTAAGGTTGTTGATACAGGTGTTGTTAATAAAACAAATCCAATAAACAAATCCTCAACAACACAACAATCTACAACAACAACAATATTACCCACAACAACTGTTAAAACAACTAGCGCCAAAGTTCAGATAGATTACTCTTACACGACAATACAAGACGTATTTCAAGATGAGGTTAAAAAAGAAACAAACGATGAAAAAATTGGAGAAAAAGAGCAACATACTATAGTATACGCGAAAGAACCTAAAAGTAAGTAAAGAAACTTTTGACCTATCTAAATAATTTTATCTTTATATGTCTGTGTTCACAGAGCTATTCAAACAGACGTATTTGTATCACTAATTCAAAGACTAAAACTGTTCAAAATAAATCCATAGACAATTCATTGTCAGTCAGTGACATGCGTAAATATTTCTAATTTCACACAGACCATTCCTAAATCCGATTTCAAGATTTAAACATAATTTTTGTAGACAAAGCCTCTTCGTACACAAAGCAATGCAAATCTTCGAAAATCGGTGATTGTAGTCTCTAAGCGACTCACGTAATAGGATGTCATAGACAATACAATCCGTACAAAGCGCGCGTCTTCTACATTTATGTCATCTCCAAAGACAGTCGCTTGCAAGTTGTTTGTTAAGATCTTTGTGAGCAAAATCGCTGCAATTTTCAAGATGGCGCAGCAAATCTATACAATTGACATGTAGTATCTATGCCTCTATTGACCAAATAGCCGATTCAAGTCGACGATTCAACGCAATGCAATTCTCGCTACGCAACCATTCAATATTGGTCTCAACGATTTACGTTGCTCTGTGTACGAAGAGCCTAATTGATTTCATAAATGACGGATAATTTTCTTGTTTCCAGAATCTGGTAGTCTGAAGACGAGTCTTATATCATTATTAGCAATATTATGTTGCATTGGTTTAGTTTGGTTAGTTTTGGAGGTTAGAAGTTCCCGTGGTCGACGTACATTGGCGCGTATTCGAGGTCATATCACCAGCGATCCAGAGGTTCGATATTTATCAACTGATGTAGACGATGATTAAATTATTTTATAAAAATTACTATGCTTTTTATTCTGGTATAAGTGTTTTTATAACCCCAACAACAAACAAGATAATTCAAGAATACAGTGTAACGGAACATTCGTATCAAATGCTACTAACTTTAATAAGGGAATAATAAATAAAAGTGAAGAAATGACCGCCAGGTACCATCCATACCATCTGGATGGCTGGCATTCCACAACAGTGCGGTTCTCGCGAAATTTCTTGCCGCGCACGGCCGCGTTGTGGAATAGTCTGTCCTCGGCGGTATTTCCAAACCACTACGACTTAGGGTCCTTCAAGAAGCGAGCATATCTCTTTCTTAAAGGCCGGCAACGCATCTGCAATTCTCGTAGTGTTGCGGATGTCCATGGGCGTCGATGATCACTTCGGTGTTCGCGCCGCTCGTTTGCCCCCTTCTCTTATAAAAAAAAAAAAAAAATGATTCATACTATGAAAATTAATAATCATAGACATCCTAGAGGAGGAGAAGAAAAGGTCAAAGAAGAATTTGAATTGACACAACAAACTCTTTAATTAAAAGCAAAAGATACTTAGTTCAGCTATTTCTAAAATCAGTCAATAAATGCACCGCTAATACTGCATTTAAAACTCAAGTAAATGTTCATGTTAAAAATTTCATCAAGGCCAAAAATCCTGTCTGCGGATAGAAAACCCATATGAAAATTTTTGGGCAGAAAATGTGGTTTTAATTTTTTAAGTGGCAACACTTCTTCACTACTACTAGTAACTTTAGAAAAGCGCGCGATAATACAAAATGGTGACCTTATTAATTCACGTTACCCCGTTTCCACAATGTCACCCGGCATGGGGGCGGGCCTTTTAGATACCTTATCGCGGAACTATCGACCCAACGCGTCGGTCGCCATTTTGTTAACGCGCAGGCGCGAAAAAATATGCGGACCAAATGACGTTTGCAAGCCACAGTACCACGAATTCCGGCCCTGTATATAACTGTAAATATTCTGCTCTCGAACGGAATTAAGATTTTTTTTATTATCTACAACATCTGAAAATGTTTGCTTGTTGAAGGCGGGCGAATAGAGGTAAGTAATTTTTGATTTACTATTTATTATTGTTTTTAATAACTGATCTAATAAAATTACTTTCTAGTTATTTTTGTGGTTTATGTGTTCAATTTTATGGCTAATTTGTATTAGGTTACTAAAGATTAAGATAAGATAAGATTTACTATTTAATAAAGTGTCTGTTGGGTACAATCGTGAAGAAAAGTTCTTTTAATTTATTTACAAATCTAAAATTAAATTATGCAATTGCCGGGTTTTTACTCTACGTTTAAGCGAAGCGTTTATAAAATATTCATGGTTTTGTATGCAAACCCAACGAAATGGTTTGGAATAAAACAGAAAATTCTTGTTATTTTTAGTTATTTACGTCGAGAAAAAAAAATCATAAAGTGCTCTTTTTATAAAAATATTCAAGACATATTGTAAGATGGTTTGATACATTTATTTTTCGCTTTAATTTATTGAACAGTTTTAATTAATTTTAAACAAAAAAAAAATCTGATTTAAAATTTAGTTTCATATAAAATATTTTTCATCTTTCATGTACTAAGAAATAAACTTTTTACATAAATAGAATTGTACTTTCAAAAAATACATTTTTATTGTTAACTTAAATACACTTTCTGTTTCTTTTTTAACTGAGACTTGTATTTACAACAATGCGCATATTTAAACTATAAGAATTAATTCTAAATTCCATATCTCTTCATACTAAAATAACTTGACTATTTGCTATGTTTTTATGAACTTCAAACTAATTAAAAATTAGTCTACTATATTAAAGTAAAATTTTCGATATACCAAAATAATTTTCTACAAATCCAAATTATACTTGGACGTTTAAATATATAACACGACTAAATTCACCTAACAATAAAATCCTATTTAATTAGAAATGCAATACGACATTGCATTCTTTGCAGTATTATAACAAGAATAGAGTTCCGAGTCAAGGACGCCTGACGTAATCAAAAACATTTGTTATGTAAGTTTCGTTGCGTTGATGCAAAAGAAGAGAAAGGAAAAACTTTTTTTTCAGTTTAATTTAAAAATTGTTACAACACTATATGAGTTTAAAGTCATTTATTATTAAATAAAGCATGAATAGAGTTTAATAGTCAAATTCGTGGAACTTAAATGAAATGAAAACAACGTAAACTGCTTTCAGTTCTCAAATAATGATAAAACAAATTGAAAAAGGTGGTTAATTAAAGAATTTGAAACTTTAATGGTACGGTTAATATAAAAAAGGCTTCGTTTTTAATTTTGATAACAACGCGTTACATAAAATTTATTTTTAAAAGTAAAAATCTAAATTAGTCGTAGAAGGACTCAATTTAAATTTGTCGATACGTTCGTACTTTTCTTCTGTGGGCCTAGCACATTTGTTGAAATTTGTGCAGCTTTCGGGCTTAAAGTACACCAAAAATGTCATACTAATCTTACTTCTTATTAATATTACAAATACGAAATTAGACGGATAGATGGATGTTTGTTAGATGTAACAGCTCAACAGATCTTATAACACATAGGCTATTATCTTTTCACATAATTGACGATGGCGATACGAAGGCGATTGTCACAAATATTCGTGCTAGGCCAACCTTCGTCTGTCTATAGGTATACGTTGATTCAGCATAAAGTAGTTTCAAGGTCATTTAAGAGCACTATGTTCTCAATATAAGAGTTCATATCTTTTGTTCGTCAGTCTTCATGTTGAACACGCTATTAACTAAAGCAGTTTTGGTTGTGATTGTACTTACGATAAAGTTACATAATACGAAGCTATTTTGCTAGTATTTTACTGGGATTTTTTATAACATAATTTCTTAATGACATAGGATATGACAAGATCAAAAGGGTCCTAGTTTCCCTTACCTTCTCACCACATTTTAGGAAAAGCTATGGATTGGCCAAGGAAGTGATAGATGGATTGTGTAAAAGATAAAATAAAGAAAGTGACTAAATATATCTTAGTAATATTATAAATGCTAAAGTTTAGATATATCGATGTTAGAAGATAACTCCAGAACGGATGAAGTTGATATTTGATAGTCCGTGAGAATACACAGGCTAGGCTGTTCGTTTTTTTTTCCGCGCGGACAGAGTCGCAAGCGACAGCCAGATCATAAACTGTTTGAAAGACAAAAAACTGTAATATCCCTTTAATTTGATGAAATAATATTTTTAAATAGTTTAGTATGGACCATTCTTTTTTCTATTTCCTCATATGATTACTTTTTAAAGATACTCACTGAAATGTATCTTTTAAATTTAGATATCGTTTAAATATAGAAATTAAGGCAGCCTTAGAAGTTCTCAGTGGATTAAAGAAAATACAAATTTGTTGTATCTTTTTACATAATTAATAGTATTAAACATACTTTTACTTAAATTAAAATGAAACCTAATATATCGGCATATCTTTTTTTACGGAGGTGGATCTATATTTACGATATTGAGGGCTTGAGAAAAGGGGAAATTAGGTGCATAAAGTTGAATCAAGTTCAATTGAAAGTGAGACAATTTTAACTTCATAAACGTAGAACTCCACTGCAGTTAACGTGTATTAAAATATGTTATATAACAGAGAAAATAATATTTATAACAATGTCACAGCAGTGGAATTCTACATTAATATCAACTGAAGATTATTTTAACGTTGATTGCGTGCTTGCGTGCACCCTGTTGTTATAAGAAAAGGATGGAATGGGAAGTAGATTTGACAGAGAAGAGGACATATAGACAGTGGAAATATTTTCTATCTGTGGGTCACCTCCTCCATCGATTAAAGGTTGGTGAATGTATATAAACGGCGGTCTATTTTGGTGAATTCAAATGGCTACTTGCTCTTTGGTGCCTTATAATATAAAAAAGTTACAAGCATTATTTATGTAATCCAGTTAAAGAAGCCTCTAACGAAGGTTATCACATTTCTAGGTTGACAGTAATGTTTTATTATCATTCGATTAAAAAAACCTTCAAATTTATTGCCAATCGAACCTTGGACTAAACGATTAGCTTATCTACATTGAAAACGACATTGATGTGTATTTTTCACATAAAAGTGGGTTTTGAATGCAGTCACTTATTTTTATAGATATCCCTTATATAATTTAAAAAAAAACACAGACAAAAAATGCCTCTACAGCCGAAGCTCAAAGTAATATTTGAAATACTACAATGGTTTATTTATGTTCTTTCTGTGTATTCATTCTTCATTCAAGTCTTTCAGCGAAATACCATTTCATATCATTATATTTCTTGTGTAAGAAAAAGCGCCCTCTACCCGATTCTACTAAATATAAGTACTTACGTTATTTAATCGCGCGGAAAAAGAACGCACGTGATCGTAGAGGTAAGTATAATAGTTGGTACATCGTCTGTTATTAGTAAAATCTTTAGGCTTTAAATGGAACATAAATTTATACTTTCTCATAAGAAAAAAATAATCCTCAATCACGTTGAAGAAATTCTTCTATTCGAAATATATTCATTCGTAATACAGAATTTCTTGCGCATTGAATTTCATTTTATAGCTTTCTCGGAGTCACATTTTGTTCTAAATTGCATGTCTTTTCAATACAGGCGCTGTCTGCAGAGGCATTATCATATTTAATATTCCTGTTTGTACATTATCTTGTTTCTGACGATATTAAAACAGTAAATTTGATTTATTTGATTTATTTTTGGTAGATGTTTCCGATTTTTTATTAGTTTAAGGACAGGTTAGTGATGAAAATAATAAAAAGTATGACAAGAGTGGCGTGAATCGCAATTTTACTAGCGAATTTAAGCGAAATAAGATTATTTATTTTATTCAGTAAAAAATTATTGTCTCATGAAATCATACTAATATTATAAATACAAATATTTAGATGGACGTTTGTTAGAAGTTATCTCCGGAACGGATCAACGGATCTTGATGTAATTTAGCATCAGTTGTAGAACATAGTCTGGAAGAACACATAGGCTACTTTTTTATGTTTTTCTTTAACAACACGCGGATGGAATTGCGGGCGACAGCTAGTAAATGATAATCTGAATCCGTTTGGTTATTTTTGACTTAAGTGTTTTCAAATTAAGAAATGTTCCAATGTTATTTTTGTTGGAATTTTTAACCCTCTTTCCCCTCCCTTGTTTGATTTATTAGCGTGCTTGTTAGAAATTAGAGTTAAAATAAAAAAAAATAAAAAAATTGTAATAAATATAGCCTATGTTACTCAGGGGTAGCGTAGTTACCCAAGAGTGAAAGAATTTTTAAAATCGGTTAATTAGTTTCGAAACACACTCAATGCAAACAAACAAACAATCAAATATTACCTCTTATAGAGTTATTGTAAGTGTAAAATGTTATTCTTAGATGATTTAATAATAAACCCGATGTTGTTCTGAAAGTGCAATTCCTTGTCGAAAGCTTACCGACTGATACTATGAAAGATGTTGTAGACACGACGGGACGTGAAATTTCAAGGAAACGTTTCACATTTTTAATCCATTCTATCTAAAAATTTAATGGCTATAAAGGTAGAGAAAGACTGTGAAACTGTAAACTGAACAAAAACGATTACATAAATTGCTCAAGAATAATTTAAACACGTAAAACGGAACGTTTTATAATAAAATAAATTGTGAAATCGAAGGCGGTCTTGGAGTTGGTTATAAAACTTCTAACTTGCATGGAATTTCCACATTGTTATTTGGATCGATAGCGTAACCCTCGTTTACAAGTGCTTTATTAAAATACTCCATGGCTTTGCGTGTTTAACATATTACGTAGAAATTTTTAGGTTCAAGTAAAAGGTTACTAGCGGTTAGAATTTCCAAATAATTACCTAGTTCTTCAATGTAACCTTATTTATGTAACAAGATTAAAACATTATCTGAATTATTGAAAGCAATAGCCTTATGTGTGATAAATACAACTCGAAAACGGACCGTCGTTGAAACCTTTGAATGATGAATGTATCATAAATTTCAAAGAAATTCACTCGCTACTATATTCTTTAATGAATCCAAAGTATTGAGAACATATTTATTATTTATATTATTTTATTTGAAACTTTATGCTCTTGTCTATGGTTTCCGTAATACCACGACTAGCGTGTACTTTATACGTCATTTTATTTTATTTTATACTAGCTGTCGCCCGCGACTCCGTCCGCGCGCAGTTAAAAAAAAATGAAAAATAGATGTTGGCCGATTCTCAGACCTACTGAATATGCTCACAAAATTTCATGAGAATCGGTCAAGCCATTTCGGAGGAGTACGGGAACGAAAACTGTGACACGAGAATTTTATATATTAGATTTATTTTTCGCTTCTAACTTGTACCACACATTTCCCAGTAGAATTTCTTCATTACTAATACTCGTAGTTGCTTGGCTAACGACACTAAAATAACTTCATACGACACTTTATTAGCGACAAAATTGACCTAATGAATTGTTAGATTGAGTAAAATTATCAATTATCTTATATTACCACGACAATATTGCCTAGAAGCAAATTTCTTAGCGCATAATATCAAAACATTACGTTATTACAATGTAATAAGGTTCATATTTAATTACAAAGACATTACGAATATGATTTAGTGATTAATAGTTTTCATTCAACTTTATTATTAGTCAAAAACCATTTAGTTAGTACTCAAAAATGTGACAAGCACTAGCTATAACTAGATTTTAAAAAAATACCCTCAAAATTGGTCCACCAGAAGCGAAGTTCTGTGACAACAAACATACAAAACATACAGACGAATTGAGAATTTTCTATTAAATTTTACAAGCCTCACCCCATTCCAATCGCCCAATAATAAATTCAACTAATTGCGGTGAAGCCGCTAGCGATATTACTTTACTAAAGTTTTCCTTTTAAATGAAAGGGTCTCAGTTTATAACTTAAATTGGAAATGTATAGTGAAATGGTTCTGCAATTTACTAAACATTGAAATGTAATAAATACAATTTCTTTTTGTTTTAAAAATTAACTTTAAACATGTGCTTTTTTGAAAGTTTGTCCCTTATTTGCATGGTCGATTTTCTAACGCGCGTGCAAAAAGCGTCCAAATAATAAAGGCATTTCTGTTCATACGGCAGCGCTTTTAAAGCACGGTGTTAAATTTTGACCACGGCTGAATGAAAAAAGAGAGATTTGAGGCGTAAAAAAGCGCCATGTGAATAAGCGCTTAGGCCTACTTCGTTGTGAGGTTAAATAAATATAACTAAGGTGTATTTTGTATTATTAAAATAATCTATTTTTATATATATTAATAATTATACAATATTAAGAACTGATCAATCTTCTGCATCAAACATTTTAGGTACGTTGATCATATTTTTTGAGCTTTGAAAACAAGCTTCCTTATTGTATCAAAGCGCGATCCGCGAAATTTCCTGCCACGCTTAGCCGCGTTTTGGAACGGTCTGTCATCGGCGGTATTACCAAAATGATGCTTTTTAAGGCCCTTTAAGAAGCGAGCGTATCTCATCAATCTAAAAGGCAGGTAACTTATCTGCAGTTACTCGGTTTTGCGGATGTTCATGAGCGTTGATAATCACTTCGCTGTTCCCGTCACTCGTTTGAGCCCAACTCTTGTATTTAAAAATACCAAAAACAAGAGTCAAACAAGTTTTTTACTGTAACAAAACACACAAGCTTTGTTCATTTTTTGACTATTTTAATAGACAATGGTAATCTCTCGGAAAAGCTATGCAACGACAATTTTTAATATAACAATACTGTTATATTTATACATTTATTGGCTTTTTTAAGTGAGAAATGCAGTCGAACTTGGAGCGAGAGCCTAAGGAAAAGCGATATTTTTCTCGCATATAGAGATGTCTGTTTAACTCCAGTACCTCGCTTACGGAGGTCGTCCTTCGGGATATTAACTCTCGCTTTTAGATGTTTCTTGCTTATCAAGTCCTAGTTTATCCAGGTTTTACTGTATTGGTAACCAAAAATGGATCTATATTGGATGTAGTTCAACATTTTAAGAATTTTTTTTTCTATTAGCAGAGGCCTCAGTTTAAATACCATTTTGCTTTAGTTGATCGCCAGTTTCTTTCGCAATTACTTGTTATTTTGCAAAAAATTTATTCATTCGTTCTTCAGCATTTCTGTGGGCCAATTATGTCAAAATAAGTATGAGATTTTTAGTGTACTTCACTCCCGATAGAGGCGCTGCACGAATTTCAATACAAATTGTGTCGAATGCGATACGTTGGCGATTGATACAAATATTTGTGCTAGGCCCACTGTTGTCTATATGAAAATATTGTCTTATTTTTTCAAATAATATATATCTTTTGTTTGTCATAATTGGACTTTATATGTCCTACAAGAAAACCTTTAGGCTAAAGACTTTTATATAAACCTTTGTTGTATTTTCTTGTAATGTTTGTATCTTTTTTCCTATACTATTTCTTTGTTTAAACGAATTTGTAATAATATTAAGATTCCTTTCTTAATTTAGATTTTTAAGGTCGTTCCATAAACTACGAGCAGTAGCAGAAATTAAAATTAAAAAGGAACCTAATTATTATTTTAAAAAGAGATTTTTTTAAAAGAAGTTTCAAGTCTCCGCTTCATCAAAGAATTTCAAATAAAATTTGTAGATATAGACAGGACATAAGGCAGTTTTTCGCCTGATGAACTGTACTCCTGTCTGTTAATAGTCAAAAGCACATGTCAAGTATAGCAATCACGTGATAAATAGTCAAACGCACTTGTTAAGAAGTCAAAGTTGACAATTGACATAGAACCAGTACTGCGATATAACCGATGAAAAAAAAAATTACCGCAACCGAAAACGGTCAAACAATACATTTAAAATTAAAACCGATAATTCAAATTTACATAAAAACGAAGCATATTTATAGGTTACTAGCTTTTACCCGCGACTCCGTCCGCGCGGAATAAAAAAAAAATAGAAAAAGAAAACGGGGTAGAAATTATCCTATGTCCTTTTCCTGGTTCTAAGCTACCTGCCCACCAATTTTCAGTCAAATCGATTCAGCCGTTCTTGAGTTATAAATGGTGTAACTAACACGACTTTCTTTTATATATATAGATATATAAATAAGATTAAAATCTAATCTAAAACAACAGAGCGTCAAATACAATTTTTTATAGTCTAATTAACCTGAATAGGCTTTTAAGTTCTAAATACAGACTCTCTCCCGATTCAGTGACTTCAGTTACGGGTACCTGAAAATTGCTATTATCGTTGTTCTGAAAATAGAATATTAGATTAAGATTCTTATCATTTATTACACGTGGCTGTATAACTTGCTAGTTTATCAGATTTTTTATATCATAAGGTGGCAAACGAGCAAACGGCCACCTGGATTCGCCAAAATAGCACAACGACCGTTGTCCATAGACATCCGCAAATGCATATGCGTTGCCTACCTAATCAACGTAGAAGGGGACGCATAGGAAGAGGATATTTCTCTTTCTTATGTGTCCCCTCTTCCGCCAAATCCACTTACCATTCCCATCCTTTCCTATTCCGCCAAATCAAAAAAAATAAGGTAAGAGGACTAAAATTAGGCCTCCGGCACTACACTCATTAGACGAAAACGCTATTAGAGAGGCTAATAAGTCGACAAGACTTTCTGATTATCCTCAAGATGCGTACATAAGAAAAAGATAATATCGACGCTGGAAAGCATAAACGCTGTAACCCTTGAAATCGCGAATATGTTTTTCACACGTTAATAATTTCAACCATTATCAAACGATAATGATTTTATTATAGGTTAGCACAAACTACACAACATTGCTAAATACCGCATGCTTGTAGGCGTATCAGCTCACGAGTTATCATTTTTTGGCTCTCCTGTAAAGTTCATACTTTCGGGGTTACAGCGTTTATGCTTTCCAGCGTCGATATATACTCAGATAAATAAAAGCGTGTATAGTAAATATATTAGATGCGTCGGTAAATTATAACGTTAAAATGAAGACATACAAGTGTGTAACAGTTCTAAGAATTCTTATAAGTAAATCTACTTAGGTGTTAAGTATGAGCCACTTGCCAATGCTCTACCCTTATTTTATTCTTATACTAGCTGTCGCCCATGACTTCGTACTATATGAAATAAAAAAACTAAGTAACTACGAAGCTTTTCGTGTATTCTTCAATCTGGAAAAGTTACTATGCTATTCTGTTCCTTCGTTCAAATTTGTCTATCCAAGTTTTTACATTTATAATATTACTACGACATAATATTCTAGATATATCTTAATATTTTTTTTTATATTATAAGGTGGCAAACTAGCAAACGAACAACTGGATTCGCCGCAATAGCGAGGCGACCGTTGCCCATAGACATCCGCAAATGCAGATGCGTTGTCTACCTTTAATCAACGGAGAAGGGGACGCACAGAAAGAGGATATTTCTCCTTCCTATGCGTCCCCTCTTCCGCCAAATCCATTTCTCCTTCCCTTCAAATAAATTATCTCATACAATGCTTAAGTTATAGTCATACAACATAGTTTAATGCAGGGATTCCCAAACTATTTTGGATAAGTGACCCCTTTTCTGAAATGAACTGTTACCTCAGACCCCCCATGGCTAAATTACCTACTTTTAAGATCAATTATTATTATTTTTCATTCTGACTTAGGTCAATAGAAGAAGACAGAGTGAGAATTAGCAATGCTTTAAGATATCGACCACATTGGGAATCCCTGGTTTAAAATAATACTTTTTGCCTTTCGATTTTAGAAATTAACCATTAACATTTCAATTAAGTTAATAATTTTAATCTATGTAGAAATATATTATTCTAATAACAATTTCTTTAATTTAATGAAGCCGTTAGCCGTTCCTTAATTGAAATAACTGTTATTTCGTTTTGTTTATTAATGGAAAAGCTTATAACCTTACCCTTAACCCGTCCTGAAATTTATAGAAATATTAATTATGAATCCTAAGCGCTTATTGCCCTTTGCTTAAATTCGTTAAAATATTCATTTAAATAACTCGTACTAAATTGTTTTAGATTAACTTCGTATGCCTAAAAGGTATTATTGCATATATTACCCGACTGACAAAGATGGTAATGTTTTTCTCGTGTATGTAAGTTTATTTTTATATATGTAAACTACTTTGTGGCAGCTTACTTAGTACAAATAAAAAAAAAAACTTTTAAGCAGACAGTTACGACTTAGGGACCTTCAAGAAAAGGAGCGTATACCTTCCTTCAAGGCCGACAACGCATCTGCGATTCCTCTGACGTTGCGGATGTCAATGGGCGTCGGATCAAATAACTTTCGGTCCGTTGCTCGTTTGCCACCTTCTCCTATAAAAAAAAAAACTTGAGAGGTGTCAAGGGACACCCGGATGGAACGAAGTTCCTTTCGATTAATTAGTGAAGGAACCAATGTTTATTCTATGTAAAAAAAACTTAAGTCTTCACAAGAAGTACATTTTATTTCTATGAATTTTCGTTATATATTGTCACGTCGTTGCCATGGTGAAGTAGCGCTCATTCGTCGTTAACATACTTACTATATCAAAAAGTGTCGTGACAACTTTTCGTAAGAATTTTTTCCGTCTAGCCCCCTTTCACAACGCGCGATAAGGAACTTCGTTCCAAAAAGACAAAGAAGACAGCGCTATGTCATCTGTTAGAGCCTCAGTCAGTCGGGTTTTTAAAAATGTTAGGTTATTCAATACTGATTTTATTTTCCCTATCTAAGTTAAGTCTTAAGTGTATTACTCCGACAAATACTGTTAAGGTGGGTATAGACTAGAGCATTTACTTGTAAAAAAACAACGAGCCGCTCTATGACATGCTGTGGATCACCCTTTCACGAACCAGACGTGCCTTTGGAAACTATGCATTTACCTGTATCAAATAATTCGTTAAAAAGTTACATTACATAGAAATGCTTGAGAGAAAATGCTCTAGTGTATATTCACCTTTAGACACTGTTTAATTAAACACGTATTTTAGCCCTTTGACTTCCGCTGATTGATATTATTGACGTCAACGTAGTTATATGTTTCACCATAAATATGTAGCACCTTAAAGTTTTCGGTATACTTTATTATTTGTTGGTAAAAATCGCATTTCGCCTACGCATTATAATCTAAATAATACGATATTATAAATGAGAATGTTTAGATGGATAGATGTTTGTTAGAAGGTATCTCCGAAACAGCTCAACGACTTATCTTGATGAAATTTGGCACAGATGTAGAACATAGTCTGGAAGAACACAAAGGCTACTTATTAAAGTTTTTTACGTCCGCGCGGACGGAGTCGCGGGCGACAGCTAGTATACCAATAACAGTGATTTGTCAAAAATCTACGCCGGGCTACAGTCATTGTACAAAAAAGAGTTGACGTATGTTTAAGCTAAAATGTATTTGAAACAATGTCTAAGTGTTTATGGTGAAGCCTTTATTGTTTATTTGCTTGATTAAAGTTTTTCTATAGGTTTATCTAATACGTAATTCATTTTAAAGGTCTTCAATTACATCTACAATGTTGAGGAACTATATACAGGAAATGTAATTGCGTTGACGTTATGTTGATGCATGTCAATGTTGGAAGCAATTTAGTAAACACGCAGTGGTAATTGCTTTCTGTAGTACGTCATGTTGCTTGAACATTTTAATATGTGCCAGGTATTCGGGTCGCTCTGCGGGAAGCCGGGCTATATAAATACGAACTACGAAATTTTGGGAAATCCCCACATAAATCGATAAGGGTTGACACGCATAAATCATTGTTTAACTAACTATTCCTTCTGTAGATAGGTACAAATCTATATATTTAAAAGAAAGTTGTGTTAGTTACACCATTTATAACTCAAGAACGGCTGAATCGATTTGACTGAAAATTGGTGGGCAGGTAGCTTAGAACCAGGAAACGGACATAGGATAGTTTTTACCCCGTTTTCTATTTTTTTATTCCGCGCGGACGGAGTCGCGGGTAAAAGCTAGTATAGTATATACAAATGTACGTCGGATTCCTATTTAGTAGTTTACTATACATTCTGCCTTACATGACTTATCGTGGGTTTCTAAGATCAAAATCCCCGTTTAAAACTTTTATCTCTGAAATCAACGATGAGTTGTGGATTAAACTGTTGTGAGGCATTAAAAAAACTTCATAAAGTCCTTCAAACATCTAACGCGTTTGCAGTTCCTCTAATTTTGCGATAATTTTATGACTCTTTCCCCCTTATTATATAAGTGGCTGAACGACATCAAAACTTTTGCCTAATATTTCTTAATGATTGAAAAAAAAAATGTACGTATAAACATTCAAAATAATACCACACAGCGAAAATTCAACGGATAACTTAATTTGTACCGCAGTCTTTTTATGTGGAGTGGTTTTTTGCGGTGTAGGAATTACAAAACCTAAAATTAAGTAAAAATTTTCTGCCATACTCTATTTCAAATTTAAAATTAATTAAAACACATTTAATTATGTGTTTTGAAAGTAAAAGGCGTTATTTGTTTTGTATCCTTCCTTCAAATGATACAGAAATAAAATCATTAGAATTAATGCTATTTTAATTTAAAAATATATCTTGTTTTAATTGTTTTTTTAATGTTTTGTGTTACACTATTTTCACGTCAAGGTCGGAATCTATATATATAAAAGAAAGTCGTGTTAGTTACACTATTTATAACTCAAGAACGGCTGAATCAATTTGACTGAAAATTGGTGGGCAGGTAGCTTAGAACCAAGAAACGGACATAGGATAATTTTTACCCCGTTTTCTATTTTTTATTCCGCTCGGACGGAGTCGCGGGTAAAAGCTAGTTTACTATAAAAAGCATTGTTAGAATACATTCAGCGAGGCACGCGAACGGCATTTGACCTTTCAACACGACATACGGTTGGCCATTTTTGTTCAGACATACATTGTTTCATAAATATAGCATAATTCATATAATATTTATGAAAATGACTACTCGAATATACACGATTGGGATGAAATAATTTTTGTTTTATACCAATTCTTTTAGATACCAAAATCTTTTTTCCTTAATTTGTAATTGAGGAAACTATTACAAAATTCTGTTGGAAATAACTCTAAGTTAAACTGTGATAAATTTTTTCACATTTGTACCGAGAGATGGTGCTCCTATAGTGGTTATAGAAGATTTTTTTAAAGTTTCATATCATAGCTCCTAATTCTATTGAGCTTGTTAACTAAAAGGAGTTAGTACCGACATCGGATTAACTTTGTGTGCGTAATTAGTTTATAACTAGTAGAACAACCGCAACAATATTTGTTGGGTGCACGAATGGGCCGGGTCGCCCAGTGAAATACCACGACCACACAGAAAACAGGCGTGAAGTGGAAGCAATTCCGCGTTTCATCTGATGAGTGTGGTACCGGCGGTCTAATTTTAGTCCTTTTTCCCTTCCCACCCTTTTCTTACAAGAAAAGGATGGATTTGGCGGAAGAGGGGACGTATATGTAGAGAAAATACCCTCTTTCTGTGCGTCCCTTCTCCGTTAATTATGTAGACAACGCGTCTGCATTTGCGGATGTCTTTGGGGCAACGGTCACCTCGCTATTTCGGCGTATTCAGGTGGCCGTTTGCTCGTTTGCCATCTTTTGATATTAAAAAACACTTTTTTGTTTGTTATAGAGGCAACAAAATGATCGATCCAAGCTCATCGGAAGAAGACAGTGAGGATGAACACAAGAAGCAACCAACGAAACTACCAGGTGACTAGTCGGCTTATAACAATATATGATTTCTAGGAAGGATCTTCGAATAATGGCAAATAACTAATTTTTCTATAGACAAAGGAAATTTTAATAGTCTTTACAAAAATAAAGGGACTGGTAATTTCCTAAAGAGATAACTATGTAGCAATTAATGTGTTTGTTGCGTCGGTGGCTCAGGGGTTAAGCACTTGACTTGCAATCTGCAGGTCCTGGGTTCGAATCCCGCCATGTACCAATGTGTTATTCCGATTCACATATGTACATTTATCCGACGTTCTTACGGTGAAGGAGAACATCGTGATGGTGCACATATCTGAGAAGAAATTCAATGATATGTGTGAAGTCAACCAACCCACACTTGGCTGTGGTTCACTATGGCCTAGTCACCCCTTACTTGAGGTAGGCTCCGAGCCCCTCAGTGGGGACATATAGTGAGCTGATGATAATAAATTAAAGTGTTTTGTGACAGAATAAAATATTATTCAATGCAATGATTACAATGAAATTAATCTAAAAAATGTGTTCCGCACTTAAATAAAAAAAAAAAACCTTTTACCTTTTATCTAAGGGAATTTTACATAATTACATTAATGTATCAATTATTTATAATAAATGATACTAAAGTAAATAATATTTCTGATGGAAAAGAGAATTCATTTACTTGAATGTCCTTTCTCAAGATAAAATAGGATAAGACCATACCAATTACAGTTTACGCGTCAAGATGGTAATTCAGAAAGATGAGACATACTTGACTTTAATAATGAACAATGCAGTCATTTAGTTCATTATAACATTATAGAGAGAAGAAATGTATAAAAACATGTCTCAAGTTGCAGTGACCAACCTAAAATGACGTATTACGCGAGAAATCGTATTAAACGTGAACATAAACATAGAATATTTTTGCTTCGAATAATAAATTATCTTGCTAACTTTTCTAGTAGAACCTTTTTAATAATTTATCTTTTTTTACTTTGAAATGTCTTAAAACAAATTTAGCTTAACTTAACTTTTGACTTCTAAAAAGTTATTTACTTATTTACCTAAGACATGACTTTATAACTATTAAACTTTCAAAGAAAGCTAAAAAAAAATCTTACTTCTAATCCAATAAAGTTTGATAATAACAACCATGTCATAGTTTCATCAAATGCTTTTAATATAAGTCGACTTTGTAGGGATTTTTTCGACATTACGACGTGGCTTATGTTACCTTTCTTTTTCGGGGTGGAAATCTTCAAAAGATACCCTGTCTTCTGGGGAAAAGGCAGGGTTATGTGAGATTTACTCACCAAAACGCCTTCGGTGGCCATCCTTAAGTGCAACTGGTAAGAGTCCCGGGATCTCCAAAGAAATTCACTGGGACTGTCTTATTCTAACGACTAACAATGACTTCATTGCTATAAATTGATAATTTATCACAAAAATAATGAGTCAATTCAGAGAAATATTAACGATTGAATTTGTTTTTCTGGTCACAATAATCTAAAAACTTCTTAAGTAATAAAACGTAGCAACTTGGTCCAGACATTAATTTGCCAAAGTCTATAAAAATTGTTTTGAATGGAATTTCTACTTGGATATGTGCCAAGTTATTCGATGTTACAAGCAATATGTAGCCAGATATAGGACGTGAAGAAAAGTTTAAATGTAGTCAAAAATATTATCTAGACTGAGAATTGGATATCTTCTGTTGCTTACAATTTAAGTTTTAATTAAGTAAACTACTTAACTTATAATAGTAACACATAGTTATAAAACATATTAGACGTAATATATTATGAAAATTTACTTAGTGCGATACAACTTTGTCTAGACTTCAACTCATAAATATATACGAGGCATCGTAACTTATTTAAGTTAATGGACTGCGTACTTAGTACTATAACTTAGTATCCTATGTCATGAGTGCTGTTGCCAATTTTGTGATTGTGTATATAATAACAA
Organism: Papilio machaon; assembly: GCF_912999745.1. Classification (NCBI taxonomy): domain Eukaryota; kingdom Metazoa; phylum Arthropoda; class Insecta; order Lepidoptera; family Papilionidae; genus Papilio; species Papilio machaon. Next base: position 5,009,004 of record NC_060008.1, on the reverse strand, counting down.
ATTGTGTTACATAACGTCAAAGTTTTTGAACAAGATTAATTAACGACTTCAAATGATAACCTTACATTAATTAAAAATAACTATCACCCAATAGTTCTTTCTTAATTGTGCAAATAAAATAAAACGTAAAATATTGTAACTTATCTAATTTATTTCGTAAAATAACCGTTACCCTTAACTAGTATTTATACAGGATGTTCCAAGCTATAACAGATGATGCCAAACTTCTTTAATTACAATAGTCTAACCTGTTTTGTTAATTTAACCATAAATCTAAGAAACTTTAAACTAAAGTAATAACATAAACTTCGATAAAGCGTCTCAAATTGATCATCATCCTGATATTAAGTAAAGATGAGGGAATATAAATGAAGATTTATTTATCTTTTAAGAAACAAACGTAGGATGATCTAGAGGTTGATGCAATGGTTAGAAATTACTTTTAACGTCATTAATAAAAGCCTTCTTTCCTTTTCTTATTTTAAGTTAAATTTTATAAGCAGTTAGTGGTGCTTTTTTGATTCTAAATTTAAAGTGAAGTTTAACATATTCGACCTCTTTAGTAGTCAAAGAGTTCGTATACGCAAAGGTTGGACTGGCCACTAAGAATGTTGTTCATCATAAATATTAATAACATTGGAGTGTCTGTAATGAAATAAAAAACATATTTTGTACGCATGTTGTACTTATGTTGCTTATAATGAAAAACTAATTTCTGAAACTTTTGCCTGTCTCTGTCTGTCACGAAAAGCTGCGTTATTTTTGGGTTATCTCCGGAACAGTTGGGGCGATTTTGATTCACGCAAAAATATTATCTCTTAAAAGTATAATTTAAGAAGTTGTTAGTACTTATTTCAGTTTTTCTTCTAGTACTATCATTCACAGCTTTTACGATCGCTACAAAAATAAGGTCACAATTTCGCACAGGCAGCCAAAAATTTCCATACCATTTGGTTCAGTTCAAATAACGCAAAGGTCGAATAACTTAAGCGGTCTTATGTCTTGTCGTGTATTAAACGACTTTTGGCTTCCTTCCAACATTCCAGATATCGTACCAAGGTTTATAGATATGCAAAATTAAGGTCTGGAATAACCTTCAGAATTCCATTTCGATATTCACTTATGAATTCTAAATAAACTGAAATAGTAGAATCATTTCTAGAGACTAGAGTACAAATATTAATCGTTGTCTAGAGCTGTTAACTTCCATCAGTCCATCAGAAACATAAAGCATGTTAGTAATGTTTAACTAAGAAGACTACAGAAGTTTCTTTATTGCAATCTTAAATAGAAGGATTATAAAAATACATTTAATTTATATTTTTTTCTATCAATGCTCTACAAAAATTTGCTAGCTCATTTCTAAAGAACCTAGATAGACCAACACTATGACCACAATTATAAAAAAACAAAGTTATAACAACCCACTCCTAACTTATAAAGTTTGTGTCCCACAGTCTCTTAGACTGCGTATAACACTTGACTTTGTCTTAGATCCTTGTGAAAACATCCTTTATCTAACAAAGGTGTCAAGAGCTTGTGAGGATAGGAAAGTGTGATACTGAGAAAACCTTACAAGTAGTTTATATAAGGTCGTGCTAATTTATCTTTAACTGTACAAAATTTAGGGTGGCGATAGATGTCGCTGTATAAAACTTATTTTACGATATTAAAATTATACTATAAGATCAAATTTGTCACTTTTACTGCTTTTAATTCATGTAGTCGTGGCTAACTAAAATAAATGAAAACCTGCAGATCAGCTCAAAGTTCATATATGTGAAGCAAATCAGAACTGGCTCGCAGGTCAGCTAAATATTTTATGTATCTACATAGAGTTGTGCTTTGCGTTAAGAACTGCGATTTGCGAGTCAGCTTATCGGCTCACACTGTTATAGTACATCTCATCAGCCGTAGACTCCCAATATAGCTGTTGAGCCACAGCTCAACAGTACAAGTCGATGTTAACTAAAGTTTTGAATCGGTCTATACCTTATTTACACGTCTACATAAGAGCACAGTTTTTTTTATATATTTCAATTTGGGTGTTTCTAACATCATTTTTAATATCCACCAAAAAGTGAACGTTTTAACAGCAATTAATCGTCACGTCAAGCATATTTGTACATTTCTGTGGTTAAATAAAAGCACAATAGGTCGTTGTTTATCCGTTTACGCCGGTACAATGCGTTCCCATCAAATACAAACCCGTTAGCGGGAACGTTAGAAAACCCTTGATCAAACAATAACAAAGGGACTTCTGTTCGTATGGATCAAATAATGCGTATGTTACATTATATTTTGTACTCTGTAGTCTTTCATCCGCTCTCTTGATTCATCTTACTAATATTATAAATACGACTGTTTGGGTGTATGGATGGATGTTTATTAAAAGATACCTATAGAACAGCTATATAAATCACGCTGAAATTTGAACATAAGAACACATATTCACGGGCGACAGTCTGTCCATAATAAATATTATTGGTGATGAAAAAGTGACGGTGGTAATTCAATGATATAGGATCTATAAACAAGCAAGTAATAAAATGGCTACAAACGTAGAAAGCCACAGAAAGTAGGGATGGATTGTGTGAAAGAGGATATGCGTAAAAGAGAGTAAATTCACATATGACGGCTATAGATAGTGCTGATGTATAACAAAGACTGTCGTTAAAATAAATTCAATCTAAAAGTGTATTTTCATTCTATTCAATTTTCTAAAAAGCCATGCACCGATACCAATTTTTCATAGACGATGACAAGACAAGGTCGTGACATGACACCTTTCTTTGATCTTCATATTACGATTCTATAAATATCACTCTTTTGTTTTTGAAATACAAATGTATTTTTTTTATTTTCCAATAACGACACACAAACAACATATTGTTATCTCTCACAACCTCTTTGATAAAGATGAGACAACGATATTTTTATTAGAAGTTTCACAGCCGTTAACTATATCGGTTATACACCCTGTAGATAGAGGTACTTAATACTTAATAGTTAATAGCAATCATATTAAAATTTCATGAAATATGATAAATAAATATAATATTTAATGTAACATTTATAATGTAAAGGTTAAAGTGTAGGAGGGCTGGGGTATTAAATATGTAAAGGTTGGTAGCAGACGATGTGTAGGTGTATAAAATTTATTATTAAAGATCTACACTTTTCAAGAAGAATTTTAGAACACGATATTTCTATTTAAAAATAAATACAATAAGATCTTCACGGTATAGTTTATAACATCTTTGAATTCACACATCTTTGAATTTCTTCTCAGATATGTTCAGGTTGCATCACGGTGTTTTCCTTGACCGTAAGAAAGTCGGATAGATGTACATATGTAAATCGAAAATCGAAAAACACATTGGTACATTGCGGGATTGGAACTCAGGACGTGCAGATTGCAAGTCAAATTTTTAACCCCTGAGCCGCCGACGGTCTTAAACCGTACTAAATAAACAATATTACCCTGCTGTTACACATGAAAAGTAACGTTGTCTTATAATATTTTATTAGTGCCGCCTGGTTCTCTAGTCGGCGGGCGTCCCTCAGTGCGTGGCAAGCCCGAGTTACCACGAGGTTCCACAGCTGGATTACCAGGTAAATTTAATATAGTTAAGATTACAAATCATAAACTGTGGAAGTTCCAGCTATGACGATGAATATGCATTAAGAATATAATGATATGACGATGATAAATGCTACAGATGTATTATCATCCTTTCCGAAAAAAATTGAAGAGTAACTAATAATTGATCTTAAAATTACCTACTTTTAAGATCAATTATTATTATTATTATTTAATTCTGACTTAGGTCAATAGAAGAAGACAGAGTGAGAATTAGCAATGCAACTTTGGGAATCCCTGTTTTAAAGGATACAAGAATACCAAAAACTAAGTAAAATAATATATTATGCACGTATCAAGTATATAAAAATTAACTTTTCAATGATGTAAAAATATTATATTAACAAAAATATTGCATTAAAAAGTATTTACGCTCATGAAATTTAAGAAACGTCTCGTTGACCTACTGAGGCCGTTGGGAGCTTAATGGAAATAGATTTGCAATTTTCATTCATGAAGTTGAGCTTTGAACTAGTTGCTGATGAGAATAACTCATTTGAAGTTAGATTAACTTTAAAAGATAAGTTTCATTCAGTTTAAATGTTACTTGATTACATATGTTTTTAGTTTATTTTGAAAACACTAAATAGAAGCAACTAATTCATTCAAACTTTCCAATTTATAAGTATTATCCAGTATTTCTTACGTCAGGTGCAAGTCCACTAACGACAGCACCATTAGCTGCTCCCCTTCATCCAGCAACCAGACAAAGAGAGCAAGCAGCGCTCGCCCCACCACCACATGCGTAAGTAACAGTTACAAGTCCAGATAAAATATGATCCACGACCATTTCGTCTCACGAAACATCGTAGAAGTTGACATTACTTAGATTTTATTACTAGAAAAAGAAATAAATAACGCGATAGAGAAAGAAGAAAACTATAAATAGATACAGGAGACGGTATGAAAGTTGAAAAAATTGAAAGTTAACTATTAGAACTTAAAGCAACTACCTTAGTCTTTAGCATCACAACATATCCATAAGTTTACACACACAGATGCAAATCAAGTATACAGCAAAGAAACAATTTAAAAGCATAACGTAAGTACAATCTGTTTGTGTGAACGAAATTTCATATAACATCAATAAAACGCTATCGATCGTTTAGATCGTTCTTGCGCAGGACTTCGACGGGCAGTGCGAGCTCCGGGGAAGCACCAGCACCTTCACCAAGCCCATCTGGTACCAGTCATTCCGATAAAGATCAAGACCCACAGGTAACTACTTTAACGTAACTATCATTAACAATTTTGTTGCTTTTGTCGTAGCAGTCTTCATTCTTAAATTGTCTCTACTGTTTACTAAGTAACATAAAATTGAATTGTGGTCCTATATTGATATTTTTAGCGCGCTTAAGGATTTAATGGTAACTCTTAAAGGTTAACGCTACAAATATAATATTAAGGAGGAAAAAATCATTACGTATAAAGCAGGTAAAACTTTCAAAGTGTAGTGATCTCAATTCAAGAAGTCTTGTACAAAAATTAATGAAGTTCTGTTCTTAAAGGAGAAAATAGAGAAGTTAGAAGAGGACAAAAAGCGTCGCCTGCAACTGTATGTGTTTGTATCAAGATGTATAGCACATCCCTTCAACGCGAAACAACCTACAGATATGACAAGAAGACATACAAAACTCACACCACATCAACTTGAAACTATCCAGGCTCGATTCCAGGTTTGTCCTCAAAAATCCTATCACTTTCTGCAACAATCCATCTTTTATCTAGACCATTACAAGCAATTTAATCGGTACTACCTTCTATTATGCTAACTTCAGTACTTGAATTTTCATGATTTCTCACATTATCTTGATTTTAGACTTAAGTTATCTATATTAATAAGAGATCTGATTGTTTATTTGCATTGAGTAGACTCCGAGAAAAATTCTCTCACTCTTAGAAAGCTACACAATGCCTGGGTGATATAGACTATTTTTTATTACTAGTTTTTTTTAATTCCGCGCGGTCGATCTCGGGCAACCTGATCTAAACCTGTATTATTATACTTTTCATTTTCTAAGTATTTATTTTGCAGGCATTCCTGAAAGGTGAAACCCAAATCTTGGCAGATGAAGCATTCCAAAATGCAGTTCAGTCATACTACGACGTGTTCCTGAAATCGGAACGAGTTGAACAGATGGTGAAATCCGGCGCCTGTTCTCATCATGATTTCCGTGAAGTTTTTAGAAACAACATAGAAAAAAGAGTCAGGTTAGATTTTTCTTAATGCATCTTTGACTATTTTTTTGTTCACATCAAATTTAGATGATACTTGGTATGATTAATTTTTATTTATAAATATGTTTTTTTTAATAACTATTTCTATTAAGAGCACCCGAAATAGAGAAGCATGCGTAGATGTATGAATACAGAAAAAGCGGAAGAGGTGTGTTAGTGTTTTTACAGTGGTAGATCCCGCAACAACAATATTTGTTGGGTTCACGAATTGGTCGGGTCGACCGGTGCAATACCACGACCACACAGAAGACAGGCGTCAAGTAGCAGCTATTCCGCGTTTCCTCTGATGAGTGTGGTCCCGGAGGCCTAATTTTAGTCCTCTTTACCATCCCACCCTTTTTCTATTAGGAAATGATGGGAAGGGGAAGTGGATTTGGCGGAAGAGGGGACGCAAAGGAAGGGGAAATATTCTCTTTCTGTGCGTCCCCTTCTCCGTTGATTAAAGGCGTCTGCATATGCGGATGTCTTTGGGCAACGGTCGCCTCGCTATTGCGGCGAATTCAGGTAGCCGTTTGCTCGTTTTCCACCTTTTGATATAAAAAAAAAAGTTCGTGGTGTCTGCATACACCTCTGGTTTACGGGCGTCATGTTGTTGTTTTTAAATGACTAGACATCAAAAATGTTCATATTCCTTTACTAAATTGTGTTTAAATTTAAAATTTAAGATTCCACTTAATAATTCCACCCCAATTTTTAACTCTCTTTGTAGGTCTTTGCCTGAGATAGATGGATTAAGCAAAGAGACAGTACTAACAACTTGGCTTGCTAAATTGGATTGCATCATGAAAGGAACTGGTAAGAATATTTAAATCCATTTAAATTTATAATCAAAAGATGAAAGTCACAAAGATAAACATTTTCTAGAATATGTTATTTATTTTCTAATGCTTTCAATTCTTATATAAATTAAATAACCATGTCTTTTACTACGATTTAACTTCTTTTAATATATTCTGGTTTCTTTTATTTGTCTTTATGACTTTTATCTTCTATATGTGCCAATGAATGGGCATGTGCTATTTGTGTTAACGCATCACCTGTTTTAAATAGCTTACCTGCATCTGAATGTTTATGATTAAAATAATCAATGTGTCCATATAGTTCTTAGTAAACCTCAATTATCATTATTTAATAACTGATATGTCGTATATTTGTTAACCAAAATTTTACCTTCCTCAAATAATCCGTTGAAATATCTCGGAAAGACATAACCTGATACAAGAACACAATTGTTACAAAGTTAATTAATTTAAATTAACCTAATTAGTATAATATATATTAAATAATTTAGTATTTACAAAAAGAGATTTTTTTGCAACAATGCGTAAAAAAGTTTGTTAGAAGGTTTGAAATTAATCTCTACATTTTCATGCTTTACGAAATAAAAAAGCAATTACATACTCTATTATGCCGTTTCTAAATATGCTCAAAGAAAAAACATACAACTACTATTTCTGTCCTAAAAATTTTGTCGCAAAAAATCTCAATACAAAACACTATAACATCATCATCATTGTACCGAATGTGTGTGGCCTGCATCTGTCTCACTCTGTGTTTCTGTCCCTCTCTCTCACGACATGTCTCTCTCACACAACTCGAACAGGAATAACAGGTATCATCTGATGTCAGTTCATTTTCCTAATGTATCCAGCTTTTGTCTTATATTGTTCGCTTGTATGTTCGCTTATCTGTCTCTTGGTGAGTCTATATTGTCGCAACAACAATATAACATTGCTATCTCTTTCATCATCTACCTGTCTTTATCCTCTCCAGATAGATCATTTCAGTCGTCACTCTACTTAATCTGGTAACCTTTCACGCAATCCATCCCATCCTCCTGAGGGAGCCCTCGAGACTAGTTACTCTTAAACGAGGTTTAGGCTAAGCTCCATCTGCGCCCGGCCACCTCAAGCCCGGTGAAACTGTAAATGCCTCTTCAAAGCAAACAGTGACTACTCAGTCACAAAAAACTCAAGGCCTACCCCTACCAATGTACCACTCTCTCTCTCTCTGCGCATCGTTTCCTCACTCCTGAGGGTCGCGACCTCTCCTCTTGACCATCTCGCGAAGGGTGGTTCTCCATTCTGTGCGGTTTTCGGCGCTGTGGATGGCATTATGTATGCTGGAGTCGAGTGCGGTGCGTACTTGGTCAGTCCAGCGCATAGGGCGGCGCCCTCTGGGTCTCTTTCCCTCGATTTTTCCCGTAATGTACCACTACACTTCACTTAAGTTTTCCTGATCCATTCCCCTCTCTTTCATGCTCTTTGAAAAAGACAGAGATAAAAGTATTATTATCATGTGTTACGACAATTTAAACTCACTCATTTTATTATTTAGGTTGCTTATTGATGCTGAAAATTAAGGTATATTTTGTTTTAGATTCTGTTTTAATTACTGCTATACCTCGATAAGCGAGAGTCAAATTACTGCGATATTTTTCTCGCTTAAAGGTTTCTCACTAACCCGAGTTTCTCGCCTATAGAGGTCGTACGTCGATACCAGATAATGACTCTCGCTTATAAAGGTTGTCGCTTATCCAGGTTGATGTGGCTGAATATATGTACGAGTATGTCGAAAGATACGGTTTTTGTTAAACGATATGTAATTTCTTATTTATAAAGGTACTTGGTAAGTAATTTAAAGATGTTCAAGCTTTTTGAGGCTTTGACAATATTTGCTTAATTTGTATTTAAATTAAATTTATTCTAAATATGTAATTTGACCCACAATTAAAAAAAAGTTCTTGATTACATGCTTCGAATATTTGTACTAAGTATCTATCTTAAATAGTACTATTTCATGAAAAGATTTTGTAAGTATGTTGGAATACGATATGTTATTTATTAATAGCCTTAAAAAAACATTTTAAATTTTTATAAAATATTAAACTTTTCAGCTTCAACAAATATGAAGAAGTTTTAAATTTTCTTCAATAAAATTTTTAATTTCCAATTTTTTTCCATTGCATTTAAATTCACATTTCCATACTTCTTTATTAAAAAAAATTAAACTGTCTATTATAAATTTTTGCACTTACTAATATTGTCTCAATAACACTAAAAATTCAAAACAAACCTTCAATAATAATATATTAAAGCAAACCTATTAAATATGGGATATATTTTAAAAAGGTATCCCTGGCGATGACGAGACCAAAAGACCATCGCGAGCTCAACAACAGAGCCTCAATGCGGAGTGCATACTCAGCAAAGAACAGCTATACGATATGTTCCAGCAAATATTAGGAGTTAAGAAATTTGAGCATCAACTTCTCTTCAATGCTTTACTGGTAAGATATACTCAATTGAAATCAAGACACTTTCTGAATCAGTTAAGTTTTCAATCACTTTTAATGTATACTGTCGGTCGGTATGTCTGTGCGCAAGGACCCGTTTGTTCTGGGTAATCTCCAGAATGTCTGGACCGATTTGTTAGGATTTTGACGATAAGGTAGCTGATGGACGCGGTCATATTGTAGTTTACTTTTTGAAATTCTGTGGAGAATTCGAGGGCGACCGCTAGTATAATATACTAAAGTACTTCATGGATAAGTGGAAACTACAATCTTTAAATAACTAATTTTAAATATTAAATTGGTTTTATAAAGTTAAATTTTAATACCTAATCAACAGTTGGATTCAGCTGATGAGCAAGCTGCAGCTATTAGAAGAGAACTTGATGGAAGAATGCAAAAAGTTAACGAAATGGAGAAGGTGAGTCGATTAGAAATAACTAATGTCTTGCAATAATAAGAAGAGATGAATGGATTGTATGAAAGATGACATAATTGAAAAGAGAGTGGAAACAGAAATGACGAATGACAGATGTCATTACATAGAGGAATATAAAGACTGGAGGATGATATTGTTCTCAAAGTTACAACAAATAATAAAAAAAAAACTCGTGAGCCGTCATGGGACGCCTGGCAGATGTGAAACATCGTGTGTGTACAAGTTATATGCATAAAATATTAAATATTATAATTAAATAAATAAATAATAATAATAACGATAATGATAATAATGATAATGATTATAATGAAGATAACGATAAAATAATGATGAAAAATGATAAAATAATGATAATAATAATAATAATGTATACCTCAGTATAGCGTGGCGACCTCGCCACGGCAAGCGTCGCCAACGCAACAATTCGGTTTACAAGTGATCCTATAGATGTTTCACATCAAAAACTTGAGAAATACTTTTTTTTGAAACAGAATCGCAAATTGATGCCAAAATTCGTGCTGAAAGAAATGGAATCCCTCTATATAGAAGAATTGAAATCCTCCATCAATCTTTTGATGGCCAATTTGGAGTCTCTGCCAGTCTCAAAAGGAGGAGCTGACTCTAAATACGGTCTACATAGAATCAAGCGGTATAATCACAGGTTTGTATCTCACAATATGTTTAGAAATATCTCAGTGTTTTCTGTTACATTGATATAATTCGATAAGACAGTTATTTATTCCAGAAAGTTAATTCTACATTTTCTTGTATTAAAGTTATTTCAGATTCAACTTCTTTCTGCTTTAACTTTAACATTTCTTCTATTATTATATTCGAATTATATCAATAAATAATATCGGTGTGGTTTAGATTTACTCATCTCCTTAATTGTGTGTTACCTTATAAATTTAATTGTCTCTTTCCCTTATCATATTAAACAAAGCCATCTCTATCATCTATGGTCAATGTTGCAGATATCTTAATTGATGGCAGATTGTGCTTTGTCAATGTCTAAATATTCATCTAAATTAAGTTCGTGACTAATAATATTTTTAACATAAAGATATGAAAGACATTTTAAACTGAATTTATTTTAATTAATATTAAGAAATACTAATTAGATAAATATAAAACAGAAACATAATTTGAATAAAAAATAAGCATCAAAACATAACCTAACTAAGTCTCATTAAATTAAACTTAATACTAGAGGTATAAAAAAGATCTGAAAGGTTCATCTTCCTTGCATATAAATGACGCAAAGGAAGTAAAAGAAAAAATAATCAAATAGGATCATTCAACTTTCACACAAATATGACTATATCATAAGAATATTGATCTACCTACATCAATTTTACTTTTAACTATTTGAAATTAAACTAACGCTCAGTTAGGATAAAGTTACTATACAACTTTGTAGGACTCTATTCAGGAACGAATTTAGGAATCTCTTTAAATCTTTCCTTTTCTACTTGTTCATTTCTGTTTTGGTTTTCTGTCCCTGGCACATATCTGGACGATAATAAAAAGGAAGTACAAGTAATAAATACATAAATGATTAATTTGCGCACGTGTCTTGTGTAGCGGGAACCTTTTACACCAACCCGTAAACCTTTTATTTATTCTTGAAATCCTTTAGTTGTCATCACTGTACCAAAAGACCATTTTAAATTTAATCAAGTTATAAACATGTACTATATCTAAATCATTCTTGGACACAAGAAAATAACTATAAAAGCCTTATTTTGAAATATAAAATTAAATATAAGACATTGCTTTTGTTAATTTCATTTTGAATAAATGAATCAGGTGAATTAATAGAAATATAAAACAAACTTATTATTTAACTAGTTAAATCACAACTGATTTTTTCAAATGAAAAACAGCTGTAAAACAATTGTATCTCATTGGATTAGGATGAATAGTAACCATCCAAAAACTAAGCTATATATGTTCTTACATAGAAGAAAGACATTATAAAATAAAGCAATGTACATTTTGAATACGATACTGTGGTCTAAATTGGTATTATAAAGTATGACAACTAAGGATATTAATGCTTTCACAACACAGCCAGAAAACTAGCTTTAAATAGAAATAACAATAAAAAGTAGAGAAACCATAAAAGGCTATCTTTGCTAAGATATCCAAATTAAAGTAAGCTTTAGCATTACCCCTAGATTGTAGATAAAATCAATGAAAGAAAAATAGGAATACTCATAAGAATCCCAGAAGCTTACTAAATACACAGCTTGAACTCACTTTTTTCCTTCTATTTCATATTTTAGTTTATTCTCTCTGTTCTCATTACGTTATGTACATAAACGAGGAACGATAACATACTAGATAAAATGAAGATTGCTTCGCGCTTGTTTAGGGCTTTGCTTAATAATATATTAGTACAAATAGCGACCATCATACTTCCTACATTTACAATTAGTGTATGCTTATATATGGATTAAAAAACTACGTAACGTTTCCCTTTGCGATGCTTAATCATTCTTGGTATCGGTGATGGATCCATTTCGTATGCCACCATGCATCTTGTTCCATGGGCTTGTTTTAATGTTTGTCCTAAAATCCCTTTTTTGTCGAATCATTTGAATTTTTATTCCAACACTTGCTTGATCATGTGATGGATTTTATCTGTTATGTAATAAATGTAAATTCAATTAATATTATTAAATAATTTAATTTTGTTAAATTGCTCGATGTAAATTCTTTTACTATCTGTAACTTTTTTTTTTGTTGAATTCTGGTGGTTGTTCAATTGAGGCAGATCGAATGCTGGACCAGATCCGAGTCCAAGGTTGAGTAAGCAGCTGTGTTTCAGATCGCAAGGCTCTCTAGCGAACAAGCTGACCGGCGAAGGCGATGGGGGGGACGTCGACACACAACTCACTAAAATGGATGTGGTTCTAACTTTCCAAATTGAGGTAACGAACAGGATCGATGTTGTGTTGCTGTGTTTAAAGTAACTTTGGGTTTTTGTCGAAGCACTTATATTGAATCATATTGCCGTCCCTTTCTTTCATTTTGGAGAAATAAAGACAACAATATGTGTCAATACAAGGATCATAGCAGTGAAATTTCACGATAGTCATTATAAATACGATGTTAGGATTGTTTTCCAAATCAATTTAGATCTTCCTAGGAATAATTCTACTGGTTTTAAAGAATTGAGGTTATCAATATATACGAAATTTAGCTCGTGTGAAAATTCGGATGCCTTTCGGTGTGACAAATAGTTGTAAATGGATCCATTCTAGGTGGTAGTTATGGAAGTAAAAGGTCTGAAGTCTCTGGCGCCGAACAGGATCGTCTACTGCACTATGGAAGTAGAGGGAGGTGACAAGTTACAGACTGATCAAGCTGAAGCCTCAAAACCTATGTAAGAATATCTTTTTATAATATTTAAATACAAAAAATAAGATGAAAAGTAAATATCTTACTAAGTTTTACATTTAAGACAATATACAACTCAGAGTTAACCCCAAGATATATATAGGTGGGATACTCAAGGCGACTTCAGCACAACACAGCCTCTGCCAGCTGTGAAGGTAAAACTATACACCGAAAACCCAGGAGTTCTAGCTCTAGAAGACAAGGAACTAGGCAAGGTTGTTTTGAGACCAACACCTCTTTCGAGTAAGGTAATCTAAAATTTTATGTCTCAGTTCTGACTACGTCATTAGCAAATATCTAATATCTCTAACATTTACAATTACATTTAAGCTTTAGCTAAACCATGTTACAAAATTATTTAGGCCCCAGAATGGCATCGTATGACAGTGCCAAAGAACTTACCCGATCAAGATTTGAGGATCAAAATTGCATGTAGAATGGATAAGCCTCTGAATATGAAGCATTGCGGGTACGTACCTCTTTTCAGTAGGTGTAACGTAATAAGGTCGTAGTACTTACCTAATTAAGTTATCGATGGACTCTTGTCTGTGCTTTCTGTCTCAGTGACATAAGAGTATGAGTTAGATTAGACAGTAATTGTCTCTCCCTTCCTCTTGTATATCTGTTACTAATCTTACTTACTTACCTTGTACTTCTTTTCACTAGTTGTGGTCTCTTTTGTGATTTTTGGAACGAAGTTCCTTATCGCGCGTTGTGAAAGGGGGCTAGACAGAAAAAATTCTTCCGAAAAGTTGTCACGACCCTTTTTGCTATATTAAGTATGTTAACGACGAATGAGCGCTACTTCACCATGGCAACGACGTGTCAATATATATCGAAAATTCATAGAAATAAAATGTACTTCTTGTGAAGACATAAGTTTTTTATTCATAGAATAAACATTGGTTCCTTCACTAATTAATTGAAAGGAACTTCATTCCATCCGGGTGTCCCAACACACCTCTCAAGTTTTTTTTCTTCTAGATATCTCCACGTGATTGGTAAGAACGTGTGGCGTAAATGGAAGCGTCGCTACATGGTGTTGGTACAAGTGAGCCAGTACACCTTTGCGTTGTGCTCGTACAAAGATAAGAAGTCTGAGCCAGCTGAAATGATGCAACTTGATGGGTTCACTGTAGATTACATTGAGCTGGCCAGTGGTAAGATATTGTTTATTATGAATTTCAGGCAGGCAATATTTAAGATCCTTATTTTATTTTATGTGATAACTTACTTTCTATTATTATTTTAGCTCAGCTGATGGTTGGTCAAGGTAAGACATTTATCATTACATTCATATTTTCCTCTTACTCGTATGTACTTGTTACAAACTTTGTTCTATCCATACATACATTGAGCACTTTTAATCCGTATACAAACTACATTTTACTAGTTTTTTTTGTTAAAATGATGTCTTATTACTTCTTTAATAATCTTAAAAATAATCATTTAGAATTGGAAGGAGCGAAATACTTCATGAACGCGGTTCGTGATGGAGAGTCTGTTCTTATGGGAGTGAGTGATGAGAACGAATGTCACTTGTGGGTGATGGCATTGTACCGTGCGACTGGACAGAGCCACAAACCTACGCCGCCAACTACATCTGATACGCATATCAAGATCATGGGAGGTATGCATACCAAGACAAGTAGATCAAATATTATAAGTAAAAATAGTTCTAGCAATTTTAATTGATTCAGAAAGAACAAATTCTTCCCAAAATATCTTATGAAGTCAAGATTGCTTGGAGAAAAGAAAAAGCTTTACAGCAAAAAAACGGTTGTAAATGTCCTCAAATTTCATTCTTTCCTTTCCAGACGCTGACAAAGCTCGCAAACACGGCATGGAAGACTACATCCAAGCTGATCCATGTCAATTTGATCATCATCAGCTTTTCTGTGTCCTGCAGTCGCTGACACTCAAGTATCGTCTTCAAGATCCGTACTGCTCTTTGGTAGGATTTACTGTTTACCACAGACAAGGAATTACTTGATTATTTTGGCACAAATATGTAAAACTAGCTGTCGCCCGCGACTACAACCAGACTTAAAAAGTCTATGTATTTTTCCAGACTATGTTCTACATCTGTGCCAAATTTCATCAAGATCCGTTAAGCCGTTTTGGAGATACCTTCAAGCAAACATCCATCCATCCAAACTTTATACTTTATAAAATTAGTAAGATTGTTCTTTAAAAATTAGAATCCAAAAAAGGTAGTTAGGTCACCAGCGGAATTTCAACCTTCATTCTTTTAAGAATGAGAAAGAAAAAAATGCTGAACACTGAATTATTATAGCTTAGCGTTTTAATTCAAAGCTCGAAGGTCCAAAACTTTCAATTGATCCTTTGTCTTTTAACTAGAATTCTCTGTATTTTTCTAGGGTTGGTTTTCTCCGGGTCAAGTATTCGTATTAGACGAGTACTGCGCAAGATACGGTGTCCGAGGTTGCTATCGTCATCTCTGTTATCTATCTGATCTCCTCGATGTAGCAGAGAGTGGCCAACAAACTGTTGATCCAACCCTCATGCATTACTCGTTCGCGTTCTGCGCCAGTCATGTCCATGGAAATAGGTGAGTGTTTTTCTTTCATTGTTTCTATAATACTAAATGCAATCATTTTCTGTCAAATTTTATCGTAATTATTTTGATATTAACCATAATTTAATTATATTAAAAAAATTAACGACAATAATTGGGAAAAATCAAGTTAAGTAGTGAATAAAAAATGTATTTTTAACTAGCTGTCGCCCGCGACTCCGTCCGCGCGCAGTTAAAAAAAAACTAAATGGGGGGGTTATGAAAAATAGATGTTGTCCGATTCTCAGACCTACTGAATATGCTCACAAAATTTCATGAGAATCGGTCAAGCCGTTTCGGAGGAGTACGGTGACGAAAACTGTGACACGAGAATTTTATATACTCGTATTAGATTGGGTTTATACATATCTAAGTGACATTTATAGCGATTTGAACTAACACTTGTTTGTGGGTTTTTGTATTATCACTTTCTATTTTGGACTTATCTATATGTATATTTATATATTATTACTTGTGTATCCATATGTCGAACGAAAATCCTATTTTTTATGTGAAAAATTAGTATATGTGTTTCACTATTAAAATTTGAACTCTTTACATTTGATGCTATGTTACAAAACTTATAAAATATATAAAAAATATAAAATATATAAAAAAGGAATATTTTAATTTGATTTGATGATTTTTAGATTAAAATTAATGTCAATTTCAAAATAAATTAGTTGAATGTATTGTAACATGCCGTTTGGTCTACTAAATGCGCCACTTAAGAACTGCAAAACATAAGTTATTCTGAAATAAATATCAATATAGAATTTTTTTTTATTTTGACTTGGATTATGATTATTACAACAATGATAATGTAACACAGCATCAAATAAAATAACCACATCCCTTGAATGCAGCACTAATTGTGTAACTTGAAACTATTAGTAAATTATGACCTATATTCTCCCACTTTCTAATGCAAGATTTTCAATCATTGATTTAACTAACTCCTTATGTGTATACGTGTGCTTAGCAAACTTACTTGTGACCTGTTCTTCATACTAACTATTTCTGTTTACGGATCTTAGGGATTGGCTGTACAATTATCTACTCTTTCATTAATTAGACAACTTTTATGTCCCTGCTCAAAGGACCAAGTTTATGAACACATTATTGATATATTTAATTATAAACAACAAAAAAATCAAAGGTGTTAGTATCCAATACAAATGTGATTGGATTGATATTTTCTGCAATATATTGTACCGCCAACATCATGTCCGACCCTATCCCGCTTGTGCCCTACTAGAGTAAGCCCCACATAACAAGTGGTTCACAGTACGGCCACGTTGCCTGGCAGGCCCGATGGCGTGGGCAGCATCACCGTGCAGGAGAAAGAGAAGTTTGCTGAGATCAAGGACAGATTGAAGACACTCCTCCAGCATCAGATCACCAACTTTAGATACGCGTTCCCATTCGGAAGACCGGAAGGCGCGCTCAAGGTACGTATACTAATATAGTTAAATAAGTAGGGACTTAAGGGACAGATCTACAAGTCGATCGTAAAACCTGTCATATTGTACGGATCTGCATGTTGGGCCACCAAGGTTTCGGATGAAAGAAGATTGCATGTAACTGAGATGCGTATGCTAAGATGGAATCAAAGAAAGTATGGATGGATTGTATGAAAGAGGATATGCGTAAGAAGGGGGTAAATTCAGATATGACGGCTGATAGAGATGTATGGAGGAGTAGTAGATACTGTGCCGACCCACTATAGGTATAAGGGCAGATTGATGATGATGTATTACTATGATTATTACTTCTCCAAATGGTAACAAGGTTGAAAGTACACATATGATTACATACTAGAATAAAATAATTCCAGGCGACTCTATCATTACTGGAGCGGGTTCTGATGAAGGATGTTGTGACTCCTGTCGCTCCAGAGGAAGTGCGGACAATGATCCAGACAAGTCTAGAGAATGCAGCTCTACTTAATTACACTCAACTCAGCCAGAAAGCTAATATTGAAGGTATTTTATACTGGAAAATACTTAAAATAATATCATTTCAGGCCTTATTTTTTTTAGGTTAAGTAAAGAAAAAATTACGTCTAGAATGACTTAGAATAACGAAAACCATCAGAGTGAAATTTCAAACATTAGACATAAGTTTTCCTTTGTAAGTTTAAAAATAAATACAACCAAAAAAGAACAAGTTGAACCGTTATCTTTTTTTTGTCTATGTATAGAGGACCTAAGAGGAGAAACAATGGTGACACCAGCAAAGAAATTAGAAGATTTGATCCATCTAGCAGAATTATGTGTTGACCTTCTGCAGCAAAACGAGGAACATTATGCCGAGGTATTGTTACACGAACCATAGATAATAATTGATTTTCGATCTGTAAGTCATAGACAAAGAAATGTAATTATAAAATTGGATAGGAAGAATAAGTTTACTTACAATTCGAAATATCAAATTATCTTTGTACATGTATGTTGTGATTTTTTAAAAAAAAGCAAAACTTTTTACAATGTGATAAAGTGTAAAAAAATCATTTTATAGATTTTTTTTTTTTTGGAATATGTGCCGTGTTTTTGGTTATAGTAGAAAATTGTAAAATGTTTTGCCACGCAATTTGTCTGTGTTCATTGGAATAGCACCCTACTCTCCTATCTCGCTATTAGTGTGAGGAATGATCAGGCAGTTTTATTTTTGTTAAAAAAATGAGCTGTAAATATTATTTTTTTGGAAAAAAATTTTTTTTTTTTTGCAAAAAATATATAACAAGACATTATGCCAGTTTCATCCGATTAACAAAAATATGCCAAAAAAATGGCTTATTACAAAAATCAATTATAACATTTTATAAAATTTGAATTATTGCAATTTTTTTTAAAGATTTTATAATTACAGAATAAAAAAATCCAAAAATATTTACCATGCAATTTCTAATTAATTATTAGAAATTTATTTATAATAAAAATAACTGCATCAAAAAATATATAACAACCATATTTATAGCTCATTAACTTGTTAAAAAATTGGCTATATTTTGGTTATTAAATGCAAAAAAATCTAATTTCCTACTCGTCTATCAAAATCATTGAATAGAGCCCAAATTATTTTAAAAAATTATCCCAATTAGTTTTTAAAAATAAGGCTCTTAATCAATAGATTTTTTAGAAAGTGATTTTTTAATTAAAATTTTAGTTAAAACTTTGTGTCGCTTAATCGTCAAGTGAATCTATTTAAAAAAAATCCTCAACATTTTTATTTGAAATACAGTCGAACCTGAATAAGCGAGAACTGGATAAAATAAAAACCTTTATAAGCGAGAAAAACATCGCGTTCCCTTAAACTCTCGCGTATCCAGGTTCCTCTATAATTAACTCGTATTTTACAAAGTTCATTTTCCTAAAAAAAAATAATTGAAACATATTCACTTTTCGATTTCGAAAATACGCCAATTAATTTATGATTTTACGTCCTATCTTATATTTTATTTCTCCACAGGTTTATAACACAAAACCGGACTCTAGCGGTCAACAAAATGTAACTACTCAAAGTTTTCGTTCATTGCTCGGCTGATTTACAGATCACTTGTCAAATTTTTTATTCACTCGGTCTCCATTATCACTCAGTTTTTTGGATCACCCTTTGTATGTTGGGGCGTAGACAATACGACACTCGCTTTGACAACGCTTAGATAATATGGGTTAAGATTGCAGTGATACTTGTTCCAATCAAAATAAACGGGATACCAATATGTACAATTGTCACTGCAGTAATCTCGGGTTAGAATTCAAAATTGAAAGCTATGCATGACCAGATATCATTTAGATATTAGATCACGATGTCGATTTATGTTTTATAACATTACTGTATACATTCACACTCCCTTTACACTTACTCGACACTCGATTATACAGGGTGTACGGAAAGAGCGTGTATATACTCGTAAAACAAACAGGGCCGGCGTTAGAGTAGGGCGCGGTTGGGAGACCGCCCAGGGCGCTGTACATAAAGGGACGTTACAAATCTGCAAATTGCACAGGCTCATATAAATCTATAAATCATTGTAAAAATAGAGTGCCGTAGAAATCTTGTCCAGGATCTTGCTCTTACCTAGTAAAGCTAAAACAGTTATTAAAAGTTTGCAATTTTATACATGCTATTTCTAGACCCCTGTATATAAATAATGAGATCGTTGGTAGTTTATAATAAAAAATATGGTACTTTTTCGTCCTATTAGTTTTCAAACTAAGACTTTAGGACTTTTATCTTATTTATATCTACGTTATTATGAATATTTTTGGATTTAAAAACCCAATTAAATGCTAATATATTTTTTTTAAGTTTTATGCTTAAGAAGGTAGTAAACAATTAAATTATGAAAAGAGCGAAATAAGACTTAAATTGGCATAAGCGAGTGTGATTGTTTTGTGATGTCTTAAAAATAATATTAATTATAAAAATGACTGGTCGTGGTTCAATTTTTGGGTGAAATTTTTTAAACCAATGCATAGTTAAAATTTTGATCGTGATTATTAATGGCGAGTGTCGGGTAAAACAATAAACTTTTCATTCAGGGCTCAAAATTTATTGATCGATTAATTTTAATAAGTTGGCAGAATTGGCAGGGAACATTGGTCTTTTTCGTCTGCAATGAAAAGTGTTGCAATATTTCTAAATACCCTTAAAACATATAGCTACAACACTCACACATATTTCATTTAAACTAAACTATACATTTCACAAAACACAAATATTTACTTACTTAAACGCTTATTTAAGCTGCTATTATAAAACATACAAATATGCTTTGAATCGGTACACTAGATATATCACAAAATGTCATTTTGACAGCTGTCAAAAACAATTCAATATATAAAAAATTATTCGGTAATATGTCGATTTTTAATCGATTTGTTATGATTGTGTTACCACCGTCAGCCGTCAAAATGATGTAATTTTACTGTGAAAACTATAGTTATATTTAGCGTTGCCAGGCGTCCGGATAAAACCGGACATATATAGACATAGGCTTTTTGATTGCGTGTCCGGCCAAGATAAACGGTTTTCCGGATTTTGTTAGGCTTTTTACATTTCCCAAACGAGATTGTACCTATTAATACTGAGATAAAATCCTAAATAATATAAGGTGTCCGACCTTTCTACCCAAATTTCCGGCTAAACTGGCTGGTCTGTCCAGCTAGTAGGTTTGGCGACCTGGCAACCCTAGTTATATTTATTATTTAGCTCATTTTGCGCATTCGTTTTCTTTATGAATATTAGTTCTCCTTCCATCCATTTCCCACAATTTTCATTTCATATCACGAGTAATTGTAGTTAGTCTCCATTTTTAGTTCGCATAGAGAATTATACAAGCTATTTAGAAAAGATAGTCTATGTTTTTGATGTTTTATGTGGAAAGCATGCATTTATACGTTCCATGGAAATGTTTATGAGAAAATTTCCTAATGGATATTTTAAGCCAAGCTCATAAACATTTAGTTCTTCGAAACAGGTAATGTAACATAATGAAATATACATTGTAAGTAAAATAAACATTGACAGCGCCATCTATTAAAGTCCAAAATTTAATTAAACCAGTTATTCCCAAAGTGGTTCAGGTAGAAAGTTATGGATGTATAATCTGAAAAATGTAGGGAGGTTCATCGAAATCAAAAAAAAATATGAAAGGAGTTTACTTAAAAAACTTTGGTAATCTCTCCCAAAACCTTGTAAAAATACCAAAGAACCTTTTCAATTAGTCTCACAGTACTAGTTCATTGTCTTTCACAAATTAATTCTTCTTTACTGCTGTCTTCTACCAGGCATTCGCATGGTTCTCTGAGCTGCTGGTGGAACACGCGGAGATCTTCTGGGCGCTTTTCGGAGTCGATATGGACCGCGTGCTGTCGGAACAACCTCCTGATACCTGGGACTCCTTCCCTCTTTTCCAAATATTGAATGATTATTTGAGAAATGATGGTGAGTACAAAATTAAAAAGTATGCAGCTATGTATTTATATAGGGTGTGTTCCGATATGCACTGCGACCACTGTACAGTGTGACGTCAATTCAGTATACTGTGAAGCCGTTCCTTTATAGCCAGTTATACTGGTTACGATTTAAAACGGAACACAATCTCGTATACTGTCAGCCGCATTTTTTGACGCGACATTCAAATGAGTGTATTCAAGTTTTCTAGTACATTAAAAAAAAATGTTTTGGACTACTGTCAAATTAAAAATATTTTAATTAATATTAATTATAAATTGATTTTATAATGTAATAAAAATAAGTACTTTTTCATAAAAAAGAATATGTTTTTCATTATCAGCACAGTCTAATAAGGTTAATTTTTGCAATTCTTCCATTGTTTTATTTATTAATCCAAACGAATTACAGAACTTTAACATTTTCTGATTAAACTGTAGCTTTGTTTATAAGATGTCAGGCACTCGGGTGGTTTTGACTGATCGCGTGATCAAAGTACTGCGAGTACCTTACCTCGAAAACGCCAGTGCTCACAGTAGAATATGGCGGCGATTTATGACGTCATATATTTCCCTAGGGTACTGCGGCAGTATACTGGCAGTCCATAACGGAACGAATATGTCTACAGTGATAGCACTGTGCAGTGCTCGCGGTGCATATCGGAACATACCCATAGTCTATATACTTGTACCTTACAAACATCTAGGAGCTGCGTTGTCAAATTTATAAAAGAAAGAGCATACATAAGGTGGGAAAGAAAAAAAGAGTGTTTAAGAGTGTATGAATGTTTCAGATATTAGTAATTTATGTTACTATTAGATGAACAGTTTTTTAGTTTATCTTACCATAAAACCAGCTTCTAGTTATGTTGTATAAAATACTCTTACAGATAATCTTAAAGGAGGTAGATTCCACGAGCACCTACGCGACACTTTTGCCCCATTGGTTGTGCGATACGTAGATCTGATGGAATCGTCAATTGCACAATCTCTACACAAGGGATTCGAGAAGGAGCGATGGGAAATTAAAGGGTATGAAGAAAGAACATTCATATTATCTGTCAAGTCTTTTCAACAGTAGACAAGAGATTTTTATCAGTCTTTTCATATTCAAAAGGCCTTCTAAAATAGAGTCAATAGCGACTTAATAAACTAGCGTATACCAGCTTTCACCTTAAAATCACGTGAGATCACGGTGAAGCGCTACCATCGTATCTTCCCTGGGGGGGGGTGGCTTTTCCTACTTTCTGAAAGATTTTCTCTATGGCCTTTGGTTCCAGTAATGGTTGTTCAACGAGCGAGGAGTTGTTCTGGAAGTTGGACGCGCTGCAATCCTTCATCCGCGATCTGCATTGGCCGGAGCCCGACTTCCGCTCACACCTGGAGCAGCGGCTCAAGCTCATGGCATCAGACATGATGGAGACTTGCATACAGAAGACCGAAGCATCCTTCCAAGTATTTAAATATCTCTGATTATTTCTGAATTACAAGTTAGATTAATTATTAAAATCGTTAATTGGTCACACAAGCAGTCTTTTATCTTACTAATATTATAAATGCAAATGTTTGGATGGATGGATGGATGATTGTTTGAAGGTATCTCCAGAACGGCTCAACGGATCTTGATGAAATTTGGTATAGATATAGATTGTAACCTACACATATATAAGAAGAAATTCAAAGATATGTGTGAAGTTGACTATGGCTTAGTCACCTCTAACTTATGGTAGAATCCGAGCTCCTCTTTGAGGACGTATAGTGAGCTGATGATGATGATAGATTGTAGATCATAGTCTGGAAGAACACACGAACACAAGAACGCTCCTTATTATGTTTTTCTATTACGCGCGGACAGAGTCGCGGGAGACAGCTAGTTGTTAATGAGTACAAGATTTTGCATAGTAAAGTACGCTGCGACAGCTGCATTTAAAATTCAGAATATGGTGATTATAAGCTTTCACCCAGGTTTAATTTAGGATAATTTACTTGCTGCTGGCAACTGCTTGGAACAGACTGTGTTTGTGATTCTTGACCATAGACAGAAGATGATGGAACAATACAAATTGGTACATTTCCAGTCGTGGCTGAAGAAGAGCGTGACGTTCATGTCGACTGACTACATCCTGCCGGCGGAGACTTGTGCGATGGTGAATGTGGCGCTGGATGCAAAGAACCAAGCGCTCAAACTGTGCGCCGTTGAGGGGGTCGATATTGTGAGTAATCAAATATATGATATATTGGAATACAATGACTCTATTACTTCTTACTAATATTATAAATGTGAAAGTTTGGATGGATGGATGGTTAGAAGGTATCTCCAAAACTGTTCAACAGATTTTGATGAAATTTGGCACAGATGTAGAACATAGTCTAGAAGAATATGTAGGTTACTTTTTTTTGTACTCCGCGTGGACAGAGTCTTAGGATTAATATCGATTCATACATATCTCAAAAAATACCAGAACATTTTGTTGTGGAAGAAATAATTAATAACTTTTCTGATCCAGTATTTTAACGAGAAGAATATTGATCAGCCTTCTATATATATTATTTTGTTAATTTGTTTCAGTTTTATTCTTTTGGTAATTAGATTTGAATTTTAGATTTCGTTTGATTCGTTTCCATTGTTTTGTTATTATTTTTTTTAATTTTATGTTTATTTTAATTTTCTGCATGTCTTTCGTTCTTTTATATTTATTTTACAAGGCAATGGATCCTTCACTCGCTGTAAGTATAAGGGTTATAATTCATTTTAGTTAACTATCAATTTTTATAGAAACCAACGAACATTTAGCCCTTACATACTAAAATCTGTCTTAAACTTACTCCTCTTCAATTAAAAAAAGTCTAACTTTAAAAGGTGAAATGAAAATTAATCTAAAATATTAGGGTTTTAAAAAATTAACTAAAGTTAGCCAGCATTAAACTACCTTCTTTCTTTTTTACTTTTTTTAAACCTATCAAATGGTTTTATAGAGCGGCGGTTAATAATTCACTAATTACCAACATAACGTTCATGTTTAGTACATAATAACGATTCCTTCTAGTACCAGTATCACGCAAAAATGGATGCCCAGATTGAAGCCTGTCTTTTGGCCATGTCAACGGGGATGACAACTCGCCTGTCAGCGGTGCTCGAGGCAACGTTAGCTAAAATAGCTAGATTCGATGAGGGAAGGTAAGCTGGAAATTAGGGATCCCCAAAATATTTAGGACAAGTGACCCCCTGTTCCCACAGACTCCCCCATGGCTAAATTACCTACTTTTAAGATCAATTATTATTCATTGTTACTTAAGTCAATAGAAGAAGAGAGTGAGAATTAGCAATGCTTTAAGTTCCCTTTGGGAATACCTGCTGTAAATTCTTGCCAATATTTTATTATCAGATTTATAATCTTCTTACTTAGCTCACTATATTTAGGGACTGTATGATATTATGGCAACTTTTATTATTAATGTGGTAATGTTGGCCACACTG
Source organism: Papilio machaon (assembly GCF_912999745.1). Classification (NCBI taxonomy): domain Eukaryota; kingdom Metazoa; phylum Arthropoda; class Insecta; order Lepidoptera; family Papilionidae; genus Papilio; species Papilio machaon. The sequence goes on along the minus strand of NC_060008.1, from coordinate 4,983,971 downwards.
TCTTGTATGCGCATGAGCTGAGTTAGTCAATACTATCCTAGCCAGTGTCAAAGATGCATCTCTGTCTTGTGATAAACCCATAAATGATTTCTTAGGATTTCAAATTTTACTTTTCAAGACTTTGTACAGTTAAAACATGTTATTATTTTATTTCTTTTCTCAACATTTATTAAGATATTAACAAATTAATATTGATTTCAGTTTGATCGGATCTATCCTGACGATAGCGAATGTGTCTGGATCTGGCAAAGATATCGGTCAGGGGTACGTCAACTTCATGAGGAATTCTATGGATCAAATCAGGTCGAAGGTAAGGTAACTTTGTATTAAGGGTCGCTGAACATACCTTCGAAATTGTGACTATGGTTTATAATAGTAGTCAAAAATAGTTATGGTTGTTGACAATAAAATTAACTGACTGTATTACTTACTACTCCAAGGAAGACAACGAATTGTAGAACACCTCATTCCGTAAAATCGTTTAAACACCATAAATGCCATTAGTCACCAGACCGAGTCCAATAAACTGGAATCTGGAGCGTCGGTGGCTCAGGGGTTAAACACTTGACTTGCAATTTGCAGGTCCTGGGTTTGAATCCATGCTGCCATGTACTAATGTGTTTTTTTTATTTACATATGTACATTTATCCGACATTCTTACGGTGAAGGATAACATCGTGATGCTGCACATATCTGAGAGGAAATTGAAAGATATGTGTGAAGTCAACCCGCACTAACTTAGGATAGGCTCCGAACCCCTCAGTGGGGACGAATAGTGAGCTGATGATGATGAATGAATTGGAATCTTCCGTGTGTACCAGGTGACAGATGAGCTGTGGATCCTGCAGCTGTTCGAGCACTGGTACGGTATCCAGGTGAACATGGTGAGCACTTGGCTGGGTGAGCGACCAGCTCTCCATCCGCAGCAGGTCGCCTGCCTCTCCATCATTCTTAAGGTAAAGAGATTCTAAAGGTCCATAGGATATAAGGATCCATTTTTAAGGATCGTTAAGTATTTTATAATCGAAAAGAAAGTCTCTAGACTCTAAAAAAGACTATGAAAGACATTTAGAGTCATTTTAGTGGTTATTCAAGCTAAGGTTTTCAACACTAAAGTCTTAAACACAATAAAATTGGATAACAATTGTATAATTAACCAAATACGGGATTACTATAAGAAGTTTTCTTGCAGAAAATGTACAGCGACTTCGAGCTGCAAGGCGTAATAGACGACAAGTTGAATTCCAAAGTATACCAGAGCGTGGCCGCGAGAATGCACGCCGAGGAGACCACCTGCAGTCTGCTTCTGGCGCAGCAGGATGCTGGGTCTGTGCTCACTTTCCTTCTCATTCATCATTACCAGGTCATACCTGGTATACATTACCAGTACAGCAGGACAGTAGCATTCAAAATCAGTGCTAGCGTACAAATATTATAGTGTAAACCAGGCATAACTCTAATTGTACCTAAAATCCTAAACTCATTATAATAGCTCAGCATCAATAGATTTAATGACTTAAATCTCTTGCACTCTCTCACTTGACAGTGAGAGATAAAGACTCCATCTCACTCCACTACGTTTTCATAATATTAAAGTCATCATCTGTTGCAGCAGTGGTGAGGATGGTGGCTCCGAAGAGGGCTCCAGAAGCGGAAAGTCTAAACTGGAATCTCTAACAGAAGACGCTAAGTTGGGTAACGTCGGAGCTGTCGTTGGAAAGGTATTTTTCTATAACTACAGCTCTGAGTTAAAATAGTCACTTTACCAGACTTCCTTAATGACTCTGAGTACATCAGTTAGAACATAAAACATCCTGTATAGTGTTTTAATTGACTACTACTTACTACTTTGAAATTTAATTTTTCCCAAATTGATTGTTTATATTTTTAGGTTGGCAACATGTTCGGTCGCGGCATTGGGGAACTTTCTACCAAACTTGGCGGAGCTTCGTCTTGGTTTTAGCGCTTGAAAAATTATAAACACATATGATATCATCTCATTATCCCGATTTCAATGAGATAAGATCTCATAATTTAATTTTAACGTCATCATTTTAATTTAATCAACGTCATTTAAACATTTAGGAATGCTTAATACAGTATTGTTGATAATCTTACTATTTAAAAATGTGCCTCTTACCATGATTCTAAATTATCAACAAATTCATCATAAAAAACTCCAAGACAATACGATTCATATAAAACTAATCGTTTTAATAATAATAGCGAAAGGAAATATACAAAAATTAATTTTAACAACAAAGTAGCCATTTTGTTTAATCGCGACAAAATGGCGCTCGACTAAATTCGATTTAATGTAAGTGGCATTTGCATAGCTTGGTTAAAACTAGTGTTAAATGAAGTCTAGATTTTATTTTATAATAAAGCTTTATGTACAGTTAGGATCACTATTGGTTTATCGGAGCAAATAATGATTGTTAGGTGTGAATATAATATAGTACTTGATAACATGAACGGTTATATAAAATAAAATATACATACAAATTGCATACAATATTATGCTACAATAAGAGAACATATCGCTTTGGCAAAATTAAAACGTTATATGTTAGTCGGTCGTGTGTAAAATGTTATATTTAAATATGTCGATAAAGTAATTGAAAATTGGAATGTAAGGAACGCATATTTTGAGGTTAGAATTCTTAACTGAAATGTTTTTGTCTCTATTATTAATTACCTTTGAAGCTCACTTTCTTGGCTTAAAGTTAATAATTTTAGAAATGTTTTTCTAATTGTCAACAGTATTTTAACTTTAAACTATTGCTGGATTTGTTTAGTTTACATTTTAGCGTCTTGCCCCGCCTATGAAATAAAAATAGCACATAGTTTTGACAGTGTATTAAATATGCAAAATTTATCTATTTTAAAAAGCAATATTTTTCTAATATCGTATCAAGTTTTAATATCAATACAACTAGCTATTTAACTTTCCAGTAAAATTTTGTAAAAACATGTTTATAAAATATTAAATTAAATTAAATTTTGGCGCCACGCCAATGTCGGACATAGAACAGTATTACCATACGCAAATACAAAATTTACACCGCAATTAAAATATTTTATAAACATGCATAGAAAATTAAAAATTAGACACTGTTTTGCTGTAATAAAATACTATTTATAGTTTATAACTCTTTAGATTGACACTTAAACTTGAATTAGTCAAAATAATACAAATATAATACTATAAAGTACTTACTCTTATAATTGAATTTATTAAAAAAATATTCTTCTACGCTAATCCTTACAAATTTTTGAACAACTAGAAGAAATTTAAAGTTTAAAGTTATTAGATAAACGTTTAAATTAGTAGTAACTACTAAGCGCTAATTCGCCTTATTACGATCTTGTTAAAATTCTCCACATATATCAATTTCATCCTATCATTTCTCGTGCTTTATTACATTTTTTTTTCAATATAAAAATTTAGTGTTGGTGTTGACATATTTAAAAAAAATTACTTTCGCACTTTTCAATTTTAATTTAATTCTTCACACACCATGAGCTTAGATTAGATAAAAAGTTTCTCACAACTCAATGGCCACTGTAAAAACTTGCAATGTTATTTCTGTATTTTTATTTGTAATTTTAATTCAAATATTATCACTGTTATAACATTAGTAAAACTTATTTGAACTATTTATTGTGTATTTCCATTCTTTAATAGTTTATTCACATGTTATCTCTTAGATGTTCATTTTTTATGTTAAATTGTTATAATATTGAGTTTATTGCACATCTCATTTACATTGGTGAGGAGTAAATTGCTGGAAAATGATAGTCAACTAGAATGTAAGTGCAAATAGCCGACTGAAGTGCCATTGTGCATACTGCTTAAGATTTTGCCGAGATTTCGGAAAATTAGCGATGGTTGTAAAGTGGCGGTGAATTTGTAAACTGGTTTTATTAGAACCATAATGTAAAAACCACCGCAAATATCTAGTGCTTTGGTTATGAGTGCATCGCGAATGTAAGGAGAAATAATAAAGGAATATTTACAATAAAACGTTTACTGTTCATTTGTTATTTTATTTACCTTATTTTGTTATGAACCTGACTCTTGACATAATTACACACACAAGAAAACATAAGTTTGTTGCACGCCAAAAAAATCGTACCTCTTCTGAACTGTACTGAAGTGAATTGTTAAATTGGATTTTAAGATGGGTCATTTTATCATTTTTCCTTGTCAAATATACCAAAGTCTACCAATATTAATCAGGCAATAGTAAAGTATTAGATTTATTAATGGCATCACTTTTCCAAAACGAGGTTCGAAATAATCTTTTAAAATGTCTACTTCTATCATAACTAATGTATTAAATAGTAATTATATTTCAAGCACAAATTAAATAAAATAGTTTTTCGATTTTTAAACTTAAAAAAAAATTATTGGTAGTAATCTCGTTAACACAGGTGGCAACACTCGCGCGTGAATAAGTTTGACATTCGCTGTAAAGTAGTGTAGACAGTGAACGTGAGTGTAGTTTAATTTGAATAAAGTATTTTTATGTAGTGAATTTAAGGCAAAACTGTAAGTTTTTTGACTGAAATCTTTATTTTTTAACGCATAGTTATACATTACTAACACAGACGATTACTTTTATAAGTTTTGCGCACATTAACTCGTTACTTATCCGGAAATGCTTGTGAACGTTTGAAAAAATAAAATAAAAAAGTTTTGTATCATCTGATGCATTCCGAAGTTGTTACGTCGACCGTATTGTAAGTATGGTCTTTGTACTTTCTTTCTTTTTGCGCGCGCGAATTTATTTGAAAGAAAAAAAAAACTTTCGCGTTTTCGGCATCTTAAAATAGCAAAGATGGATCTAGCTAAAAATGACTCAATAGAAATGTGTCAGTAGGTGAGGGTTAGGCTAATTGAATATAGAAATTGTTTTACCTTAGCCTATATTCTTTTTCTGAATGCTTTCAGTAAATTATGTAACTAGAAAAAGTTTTAATAATACCTAAGAGAAAACTTTTTGAATTTAAACACTCAATTAATTCATGATAATATTAGAATAAACCTAGAATTTATTACTTTTTTTTTAACAATTTAACTTTGAAACAAATGTGTTTGATTTTATTGTTCATTTATCTAAATATCTTATTCAATTAGTTATTTTTTTAACTTGAGTAAGAATGTGAAGTAGTTAATTTATATAACAATAACCTTTATCTTACGTCTAACACTAAAAGATAATGAAATTAAAAATATTTACAAATCATTTAAACCATTCAAAAACATACAGTCAAACCTGGAAAATGTTTGTCTCTAATAAAAGTTTTTCTCTTATTGAAATTGTATGTCGGGACCGATCATTTGCTTATATAGGTTTATCTGTATCCATATTCAACTGAATGTGTTATATTTTTTTACTTTTTTTATAAAAAGTATTATAATTTCAGATTAAAAGGCACCTTTAGTCTTGTTTTTCTAAACTTTCATTTTACATATTTTTTTTATTTAAACTAAATGGAACACCTATAGTTGTTCACTTATTAGGTCATCCTGTATATATTTGAAGTGGGTAATATAGCTTATCACCATGTCTGGGTTAAGTAGCCCTGTGAGATAATATAGTAGCCCATTAGGAGAGTTAATTGTTAAAATTCTCAGGATAGTTTTAAAGTTTAATGATAAGGCAAGTAGCTAACTAAATAAGTAACTTGTTATGAAAATTTATAAATCATTTATTTCATTTATAAAAGACTAGTTCTTGCTCTCATTTCCGTCTGAGCGGAATTAAAAAAATACTTTATAAATAGCTTATGTGTTTTTTAAGACTGTGTTCTACATCCATAGCAAATTTCATTAAGATTTGTTGAGCCGTTCCAGAGATATCTTCAAACAAAGATCCATACATCTATCCATCTAAACTTACACATTTATAATTTTAGTAAGATAGATCATCTTATATATAAAATCTTGTGTCGCGGTGTTTGTGGTTAAACTCCTCCGAAATGGCTTGACCGATTCTCATGAAATTTTGTGTGCATATTCAGTAGGTCTGAGAATCGGCCAACATCTATTTTTCATACCCCTACCAAGTTTTTTAACTGCGTGCGGATGGAGTTGCAGGCGACAGCTAGTTATTTTTATATTAATTTGATCATAAATTATATTCAAAGATTTTTTTGGTTACAAATAAATTTCTGCATTTCTTTAAGTGTGTCAAATTTCACTATTATTCAGTTGTGTAATTTCCTTAAAAAGGGGCACAAATTTTTCACTTTACAGTATTAATGATTATGTACTTGTACATCTTGTTTTCATCAATTTCATACCATCTTGTAAATATTTTACAATGGCAAAAAATAGCTTATGTACTTTATAATAGGGATATTAAATACCATATTTGTTATCCGAAATGTCTTGAGATAATCAAATATAGTCAAATCTGTCAGTCAATTGTCTGGAGTCGCTTGACTCCATAACCGAGAATCTCAGGTTAGAGACAAACCTCTATAGGTAAGAAAAATGTTTGAGTTCCTTGGATTCTCGATTATTCATGTTCAACTGTATTTAATTGGGATTATTGTTTCAACTTACATTTGTACATTACATTTCAAAATATATTTTAAATGTACAAGTAGAAGTGCTTAGTCATTCTTATTGAGAAGAGAGAGTTGTCATTTGGTTTATTAAGTTTACTTGCCTAAGATTACCTGCACTTTGTCAACTATTTCTTTATTTACTATTAATTCTGCACCTTATGACCTCTGGGACGTAGCTTTGCAAAGTCTAATAAGCCTTAATACTACATAAACGGAACATGGCGATACGACAGTTAAAATGCTGACTCACATCTTCCTGACCCAGTCGCCATCTCAACCGTTATTCTTACTCACGTAATTGTTTTATGGTATTGCAAGATTCAAACTTTATGACGGCTCGTGCTTAGCTGCGCAAGTCTTTATTACGGAACACCGCTGCTGTGACACATGTACTAATACATATTGTCTCTTTCATTCTATTTTACAACAACAGTATATTAGTTCGATCTAGTATTAGACTAATTAAGTATCATAGTAGGTTTTACGGTGAAGGAAAGCCGAAACTAACTAAGCCAGCATGGTTGTCTATGGCCTAGTCATCTCTAACTCAGGTTGGACTCCGAGCATAACAACTCGCTGGAGAGATTTATGAGCTGTCACGGAAGCGGGTTTTCATAGGCATCATTACGGGTGGAGAAAAGCACTTACATCTCGCCGATTTAAATTATGTTTTGTGCAGCGTCGTCGTCGTTCGAACCTCTATAAAGTTTGGACTTCACTTTACTTTAAATTATGTTTGATGGCGCTAACTAATCCAGTATTATACAATGTAAATACAATTGTTGTTTACAAATTATTCTTACATCAATGTTTATTTTTTTATACCGATTTGATCGTCTATGATATAGAAGTGTTACTTTGATAATAATTAACATCTTTATGGGTCAGAACATCGCACGAGATGCGCAGAACAAGATTTGAAGTGTAGCAGAGAGTAAAAGAATGCGGTAGGAGATATAAAAAATTATTGAGGCGGCTTATACGTGCAGTTGATTAAAAATATACTTTTCTATTCTACTTGCAGAGTCATTTGAAAAAAACATATTGTTTAACAGTCCGTGTACAGTAGCCCTTAGTAGCACAATCAATAACGTTTATAAGTTCGTAAAGCAAACAGTACTGGTCATAATGAATGTTTACAGACCTAATTCAATGTTCAATGCATCCAATTGAGTACGCAACTTTCGGTCGACAACCGTTGCAATGACGCGGCGTTTTTCACAAAAAAAAAACAACTTCATCGTTAATATTGTGGTCAGATTTATTTATAAATTTTCATTGTTACGGTATAACTTATAAACTAATCAAAAAATTCCTTCATAACTGGCTAGCTGTTGCCAGCGACTCCGTCTTTTATGCTTATTTTTTAATCCGCGCGGACGGAGTTACGGGCTACAGCTAGTAAATAATAGTGTACTGAATATATGCTGTTTCAAGGTTTCCTCAGAAAACAGTAAATCTCTGATGTAATGAAGTTAGCTACCCCTGCTTTAGACACAATGTGTGTTATGTGCTAGGCATTGAATAATATATTATGACCTTCTTGATTGCGGTTTTGTCTGGTTACACTTAATTACGTTGTAATTAATTATTCTTATTTAACTTAACTCAGTTAACTATTAAGTTAGGTTAGTTTAAAAGAGAAGGGGGCAAACGAGCAGCGGGAACACCAAGGTGTTCATCGACGCCCATGGACATTTGCAATGCCAGAGGAATGGCAGATGCGTTGCCGGCCTTTGAGATGGTGATACGTTCGCTTCTTGAAGGACCCTAAGTCGTAACGGTTTGGAAATACCACCGAGGATAGACCATTCCACAACGCGGCGGTACGCGGTAGAAAGCTACGCGAAAACCGCACGGTTGTGGATTGCCAGCCATTGAGATGGTTTGGATGGAACTTGGCGGTCTGTTGGGTCGTCCGATGACGGAACTCGGCGCTAGGAATTGTTTTATTTAACCTATTTCAAAAAGAAGGTTATCAATTTTTGTGTGTTCAAAAAAAACAAACGAATTGATAACCTTCTTTCTTCTTCTTCACGTATTTTACCTAATGGTGTTCCGATTTTGATTTCTTTTTTGGGTTCTACTTTTTTATTAATTTTTAAACTCATTATATTAGTAGATTTTGAGTTCTTTTTAAAACTAAACAAAAATGAAGGAATATTTTGCTTTCTTCACTTTTTAATATAATATTTGACTAGTTTACGATTCCTTTATATAGTGTAATTTTTAAATCCTTGTTAATGTTTTAAATATAAAAATTATTAAATTAAAACGAATTGAAAATCATTAGAATCTGATATGTACAATTGTCAATGTTAAATGCTAGTTTATTCCGACTTATTTCCTAGATTTAAACCCTTGATATTGTACTTAGTTAAGGTAAGTTTTTACTGCCGACATACCTTTAAAAGAATTTATTATCTGTTTTTTTTTTCAGTAAATAAGAGGAATTTAAATATGTTTCTCAACATGTCTGTTTGCAGGGGAATCTTACGCTTAGAATAAAAGCGTTTATACATTCAAACGTTCCAAATTTTAATCTGGAGCGATGGTTTACTGGACACTAATAACGGATATTTTTTTGCGAAACGAATTGAAGACTCGATGACTTAGTACAGTTAGTCTACGGAGCTCTGTGTACAACACAGTGATAATTAATATTTTACGACAAAGACAGACTAATAATCCGACTCTTTTATTAACTAGTCGTCTTTGCGACTCTGTCCGCGTTGGATTTATAAAGATATATACCGACAAAGATATCTGACCCGGTGAGCATAAGTTCATTAGAGCCTACTTGCCAAAAATATTTCGGAAAAATCATTGTAATGTTTTTTTTATATGTATTTTGTATTGATAGCAGCGCCTCTCTCATCGGATCATATATGTTTTTTGGACTATAATCTGTTTTTTTTATTTAAGAAACTAGTTGTCACCCGTGACTTTGCCATCGAATTTAAATAAAACGAAATTAGTAGCTGATACATAAGTACAATTTCAAATGATTATTTCTACTTGCGCCTGTTATTTACAAATATATAAAAGAAAGTTGTGTTAGTTACACCATTTATAACTCAAGAACGGCTGAATCGATTTGACTGAAAATTGGTGGGGAGGTAGCTTAGAACCAGGAATAGGACATAGGATAATTTTTACCCCGTTTTTTTTTTTTTTTTTTTTTATTCCGCGCGGACGGAGTCGCGGGTAAAAGCTAGTTTACAATATATGGTTAATAATAAGAATGAATTATTGTTTAATAAAACAAGACTAACAATTAAATTAGTAATTTCCTGTTTTCATTAAATCCCGAAATAGACGTCTCAATTATTGTTATTTTTGTGTTGCAATATGCTGTGGAAAACCCGGCATTTATGTCAATCAATTGGCGTTGTGTTTTTCACTATTTTATTATATTATATATTTTCCTGCCTGTTTCTGTGTTCAGTGCAATTAGATACACACCGTATTAATGTAATGGGGTATCTATCACAAGCGACTCCGTCCGCTCGGGATTAAAAAAAACTTAACATGTAACCTATGTGTTCTTTCAGACCATCCTCTATATACCAAGTTTGAGTGAGATATGTTAAGCCGTTTTACAGATACCTTCTAACAAACATCTATCCATTCATCCATCTAAACATTTGCATTTTTAATATTACTAGCTGTCGCCCGCGACTCCGTCCAATAAAAACCATAATATATAACCGATGTGTTCTTCCAGATTATGTTCTACATCTGTGCCAAATTTCATCAAGATCTGTTGAGCCGTTGGGGAGATATCTTCAAACAAACATCCATCCATCCATCTAAAAATTCGCATTTATAATATTATAAGTAAGATAATGACATAATGTTCGTAAGAAACGGGATTCTTACCACGATTAGGCTGTTTGAGCTCCCGATATTATATTAGTAAAAACCACGAAAGTTTGAAGTTATATAAAGATAATGACAGTTTTAGAATTCTATACTAAGTGGGAAGGGAATTTAATTCTTTGAATATAATATATGAGTCACTGAGTCGGGGCTAACGCGTGCCAACTGACAAAACATATTGAATGCTTAATATATATATAATGTAAACATTAGTCATTTTAGTTAACATTGATATGAACATAGGACAATGAAGACGTAAGGATCAGGTTACAACACCTAATAGAATTGAATCCACGTATTTAAATAAGTATACATATCGACGCTGTAAAGCATAAACGCTGTAACCCTTGAAATCGCAAATATGTTTTTCACACGTTAATAATTTCAACCATTATCAAACGATAATGATTTTATTATAGGTTAGCACAAACTACACAACATTGCTAAATACCGCATGCTTGTAGGCGTATCAGCTCACGAGTTATCATTTTTTGGCTCTCCTGTAAAGTTCATACTTTCGGGGTTACAGCGTTTACGCTTTCCAGCGTCGATATGACCTGATAACTCAATACTCAGTCTTTATGTGTATTTGTGTAACAAAATGTCATCTCTACCTACCTATATACTGTTTGTAAGAAACGGGATTCTTACCACGATTAGGCTGTATGAGCTCCCGATATTTCGGCACAGTTGCATGCGCCATGATCGCGGGTTGACAATCAATGTCAGTCTTACGAACAGTATATTAGTAAAAACCACGAAAGTTTGTACTATATATTTACCTACCTAGTTAAATCAATCAATCCTTACTAATATTATAAATGCGAAAGTAACTCGTAAGTGTAATTTTTAAGATTAATCTTACAGTGGGTAGATCCCGCAGCAACAATATTTGTTAGGTGCAATTGGTGGAAGTGGAAGCAATTCTGCGTTTTGTCTGATGAGTGTTTGTGGCCTAATTTTAGTCCACGTTCCTTTCTTACCATTTTTTTATAAGGAAAGGATGGGAAGGGGAAGGAGATTTGACTTTGATATGTATATCCTCTTCCTGTGCGTCCCCTCTTCTGTCGATTAACGTTAGACAACTCGAAAGTCTATGGGCACTGTTCGCTTCGCTATTTAGGCGTATTCAAGTGACCGCTTGCTAGTTTGCCACCTTATGATATAAAAAAAATATGATTATCTAAATATAACTTTCTCTATTGGTTTAAAACTTGTGTGACAAATTGAAACTATTCGATATAAAGATATCGACAGCTTGAGGGATTGGGTCTTTTTTTTAGTAGGCCGATTGAATCCACATTTAATTGTATGGACTCAATCGGTCTAATGAGGAAAAAATACCATTGACTGGTAGTCTGATCGGCCCAACGGGAAACGTACAAAGATTCATCCCTATTCTTGTTATAGTGTCACGATATTCGTGAAGTATAAATGTTCAAAAAGTAGCCATGATTAGTTACTTTTAAACGCATTTGCAATACATTCTCTTGTCATTATTTTTACAATTCGTTTACTGTGTTAATTCCGAATGCAGTGACAAATATGCCTCCATCCTTTTCATTCCATTTGAGAAAAATAGAGACGACAATATTTTTACACGTATACAGTAATACGAGATTGTTTTCATTAACTACGATATCTTAGTAATATTATAAATTCGAATGTTTAGATGGATGGATGATTGTTTGAAGGTATATCCGGAACCTGTCTGTAAGAACACATAGGCCACTTATTACGTTTTTTTTAATTCCGCGTGGACGGAGTTGCGGGCGACAGCTAGTTATAATTACATAACCTCTGATGTATTGCCAATAACCGAGTTATAAAGTTTAATGTCGTGACATTAAAATATATCATAATAAACAGTTCAAAGGATGATTCAAACACTGCCGGAATGGAATCCGTTAATTGATTTCACACCTGGCAACATTTGGCAGAACGCCGGAGGTATAACCAGGGAGTCGGGTTCAATACCCGAAATTTGGGGTACATTTTCGCAAGTGGCAACACTGCGCACCTGCAGCGATGCGCCTGCGCTGCCGCAATCCGATCGTCTAATTATAGATCAGAGTTATGTCATTCGATGTTGCCATCCGTTATGTTTTTCCCGTGACTATGTTTATTTTTGTGTAGTTTTGAGAATTTAGTTCAAAGTGTTTCGGTTAACATTCTTAAACAAACTGAAATACGTTTTATTTTATTTTTAGCGAGATTTATGTTTCGACCTTATTTTATTTTATACTCTACTTGTTATTTTAGTACAATGATGGATGATTAAGCTTTTAAATTTTCAACTATAGATTATTATAACTTAAATACAACAGAGTAGATCTGAATATTGTCATATATAAGAGTTCAGGCTTTTCACATATTTTTATTTAGTACAAACAATCTTACTAATATTATAAATGCGAATGTTTGGATGGATGTTTGTTTGAAGGTATCTCCAGAACGACTCAACGGATATTGATGAAATTTGGCACAGTTGTAGAACATAGTCTGGAAGATCACAAAGACTACTTATAAATTTTTTTTTGTAAAGCCGCACGGACGGAGTCAATCAAACAAACAAAACAAGTAAAACATAATTTCTAACTGCTAAAATAACAATACGAATCTTGAGTACAGCATCAAGTCGGTAAAGTTGATTAGTTTTTTTCTATTTTTTTATTTTCTTTTTATTATTATTTTTTTGTAAAGGTGCCAGCTGAAAATCAACGCAGGGGCAGTTTAGTCTGTCCCTGCTTCGTTGTGCTGGCTCCCTTTTGCCACACTATTGTACCAAGTTTGTCCCTTGTATGTGTGTTTTTTTATTTTTTTGTTTTATGTTCTTTGTGTGGCAATCAATGTTTTTCTTTATTCCTTTAGTTTGTTTTAAATTTATTATATCAAATATTAAAAAATGTTATATCTCGTAAGTTGATAATTAACAGTTAAAACATTATAACACCTGGATATTACAGATTAACCTTTAGGGTTTCATCGGAAACCTGTGAAGTCATTCAAATACGACCGCGTATTAACCTTGCAATACTCGCGATATATATTGAAATAGTTATTTTACTTAAGTATTTACGTCATAAAGATGAGTTTTCACTGGCGAAAAACTTGTACAACAACATTCTGTTACCTCTATTGTAATAGAATGAGAAGGATTTCTGATTCGCCATAATAATATTTTTTATACAGGATGTTTTAGCAGTGAACTAACAGCATAGTAATTTTAATGGCGTAATTTTCAGTCTTTTTTGTATGAAATTATTTCAGAGATTTTATTTATAATGTTTATATAAAGTCCAAAATATAATTAGTAAATAGAAATCATTTGGTTTCTGAGATTTGGACATTTTCCATGTATTTACTTCCCACGCGATTTAAATATACCCGAAAACAACGTAATACTGAGTTCCACTTACATATTTACAAATTGTTTTGATTTAAAAGTGTGACTATTAATTAATTAATTTTCAGATACTATAACTAATTTATTTCTCAACAGACTCAAACGAAGTCGCGGTTAAAAGCTAGTAATTAAATAAAATATAAGATATGCAAAAATCATGAAAATACGAGCACATTGAGAACTTTCATGAATATATTCGTAATCTGGGCACTTGAAAACGTAAAATTTGCGATGATATACAAGGTTGAAAAAAAAAACTTTTTTTATATAGATCTGTTTTATATAAGTATAGCTGTCGCCCGCGTCTCCGTCCGCACGCAGTTAAAAAAAAAAGGGGGGGGGGTTATGAAAAATAGATGTTAGCCGATTCTAAGACCTACTGAATATGCTCACAAAATTTCATGAGAATCGGTCAAGCCGTTTCGGAGGAGTACGGTGACGAAAACTGTGACACGAGAATTTTATATATTAGATAACCAAAGTCTTCAAATTAATTAAAACATCCACACAGTACGTACTATGTCAGTTGAGAATAAACATCTCAACAGATTTTAAAACTTCAGTTTCATAGTCAAAGAACTGAAAAAACAATAATAAAATCGAATCATACTGTACATTGATATGCAGATTTGATGAAAGTATATCGTGACAAAAGTCTTCATTGAGTGATCGTAAGTTTTTGTGGCAATCACTGCGACAGCACGCTATGTCCGAAACAATGCGCGTGCGCACGATCAAATTAAAATGTTACAGGAAGCGGTTATAGTGGTACATCGTAGCGAGTTAATTTAAGGCACTATAATTGGTTAATAATTTAATTCTACTAACAATTCTTTCTAATCTTAATATATATAAATCTCGTGTCACAATGTTTGTCCTCAATGGACTCCTAAACCACTTAACCGATTATAATAAAATTCGCACACCATGTGCAGTTCGATCCAACTTGAGAGATAGGATAGTTTAAATCTCAAATTATAGTCGCAATTTTAATTTATTGCTAATTGTTTGTCTGTTATTATTTGACAGTCACAATTATCTGTTAACTCCAAATGATTCTAACAGATGTCGATATCTTTCGACTGGGTTGAGTAAGTAATCAATAGATGGCGCTGCTATGGTAAATCTACGAACGTGTCAAATAAGCTTATTAACTGCGCGCGGACGGAGTCGCTAGAGCTAGTTGTTTATTAAGATTATGTTAAGTGAGCATTTTTTGCTAACTTAAGTCTTTAATAAACTGCAAGCAAGCTTCTAAGTGTTTTTTCACATTATAAATGGTTTCCACTGCCAAATACAAAAGCATATTGTAGTCCCTTTTAATCTTTTTTTTTAAGAAACAAAGATAACGATATCTTTTTGTACTTTAGTCTGCAGTGAAAACACAAGATGACATGTATTAATTCTATTTTGAGAGCGTCGGTGGCTCAGGGGTTAAGCACTTGATTTGCAATCTGCAGGTCCTGGGTTCAAATCCTGCCATGTACCAATGTTTTTCGATTTTCGATTTACATATGTACATTTATCCGACGATCTTACGATGAAGGAAAACAACGTGATGCAACCTGCTCATATCTGAGAAGAAAATCAAAGATATGTTTGAAGTCAACCAACCCGCACTTGGCCAGCGTGGTTGACTATGGCCTAGTCGCCCTTAACTTAGGGTATTTTCCGAGCCCCTCAGTAGGGACTTATAGTGATGATGAATCCTATTTTAAATTTTATAGTCATTATTCTGGTTCCAATTTAAATTGTTGTAATTATAAAAAAAAACCACGTTATCATCCGCTCCTCCCATCAATAAATACGCTATTTAATTTCGAATGTAATCTCTTCGATGAAATCTAATTAAATTAAAGAATATGTTTCGCAGAATTGGTGAATTTTTGCATTCAATTTTACTTTTTTATAATGAATCATACAATGACTATTCAATTCCATTGAACGGTAAAATAATCAAAGAGCGTTAAAGTTATGTTTTCATTTTAATTTAAATACAAGAAAAAAGTACAATCTCATGTTAAAATTACATTTTTAACAAGAAAGTCTTTTTATACTTTTGGGGCAGAAAATAGAAAGACTACATTTTAATACCTCTTATAAAAAGCTGGCAACACTTCGACAGTTCTAGTATTGTGGATGGCTATAGACTTCGATGTTGTCTTCGTTTTTCTAACTGCTTATTTACTCCTATATCTTATGGAAAAATTATCTTGAAATATTCATCACAGACTAATTTAAGAAGACAAGTCAGTCTACCTGTGAAATTCCACAGTTGTTATACTGTTCCTGTTTTGTCAAAGAATAATACGATTATCTTACTAATATTATAAATGTGAATGGATGGATGGATAGATGGATGTTTGTTTGAAGGTATCTCCAGAACAGCTGCATGGATCTCACTGAAACTAAGAGGTAGAGCATAGTCTGGAAGAACACATAGGATACTAATTTAGTATTTTTTTTAAATCCGCGCTGACGGATTCGCGGGTAAAAGCTATATTTTATATACCAGTCAGTCGACAGTGGAAATCGTCTTTGTACATGTCTAAATAAATCCAATCTACGCAATCTACCCACATTATTCAGATGACGGTTCCTTACTGTTTATTACGTAGAACGTAAAGTTATTTTTACCAAAGATTCATAGATAAATTATTAAACCAGTACTCGTGGGAATTGCAACCGATTTATTTATGGTAAAAGAAAGGAATTCAGCAAATGATAACGATAAAAATTTAGAGCTTTCTTCAACATTGCTAACTTTAAAATTGTGTCCGTGAAACGGAACGTGATTAGTCGTTCACAGCTTACGTCAAGTCGTTTTGACACTAACTTTTCCCGCGCGTTTGTCCACGCGGAATAAAAAAAAATCTTAGTACCGTATTCCAGAATGTAATTTATCTAATTGCCAAACAATATTCATCCATCCATCTAAACTTTCGCATATTATTAATATCACAGAAAGGTGGTTAATATCAAAAACTCTTTCAATCGGGACAGTTATCAAAAGTTTCAGTCTATCGAAGTACGTTACGAGTTCGATAACCTTACGATTCTGTGCGTAGGTAAATTTATTTGTAAGCAACAACTGTCAAGAAAACAAAAGCGTAAAATCTGCCAACAAAAATATTTTTGTAACAACTTTTATTTGTACTAATCGTAAATATTTTATATCCACAGGTGGGCACAGTTAATCGAAAAGTTAACTTCGTTAATCGTTAATTCGTTAATTAAAAATTTAACTTCGTTAATCGTTAAAGCGTTAAATTCTCAAAAATTTAACGCAAGTTAAAGTTAATCGTTAACAGTTAACCATACCAAAATTATACATACTACTTTAACACTTATGGTGGCGACACTTGTTTAAAATATTAATTTGATTATTTTAATTATGAAAATTATTTTTTATTAATATAAAAATTAATAAAAATTAATCTTAATTCTATAAGACATTAGTATTGGAGACAAGTATGAATTCATTATAGTATATCTCATTACGAGTGCGAAAAGCCTGTCATTGCAAAGTGTTCCGACAAATGTCTACCCGACCCGAGTCGCAGCCGAAGGTGAGGGTTGACAGTTAGCACAAGTTGTAATGACAGTTCCGCCCAGTACTAAACAACTATTTTTAATACAGTTGCGAAAAAATGAAGCCATTTAATATAATAATTAAAACACAATAAACGCACCTAACTAAAATGTTTGTAAAATGGCGCCAACCGTAAAAGAATACAAACAGAGTTTTTTTTGTTTTCTTCACCCATTCTGGG
The DNA here is from genome assembly GCF_912999745.1 of Papilio machaon. Lineage (NCBI taxonomy): Eukaryota > Metazoa > Arthropoda > Insecta > Lepidoptera > Papilionidae > Papilio > Papilio machaon. The sequence continues at coordinate 4,966,328 of NC_060008.1, read as the reverse complement.
TAGGCAAGGGGAACTATGCCCAAACAGCGAAGTCTTCGGTAGATTATTTTTATTGATATGAAATGAAAATGAAATTTAATGAGATGAAATAAAATGAAACCAACCTAATTCATTGAATCAAATCATTAAATCTGATATTGTAATAAATTAGGAGCTTCTTTTTAGAAATATATGCATGAATCATAAAAACTTCGTGGTTGTTTTTTTCTTTATAACAGACATTATTTTGACAGTTGGGAAAGAGAACGCACGAGTTTGGAAAAGCTAAAGGAAAAGCACGAGTAAAAAAGTGTTCTTAATACAATTGCTCAAAAAGTGGCGTATTGCAGGGACGAAGAGCGTTCGGAATGTGGGCTATTACATACTCGTGCTTTCATAGACTCGTTATGAAATATACTATTTCGAACCTTCTTTTGATTTTGTCCTGTTGGTCACGTCTTTCCCGGACGCTCTGATGCATCACACTTGCACGCGAACTTCACATTTATCAATTATCAACTCGTTCGTTCACCATTCGAGTCGCCGAAAGTCGCTGCAAAATGACAGCACGTCTCCAAGTTTCTAATTTAACGATTAACGGACATTTATTAACGGAAGTTGAGTTTAACGGAAGTTAACAAAAGCGTTAACACTTTTTGAAGTTAACTTAAAAGTTAATCCGTTAAGCAAAATGTTAACTTCGTTAATTAACGATTAACGGATTAACGAGTTAATGCCCAGCTCTGTTTATATCTATATATATAAAAGAAAGTCGTGTTAGTTACACCATTTATAACTCAAGAACGGCTGAATCGATTCGACTGAAAATTGGTGGGCAGGTAGCTTAGAACCAGGAAACGGACATAGGATAATTTTTACCCCGTTTTCTATTTTTTTATTCCGCGCGGACGGAGTCGCGGGAAAAAGCTAGTATATATATAAAAGAAATTCGTGTTAGTTACACTATTTATAACTCAAGAACGGTCGAATTGATTTAGCTGAAAATTGGTGGGCAGGTAGCTTAGAACCAGGAAAAGGACATAGGATAATTTTTACCCCGTTTTCTATTTTTTATTCCGCGCGGACGGAGTCGCTGGCGACAGCTAGTATTTTATATAAATCTCAATATATTTGTTTAACGACATGAAATTTTAGTTGGAAAAATTATACTATGTGTCAATTATTCTTGATACTTGCACATCTGTTCACCCGCATGATCCTTTATCTTATTACTATTAAAAAAATTAGATAGACAAAAATACTTAAGCTCAAGTTACTCCTCAATAATATAGCTTGCTATTAGTAAAAAAAATTAAAATAAGTTAATTTTTAACATTATAAAGAACAAACGATAAAATCGTGTTGTATATTTTTTTGTGTACGATTTTATGGTGTATGAAAATAGGTCGCATTATACTGCGCGCGCCAATTTCTTCGCTCACAAACGTAAACATTTTAAAACAAGTTGACGAGGTACATTCGTGGAAAATGTTATAACTTTGTTTTATTTTATAACACAATCAACGCCTGGTCATCTTGTTTTGTCCTGTCTCTATATCTATCTTATCTATATATATAAAAGAATGTGTTAATGTCGTGTTAGTTACACTATTTATAACTCAAGAACGGCTGAATCGATTTGACTAAAAATTGGTGGGCAGGTAGCTTAGAACCAGGAAACGGACATAGGATAATTTTTACCCCGTTTTCTATTTTTTTTTCCGCGCGGACGGAGTCGCGGGTAAAAGCTAGTATTCTAATAAAATTCTGGCTAATAATTAATATTCGACTGTTTTAATTACCTACCAATATGGAAGTCTGATGGTGGGTTTCTAAGAACAAAATCTCTGTGTAACATATATTGTTATCCCTGTCTGTTATCTGTGACAGAAAAGAGACAACAATATGTTTTTATACGGAGATATTGGTCTCAGAAACCTCACGGTTTATAGCATAATAATGTTTGTTACATATCTACTTTATGCTTTAATTGAATCAAAATGTTGTTAGACATATTTTGTTTGTTAATTTTTCGGATTTGATCACCTCTTTGTACCCGGAGCTCGTTTGCCCATTTTACTTATAAAAAAATAAAACACTGAACATATTGAAATACGTAAATTATCAATAAATTCACACAAATTGCACAATCTTGCCCAAAGTTCAGGTGAAGGGCATTTGTTGGTCGAAAATTTGATCCAACATGTTGGCACATCGCACGCCGCGGTGCCAAAATAACCAGCGCTACAGTTTAAAGATAGTACGCCTCGTATTTCGCGCACCGATTCCTTACTGTTACGACGTACTAACTTGAACAATTACTATGAAACAAAAATGTCCCTTTAGCAACTGGCTGAGAACACAATTACTTTAATGACTAGCTAAGAAAAGACAGGGGAAAGATAACTCCTCAACGTCATCTCTTTAGTTAATGTTCGGTTTGTATTTAGTTTTTATTCTGATGAGCTACGATTCATTGCTGTTGCGGGATAAACTTTCCTTAAAACTCAAATGCCACTTTATTACGAGTATCTAATTCAAGAACTCTTTCCTATTCTCTGTATATTTCATCTATTTAGAGAGACAACAATGTCTACGAGTATTATAGTAATAACGCCACAACCTCAGATTTATGGATCATGAACTGCCTTTTTGATAACTAGAGTTTACAACTCTGTGTTACGGATGTCAGTAATGTTGTTGCTTTTCTTCTGTAAAAGCTCAGAACTTCAATTGTTTTCACTACTAATCAATCCAAGTGGAAAATGTATACGTTCTGTTTCGGAAATTTTCCAAAATAACACAACTTGGGTCGTTCTGAAATTATGTTCACAGGCAGAATAATTCTAAAGACTTCTTTAATTAAGGATCTTCTAACCCTTAGCATAAACTGTGTTATACAACTGCTTTATTACAGCCATAAGATATAATGTTAAAAATCAACATTCGCGATACGAGCGGAGAAACATTTAATGACGCGCTTGGAATTCAGGTGGGAGATCGCTCTGATATGAAACTTCGCTATAAATACACACAGAGTGTGAATAACCAACGTCCCACTGTATTATGTGCTTAGGGTTGCCAATTTAAAATAACCTATACCCGAATACTAAAGAAAAAATTAACTCCAACCATTGACTGTCAACCCTAGATCACAAAAATGAAACCCGTTAACTTGTGTATACAATCTGTAGTCTGTGCGCTGTCAAAGATAATGAAAGGGTTGATACAACAAGGGTCACTGCAGTGGAGTTCTACTGTAATTTCAAAACACTCTGACACGAAAATGTCAAACCCATACAATGTAAATCATTTATAAAATGTAGCAACCCTATTTTTGCCTCAATATTTCAGTGTACATTCATCATTTGTTTACATACTCGAATATATTAATCTAATCTAAATCTACCAGTATTTTGATAGAAAATCTACAGAGATTGGATAGTTATTTCGGATTATTTGGCGATTTATTTTATCAATTAACCACAGGATCGTTTAATTTAAAAACTATTAAGAATCCTATTTGGTTTGCATTATAATTTTCTAACCCTAACTATTAAATAGGCCAGTTAGACACACTGAGCGTCGGTGGCTCAGGGGTTAGGCACTTGACTTGCAATCTACAGATCCTAGGTTCAAATATCCCATATATCAATGTGTTTTTCGATTTACATATGTACATTTATACGACGTTTTTACGGTTAAAGAAAACATCGTGATTCAACCTGCACATACCTTCGAAGTAATTCAAAGATATGTTGTGAAGTCACACCCCTTACTCCTAACTTAGAGTAGGTTCCGAGCACCTCAGTGTGGACGTTATAACCAGACACTGCCGAAACAATTTTTGCTGTCTCTACTTTTAAGAATAAAAGATAATTACATGAGTGTGCATAAAATATAGTCAACGTAAAATTTTACTTTTAACTTAAATCGTTACGGGAAACATTTTACCTGAGTCATGTTAATCAACTTTCGCTGCTTCAAGTCATTTAAAAAATATAAAACACAATGGGTCTGATTAAAATTAATTAAGACGTTTATTTAAGTGTACTAGTTTTACTAAAGCAGAAATTGTATACGCTAAGATACTTTATAATTAGTGCCTTTGTTTCACATCCGTTCGTTAATTGGGTAGACATAAAAAAATGTAGGAATACGGTAGGTTTTCACTGCCCAAACACCTTTAAAAAAACAATTTCTCTTATTTCTGTATAAGTATTTCGGCAATGAAAATCAACGGTTAGATGAATCAGATTAATGATTAAAGATAGGTTAAGAACATATGCATGCGTACATCAAAATGGATATCTCTGCCTACCCCTATAATAGTGTTATACTATATACAATGTACGGATATTTCTATGTACCTATACAATCCGATGAAAGAATGGTGTCGTGTTGCAGTTAGTTAATTGGGCCACGGATATATTTAGAAGATTGACTTTTCGGAGTCGACTCTAGCGCGGCGCCCGCTGTCTATGTAAATATATCCCAGGTAGGGGTACCATGGATTCTATGTTGTGTTAGGATATTCCTAAAAATTCGTCACACATGTTAAATAAATGTCATTGCATTATAAAGGGCTCAGATGAGGAAATGTACTTTAAGTAATTGTTACATATTGTTATTTCGTTTAAAATATTTTTGTCTGTATTAGTTGTAGCCTGTTGTTCTGGAGATATTATTATTATAAATGCGAATGTTTAGATGAATGGATAGATGTTTGTTAAAAGGTTGCTCTAGAACAACTGAACAGCTTAAGCCAAACTACGGGGAGATCCGTATATGTTCTAACATAGTCTGCAAGAACACATAGGCTATATTTATTACTATATGTCTTTTGATTCCGCTTGGAATAGTGAAAAGCAAAAGCTAGTTGTTAGTAAAATTCATATCACTTTAGTCAGGACACACCATACTTTTTATTTCATTTTAAAGACTGTTCTGTTTTCTTCCTATGTCATTGTCACCCTAGTTACCAGATAATACGTTCGGTATTTGTTTAATCGCCACTCTCTCGTTAAACTCATCGTAATCGTAAATGTCATACCTTTTATTACTTTCTACGACTTTCATTTCTTTCCTTTTATATCTTATTTTACGATTTTCTTTTCTTTTTTAACTGTGAATACTCTTTATATCCTTGCAATTTAAGAGAACGCTGGTAATCAAAGTGCATGCCAACTTACAATTTGGCAACGGTGAGCGAAAACAACGCTGCAAATAGTTTTATCACCATTCGCTTGACGATGATGATGAGATTGCGTTTATGTTTGTGTTTTGACATCACGGCTATTAATGCTTTCACGAATATTAGTAATTTGTTGTTTTGTGGCTTCAAAAAAAGTTTCAAAACATACAACTGAAGACCGATGGTCTGATATTTACCGTTGGTTTCTATGAGCAAAATCTCTGTATAAAACATACCGTCATCTCTGTCATTGTCTTCGACACGATATGATTTAAACGAGGATTTTGTTCTCGAAAACCCACGGTAAGAAAATGATTACTAGGAACAAATTACAATAGACTAACATGTAATAACTTAAACAAATAAATCAGAATTTATCCATTTTAATTGATTATGTATTCGTAAGTACCCAGGTTCAATGTTAGTTTCCATTGTTGCAGTTAGACATTACAATGGCGACAGTGACGGCCAGCCTGGAGACTCAGAGCCTGGTGCAGGAGTCACGGCACACCTACCAAGAAATGCACGTGACTGAGACAAGACAGGTCAAGAAGAAGACAAAGTCCAAGCGACATAAAGACGAGGCGTCTATATCAGTGGTGAGTAGGTTACTTCTGCAAGTTCATAATCACTAACGCTTACGACGCTTAGGGTCTCCCTCAGCAACAATTAACTAACTCAAAGTACAGTATTTGTGAGTTGTTTTAACAGTGGTAGATCCCTCAACAACAATATTGGTTAGGTGCACGAATGGGCTGGATCGACCAGTGAAATACCACGACCACACAGAAGAGATGCGTAAAGTGAATTCTATTCAGCGTTTCATCTGATGAGTGTGGTGCTGGAGGCCTAGCTAATACAATTTCACAAATTGGTCTGAAATAATTGAAAACCCATTGATTAAGTATCTAAGACCTGATCTATTGATAATTAAATAACCTTCTTCTCCAGTCGAAGAGCTCAGAGAAGCTGCACAAAAAGCTGAAGGCGTGCAACGGGGAATCGAACCCGCAATGCGAGAAGTGTGCGCGACCCGTGTACGCCATGGAGCGGGTGAAGGCGGAGAGACGCGCCTGGCACAAGGAGTGCTTTAGATGCGTACAATGCAACAAGCAACTCACGTAAGTTGTAGAGACTATAGTTACGGAGCCTTTTTTTAGCAGTACAAGTCTCGCGCGACTAGTCACTTTAGAATAAATCCATAATACACAAGGCAATGCAAATCTTGGATACTAATATCTTTGAGTCGCGAATATTTTGTTGCGCGTTTTGTACAAAGAACGTTGAATCTTTGATGCGAGTTCTCTATTCGGTCCGCATCTCCGCCATCTAAAAATTTCTATTAATCTAAATTGTTGTCTCTAATTTTAACCGACTTCAAAAAAGGAGGTTCATAATTAAAGGGATGTCAATATAAAACACAATACATGTTATTGTATATATACAATATTATTGTAGAGTGGAGACATATCAAAGTGACCACACAACGCTGTACTGCAAGCCTCACTTCAAACAACTCTTTGAGCCGAAACCAGTTGATGATGAAGATGAAACTGACGGTAGGTGAACATTTCTATACTTCTTACACACAATGTCGTAATGATGTATAGTTCGATAAACTTATCTGACCCGGTGTACAATTGAAACTCTATTTTCAATCAAGGATAAATGGTCCGTTGAGAGGCACTGCTGTCGCGGTTACTTCAGTCAGAAAATATGCAAAATCTACTATATATATCTTACTAATATTATAAATGCGAAAGTTTAAATGGATGGATGTTTGTTTGAAGGTATCTCCGGAACGATTTAACTAATCTTAATGAAATTTGGCATAGATTTAGAACATAGTCTTGAAGAACACACTTGCTACTTATTAAGATTTTTTTTAATTCAGGAATAAAAGAAAAAATCTTATGACACTTTTTTGACATTAACAGAATGGCGCTTGTGAGCTGTCATCATTTTAACTTGTGCCCACCGGGTCAGATATCATTGTTAGTCTATAGTTTACTAGCGTCACTGTCAATATAGGAACTGTCACAGACCCTTGTACAGACCTAATACCTAAGTAGGTTTCAAATGTTTTTGAAGGAACTGATATAACAGCGCTCTCTTGATAGTTTGTAGCATTAATATCCACTCAGAGACATAAAACTTAAAGGTACTATTTAAGTTACTATTGAGACTAAGCTACAGTTAGCTTATTTAACTTAAAAAAAACAATAATATGTAATGTTCTATTACAGCCGCACCCAAGAAACATCAGATGATAATTTGCGAAAGTAACCCAGTGGAACTACCACCTGATGTTGTCAGAGGTAAAGTTATAATTAACTTAACTACATCTATAACTTATTCTTATATTAACACTTTAAAAGTTTTTTTTTACATCATAAGGTAATAAACGAGCAAAATGCCCTAAAAAGCGAAGCGATCACTGCCCATAAACATCCGAAATTGCAGATACTTTGCCTACCTTTAATCGACAGAAGAGGGACGTACAAAAAGAGGATCAACTATCATATCCACTTTCCCTTCCCATCCTTTCTTTATAAGAAAATAGTGGGAAGGGAACATTAGGCAAATTAGGCCTCCAATATGCTATAAGTTATTCGATACTTTAAAAGTGAAATTAAAATTGTGTTAAAGATCTTAGGGAGTCTAGAATTAATCGTCACATTTTAAAAGAAAGACAAAATTGACAAAGCAATTTAACAGTGGTAAACGTCAGCAACATGTTGCTGTCTGTCTGTCTGATCTTGCTTGATGAATGATGAATCTTATAAGGAAAGGATGGGAAGGAGAAGTGTATTTAACGAATAGGAAGGTGAAATATCCTTTATCTGTCGTTCCTCTGTCAAATAATCTAACAAATACATAAAATTTTATCGTTTACTTGTGCTTCATAATCATCTTCTACAACGTATTCTTGAACTTTATTCTATCTTGTCTTACTTTAAAACTAATATTAAATAAACTACGTAATAATAAATTATAATATCTTTATTCTAGCTTCAGACAAACCAGACTTAGGTCTAGAAGAATTGGCTCAGTTGGACGTGAAGTCTAGATTCGAGGTGTTCGAACGAGCGGCACAAAAGACCCCCGAGCCTCCTTTGTTGGAGCCCCGCGCACCCAGAGAGAAGTCCTCAGCGCTGCTGTCTAAGATAGCCAAGTAAGTCTTACCCAAGTATCAATACAAACCCTAAACCAAAGACAAACAACATTTTACATTAGAAATAAAAATAATCCAAAATATTTTCTTAAAACATTTTTTGTCATATACCTTTTTTCAGCGACTTCGTCTGCGCAAAATTAAAAAATATATATTAAAAGACCAAATTCTAATTTGTTTATATACATGTTTATATACATGTTCTATATCTGTGGTAAATTTCATAAAGATCCGTTGAACCGTTTTGGAGATACCTTCAGACAAACATATAACAAACTAGTTGTCGCTCGCGACTCTGTCTGCGTGGAATTAAAAATAAAACTTAATTATGAACCTTTATGTTCTTACATACTGTTCTACATCTATGCCTTTCATAGAGATCTGTTGAGTCGTTTTGATGATAACTTCAAACAAAAATCCATCCATCTAAACATTCGCATCTATATCTATCTATATATATATAAAAGAAAGTGGTGTTAGTTACACTATTTATAACTCAAGATCGGTCGAACTGATTTAGCTGAAAATTGATGGGGAGGTAGCTTAGAACTAGGAGACAGACATAGGAACTTTTTTATCTTGTGTGCATTTTTTTTTATTCTGCGCAGACAGAGTCGCGGGTGAAAGCTAGTTTATAATATTTGTAAGATGGACGTCACTCAAAGAGAGTAAAAATATTTTGAGTGCATACTTCCCGTTTCTTTTTAAGGACATTAATTTTATTTAAACAACAGAGTTTTAATAGAATTTAAACTCAAAACCTTTGTAGTATATGGTTCAAATTTCACTGCACTTTGACTCCACAATCTTCCAAGATATAGTCGAAGTTATCAATCTTGATCATTGATAATATTTTATTGGATTTTTTCTATCCGTTTTCAAAACAAAAGTGGGAATAAAAATTACTAATTAATATATCTCCCGTTATGCAATTATGTATGACATACTATAACTTTTTTTTATATGACACATACATACTGAAATATCGATGGGTCCTATTTAACAAAGTACCAAATAGATTATTTTTACTTTTTTATGTTAAAAGCTTCCTCTTAGTTCAGTTCACAACATGCACTAAACAAAATACACATTTACAGGTGTAAATGTTTTTTTTTTTTAAGTAAAGAGGTCCTAATACATTTTCATATATGGTTGAAACTTTGAAAGACTCTCCTGTAAACTTGTCAATTTGCACATTAGCGAATAAGGATTCGTAGGAGTAGGGTCGCCAGGTCGCCAAACCTACTAGCCGGACAGACCAGCCAGTTTGGCCGGACATTTGGGTAGAAAGGTCGGACACCCTATATTATTTCGGATTTTGGCTCCGTATTAATAGGTACACTCTCATTTGGGAAATGTAAAAAGCCTAACAAAAGCCGGAAAACCGTTTATTTTGGCCGGACACGCAATCAAAAAGCCTACCTATGTCCGGCTTTATCCGGACGCCTGGCAACGCCACGTAGAATCTATCAATATCTATCATGCAATTTATTTTAATTATAAACAAATCGAAAACTTCGATAAATTTCAAGTATCAAAATATACAAATCGTGTTACACTATTATGGATTAGCTTTGCGTCATCGGAGTCGGTTGGATTCGATTCTATTTTTGTAATTTCAATAACATCTGTACCACAAACCACATTCAACACAAAAAACACATTCGATGTACAAACCGTGGAACAGAACACAGTTTTGTAGAGCTAAAAAAAAACCGTTATTAAGTGATTTTAAATGAACATAATCCGTTATTTTATATTAATAAAAAAGAAAATATAAATTTGCAATTTTTAAAAGTGTAATTGTGTTTGGTTTTAAATTATTTTTTGGAAATATATTTTGTTTTAGTTTGTGTTTATATTTAAGTGAATATTAAATTTTGTTATTTATGAAATTAAAATATAAAAATTGTGTTATAATTTAAAGTGTTCCAAACAATATTTGAGGTATATTTTTAAAAGGTTAGTCTGTTTTTAAGTCATATTGTGCTGTGAAAATTTAATTTAAAAACACAAATTACGACTGAGCAGAAAGTCTTATAAAATAAACAATTTTGACAAAACTAACTGGTTCTCACTCTCGTTCTCTTCCTGAAAACAGAGATAATTTATTTTTAGGAATGATATTCACTCACCTCACCTCACCACAATGAAAACTGACTGTATTCAAAATACATATACAGTTAGACACTGTCTTGTGAAATACTTGTTTCAACCTTTTCACTGCCGCTGATTCATATTGACGTTAACGTGGCTATAAAATAATTTATGTCACCAAAACTGCTTCCAGAATAAGTTCTTATGTATTCGCTATTCGTTACGATCGAATTTCGAAAGATTACGTTATTATTACGTACTATTTCAATAATCATGTTTTCTGGTAATTTCTAATCTCATTGTGCGAAAAAAGAACATATGTTTAAGCTAAAATGTAATTGAAACACTACGTAAGTTTTTTATTAATGTCTTAATGTTACGGTTGGTTTCTGAGACTAAAAACCTTATATTAAAAATTCTCGTGTCATAATATTTGTTACCATATTCCTCTGAAACGACTTGATCTATTTTTATGAAATTTTATATGTAAATTCAATAGGTCTAAAAATCGGTTACTATCTATTTTTCATACCACTATTATGTTTTTTTTTAACTGCGCGCAAACAGATTGGCAGCAACAGCTAGTCATCCCTAATATACAGTGAAACCTGGTTAAGTGAGACATCAAGGGACCTGCAATGTCGTTTCACTTATAGAGGTATTCCACTTACCCAGTGTCTCAGATATACAGGTATAAATAAATATCTGTCTCATTTACAGAGGGTTCCATTAATAGAGGTGAGAATACAGGTTATTTCAGTTATACAGGTGCGATCATTAAATAAAATAACGTGTTATGTATGTAAATGAGTTTTAATAAAAAAAATATAGTATGTACTTAAAGGTAATCATACAAATGTAATCAACGTAATGATAACGATTGTAGCTTTCGTTTTGACATTTTTCAAATAAACATCTGTATGAGAGATAGTAAAGCGAAACTAAAACTGAAGGTAATTGAAGCTCAAAATTTGTACTTACGTAAGTACTTGGAATTACGTGTGGAATTTGTGGGTAGAATAAAAATGAGTAAACAAACAATGTTATCTCAGTTACAGAGGTTTATGCATATAAAATTTACTCGCTGTCTCAGTTATAGAGGTAACTATGATGATAAATCGAAAGAACAAATCCCAGATATAGAGGTTTACCTCGTCCCACTAACAGAGGTAATTCAGTGCCAAAGTGTTGGGACCTCAGCATGAGTTCCAGTTATGGAGGTTTCTCACTTATCCAGGTCCCACTTAACCAAGTTTCACTGTATTTACTTTTGGTTGATACGTTGATTTTGGTTACAGAAATCTACTATTAATGTTTTAACTTTTTAATTCAGATTCAAAGCTAAAGGAATGGATATCGGCGTTTCTGATGAATATTTGAATGGTGTTGAAGTTGAACACAGTTCTAGTGAACAAGAAGACGACGATGGTATGTATTATTTATCTATATATATAAAAGAAAGTCGTGTTAGTTACACTATTTATAACTCAAGAACGGCTGAATCGATTTGACTGAAAATTGGTGGGCAGGTAGCTTAGAACCAGGAAACGGACATAGGATCATTTTTACCCCGTTTTATATTTTTTATTCCGCGCGGACGGAGTCGCGGGTAAAAGTTAGTACTTTATAATACAATCCTAACTTCAATTTAGAAGGAGGAGGTCTAATTTTAGTCCTTTTTCCCTTCCATTTTATTAGAAAAGTATGAGAAGTGTAAGTGGATTTGGCGGAAAAGAGAACGCAAAGGAAGGGGAAATGTCTTCTTTTTTGCCATCTTTTGATATAAAAAAAACTTACACTGAACTCAAGCTATAAAACACGTAAATTACATACTGTTTTATTTTACTTTATAATTTTTACGAAATAACTTTAAATATTATTACATCCGCCATTTATGGAACTTGACATTTCTCTAATTAATTTCAAGGTTGGATTAAAATAACTAGGGTTTGACTATGATCCTATCAGTAAGTCTAGTAATATTTGCGAGAATCGTTATCGTATTATCAGAATTGCCCCCCCCCCCTTTATAGGGTGTTAAGTGCACCAAAAATGTCATAATTTTAACGTAATTCATTGGTTCTGAACTATGAACTTGGCCATATTTTTACACTTTTCAAAGGAAGAAACAATGTGAATTATCGGTTTTTGTTCCGACACTCCTCAATTACGATATAAAGACACATATATTCGTGCTAGGTCCACTGATGTTTAGTGTTACTTCTGAACTATGTCATATCTCAGGTATGACATAAGTACATATTTAAAGCTGCAAATATCATCATCAGCTTACTATATGTCCCCACTGAGGGGTTCGGAGCTTCCCCAAGTTAGGGGTGACTAGGACATAGTCAACGCTGGTCCAGTGCGGGTTGACTTCACACATATCATTGAATTTCTTCTCAGATATGTGCAGCATCACGTTGTTTTCCTTCATCGTAAGAATGTCAGATAAATGTACATTTGTAAATCGAAATTAACATTAGTACATGACGGGATTCGAACCCAGGACATGCAGATTGCAAGTCAATTGCTTAACCTCTTAGCCACGCTCAACGGTCGCTGTAAAATTACCCAGGTGTTATTAACATCGTTTCCAGATGAAGACTCAGTACTAAAGAAGTCGTACAAGCAGACAAGTTGTCGCGAACAGCCGGTGTCTTTCTGCAACATGAGCGAGATAGTTGGCAAGTTCGAGGCCGGGCAGCATGCGGCTGCAGACAGACATCGCGAGCGCAAGCAGGAGATACAGAACATACGCAGCAGGCTGTTCATGGTCAGTGGAGAGAGAGAGAGGGGCAGGTAGAATGAGAGAGAGAGAGAGAGACAGACAGGTAGACTGAGAGAGAGAGAGAATGAAACGGTTAGAGAATGAGAAGCGTGTATAAAGAGAGAGATAAGTAGAGATTGGTACACATTAAATAGGGGTTAGATAGGGGTCTACCCCTCTAGGGAGACAAATAAAACGTAGATATTGAAACATAGAGAAAGAAAACTGAAGGGATGAATTGAAAGAAGAGGGAAAACAGTCAAATTGATTGTTGTCAATTTGTTAATTTTCTTCTCACCATAAAATATAGATATTATTATAAATTTTCTTTTAAAATACTGACCGATTTATTTAAATGTCAAATTTTTGACATTATGTCAGAGATATTGACATTGTCTAAATATATAATATATTGAAAAAGTAATAAAAATCTTATTTGTATATAAATTAAATTAATAAGGAACGATTTAACTGACGTATTCAGGTGACGGTACCGACTAGTTTAAGAACAGTCGGGGAACTAGTCGGTGCCGACATCTGACGTCAGTCGAGCCTTAATGTATTATTTCTTATGTAAGTTAAAAAGAATTTAATGTTTTAAATCTTGTTTCAGGGTAAACAGGCAAAGATCAAAGAGATGTACGAACAATCAGTGATGCAAAGTGAACAGAGTGAGTCTTATCTTCTTACTAATGTATGGATCGATGGATGTTTCTTAGAAAGTATCTCCGGAATGCCTTAACTGGAATTTGATGATTGACATTGATGTAGAACAGTGTTTCCCAAAGTGGGCGATAACGCCCCCTTGGGAGCGTTTGAAACCTAGAAAGGGGCGTTAAGGGGTCCAAAAAATAGGGACGTTGAATTTAATTAAAGTAATGAAATTGTAGTTTTTTAGTTTTAGAGGTGAATAAAAAATAGTAGTAATAGAATAATCTGGAAGGACACGACTATAGACTAGACTAGTTTATATATAAATAATAGCTGTGCCCGCGACTTTGCCGAGCATTTTTAAATAATTAAAAAAATCTTAAATAAATAAGTTTTTAAACTTCTAGCTGTAACATTAAATATTTCTGTACTTTTCATCCCCTATTTCAACCCTTTATTACAATTTTTTATTTAAATCTAATAGTTTTGGCATGAAAGGTGAAAGATAGAGTTTACTTTGGAATTTTTTCTCTTTTTTTATGTTTTTTTCTGTTAATATTTGTTCATTAAAATAGTGCAGGTATTTATAAAAAAATCTTTCTTTTTATGAGGGTATTTTTATAATTTCTATATATGTTCTTATATGTTTTTTTTTCTATTATTTGTTTTTTTTTTCTATTTTTTATGTTTTTTTTTGTATAAAATTGTGTGTATTTCCAGGTCAGACATCAGCAGAGAAGATCTGTCGCGAGCTGGAGCTGGATGCTGAGAAAGCGCGTCAGATCAAACAGCGATTTGAGAATGGCGCTTTTAATGATGAAAATCAACCTCCAAAGAACAGAGATATTGATGATAAAGCACTATTTAATGAAGGTAAGTACTAAAAGAGGTCCTAAAGTAAACAAACATAACTTTAATTTTCATAAAACTAAAAAAAACATTGATTGAGGATTTAATGTATAAAAAAAAATGTCATCTGTCTGTTTTTTTTGAAACAAAGATTTTTTTATTTAATTTAACTAAAGTATAATGTTATATATTCGAAAACATCGAAAAAAAATTAAGTATTAATAAAAAAAAGATGGCGAGTGAGATTTGAACTCATTCTTTCAAAAAAAATTATAATTTCATCTCTCACGTTAACTATATGTCATATCATTATCATCAGCTCACTATACGTCCCCACCGAGGGGCTCGGAGCCTACCCCAAGTCAGGTGTGACTAGGTCATAGTCAACCACAGTCATTTGCGGGTTGACTTCACACATATCATTGAATTTCTTCTCAGATATGTGCAGCATCACAATGTTTTCCTTCACCGTAAGAACGTCGTATAAATGTACATATGTAAATCGAAAATCGAAAAACACATTGGTACATAGCGGGATTCGAACCCAGGATCTGCAGATTGCAAGTCAAGTGCTTAACTCCTGAGCCACCGACGCTCATATGTGTTTTGTGTCAATCTAATATATTTTATGACACTCTTTGGAAGAAGACGTATCCAATGACACGTCATTTGTCAAAATAGATTCAGTAATTTCGTCTCTATGCAGTCACAAAAACATTACATAAAAAAAAAATATTACGCTATTTATCAGTAGGTTGAAAAAGGCTGCTATATTTTCATTATATCTCAGGAATAGCAAAGAAATCTAGGTCCATCTTCCTGGAGCTGGATGCCAACGCCAAGAGTCTGCCTGTCTCCCCCCCACCACAGGATGTACCCAAGAGGAAGGAGATTGTGAGTTTATTACGTATTATTAAAAAAAACACTAGATTTCGCCCGTGACTTGGTTTGTATAATAAAAAAAAACTTAATAAGTAGTCTATGTGTTCTTCCAGACTTTCTATATCTATGTTAAATTTCATCAAGATACGTTTAGCTATTCTGGAGATAACTTCAAACAAATATCCATCCATTTATCTATACATTCAAGCATACGTATTTATAATATTAGTAAGATATACTTTGTTCTGTTCCTAACCCTTAACTAGACAAACTGCACTACTCTAAAAATCTTGATAAATCCTAAAAAGAAGAAGCTAACTTTTTATTTTATATCACTTTATCTCTCAGTTTTTACAAAAAAAAAGATTAAAAAAAAACACAATATTTTAGATATAACGTTACTTTATTAAATATTAGATTGATTGATTTCGGTTAATTTCGTGTTTGGATCATAATATTCATCCATACATTCTATTCGATTAAGATTCATTCGTATCCGTCTCGAAGGACCATAATGAAATTTCATCCTAACTTAAACCCGTCAAGGCATTCTTTGATAGAAAAAAAAAACAGATGTAATTTTGTCTGAATACAATCTTTAAAATTTCATCATAGCTAGTTATTAAATACCAATATTCCAGCCATTCGTACCAAAAGATGTGGTACGCGCAGCGGACCGAGTTGAAGATGTAAAGATCGAGACCGCAGACATCTCGGACCGGTTCCGTTTCTTCGAGACTTACAGACCGGAGACCGAGCGCAAGGAGTTCAGAATGACGCCGCCCAGACATACACAGGTAATAACTTAGGCAGTTCTTTACATAGATTTTTATACTAAATCTAGGTAATATTTGTTTTTTAAAAAATGTATTTGCTTATTAAATTTATTACTAGCTGTCGCCCACGACTTCGTCCAAAAACTTTATTATTAGTCTATGTAAATTTAATCAAGATCTGTTGAGCTGTTTTGGAGATATCTTCAAACATCCATCCATCCATACATTCGTATTTATAGTATTAGTAAAATGATCTAGAAATTAACATGTTTTAATTTTATGGTCTATGTTTGTTTGTGTTTTTTTAATACCAAGATCATTTTGTGTTCCAGCGCTGCAAGTCTCCCTCCCCCGAGGTGTACCAGGAGCCGAGTGTGGTGCGAGGGGGGGGAGGTGGTGGAGGAGGAGGTGACGCGGCGCTGGCAGCAGACCGCCACACAGCCTCCCGCATGATCAACGTCTTCCGACAGATGGAGGAGCAGCAGCACAGGCATGAGGACCATCAAGGTAACCTTAATGTGGAAACTTCAGCTCGAAATTCACTCGTGAAATATCTTGATAATTTTATAAACTAGATGTCGCTTTCAACTATGTTCATGTGAAACTAAAAAAAAAAAAACTTATGTAGTCTATGTGTACTTCCAGATTTTCAAATGTGTCAAATTTTATCAAAATCCGTTCAGTTGTACCGGAGATACCTTCAAATAAATATAAATCCATCCATACATTCGCATTTGTCGACTATAAATTTAAATTCCTGAATTTACGTTTTGGTCCTTCGAGTCAGATATTCGAAAAATTACTCCACTCAATGTTCATACAAATTCTTTATACAATGATATATAGTAAGATATTTTCGTATGTACACCTTTCAGGTCCAAAGCCATTGAAACGTTTCACTCCCCCTCCCCCAGGGGAGGAGGGACACCAGGGGGAGTCCTCAGAGTGCAGCAGCGAGGAAGAGGAAGAGGACAGCGAGGAGGAGCGCATGCGGGAGTACCTGCAGGCCAGGGAAAGGGACGAGGCATTGAAACAGGTATCATTGTGTACCAAGTATCAAGAATGTGTGAAATTTAAACTTATGTTTTAGAAGTATTAAGATATTTCAGTTTGTTATATATTGATAAATTAACAAAAATAAAAGAAAGCAAAATTATGTTGTAAATGCATTACTATAGGAAAAAAATGTTTTTTACAGTAATTACAATTATTTCAGTACTTTAAAGTAACATTAAATCATTACTATATCATACTCAGGCTCAACAATTAGCGCGTACTAAGAGTTTCCGTGAACGCTTCGAGAAATGGTCGGAGTCTGAGCCGGCGCGTTCGCCCTCAGCGGTACTCATAGAGCGCGAACATAACGACGAGGACGGTGAATCACAGCTCGAGACCGCACGGAGGTCAGTTCTATATAAACACGGACCCCACAAACTCAACATGGACCCCCAATATCTGTAACATACACAAGTATCCCCAATTTTTATAAATTTTACTCTGAAACACCAAAAAGCATTTGTTACACGGACCCCCAATACTTATTGGGGGTCTGTTAGGTTCCAAAATCTCTCATACAATATATTCATTCGCATCATACGAAAATTTGGTTTTTAGATTTCCATATATCTTAGCTCAGCAGGAATCGCTGCTTAGAACAAAATTTTTATGTACAGCGAAGCACAAAGGGTTGCAGGGGGAGAGGGGGGGGGGTACTGCGCAGTGCGCAGATAAACTTGAGTCTACTTAAAGAAGAAATTATTCAAAGACGATATATTAAAGCATTTCTCTGTATTTCAGTTTGCGTGAGAAGTTTGAGAAGATGAAAGTGCAGCAAAGTGTCGTCACCAAAACAACGACCCCCAAAGTCAACCGCTTTGTGGTGAGAAGTTATTTAGATTAGTATTCCACTGACGTGACATTTGAATACATTTTTTAGTCAGTGTTAAAGAAAATGAAGGACCGACAGAGATATCTTAATCGATGTGTTTGTCAAACTAAACTATAATAGCTCCTAGTGAGCTAGTCGCCATCCTATTAACATTAAAAATAAGATTATTTTCCTTCTGTCTGTATGTTTTTCATATTTTCTGACAACTGCGACAGTAGCGCCTCTCACGGGTGCAGATATCTTTGTTTGAATATTTGTAGTTTTGGAACGAAGTTCCTTATCGTGCGTTGTGAAAGGGGGCTAGACGGAAAATATTCTTACGAAAAGTTGTCACGACACTTTTTGCTATAGTAACCATGGCAACGACGTGACAATATATAAGGAAAATTCATAGAAATAAAATGTACTTCTTGTGAAGACTTAAGTTTTTTATTCATAGAATAAACATTGGTTCCTTCACTAATTAATAGAAAGGAACTTCGTTCCATCCGGGTGTCCCAACACAACTCTCAAGTTTTTTTTTAATTTTTTTTTCACATTTTGTATTGCAGTGAGATGTCCCTGCGCTGCTCCGACTGCCTTCATTTGCCAAAGTGTTTTATAATTCTTGTCAACGACGCTTGCCCTCACAATATGTGGGTAGTCGCAAAATTGTCAAAAAATAACTATTTTACTGATTTATCGAACTTAAGTTTAATTAATGATACATTTAAGAGTGTTATAGTAAGCTGAATTATACAAAAAATACAATAAATAAAAAAAAATTGTGACTACCCTCTATATTTATAAGTAACTTATATCAATCTGATTTTTTTCTAAAAGATATTTATTATAATTTAAATAGGACTGATGTTGACTTGCATTTTGTAAACAAGTGCCTTAAAATGTGCAATTCAACCTTTTCGATATATTTAATCAAACATGGCGGACAGAATTTCGCGCCCAATTTATAACCTAAAACTAGTTTATAGGTTTTTTTAACTAAAAATAAGGTTTTTTTTTATTGGACTAAAGAAATGTCATTCTCTTCTGTCGAATCTCTTAAAGAAATCTCAATCTTAATTATACATTTTCTGTATAATTTCTGTTTTGATGATTCTAAATATTTTAAATATTAGGTCCTTACATATGAAATTGGTGTTTTGTATGGGAGGAACAAAAAGTCGAATATTTTTTAATATAATATATTTAATTAATCAAAGTATGAACCATTATTTTCTATGCATTTTTGCCATCTCATGGGTAGTTCATTGATCCCTTTACTAAAAAAACCAGTCGGACGGGAATCAATAAAATCTTTGAAGGCGATTTGGACTGCCCCATCGGAGTTGAATTTTTTCCCTTGCAAGAAGTTATCCAAATTTCGAAAAAAATGGTAATCTGTTGGAGCAAGGTCCGGGGAGTACGGAGGATATCTTAGACTTTCCAATTGAAGCTCTTCTAATTTAGTAGCCGTCTGTTGCGCAGTGTGTGGTCTAGCGTTGTCGTGAAGCAGCAGTGGCGTGGAGCGATTGACCAGCCTAGGTTGTTTAGCCGCTAGCTTTTCCATCATGGTTTGCAATTGCTGACAATAGACATCAGCCGTAATAGTCTGGCCAGATTTGAGAAAACTGTAATGAACAATACCGGCACTAGTCCACCAAACGCTTACAAGTAACTTTTTTGGGGTTAATTTTCGCTTGGGGCAGGATTTGGCTGGCTGGCCAGGATCCAACCATTGCGCTGAGCGCTTCCGATTATCGTAAAGAACCCATTTTTCATCACAGGTAATGATTCGGTTTAAAATACCTTCATTATTGTGCCGGTTTAGTAATGTAACGCAACAGTCGACGCGCGTTTGCCGGTTTGCTTCAGTCAATTCGTGAGGTACCCACCTTTCAAGCTTTTTAATCTTCCCAATTTGCTTCAAGTGAATTAAAACAGTTTTATCACTAACATCGCAGCCTGCAGGTAACTCGGACGTGGTTTGCGATGGATCCGCTTCCACAATAGCCTTCAACTCTTCATTATCAACTTGAGTCTCAGGCCGTCCACGGGGCTTGTTCTGCAGATCGAAATTTCCAGAACGAAAACGTTGGAACCAAAAACGAACTGTGTTTTCTTTTGCAACACGACCGCCATACACATCATTCACCCTTCGAGTCGTTTCCGCAGCACTAGTGCCACGGCGGAACTCGTACTCGTAAATAATGCGATATTTTAAGTTTTCCATTTTGTAAAATGAGTGACGCAAACAGAAAAAAACAGAAGAAAAAAAACAAATGAATGACGGTCATCGAACCACAAATACATGAGTCTATAGCTGTACAAATTTGAATTTGGAATTCCTTACCAAAGAGGAGAAATTCGTGATTAAAGTGGCCAGTACGAAAAACGCCAATTTCATATGTAAGGACCTAATATTTATCTATTAGTTTTTAGAAATGTTAACATATTTATTTTTCATATATAAGTGCCATTAAAATAGGGCTTATTTACTTATAAAATTATTTACTCACATTAAATATATGACAAAGATATTTGCAAGATTTGGCCCATTTTATTTTTTATTATTTGACAATAAATCTGCATAATAAAAAAAATCATATTTTAATGATTGACTGAACATTTGATTTTTATTTTATGTTTGTACTTAATTGAAACTGATTTAATGTTTTTTTTTTTTTTAATTTTTGTAATATCTTTGTTTAAATTAGCGCTATATTAAATAAATGATACGAAATTTTTAATGAATTTTATTTTAACACAAAGTATTTCACAAGGCAATTATTTTTGAATGTCAATAGAACACCCATTTGTTATTATTTTATGTATTTTAAATAGGTTTTTAATAAAACAATGTCAATCTATTTAAAATCTATTTTATTATTTTTAAAAGAAAAATTATAAGAAATTTTAAATAATAAATTAATCAGAACATAAATGTGATAAATATATCACAATTTTCTCTCATTTTTTTATCTTTCTCCATTGAAAGTTTGAAAAAAAATCTTTTCTGTCTTATTTTGTCTGTTTTAAGATTAATTTACATTAAATTTAATTCAGTAAATAAAATTTTGAATGTTCTCAGGATTTTATTTCAGTTTATGCCAAATTTTATATAAAAAAATATATAATATAGTTCTATATTGAAAATGATAATTTTATGTGATTTATTCATTGAAAGGAAACATCAATTTTAATAAAAATAAAAAGCAAAATTCAGATATTAACAACATTTTCTTTACTACAAAAAAAAACATTTTACAATTTGGTATTGTAGTAAAAAAAAAATTAATACTAATAATTATACTTCGTAAGACATTTCTCATTTGATTCCACTTCACTGTTACCTTAAAGGATGTAATAAATTAAGAGAAAAAAAAAACAAATCATAAAAATAACATTGTCTACTCCAGACTAACCTATCAGAATTTTTTTTAATAATCTTAGTGCAATTCTTTAGAAATATGCGTGAATATGTTTTTTTACTTAACGTTTCCCTCTTAAAATTTATTTATTATAATTCTTTCGTGTTTCGTTAAAACTCTTTTTATATCATCACATTCACAGCGCAGTTTTAGAAACGTAACGAGATCAAATATTAAATCACTAGTCGTTTTTACAACGGACATATATTTATACTAAATAAGTGTCTATTTTAAAATTCTCATTTCTGATACTTGGCAAGAATGATTCAGTTCCAATCTTCATTTGTATTAGTGATGCAACGTATCTCTGTTTCTGTTTCCGCAAATGCGGAAGTTCCGCGCGCGCGCTTTTAAACATCCGTTTCTGCTTCTGTTTCCGCTATTTTTATAACGGAGATACAAACGGAACTTACGACGGCTGAGATTTCCACATGAGCGGCGCGAAACGCGCAGCATCACGATGTTTTCCTTCAACTTAAGAACATCGGATGAATGTACATATGAAAATAGAGAATCGAAACACACATTGGTACATGGCGGGATTCGAACCCAGGACCTGCAGATTGCAAGTCAAGTGTCTAACCCCTGAGCCACCGACGCCTAATAATTATATCTATTTCTAATATACATTTGTAAATATGTTTTTTCCATATTATTTAAACTTCTGTATCTGCATCCGTTTCCGTTTCTGCTAAAATTTACTTTTGAAATCTGTTTCCGTTTCTGGTTCCGCTAAGACACTTCCGTTGCATCACTAATTTGTATGTCTAAACTTAATCAACCTGATTCCAAATTAAATAAACTAATAACATTGTTTTTTCTTCACTGGCTACTTTTTTTAAAGTAATCGACAACCATTTACGTATAAAAACATCTAATTGTGGTGACAAGTGTTTGCTGTCCTTATCCCAATGGAATCTACCAAACTTACCTAATTCCAATACATGTGTATTGGAATTATAGATAGAGGAGGCAAAATAAAATTAATTTATTAAAATTAACTCTAGACGTAATCTAAAACTGCGCTTACAACCATCAATCTCGCATAGCCTCTACGAGACACCTTACCCTAACTATTTACAAGGAATTTACTCTATGGTACGAATTTCAAGGGCAACGCACGAGTTGTATGGACATAAAGAATAGACTTTATGTTAGACGGTATAAGGTCGAATTTTACCAACAAATATACAAACCAAGAACAATACAGGATGTCCAAAATATTGTGTACAAAGAAAATAATCAGTTACGCTGAAAATATGACAATTTAACCCAACTTATAATCAAAGATTACTTATTTTGGGAGCTTGTGAACATTTTTATACAAGAAGTTTTTCTATTTAGTTAAATAATCATATTTCAGCAAAGATTTATAAATTATTTAGCATTGTATACATTATTTCTGGACCACTGTATACATATACAAGTTGATGTCAAGTTTATACATATCTTTTACAAAATTGATTTCAATTACATTTTGCATTGCAATGCATATTAGAAAACATATAAAATGTTTCACCTCTCACGAGTAAAGGTACAGTCACATGCAGTCAGGTATTATGTGACCTTTTGAATGTATACAAATTTCTGGGCCCTCGTAAATGTATACATATTTATGCAGCTGACTGTACAAAATTTTTTATACCTTTATACTCTTTAATAGTCAATCTACAGAAGCCGATAAGGCTTTGATATTACAAATTGACTTACCAATGTCCATAATTCTTTGCCGCTCACTCGCACGAAACACTAAGTTATCCTGCACTTAATCTACACTTAGCACTAATCGGGAGGTCGATGCACAATCTCTTGCAGCTTTGCACTTAGAAGCTTAGCTTCAACTTTACTGTCTCTCTCTCGATGTCTGTCCGAACACTTTCTGTCATCACTCCTGTGGTCTCTCTTGTGGTCTTTGTGTGAACGGTCCTTGTGGTCTCGATGTGATCGGTGAGATCTTGATGATGAATGTCTTTTGTGTTCCGATTTGCTCGACCTGCTTTCTCTATCAGATTTATTCTTTGTATCAAGTTTTTCACTTCTGTCTATTTTGTCTGTTTTACTTTCTTCTTTGTCTAATGATCTGCTTTCTGATTTATCAGATGATTTACTTTCTAATTTGTCAGATTTATCCAAAAATCTACTATCTGACTTGTCAGATTTATCTGACAATCTACTTTCTACCTTATCTGATTTTTCAGATGTTCTATCCGATTTGTCAGATTTCTCAGATGTTCTACTATCCGACTTCTCAGGTTTGTCTGATGTTCTATCTGTCTTTTCAGACAATTTGCTGTCTGTTTTATCTGACAGCCTACTTTCTGACTTTTCTGTTGTTTTATCACTTTTATCTATTTTTTCTGTCTTTTCTGTATCTGGTTGAGATTTTATTTTGTCACATTTATCTGATAACCTATTCTCGGTTTTATCTAATTTGACATTTGATTTATCCTTACTTTCAGACTTATCAATTACTGTATCAATCTTTTCGATTGATTTCTCTGATTTATTAACTAAACTGTCTGAACATTTACTGTCCACTTTATCACTTAATCGATTTTCTAGTTTAACTACTACCTTATCAGGTAATGTTACATCTAATTTATCGATCTGTTTCGAAGTTTTATCTGAAACTTCAACTTTCTCTGTCTTAATTTCAGATTTGGTTGTTTTAGTTTCAGATTTTTCAGCTGCCTTAACATCTTTGTCAGTTTTAACTTCAACTTTTTCTGTTTTCTCCGATTTATCTGACCTATGTTTATCACTATCTCTATGTCTATGCGATGTCTTCTGTTCTGATCTGTCAGATCTCTCATGTCTTGACTCACTCTTCTTTTCCTTCTTATCTTCTACATGTTTGTTAGTTTGTACTTCTGTACTCTTTCTGTCTGTCAGTTTTAATGTTGGTTTCTCTTTATATTTAGCACTTAATGCTCTCATTTCTATAACTCCACTTTTGTGCTTCGTTGCTGATGATTTTTTAGGTTCTGTAAACATAAATATAAACTAATTTAATGTTAATTTCACACAATGAAATTACAAATAGCGATCGAATAGTTGAAATTCGACCATAATTTATAATCAACAATTATATTTAACTAGCTTTTACCCGCGACTCCGTCCGCGCGGAATAAAAAATGCACACAAGATAAAAAAGTTCCTATGTCCGTCTCCTAGTTCTAAGCTACCTCCCCATCAATTTTCAGCTAAATCAGTTCGACAGATCTTGAGTTATAAATAGAGTAACTAACACGACTTTCTTTTATATATATAGATAATTTGGACACCAGTTCCTGCCCATAGCTATCAAGAAATTGAAGAGCAGAAGGTTAGCGTGGTTTGGACATGTTATGCGGAGGGATGATAATCATATAAACAAAAAAGTAATGAGATAGAATGAAGACCAAAGAAAGTATGGATGGACTGTGTGAAAGAGGATATACGTAAGAAGGGGGTAAATTCAATGACGGCTGATAGAGATGTATGGAGGAGTACATACTGTGCCGACCCTACATAGGTATAAGGGCAAGTTAATGATGAGTTCCTACCCATAGTGTAAAACAAGTTATTTTATTTACTTATCAACTTTAACTATGTCAAATTTCACGTTATTTTCTTAAAAAAGGGATATGAAATTTACGTTTTACGTATGATATTTTTTATCGACAAAATGTAAGTTTGAAAAATGAAAAAAAAAAATGAAAAATTATTTATTGACATCCAAAAATACAGTGAATTATCCAGGACCCTCGCACTAGGCTCAGCCTGTATCGCGAGGACCCAGCTCAGTGATTTAACTAGAAACATCGTTAGATGGCAACACATGGGCATTAAACAATATTAGAATAGTTAGGAGTTAAGTAAACTACACAAGAAAACAAAATATACTCATATAATTACGTTTATAATTAAATTAGTTATTTACCAGTATTGATTTGAGGTACAGGATCTGCTGCAGGACGTTCCTCAGCTGGAGAAGACGCCTCAGAAGACGGATAGTACTGTTTCAATCGTAAATGCCATGCTGAAAATAATTATAGTTTTAGTTTTTGATCACTAAGGGAACCCTTAGTGTAGATATTCCATCAGTCTATTTATTGTAATGCAACCACTCAATGATTATGTTTTTAGTACACTAGTTCAACCATTACATAGAAGGACTATGTCTTGTCTATGTCTTTTTAGCTATTTTAGATATTTTCAGCTAAGTGACTGTTACCTACATAATAAATTATCGTTTTGCAAGCGATATTTATTTATAATTTATTTATTTATTTATTGGAAATACAACTAAGTCCCATAAAACTATTTAAAATAATTTACCTGTAGGATTAAAAAAAAAATTTAAATATAAAATAAAAGTAAAGTTAAGTTAATTTAAATTAAAACAAAATTTAAGTAAAGTATAAATTAAATGAGTGATGAGAAAAGAAAAATAGATTTTCAGGAAAAGAATATTTCTCTTTCCTTATTATTATAATACGGGAAGGGGACTAGATATTTTCTATCTATATAATGTTTATCTCACCGACTGATGTGACAGCGGAGACTGTACGGAACTGGTGTATGATATTACGAGGCAGGAAGTAGACGTCGTCAGAGCAGAGTGGGAGACGAGAGTATCGCACACCTTCGCGACGCAACTGGTTCAACTTCGCCTCCTCCAACCTTATCATACAGACAGACAAATTATTGATAGATTTTTTTAAATACAAACAGCTGTAAAAAGGTTATATCTAATATATAAAATTCTCGTGTCACAGTTTTCGTCCTGTACTCCTCCGAAACGGCTTGACCGATTCTCATGAAATTTTGTGAGCATATTCAGTAGGTCTGAGAATCGGACAACATCTATTTTTCATAACCCCCCCCCATTTTTTTTTAACTGCGCGCGGACGGAGTCGCGGGCGACAGCTAGTAACATTATAGATGGAAATATGATGTTTATTTCATAGTACAGTCGAACCTGGATAAGTGAGAAATCTCTACAAGTGAGTCACACACACGTACAAGTAAACACACTCACAGACGAGCCACCTAAGTGAACCTAACAGGACCCTAAGTAATGCGTGTCGTGTGTTAATTGAATGTGGCGGAAACTGATATATATTTTTCACTATGAAATTTAATATAAAAAAACAGGAACAAGATAAAGTTATATAAAAACTAGCTGTCGCCCGCGACTCCGTCCGCGCGCAGTTAAAAAAAAAATGAAAAATAGATGTTGGCCGATTCTCAGACCTACTGAATATGCTCACAAAATTTCATGAGAATCGGTCAAGCCGTTTCGGAGGAGTACAGTGACGAAAACTGTGACACGAGAATTTTATATATTAGATGTACAAGATATAAAATAAATGTCAACAAAAAAGAAATATATTTTATAAAAATGTCCAAAAAGGCTGTATATTTCTCGTATGTTAAAATATCGTCTTTTGCTGAAATGAAATGATTTTTAACCGACTTCAATAAAAGAAGGTTATTAGATAGAAATACGTATGTATTCCAAAACTACCAAGTTTTCGTATTTGTTAGTATATAACACCACAGTGTGTCATCATCAATGTAAGATATCACCATCTGAACAAATGTGTCAAATTTCAAAAATGTATGTATGTATTTTGTTTATTAATTAATTATTACAATTCGATTATTCATGTCTAAAACATTAAAAATGATAACTCTATGGTTTCAACGGAGTGTAAATATTTTTTATCAAATAGGCTTTAATTGCTAGTTTAGGCTAGTCTAGGCTAGGCTAGTTTCTATAATGTGTACGGTGTCATACCTTGGACTCTCGCTTATTTAGACAAATTAAACAGTGTCATGTCCACTAAATACAGTATACAATATTTGTATACTGTATAAATATATAGAAGAGACGAAAAAAGTAAGACAGAACCGCACAAAATGGATGTTCAGAGTCTCTGCCTACCCCTTAGTGTTATAATTGTTATAATAATGCTTTTATAGCGCAATGTAAATCTACTTTTAGAATGTTAGTTTTCTTCTCACCATGTAACACATTGTGATATCGGAGGCTCGTAAAGATCCAGCTGAAGCAGCTGCACCAGCTTGTTGAAGTCTGCAGCATGGAAAGCCACCACATCCTTGGTGATGCGACCTCGGTCACCTTCATCACCGCAATGGATCGCTTTCAAAACTCCTGCAAAAAAAAAGATACGACGGATAGAATCGTATATATCTTTTCATATAACGAGATTCAAATGGCCATTTTTAATAGATGAAAGAAAGTAAGATGCCCAAATACTTTAAGCAACCCTAAAGCTCATTTAGATAGAAAACCAAATCAAGCAACCTTTAAAAAGCTCATTTGGATAGAAAACCAACTCATTCAACCCTAAAAAAGCTCATTTAGATAGAAACCCAACTCATACCACCCTTAAAAAAAGCTCATTTAGATAGAAAACCAACTCATGCAACCCTAAAAAAAGCTCATTTAGATAGAAAACCAACTCATGTAACCCTTAAAAAAGCTCATTTAGATAGAAAACCAACTCATGCAACCCTAAAAAAAGCTCATTTAGATAGAAAACCAACTCATGTAACCCTTAAAAAAGCTCATTTAGATAGAAAACCAACTCATGCAACCCTAAAAAGCTCATTTAGATAGAAAACCAAATCAAGCAACCTTTAAAAAGCTCATTTGGATAGAAAACCAACTCATTCAACCCTAAAAAAGCTCATTTAGATAGAAAACCAAATCAAGCAACCTTTAAAAAGCTCATTTGGATAGAAAACCAACTCATTCAACCCTAAAAAAGCTCATTTAGATAGAAACCCAACTCATACCACCCTTAAAAAAAGCTCATTTAGATAGAAAACCAACTCATGCAACCCTAAAAAAAGCTCATTTAGATAGAAAACCAACTCATGTAACCCTTAAAAAAGCTCATTTAGATAGAAAACCAACTCATGCAACCCTAAAAAGCTCATTTAGATAGAAAACCAACTCATGCAACCCTAAAAAAGCTCATTTAGATAGAAAACTCAGATGGATAGATAGTGAACTGAAGAACAATAACCACAAAGAGACTTTAAGAGAAGTATACATACCGACAGCAGCAGTAGTGATTCTATCCAATCCATGTCCGACATGATCTGCGTGCGCACGCGTCCTGTCTTCAAATAAAAACTCGCGCGCTTCGCTCCAACGCGGCAAATATTGTAAATTGCGGAGCTCGTTTATACCAGTCCTGTTGAATACAAATATATAATTATAGCTAGCTGTTGCACGCGACTCCGTCCGCGTGGCATTAAAAAAAAACTTAGTTCTAATTAATAGGCTATGTGTTCTTCCAGACTATGTTCTATATCCATACTAAATTTCATTCAAATCTGTTGAGGCGTTCTGGAGATACCTCCAAACATCCATCCATCCATTTAGACATTCAAATTTATAAGGATTTAGAAAGATGGTAAGAAGTAAGTTAATGTGATAGCTGTTGGCCCTTGATTTGGCATACATCAGCTTTTTCAGACAATGTCTCAAGATTTCAAGGAACAAATACAGACTTGCGAACACACAGACAGACAAGGATTAAAAAAAATCTTTATAATCAACGCAAATATATGTTCATGCATGTTTTTTTTTTCGTTATTACTTTGAATGTTATCGGCCACATAATTTTTCAACAGAATTTGATAAAATTTTGCTAGAATATTTAAAGTCTTAAAGTACGGCGTATTTGCTAGGTCTAGATGCCAATTTAACACCTCTATAAAGGTTAGGAATTTAATTTCTAAGAGATTAGATTGTTGGTACCTTCTCTTCTTGATAGGGCTCTTGCCGAGCTCCGCTGTGGGCACAAGTTGCTCTCCGGGCCTGATCCACAAAATAGGACCATCATTGGACTCCTGGGGCTCCATCTCCACTGCAGCCATCGGACCCCAAGGCATTGTCTAGATATTAGGAAGAAAAATAAATTAAATCAAAATTTTCTATCTATTTTCATCTTTACTATCTATATACTGTTTGTTGTGTTACTGACCAGTTTAAGATAAGGGCACTCCGCGAGCATAGCCAGCATATCGGGGAAGTAACCTCCGACCTCCTCATGCACTGTGCCCACCAGAGATATCTGGTGCAGTGGCCCACACCGGAATGTGCCCGCCGCGTACGTCTGCTGCACCTACAACAAAAACAACATATAGACCAAGGATTCCCAAAGGGGTCGATATCGAACTTAAAGCATTGCTAATTCTCACTCTGTCTTCTATTGACCTAAGTCAGAATAAAAAATAATAATAATAGATCTTAAAAGTAAGTAATTTGCCATGAGGGTCTGAGGTAACAGTTCATTTTGGAAAAGGGGGACACTTTTGAAAATAGTTAGGGGATCCCTGCTGCAAACTATCTCCTCAATACCTGACTATCTGCTATTTTCACTGCATCACTTACAATCTTACTAATATTATAAATGCGATTGTTTAGATGGATAGTTGGAAGGATGCTTGTTGGAAGATATCTCTACAACGTCTCAATGGATATTGAAGAACACTTAGGCTTTGATTCAAGAAATGTGTGATTCCCGTAGGATACATTTGATTCAAATATTTACTTGACGACTCCGCAGCGGTTTAACACATTTTAATGAAATTTGGCACAGATATATTTAGAACATAATCTTGAATAACAAAAGAGACCTTTTTTTTATTCACAAAATACATATTTTGAAAACAATTTCTGGGCAACCAAAAAGAATCTAGGACTGGCGGGCACTACTATCACCTTTTTGATTCAGAATTGAATTTGTCGAATCTACAATATTCCTAGGTAAATTAGAAACTAACGACTAACCTGCTGATAATATCTGCTAATTGTGGTGGTCTCTATATCTGATGCTCGAGCTAGAACGCCCGCTTTAACAGTGAGTGAGGGATGTCTCTCAGCGAGGTACTGCAGCAGACAGGGCAAGCGGCCAGCTGCACCCCGCACCACACCGCACACAAACTGAGCCCAACCCCCGCTATCCTCCGAGAATACTAACTGTAAGGGTAGGAGAGATTTAGCTACTTAGTATCGCTAAAAGAAGTCAGGGATTATCTACCCCTTTAACCTTTCCTGTATGAATAGTGGATCCCCTGTCACATTCACTTTCTCTTCTTACCCATTCTTTGTTAAATAAGGGTGAGAAGGGAAAGGATACTAGAATTAGGTCTCCAATACCATACTCATGATAAGAAATGGAACAATTACTTACAAATAAATGAAATTAACTAAAAATATTATGAAGTCATAGTTTTTAGTTATATTTTACCTTAAGAAACTCCTTTGCTAATGATTCCTGCTGATGTTCGCTCAACATGTCAATATCATGTTGGTACAAGTAGACGACACTAGCGCCGCCATTCGGATGAGTTTCCACACGCATTAACCTGCAACACACAAAAAAAATAACAAGGAATTAATTTAACACTCTAATTTTTATATTAAAATGGTTGACAATGAGCAATTCTAGGTAACCTCTATCCATCATCTGCATCATGTGAATGAATTAGTTGGGATAGTTACTTTTTTTGGCACAGAGAGTAGATAGATTGTAAAAATATATTTCCATATTTATCCTTTACTCTTTCTATACTGCCTATTCTTACCAACAGTCCGAAAAGAGTGGGAAGGAAAGGACTAGAATTGAGATTTTTAGGTTTATTTTTTAGATAATTTGTAATGGTAACTGTAATGATGGTTCACCTTTGATATTTAAGTCCCTTGATATCCACACATGGAGCCCTAGGTCCCCAGACTGGTGCTGACCTCTCCCGGCGACATTGTACACCGATGGAGCACCGCTTGACTCGAGCGCGTCTCCGACACTGTTGGCACGACGAGTGACGCGAAGAATGGGATCTGAAAATACAAATATTACATACAGGGGATGTTATCATAGTGTAACTAACACGACTTTTTTTTTATATATATATAAGATAGTATCAAAGAGTTTTGTTTGGTAAATATTATGAGACTGCTTGGACCTTTTGTGCGTAGATTAGTACTATATGTATACAACTCAATTATCAAAAGGGTTCAAATACAAAGACTAAGACGAAAAAAGTTCCCAACTTACATTCTTAAGATTTAAATCAATCAATAAGCTATTGCTAGCTTTATAACATTCCCAGCTTAGTTGATCCTTGTATCATATTCATATTGTTTCGTAAAACATATAGATGTAATACAAATCCATTCAATAGAGTTTATCAGTCGCCGCGCCCCATAAGCTGTATGACATCATACGGACAAATTGCTTTTATATGTACCATGGTTAACTATGTTTTTTTATTAACTGAGTCATTTATAAGCAAATTTTATTTAAGTAAAGTACACTTTAATACATTATTGATAAATATTTTTGTATGATCAAATTATTGGAAAGCCAACGCTGCATTGTATCAAATAATTTGACAAACATTTGAATATTTACCCTGGTAAAAAGTAGCCAAACTTGCAAATCTATATATATATATAAAAGAAAGTCATGTTAGTTACACTATTTATAACTCAAGAACGGCTGAATCAATTTGACTGAAAATTGGTGGACAGGTAGCTTAGAACCAGGAAATGGACATAGGATAATTTTTACCCCGTTTTCTATTTTTTATTCCGCGCGGACGGAGTCGCGGGTAAAAGCTGGTTATAGATACATTAGAAATGTTTTGATGTTATTTAAATAAAAATTGTTCTTGTTTAAATAAAAATTCGGAAGTGCACTGGATGTGGGCGGCACAGGACCGGCAATCGATGAAGAAGGCCTACATGCAGGAGTGAACTAACTCAGGCTGATGATGAAATAAAAATTGTTATGTCAACAATAATTGTCATTGAAAGAAAGAAAGAAAAATACATTTTTTGTTGGCAATTTGTTGAGCCAGCTCAACTAAGCTGGCACAGACTAAACTATCTTTGTACCAATTTTCAGCAGGCAAAGTTTACCAAGAAAAAGATTTAGATTAACGATGAACAATGATTCATAATATTAAGATAGGCTAAGCCTAGTACTTAAAAATTAACAAAATTATTAATTGAAAAGATAATAACTACCTTGATCAGATAAGTACTATGCTGGAGTATTTTTATATCTCAAACAGAAAAATAGTATCTTGCTTGAAATGTTCATAGTTGCATGTAAGATGTATGTATATCTAATATATAAAATTCTCATGTCACATTTTTCGTCACCGTACTCCTCCGAAACGGCTTGACCGATCGATTCTCATGAAATTTTGTGAGCATATTCAGTAGGTCTGAGAATCGGCCAACATCTATTTTTCATAACCCCCCCCCCCCATTTTCTTTTAACTGCGCGCGGACGGAGTCGCGGGCGACAGCTAGTATTTATTTAAATGGATTATCCTATTGGGAAATTCAGAAAGGAAGTGACTCATATGTACTTCTAAATAAAGGAGGAAAACACAATGTTTTGTGATAGGTCAGTGAAGTGTTTAATAGACTTGTTTAGTATTAGCGTCGTTTGTATAAAACTTAAAACGGGTAAAATTAAAATTGTTATCAGAAATAATGGTACCATTATCTATATTTGTACTTTATTTAGACATAGTTTTAAAAAATACTATATTTTGTATTGTTAGAATATTGTTGTGACAGTTTTTTCAAGAAATATAGGAATGACTGTATTTGTTAAGTATTTTGTGTGTGGAAATTCATGGTTACTTTTTTTATGTCTCAAATTCTAGATTTAACCTATCAAATTGGATGCATAAATTAATATCTCAGTAGATAAATTAATTAAAATAATCCATCAAGAACGTATGATCAAAGTTTTTTTTAAATGTATCAAAAATACATAAATAAAATAAAGAATAAACAACTTCCTATGTATTAATTGTCAATTTTAAAGCTGTGCCAAAGCATAGATTCTTTTATTCGTATTTCAATTATACTAGTAATATTAACTTGGTGCAAAATTAATGAGATTGAATGTGGATGGCTATAAAGGTAGAGTAAGACCAAAGAAAGTATGGATGGATTGTGTGAAAGAGGATATGCGTAAGAAGGGGGTAAATTCAGACATACTGTGCCTACCCTGATGATTAATTTGGTACATCTTACTAATATTATAAATACAAAAATTAAGTTACATGATTGGATACATGTTTGTTATTGCATATCTCAGGTAAAGAGATCTCGCTGAAATTCGGCAAAGACATGGAACATAGTCTGAACAAAATAATTATGTTTTTTTCCTCGCAGACAGAGTTATAAGCTATTATTATACTAAAACAGTTACATTGTTGACATTTACAATAATGTTGTACTTGTCATAACCAGTTTTAAAGTTAAAGATCACAAGTCTTTGGAAACATTATTTACAAGGTACTTTTTAAAATCAACTAGGTAGGGAAAAACCTTTATTCGGATAAAATATGAAATCCAAACACATTTTTGTCCAAAAACAATAGTGTCCCACTTCTTCTAAATACGATACATTGTTATTAATTGGTCACTAAGGAAGTTCCTGAATTTAGTTAACTCATACTACTGAATAAATCTGAATGTGGTTAAAAAAAGTGACCAAATATGATAATCAAAAAGCCGTAGGAATTGTTTATGCTATAGGCTCCTACAAACTTAGAAACTCACATACCTTCTACATGTGCCAGAGGCCTCATTTTAGTCCTCTTTCTCTTCCCAATTTTAGTTCTCTTTTTATGAGGAAAAGATGGGAAGGGGACGAATATGAAGTGGAAATATTGCATATTATTTATATCAAAAGGTGGTAAACAACCAAACGGCAACCTAGATTCGTCGAAATATCGAGGAGAGATCTACAAATGCGTTGCTTACCTTAAATCAACGTAGAAGCAACGCATTTCTCGCTATTTCGGCAAATTCAGGTGGTCGTTTGCCGCCTTTTGATATAACAAAAAACTTACTCCACCTCATGAGTCAGTTGAGTGATAATGAACTAAAAGTGAGGCAAGCAGTGGAAAAGTCTTAATAACTTAATATTTCCAAACTCACCTGTCTTTATCTCTATCTTTTTCCTTCACTTTCTCTCTTTCTCTATCTTTTTTCACTTTATCATGTTCAACTTTCACTATCACTTCACTTTTAACTTTATCTGGATCCATTTTAATACCAGTACAAATAGCAGGGAACACTTGTGAGGACGAGCCTTTCTCTGGTTTGATCTTCAATGGTAATTCCAAGTTCCCGTAACATGGTAGTTCCCTTCTCGGCGTCGGCTGGAACTTGATTGCTCTAAGTGCTAAACTGAAGTGTGTGGCTGGTCTTCTTGGGTTAGTATGTTCTAGGAGTATGTTTGACCTGGTCACTCTGGGGTACTTGTATCTTGGCATGGACGTCTGGAAGTGTGCATTGATTATCTTCAACTGACGGGAGACTGAGGAAAAGATTCGTTTGGTGACATCGTCACGTGGAATAGTATGTTCCAATCTTGTTTGCATCAATGATGCGTTGATGCCACCAAACCAGTCTTCTTTAAATGGTGTTTGATTTATATCTAGTAAGCTGTGGTCTTTATCTTGATGAAATAACAGCGGATTGACAATATTTGGTGATTTCTGCACAACATGTAGTGTTAACATAGCAGCATCTCCATATCCTCCAGAATCAAATACTGGCCATATTTTGCTCATTTTCGGAGGTTTAGAGTTCTCTCCCCAGACACATACTTCTTGGGAATCTTTGCTGCGCTTACGTTTTTTACCTGGAATAAACAAGAAAAACTGTTATGTACTATTTTATATTGCATATTTACGTGAGATTAATTTGAGGGACAAAGTTGTTGCTGAATTGTGAAGATTAAGGATGACGGAGTTGTGTATTTAACAGTTTTTACTCTAATGTCGTAAAATAGGAGAGAGAATATGCTCTATCACTTATTTTAAATTATTTTAAAATTAGACAGTTTTTACAGAGAAAATTTTCTGTCACAGTTGTAGACTGCAACAATATCTGTTACGTGAATGGGTCGACTCATCCGGTGCAATACCACAACCACACTAAAGAAATGCATGAAGTGGAATTTTATACCTCTTTCCCTTCTTACCCTTTTCTTGTGAGTTTAGGATGGAAAGGGGAAGGATTTGATAGAGGAAGGGAAATTATTCTCTTTCTGTGCGTTTCCTGCAATTTCAGATGTCTATTCAGATGGCAACATGATGCCACATACAGTTTTTTGTTTTTACATAGACAATGTGGTGAAGAAAAATATGCCTTTTTATAAGTGTTTAAAAAATGAACACTCATATAGGTACACAATTTTTTTCTTAACAAATCAGGAAAATTAAATTATAATTTTCAAAACTCTGGGATAGAATATCCATGTTTTCTACTATGATAAATCTGAAGGGACCTTAAATACAACACTGGATTGTGTGAAATGTTAATACATTAATGATTACTTACTATCTATAACTCCAAGAAACTTTAGTAAAAGTGTAGAACAAAATAAGTTTCAAAGAGGTTTATAAATTTCTAGTTTCTTAGTGATGAAAGATTCTAGAACATTTTAAGTTGTTTAAATAATACAATTTTAAGATTTTTATTTAAACTAGTATGACAAATAGAAAGTGAGTGCATAAGACAAGGTCATGTACTGTTGCAATCGAAAATAGGACAATAGTATTCGTGTAGTTATTTATTATTTATTAACAACAAATTTGAATGTAAATTAAATAATTATAATTCCATTTCAATTCTGCATGTGTTTATAAACAATTATGACCTCCAGTGCTGTGATGTAACATAGAATTTGATAGGTTAACTATTTTCCCACCAAAATGTTTCAAAGGCCAGATGACTCGAAATCAAGTATATAGTATGATGGAAGGGTATTATTGTGCTTAGTAATAATACTGTCTAAGTATTCTTACCTTTAGAATCAATAGATGCGTGTGTGGATTCAGTTGACATACTTGGATCGTATCCCAGTTTACACAGTTTCTTATAATCATGAGTGACTCTACGCCGCTTAACACCTTCACCGGCGTCTCCAGCACTACTTGAGTTACAATTATCTTCAGATAAACTACGATTTTCACTGAGTTTTACGTGGGATTCCAAATGTTCATTCGACGCCATTGTTTCATAGAAAGAATGAAACGTCGACGAAGTAAACAATGTTTTTCAATTAAATTATAACACGTATATCTAAATAACTGTTACGGTCGCCGTGTACATTTAAAACGACACAGTAAAAGAGAAACACATAGAATTCGCATAAAAAACAACTTGAGACGCCATTTACTTGGCTGCCTAATACTTTTTTGTTGAGTTGAGTTTTTTGTGAAAGTGTTGTTACATTACATCGCGATGTAAGTCACTGGTAACATTTGATACAGCCAGTGAAACAAAAATTGAATTTGTGTTAAATTTCATCAAAAATATTAATTGGAAAAAAAACCTCCAAATAGGTACTCTTATATTTTAATTATAAAATTTGCAAGAAATAAAAAAATAAATAAAATCTTGTATAGGCAGCGCACTCTGTTGACACATAATATAAAACAGCCTTCAGATGTCACGTCAATGTATATTTTTTGTGCATTATTGAAAGTAGAGGTCGCTTTAACAAATAATTGAAAGAAAACTTAAAATGAAGTGTTTTGTCATATCAGGCTTTGGTCAAATGGTCAAAGCCCATAATAGCAAAAACCGCATTTTAATAGAGTTTACATCCGAAACGGCAAATATTTAATTTATGTAAGAAAATCTTTTCTTTTTAAGAATCATAGAAAAAATATTTACTTTACAATTCGCAGAAAAACTTTTACGGTAAACTACCGTTAATCTTAAAGTGCGTGGCAAATATCTTTGTAATAAATTCACTCGATTAGGCTATTTCGAAAAAAACAAATCAAGCTCTTCTTATCAATCTAATCTTGTTTTATTTTCTTTTATGCTCATATGTAAAAGTTTTAATTTTGACTAACTTATTATTTTGGATTCGAAACCAAATTATCTTTTTTTTTTATTGTTTTCATATACATTTATTTAATGCCTGGTTTACTTTATGCCAATTTTATCGGATAGTAGCGCTCAAAATCAGCTCTGGCATACAACTGGCAAAATGTAAAAGCTCAATGGCAATGGCAACAGTGTCCCGAGACTCTCCATGCCAGGACAGCGTTACTGTCCCACTGAACTGGCATAATTTAAACAAGGTATAAAATAACGGTGGTTAATAAAAAAATGTCTACTCCGTCCGAAGTTCCAAGCTAAGAGAGGTTAGAAGATCATTATGACACTATGAGGAAGCGTTTATATGTGGATAACTTTGTAATTTTTTTACTAGAAAGATAAAAATGACCATTTGTTTGTTGTCTATGAACAATACATATATAATATATATCAGATGTCGGCCACGATTCTGTCCGCGCTGAATTTAAAAAAAAATCTTAATAAGTAGCCTGTGGTAATCCAGACATCTTCTAAATCTATGCCAAATTTCATCAAGATACGTTAAACAGTTCTGGACATACCTCCTAAAAAACATCCATCCATTTAAACTTTCGCATTTATAAGTAAGATATACTAAAAGACGTCAATTTCATACCCATTGCAGTGAAATGTAATTTGACACTCTCAATGAGGTCGCAAACTTGTCATAGTTGGAAGATAATTTAATACTTTGAATGTACGTAGGAATAATAATTTGTGTAACGGCCATAAAAGCTTTAATAAGTCTATGGTCAGACAGATATGATCGGCGCGTGTAAGAACGCCGAATTATATGTGTTTCGTCTCGTGTATTTGTGTTTGTGTCATGAAATAGTCGCGGCTAGATGGAATCGCAAATAAAACATGCCTACACGCTCACACGTACGCCGCGACCAGCGACGAGCTATTTTTTTTTTCGCTGTAAAATATTATTGTAATCATAGATTATGAATAAACAGAGAATATTGTAAACAATTAATAAAAATAATCATAGATTACAAATCGATTTTGTAGTGTTATTTTGTACTGAAATAAGTCGAAACTAATTAACGTAAAAAATTAGCAAACGTCTACTGTAAGGTATGTAATTTTTGTAAAGGCTTTATTGTTTTGTTACCTCTGTTGGGGACTTACTCTGTACTGTTTAGGTCACATTATGTAACCGGCCGGCAGTTCGTAAATTTTGAATTCATTAACAGTCGGCGCGCGGCGTGCTTGGTGCGCGCTAAACCCGTACCAATTTGTATGCCATTGGCGCGACCATTTGGCCCTGAATCGTTTAATTTGCGAATAATACATCACAATATTTTACTACTGTACGTCTTAACGCGTTAAAATTCGCATTCTACGTCTGCATAAGTATTAATGGCGGGAAATCGAATCAATGGATATTCTATTCAAAGGAGCGTTCAATTCCCGCGCATTTTTTTTTCAAAGACTAAACCATTCATTACATTTTTTCTATACTAATAATGAATAACGCTCACCTGAATTTAGGTGTGAAGAAAAATGCATTGCTTTTAAAGTTAGCGGCTTGAAATTTTGATTAAATTTAATTGGATCTGGGAAAATCAATCTGTTGATCCGAAAAATTACAATAGTCTAAAAAAATTCGACTCCTCGACTCCACAGGAGCGTCTGGGCAACTACAGCCGCCCAAAAATTATAGCGTTGAGCGTTCAGGTGATCTAGTCCTGCTGACTTGGTTACTATTGGTATTTATCTATGATACGTTTAAGAAGTTCCAAAAAAGCTAAATCTCATGAAGGAGGTAAGGTTAAGAAAGGTTCAATGGACCTAGCACGAATATTTGTAGCAATCGCCATCGTATCGTTATATTAGTATGAGATTTTTGGTGTTCTTTACGCCCGATAGGGGCGCTGCATAATTTTTAATTCAAATTTTGTCGATGAACTATGGCGACTGTCGAAAATTTTCATGCTTGGCCCACTGACAGAGGAAATGTGATTCGTTTAGGAAACATTTTTTTAAAATTCGCAAATGAAGTTTACTTTGGCTTTGCGCAATGATAATTGTTTTATTTGGTGATAGTATAACATTAAAAAATGTTTCCTCTCGCAATTGGGAAATTCCGAACTCGGAGAAAAATAAATAGATAACCTTCTTTGTACCATTTAATAAGATTATATATTTACTTTGAAATAAAGAATGTTTCATACATTCGGTATAGTGTATAAAAGTTTAGAGATATCAATGTGTATAATATAAAAAAATCACATTTCGTTCACGTGACGTATTAACGTAGCTGAAAACAAAAAACTAATTTATAAAATTTTTGTCTGTCTGTCTGTATGTCTGTACATCCGCAAGTCCGCATTTGTTTCGGGTAATTTTCGGAACGGCTGGACTTATTTTAACATGACTTTGACGGTAAGGGAACGTACCCATACTACGTGACCCGTTTAGGGGGGGGGGGCTTTGTCTTTAAAATACTACGGTCAGTCACGGGAGGGGGGGGGGGGTTCAACTTTTTGTCACGTAGTCGATTTTAATGAGAGAAATCTGGTATTTTTCGACCTATATTCGAATATAGCGCGGTGTTTAGCGCTTTGTAAACTCACAGTTGGTGCATGGTGGTGCAGTGGACAACCTGTCTCGCGTGCGACCTCTGCGGATTCTATCCAGGAGGCTACAAGAAGTTTTATGTGTTTTGGAAGTCGTCTTTATTGCAGTCTTATGCAATAAAGACGAGTATGAGTCAAATTATTTTTTTTTTCAATTTTTGCCTGTGAAATGATTAAAAATCATAATTATGAATTACTACGTGAAAACTAATGGGGCTGGGGGGGGTCTTGGCATATACTACGAATGGTCACCGAGGGGAGGGAGGGGTCGAAAAATCTTAAAAATAGGTCACGTAGTATGGGTATGTTCCCTAAGGTAGCTGATGTACACAGATATAGTGTAGACGAAGTCGCGTGCGACCGCTAGTGGATAATAAATGAAAGCTGAATACCTTTTTTAGCCGACTTCAAAAAGAAGGAGGTTATCAATTCGACTGTATTTTTTTTTTATGTGTGTTACCGCGAAACTCCGCCCCTGGTGGTCCGATTTTGATGAAAAATATTTTAATCGAAAGGAAGTGCTTGCAGGTGGGTCCCATTTTTTTGTTTTTTTTTTTAAATAACTAGAAGACTAGTAGATTTTGAATATAGCTTCAAAATTTGTTGCGAAAGTTAGGGACATTTTTGCTTTCAGCGCTTACGTAGGCTAAACTATAGGACCTACATAAAAATGATGTATGGCGAATTGTAGCTCTTTAAATGTGCTAAATAAAAGTCAGCGATAGCATATATCTATCTTTTATAGTTTTCTCACAATAACCATTTTTTTCTTCAGAAACATCAATTAAATTCATGCCCTATTTCCGACGCTATTATTCGAGTTCAGTATTAACCCTTATGTAAATAAACATGTTCATTATCAAGAGAATTTAATGTAGATTATATTTGCAATTGAAACTATATCATTCTGTCTAATAGTTTAGGAGATATCGTAAGAATAAAATTACGCGGAAACGAAAAATGCTACACGAAAAGCACAATTTTGCTTTCTGGACTTACGTAGGTCAAACTATGTGACTTACATAAAAATGATGTATGGAGTAATTATAGATCCTTAAATTTGCTAAATAACAGTCTTCGGTGGCATATATCTATCATCTATGGATGTCTCACAAAAAACATGTTATTGTGAACAAACTTCGATTAAAATGCACACGAAAAACAGCGTCGTAAGCTTACGGCGCTATTATATTACATTCGATATGAATCCTTATCCAAATAAATATGTTTGATGGCTAGAGTATTAAATGCAGATTACATTAGCCTTTAAACTATGTAATTCTGATCAATAGTTTGGGAGATATTAAATAATTAAAAGCGGCGCGGGGCTGGACAAAATTAAAGGCACGCTACGATGTATTAGTTCGTTAATTTTCAATTTGTATACCGATTTTGATAATTATTTCATTGTTTAAAGGATAAGTGGTTATCTGCTGCATTCTAAATTAGTTTTTGAATTGAAGTACACACATATCAAATAGGAAAGTCCTTTTCTTTATTTGTCTTATTTATGTCTTTATATGTATTAAGGAAATTTGTAATTGAACTTCAAATTCACTAAAAATTGTGAAATAAAACAAAAATTTTAAGAAAAAAAAAATAGCCGACTTCAAAAAAAAACAATCTCAAACAAAATGCACTCAAAAGTAACCTAAAAAAACAATTTCAAACAAAATGCACTCAAAAGTAACCTAAAAAACCAATTTCAAACAAAATGCACTCAAAAGTAACATAAAAAAACAATTTTAAACAAAATGCATTCAAAAGTACCATAAAAAACAATCTTAAACAAAATGCACTAAAAAGAAACAAAATAATGACATGAAAACTTCTTACTTTCTTTCTTCTCTCTTTCAAAAACCCTCTAAACTCTAAAGAAAGTTCTCTTCTTTCTTGTAACATGTCTATATTGTATAATTATTGTTATTTTGGAGTCGGTTTCGGCCTAAGTAGGGACATAAACGTAAGTATGTCTCATACATCTCAAATATAAAATGTATAATATTATATTTACTTCGGCCGACACCGAATATAATTTGGTAATATGTTTTTATTTTATTTTAGCTAAGGACCCACGAACAGACTTATCATTGTTTACGTACTTTTTGTTTATTAATATAGATTTATTAATAAAACTTCTAACATCAGAGGAAACTTATTATAACATTGATAAATAAACTATATAACCAATCCAGTGATACATCTCAACGCATCAAACTATACAACTGAGATGCCTTCGATAACTTCTATCATCTAATGATCTATCGTCCGATCTATTGTTATATGTTAAATCAAGTTAAATTACTCTCAGTGTATAGAGCATACGTTACACGACATAACGAAAACAACCGATCGCGGTGATGTCTTCTCTCTTTCTTATCACCTATAAAATCGTTATAGTTAATTAGAAAGAATATATTTTGAATTATTTTCAACGACACGACATTCGATTTATTTTAAAATAAACTTTCGATATACGTAAAAAAATTGATGTCTTTTTGTAAAGGTCACTTGTGGCGACATTTTATATATTAAATTTAGTATAACAGTTTAACATTATTTAACTAACATAATTATTTTATCTTTTTCCTCATTTTTTCTCGTTTGTCGTATACTTTTTTTTGTAAACAAACAAATTATCTTCGCTATTGTCTTTGCGCAGCGCACGTGCATCCCCGACCATTAGAAGGGTTGGGGCCATAAATCCATCGAGTTCGTTATCGCATTCTCTGTGCGGCTGTCCATTTGATCCTTTGTTCATATTTTTGTTGTTGTTAAAATTATTTTTCGTTGGCTATGAAGAAGCCCCAAAAAAACAAACGACGGTAATAAACACCTAAATCCCTTTTGTTTTTGAGGAATGTTTATTGCGTGCACATTTCGTCTTTCGAATTTTTAAATTTATTTTTCATTGTTTGTTTCTTATCTACGCAATGACAAAAAAATCCTATTTGTACGCTTTTTCAAATGAACCATAAACTATTTTTTTTTATCTTTTTTGTTGTCTTTAAACTCCAACATTAAAATAAACATTTTTGTCTGCAACAAAGTTTAGTTGTATTTTAGGTACGACGTTGAAGAGTAATGCACACTCGATTATTTTGATTGCAATTCAACGCAGAGTTTATCTTTTTTAATAGATTTTGCGTCTCTCTCGCGTATAACAATTATTGTATTAAGAGTAAAGTGTTTTCGAACCTTATGTTGATTTTATAACAAAGTCTTGTTCTAAAAAAAGTGATGTTAAATAAATGAAAACCAGTTTTAATGTGAATAAAATGTAATATACACTTTTCGAGATATTTGTGTAAATGTGAAATAATTAATAAACTTTGAAGGTGTCTAGCGCTTAAACTTCGCAATATTTGATAGAGGTAAGTGTGTTTAAATCGTCACTATTTTCTAACAAGGATTCTGTGGTACTCTTTTGATCACGTCTATCCCGGCCGCTCGGTGTATAACATGCATCACACTTAGTGATGCAACGGAAGTGTCTTACCGGAACCAGAAACGGAAACAGATGTCAAAAATAAATTTTAGCAGAAACGGAAACAGAAACGGAAGC
This sequence comes from Papilio machaon, assembly GCF_912999745.1. Lineage (NCBI taxonomy): Eukaryota > Metazoa > Arthropoda > Insecta > Lepidoptera > Papilionidae > Papilio > Papilio machaon. The sequence continues at coordinate 4,922,564 of NC_060008.1, read as the reverse complement.
GGAAACAGAAGTGTAAATATTTAAAAAAAAACATATTTACAAAATTTTTTTTTGGTAAGAACAGTTTTTATTCGTTTTTAATTTACTAAGGCATTGGATATCGGTGTCCTTTAGCCTTCAATGTATGTATTTTTACTGTGCTGCAATAAGTTAAAATACGTTTTTTTTTTTTAATTTCAGGAAACAAAATTACACTATTTACAAATTAATGTTCGCCAAACCACTCGTGTTGATAAACGACAAATATATTTCTTTATTAATACATTCACTGCTGACCACTCGGATCCGAGTGGGCAGAGCTATTAGTAGTGGCGCCTCCCCCTCGGATCCGAGCGAGGGGCCCATTCACTTTGTAGTAGCCAGTAAGCCGCCGGCGTTTGAAACAAGTCCATGTTGCTTTGTGTGGCCACTCTGGCAATATAGTCAACTAACGAAAAATAGTATTAGTTTTATTCTTACAGTGTTACAGTGATTAGTACCACGTTCGTACGAAGGCAAACATACAAATATCTTGTATCACATGAAGCTAAGGCTGAACTTTATGTTATGTATGTATATTTTTTAAATATATGTATGTCCTGTATGTGTGTGTGTATGTATATGCGTTTTTTTGTGTATATGTGTGTGTGTATACGTGTGTGTATGTTTTACTCAATATTCTGGAATTTGATGAAAAACTTGACTTTGTCAAAATCTGGTAACATATGTACACAGAAATGCAATCGTCGAAAAAATATCTACATACGAGTATTAGTGAACTAAACCATTGCCATCCCTAGTGCTCGAAATGATGATCCCTAGCGCTCAAATACAAAGAACATTATTAATTTATCTATATCTTCAAACACTCCCAGATTAGTGATGCAACGGATGTCTGTTTCCGTTTCCGCAAGTGCGGAAGTTCCGCGTGCTTTTCAACATCCGTTTCTGCTTCTGTTTCCGCAACTTTTATAACGGAGATAAAACGGAACTTTAATGAACGAACGGCTGAGAGATCCAAATGCGCGGCGCGAGACGCGCAGTCCGTGCGCGGCCTTTCGGCACTTGTCGCATTTGTTTGTTTACGTACTTTTTCGAGAATTTAAGTGCGTAATATTTTCTGCTGCTGTTTGAAACAATCAGATTCTTTTGCTGGAGTAAACTGTCTAGTGAAAATGTGACTATTTCATACTTACGAGTTAAATGTACTTTTGAATAAGTGATAACCATGTAATATATCATCATCGTTATTATCATCAGCTCACTATACATCCCCACTGAGGGGCTCGGAGCCTACTCCAAATTAGAGGTGACTAGGTCATAGTCAACCACGCTGGCCCAGAGCGGGTTGACTTCACATATATCATTAAATTTTTCTCAAATATGTGCAGGCAGCATCACTATGTTTTCCTTCACCGTAGGAACGTCGAATAAATGTACATATCTAAATCGAAAAACACATTGGTACATAATAATAATAATTCATTTATTGCAAACTGTATTACATTGTTATAAAGTAACAAACATTTATAAACAGCTACAACACAGATACCCCTTCGGGCGTGCAATATGATGATAATGATGAGGTATATTTTTGTGTAATAGAATGAAGTAAAGAAACAAAAACAGAACAAATACAACAAGAGCAAGAACTTGAGAACGTCTATCAACAATAATAATAATATAGTTAATAAGTGTAAAACACAGTCGCCTTTTTTTTGATAAGTGAATTGCAATGTTAACAAGAATTTGCTTGCGGGTCGGTCAAGTCCGTATCTATTGCCACTATTTAGTTTTTTTATAGTTAAAAAAATCATGCATCGAGTAGAAGGCTTGATCTAACAACCAGTTTTTTAGATTTATTTTAAAAACTTTACCGTTCATAGATTTTATCTTAATTGGCAAATGGTTAAAAATAGCATGGCATAGCGGGATTCGAACCCAGGCCCTGCAGATTGCAAGTCAAGTGCCTAATAATTATATATTTTTCTAATCTAGATTTGGTGTTTTTGATACTTAACACATTCACTGTTTACAAAATAAAAAAAGGTAACAGCTGGGAGCCAAAACTTTTTATGGTGAATTTTTATTTAGTATATCTGGGAGTGTTTGAAGATATAGATAAATTAATAATGTTCTTTGTATTTGAGCGCTAGGGATCATCATTTCGAGCACTAGGGATGGCAATGGTTTAGTTCACTAATACTCGTATGTAGATATTTTTTCGACGATTGCATTTCTGTGTACATATGTTACCAGATTTTGACAAAGTCAAGTTTTTCATCGAATTCCAGAATATTGAGTAAAACATACACACACGTATACACACACACATATACACAAAAAAACGCATATACATACACACACACATACAGGACATACATATATTTAAAAAATATACATACATAACATAAAGTTCAGCCTTAGCTTCATGTGATACAAGATATTTGTATGTTTGCCTTCGTACGAACGTGGTACTAATCACTGTAACACTGTAAGAATAAAACTAATACTATTTTTCGTTAGTTGACTATATTGCCAGAGTGGCCACACAAAGCAACATGGACTTGTTTCAAACGCCGGCGGCTTACTGGCTACTACAAAGTGAATGGGCCCCTCGCTCGGATCCGAGGGGGAGGCGCCACTACTAATAGCTCTGCCCACTCGGATCCGAGTGGTCAGCAGTGAATGTATTAATAAAGAAATATATTTGTCGTTTATCAACACGAGTGGTTTGGCGAACATTAATTTGTAAATAGTGTAATTTTGTTTCCTGAAATTAAAAAAAAAAAACGTATTTTAACTTATTGCAGCACAGTAAAAATACATACATTGAAGGCTAAAGGACACCGATATCCAATGCCTTAGTAAATTAAAAACGAATAAAAACTGTTCTTACCAAAAAAAAATTTTGTAAATATGTTTTTTTTTAAATATTTACACTTCTGTTTCCGCTTCCGTTTCTGTTTCCGTTTCTGCTAAAATTTATTTTTGACATCTGTTTCCGTTTCTGGTTCCGGTAAGACACTTCCGTTGCATCACTATCCCAGATATACTAAATAAAAATTCACCATAAAAAGTTTTGGCTCCCAGCTGTTACCTTTTTTTATTTTGTAAACAGTGAATGTGTTAAGTATCAAAAACACCAAATCTAGATTAGAAAAATATATAATTATTAGGCACTTGACTTGCAATCTGCAGGGCCTGGGTTCGAATCCCGCTATGCCATGCTATTTTTAACCATTTGCCAATTAAGATAAAATCTATGAACGGTAAAGTTTTTAAAATAAATCTAAAAAACTGGTTGTTAGATCAAGCCTTCTACTCGATGCATGATTTTTTTAACTATAAAAAAACTAAATAGTGGCAATAGATACGGACTTGACCGACCCGCAAGCAAATTCTTGTTAACATTGCAATTCACTTATCAAAAAAAAGGCGACTGTGTTTTACACTTATTAACTATATTATTATTATTGTTGATAGACGTTCTCAAGTTCTTGCTCTTGTTGTATTTGTTCTGTTTTTGTTTCTTTACTTCATTCTATTACACAAAAATATACCTCATCATTATCATCATATTGCACGCCCGAAGGGGTATCTGTGTTGTAGCTGTTTATAAATGTTTGTTACTTTATAACAATGTAATACAGTTTGCAATAAATGAATTATTATTATTATGTACCAATGTGTTTTTCGATTTAGATATGTACATTTATTCGACGTTCCTACGGTGAAGGAAAACATAGTGATGCTGCCTGCACATATTTGAGAAAAATTTAATGATATATGTGAAGTCAACCCGCTCTGGGCCAGCGTGGTTGACTATGACCTAGTCACCTCTAATTTGGAGTAGGCTCCGAGCCCCTCAGTGGGGATGTATAGTGAGCTGATGATAATAACGATGATGATATATTACATGGTTATCACTTATTCAAAAGTACATTTAACTCGTAAGTATGAAATAGTCACATTTTCACTAGACAGTTTACTCCAGCAAAAGAATCTGATTGTTTCAAACAGCAGCAGAAAATATTACGCACTTAAATTCTCGAAAAAGTACGTAAACAAACAAATGCGACAAGTGCCGAAAGGCCGCGCACGGACTGCGCGTCTCGCGCCGCGCATTTGGATCTCTCAGCCGTTCGTTCATTAAAGTTCCGTTTTATCTCCGTTATAAAAGTTGCGGAAACAGAAGCAGAAACGGATGTTGAAAAGCACGCGGAACTTCCGCACTTGCGGAAACGGAAACAGACATCCGTTGCATCACTAATCACACTCGTTCATTCTCGTTCTCTCTCGTTCTCGTTCACCATTCGACTCGCCGACGGTCGCCGAACATAGCCGAACTTACGAATGTAGCCTGATGCATAATTTAAATAAAATGACAACACGTCAATAAGTGTCTATTGTAACAATTAACGGACTAAATTAACGGAACTAGAATTTAACGGAAATTAACACTTTTTGAATTTAACTTAAAAGTTAATCCGTTAAGGAAAATGTTAACTTCGTTAGTTAACGATTAACGAATTAACGAGTTAATGCCCACCTTTGCTTACCTTAATTACATAAACAAGAAAAGGAAGTCGAAGAGTCGTCTTTGTTTCCCTTCTACTCTGTGAGCAATGTACCTCCAACTCATTAGATTGTTACCGGTAAAAATCCTTGTTAATTTGACATTTCTTCCTTAATATAAAATAAAACCTTAACCTGAAATCAAATAAAACAAAGGCTCTATTAGATGAATTAGCGCCATCTTTTATTAACTTTTTAAAACAAAGATTTTAAATTAAACTAAATAAACTGCAATTTAACACTTTCTTGTTTTGAATTTACTCAAAACACTGAAAAAATCATTAAGCATTGAAAAAAAGTGATGGCGAGCGAGATTTGAACTCTTTCTCTTAAATTTATCTCTCACGTCCATTATATGTATTCTGTGCCGATGTAATACTCTGTGACACTCCGGGGAAGAAGAAGATTGACACCTCGCATACCAAAATCGGTTTACTCGTTCAATCTCTATGCCGTCACAATGAAATTTATAAAAAAAAAAAACAAACTTACATTCTTTTTAAAAACATTAACCTTTTCGTCAGTTGCGTAAAATATAAATAATGTATGCAAAATTTATACCTGAAACTTCACGATTGGGTGAACATAAAAAGAAACTCTGAAAGAAATTAACATTTGCGTTTATTTATAGCGGCTAATTGTATTTCTTTATTTTAATTTTTTTATGTTTTGTAATTTCAATATCATTTATTCGTTTTTAAGGTTGAAATTATAATATTTAACGTAGGTTTCTGAGACCGAAATCTCTGTATAAAGCATAACGTCATCCCTGTCATCTTTGACAAAACAGAGGTAACAATATGTTTTCAACGGACACTTTGGACTCAGAAACGAACGGTATTTTTTTATATCTTGAAAAAATAAATAAAAGACCCGTTAACGGGTTCCTCTAATAAATAAATCTGTTAGACGTAAGTTTAGTAAAGTTTACAGCTTTAGCTTTTTGGAAGATGAAGAAACTTCATTTATTTATTCAGCTTTTTTGGTTAATAAAATTTTACGAAATTCAATAGAAGAGTTTTCAAAAAAAAAGTAAATTATTTTTCGACTTGAACTATCTCGGAAGCAGTAAATAAAGGTGAGTATGTAAGACGAGTTTATAATGTCATATTTTCAGAGGCCTTTTTTTTGTTCTATCGTGTAGTTTCTGAGACTGAAAATCTCTGTTTAAAACATAGTATTATATCAGTTTTGTCAGAGATAATGACAGGGATGACGTTATGTTTTATACAGAGATTCAACGTCGCAAATGTAGAAGCCATGATTTTGAACATTTATTCCAGAAATTCAATAGGAACCATGGAAGTCGGCGATCTAGATTGTTATCTAAACTAGATTTAAAGGCCCAAAGTTTGTCAGTCAAAACATTTTATTATGAATTATCGCAAATCTGTATCTGGTAATATGGAATTTCTGAAAGTCTGGTCTTATCTAATCAGATAAATACTGCATTTGGGGAAGTACCTTGCTGTTAAAATTTATAGCAAATAATTATTTGGTTTTTATTGTATTTACAGACCTATTTTTTTTTCTTAATTTACTATAACAACTAAGGCTAGAAAAACTCACTTGAAAAATTTAATTTTCACAACCTTATCTGGAATATGTTACTAATTATTAAATTTTTCGAATTAAGATTATTTTTGCCATGTGATGCGATATTGTTTTTTCGTAAAAACGTGTTGTCAACGAATTAAAAAAAAATCACAAATCCATAGCACGTGCAAATGTTGCCAGTCTTTATAAATTTTTCATCTGCCAGTATTTTAAAAAAGATATGTATTTATTCATTTACATTCATTATTTTATTTATCGCTTTATTATAAATACAAATATTTAAATAATTATCTTCGAAATTTTATAAATGTATTTAGGATGAAATAAATGGAAATAAAAAAATGCATTTTTGAATAAAAGTGTTCAAGCAATTAACATAATATGCTAAAATCGTTCAAATAAAAAATTCTAATTATGTAAAATTGAACATTTACATTTCGCCTAGCTATCTATAGGTATGTCTGGATGTTAGCTATGTTTTTTATTATAACACGAAAACGACTACGATATGAGAGACTTAAAAAGAGAGAAATGATATAACATTGTCTGAAATATTTGTGGGACATCGTGACACTTGTATGAAAAGATCTCCATTTTTGTCCAAGAGAAAATTTTCATGTCTCAAATAGACATGAAAATATCGTGAGACATAAAAAATTAATTACAAATAAAAAACAAACATCTTACTAATTTTATAAAGTTTAGATAGATGAATTTTTAGCCACAATGGTTGCATGGATCCCGATGAAATTTATCATAGTGGTAGAGCATAGTCTGGAAGAACACATAGACAACTAAGGAAGTTTTTTTTAATTACGCACGGACGGAGTCGCGGGCTACAGTAAATAAATAAAAGCCTCTTTACTAGAAATTAAACATCGAAAATCATGTATTTATTCCACGTACAAAAGACAGAATTCGATAATATATGCATACATTTTAATAAGCATTATAAAGCTTTCAACGTAAGACTAGTTTTGGGGCAAAGAAGATTTATATTTTTTTTCGTTTTGAATAGATTATGTTATCTTAATTATAAGAATTTTGAATGGCTCTCAATAAAAAAAAAAACTGGCGCATACCGTTGTTAAATATTTAAAAATGTTAATATAACTTGTTGTTTTGACAACATTGAGCTTATTAAGACCATAGAAAATTAACGACGTTCTCGCCATTTGCATTTTGTGGCTATAACTATTTCTTGTGCATTGAAAAAGCTGTACCTATTGATAGAATGGTTAACTAAAATTGCTTTTTGAGGTTATAAAATGTATTTTTGTCGCTAATTTATGTTCCCCCGGATCTTCCGCTTTGAGCTGCTTTAATAGTAAAGCCCCCCTTATTTCTTTCACTAATCCACTTTCAACCCAAGGTTTTTTTTTATTATTTAACTCATAATTAATTTCTTTTACAATTTCCTAAAGTACTAAATTGTGGGCTTGCTTATGTAGCGTGTTCCATTTGTTTCTCGATGACATTGTCCCTGTAGTCTGTAGACTGGACTGGCGTAATGTAAACACCGTCCATGACAGGCCAGCGCGACTGGCCTACTGAGCTGGCCTAGTGTGAACGGGACATTAGATATAAACTGTCGTTTCACAGATATATCTATAGAACAGAGAAATACATGATGAGATTAAAGTATTTTATTCCATTTCATTTTTTTTTATTTATGACATGTTTGTCCATAGATTGAAGATTCGTTTTTAAATTATAAATCCTTACTTATGTTATAAATGCGAAAGTAACTATGTGTGTCGCGCTTTAACGCCAAAATTATTGAACCGATTTAAATTTGGTACACAAATACATACAGCATGAGAAAGGACATAGGCTACTTTTTAAATGCGTAAGTTTTACCCTCGAGGATGAAAAAAGGAAGGTAACAGGGGAAGGAATTTTGTATGGGAATATGTAAGGTTTATGTGAATGTTTTATTAGTTCAAGTAAAAGAATTAGTCTAAAATATAAAAATGCTATCCGAAAACAGTGTTTCACGTGAACGAAGACGCGGGCACAGCCAGTATTATATAAAATAAACGAAATATCACAAGCCCTGAATACATACATACGTAACTCAAACAATCTATATATATAAAAGAAAGTTGTGTTAGTTACACCATTTATAACTCAAGAACGGCTGAATTGATTTGACTGAAAATTGGTGGGCAGGTAGCTTAGAACCAGGAAAAGGACATAGGATAATTTTTACCCCGTTTTCTATTTTTTTTTTATTCCGCGCGGACGGAGTCGCGGGAAAAAGCTAGTTACATATAAAACACAAGCTTAATTCTTATTATTTGCAAATTCCTCATCAAAACTCAACATTATAAAACAAAAATTCAACAAACGTCTTCATTTCTGTTTGCCTAAAATATAGCAAAAAAATCAAAAGCGTTATACACAACTACTGCAAAATTTTATTTGTCTAGATTACGTCTAAAACTACTTTTTTACAATTCTATATTTAGATAAAATGCTTCCCAAAAACAAAAGACTGGCCTCTAACATAACATTGAATGTACAAATTTTTTTAAAACAACAAAACGCAAAACAAAATACGGACGCAAAATGGCGGAATAGCGAAATGTCAAATTCAAGGTCGCCATTATGATCTACGCTACGCATAAATAACGAGTTCTTTATAACGTTAGCTTAAACAAAATAAATAATGTTGTTGACTGGTGACTAGAGAACGATATTTAGAAGTATGATTGTGCAAAAAATAAATGTTACTCAATAACTTACTTATTTTTGACATGTATTTTATTCCTTTACTGATGACATTATTTGTCAATATTTTAAATCGATCTGAAAATTATCTAAATGTATTGCAAATAGTATTTGATCCTCTTAACACTAGATCGTGTTTTTCGATTGCTAATACAATTTCTAAATACGGATTAAAAAAAAATTAAATCTTACTAACATTATAAATGCGAATGTTTAGATGGATGGATGTTTGTTTGAAGGTATGTATAACGCCACAGCGAATCTTAATGAAATTTGTCCTGGATATAAAACATAATCTAGAAGAAAACATAGGTTACTAATTTAGTTTTTCTTTAATTATGTGCGGACAATGTCGGGGCGACAACTAGTACGATATATAAGTAAAATTCCAGATCGAATATTGATTTTGATTGTTGTAAGAATGTTACGATTAACGTTTAGTAATAGACAAACAAGTTCGCGAAATCTTTACAGATAACGTTATCAATGCGGAAGAGATAAAAAATAATTTACATTGGTAAGGACACAATTTGATTATAAAAATATCATTCGACAATTTAAATTGCCAAATTTAAAAGTTTTAATTTATCACTATGTGGGTCCTTAAGTATACATTCAGTACTACAAATCTACACTAAGGTGCGGTTTAATTAAGGCTAGTAAGATTGTTTCATGACTACTTAAAATCGTTCTTTTAACTCTTAGCAACCAGTAAACGAAACGAAACTCAGTGTGTTAGTTAATCATTTATTAACACACTAGTTATCGCCCGCGACTCCGTCCGCGCGGAATAAAAAAAAACTTAAATAGTAGCCTATGTTTTCTTCCAGACTACGTTCTATATCCATGCCCAATTTCATCAAGATTCGTTTAGCCGTTCCGGAGATACCTTCAAACAAACATCCATTCATCCAAACATTCGCATTTATGATATTAGTAAGAAGTAAGATTATGTACTTTATAAGACGAATAACGTGAAGAAATTGTGTTGTAATACTGAAAAATACTATCCATATAAGTATAGTACAATAGAATAATCAATATATCGTTGGATGTGCTCAATGTAAACGAACAAAACCGCAAGCGAAAGCTAGTTTAAAAATAAAACATTTGGTTACAGCTTCGCCGACCGACGGAGCGTCCGTCTCGCCTGCGCTCCACATTCGAAATAATAATTGTATTAAGGAAACATGAGCGCGGCGCATGTGTTTGTTTGTTTGTTTACCCGCCGGTGACGTCATATGTTTATTCTCGCGGGGAGAATAGGGCCAGCCTTGCATACCTGTCTGGATAATTTATTTTTTTATTTTACTTCGGTTTATTTCTTGAATTGTAGTATTATTTATATGTGCTTTATAGTTACTTACACAATTTGTTATTGCAAATTTTTTTTGTGTTTATAGATTTGTTTTAAGTAGTTGTGACTAGGCAAATAAAATATAGATTGATAATTTATGCTTTTAAAAAAAATTATATTATTATTTTTAAACTTGCTCTTAATACAAATTAATAAAAAACAACAACAAACATTTGCTCATTTGTGTTTCGTATTATTTAACGAGTTCAATTATTTATCGAACGGCAAATCAATGTGAATCATCCATCAAGGCCTACTTGTGAGATTGGATTAGGATAAAAAGATAACAAATCGTTTTAATTTTTAAAATCATGTATTAAATTTTTTTTAAAATATAATAGTACTATATCTCTTTTTCGTAATTAGCGCGGGCTATAAGATTATCAGTGCCATCGTGCTTCACGTTGTATTTTGTAATTTAATATAGCTGATATGTTAGTTTTTAGTTGCGTTGTTATGGTGCAAAGAATTAAATGTTATTTTTTTATATGACGAAGTTCTAAAAAATTATTATACATCCTTATGTTAAATACAATAAAAGTAGCAAAAAAGTGTTGTACACTTTACTTATTTCTTAAACATAATTAATATTAATAATAAAATAAAATACAGCAAGTAGCAACAACTGAAGAGAACGTCGCGCGCCGCACTTCCCCTTGTTTACACACGCACACTGCGGCGCGCACGCACACTGCGCGACGCGAGCGCGTGTTTAGGTATATTGTTGTTTATTTTATTCGGCGCTATGCTCCACCACGGGGCGAGCCTTTCGACTCAGTTTTAACGCGCGCGTTTTATGAAACAACTATGCGTCGATGTTCGCTCGCAGATAATTATTCATATCGTGAACGAAAATAACTATCGCGGTAAACAAATTCGCAACTTTATTATAAGGTTTTTACTTTTATTTTTTATTAACATCTCGAGACACCGGCGTTGTCTCCGCGAATCTTAATAGCGGTTAATCATAGTTTATTTTTACCGCGCAACGTGTGTTAATAATTGTGCTGGGGCCACTAGCGTCCGTGTTTCTTTTATTTTGCTATCGTGTTTGGTTTGATTCTCTGCATTTGTATTGCGGAAGCGATTTCTTGTGCGAATAAAAAATATAACGCGAAAACCGGCCGTGTTTTGAGATTGTTCACCCACAGACCTGATTATTACTGATAAGAATTGGTCTTTGCCGCGTTAAAAATATAATCAAGGAGTTACAATTCAACACCAGATATTGTTTTATTCGCGTTGTCGTATATTCGTGTATTTTGGAAAGTTTGTCGCTTGAGGAGCATGTGCTAAGGAATAGAGACTGGACAGAAAGTTTGGAAAAGTGCTGAGTACACATTTGATGCGGCGAGTGTTTTTTCAACGCGTTTTCGAGGCTAAGCGCTAGTTGTTTGAACAAGTGTGTTTTCTAATGGATTTATTTTGAGGTGAGTTTAAATTTACTTGTGTGTTGGTGTTTGTATTGTTTGCTCGCCGTGTTTTGTGTGAGTGTTCGCGCCGGTGGCGGGAAACCGAATACCCAGCCGGTTCCGTCGTTGTGTGCGTGTACAAACATTGCGCCTGTGTGCTGTGTGCGTACACGACTTATTGTCACTACAAGAGGGGACAAAAGGAGGGAGAGGTTACTTGTGATGTATTTAGGCGAAGACGAAACTTTGATGAGTTGACTTTTTAATTTATATACTCCTTAAACAGAGATTGGAAACGTGGTCATGTAACGTCATTATTGTTTATACACGTATTGTTATAACCTATTCATAGTTATCTATATTGATTTTTGACATCACGCCACCAAATTTATTATGTAAACGCGAAAAGTAATTAACCGTAGTTTATTTTTATGTATTAGCTATTTCGCACTTAGAATTTTTTCTTCTTTTTTTTTTAATTTTCGTTTATTGACAACACAAGCGCTGTAAAATATACTTAAAAAATAAAATAGGTTCTAATTCATTTAAATTGGTACTCATTATTTACTTTTTGCAATAGCAATTAGTGTACAGTAATTTAATCAGAAGATAAAATCAGAATAACTTTTAGAAATTGGACTTAACCCTCCTTATCGATTGATAAATACAAATCAGGTAATTAATTAATAGAGCGTCGGTGGCTCAGAGAACGTCGGCGGCTCAGGGGTTAAGCACTAACTTGCAATCTGCAGGTCCTTGGTTCGAATCCCGCCATGTACCAAATGTTTTCTTCGATTTAAATTTGTTCAATTTATCCGACGTTCTTCAAAAATATGTGTGAAGTCAACCAACCCGCATTGGGCCAGCGTGGTTGACTATGGCCTAGTCACCCATAACTTGGGGTAGGCTCCGAGCCCATCAGTAGGGACGTATAGCTGATGATGAGGTAATTAATTGTCTAGTTACGTAATCCTCGTCACCTCATTATAACGCCTCCACTGAGGACCGACTCGATTTAAGGATGAGTAGACCTTAGTCACATAAGTCTTTGAATTTCTTCGCCAATATTGTTTTGGTTACATCATGAAGTTTTCCTATATCGTAAGAACGGATGAATGTAATGAAATTCGAAAATGGAAAAACAAATTAGGTAATAAGGTTGCGAATCTATTTCATCTAGGGGCAAGGCAGTGCCCCTGCCAAATCGTGCTTTATATTTACCGAAATAAAGTCAAAGACATGAAATTCAACAATACAATTTGCGTCGATAAACCAGAGGTAGGTCGAGACCAAAGAGTTTCGTTTGGCGCGTTATTAACACCTCTTTGTTTCTATATAAGTTAAAGCCAAATTGGTATGATTAGGAAGCTTTCATTTTCGCAACACTAGTACGGGAATAGTTGATTGATTGAATTGCTTATTGACCCTTTCATTATCTTTGAAAGAAATAGGAATAAAATTGTGCTATATAGATGTTTCAGCAGTGAAAACCTAAGGTTAGAGTAATAATAGATTAGCATGAACGGTAATCATTATACAAAGAAATTGTAATATAATACTTGTTGAAGATCGGACATTACGAGCATTTTTAAATTTTAATCGAAACAAGGTGTCAAATAAGAATTGTGCCGGTGGTAGGTCTTTTTGAGTGTACAGTTTAATTAGTAATGTCCTGTCTATCCGATATTTTATGTTTAATGTCTTTGCCATAATATAATAAAATTCTTTACGGGTCTACATGTGTGAAGGTACCTTAACTTTGGATATAAAAAATGGACTCTTCAAACTCAAAATTGTCGCGTCGGTCCGACTGGGAAAGGCAAATATAGGGGGAGTTGTAAAAACAACGAAGGACCCTTGCCTTGCTTGTTTTTGACCTTGTATTTAAAGTTTTTTTTTAAACCTTTTACTTTACGAATAAATAGATCCAATTTTACACCGGTGTTACAAATTCCCTTAACTTACCTCTAGATAAAATGTAGTTTATGCTAAACTAGCTTTTACCCGCGACTCCGTCCGCGCGGAATAAAAAATATACTATGTCCGTTTCCTGGTTCTAAGCTACCTGCCCACCAATTTTCAGTCAAATCGATTCAGCCGTTCTTGAGTTATAAGTGGTGTAACTAACACAACTTTCTTTTATATATATAAGAAGATTAGATTGAAGCGAATAAAATAAAACTTAGTAAATATACAAACTACATCAATCAGCTATGTAAAACCAATCATATTGTATTAGACATGCCACCGTAAGACTGTAAATATAGCCTGTTTATAATATAACTAGAAAAATTGTCAACCATCCGAACTAACAATTTAAGCAAATTCTACAAATGGCAAATAAAATATTTTATGTAAAATCAAATAATTTTTATCATGTTATATATACAAGTAGGTTAAAGGTTCAGCCATTGTTTTGATAAATAATTCGCGATTATTTTTTTGAGCCGAGTAAAAAAAATAGGCAGTCAATAAAAAAAAACAAAAGTGAGAACATAAAAATGTGACCAATACAAATATATAGCTTTCAGCCGCGACTTCGTCTGCGAAGAATTAAAAAGAAATTATGAAATGTTTTATATCTGTGCCAAATTTTAAAGAGATGCGTTGATCGTTACGAAGTTATTGAGTGAATATTTAAATCGAATGGCATCCTATGATCGCGGAAATATGTACTAGGACTATGTGTTCTTCTAGACTGTTTTCTACATCTATACCAAATTTCATCGAGATCCATACAGCTGTTTTGGAGATATCTTGTAATACACATCCATCCATCCAAACATTTGCATTTATAATACTAGTATTAAGTAAGATAAGTGATTTTAATTGTACATTCGTCGTTTATTTGTATAGATTTGGTGACATAGTTTTTTTGCGTTTAATTTTAATTTGTACACATCTGTAAGGAATAATGAGGTTATCAGTTGTGTTTTTTTTATATTTGATATTATTTTTATTTAAACACTTGGTCTCATTTTTCATTGATAACATTTTATGACAGAGAATGCAGTTGCATTTCCTTACGTAATATATAAATTATTGTTATAAATAAACTAGCTATCGCCCGCGACTCCGTCAGCGTCAGTTTTACAGTGGTAGATCCCGCAACAGCAATATTTGTTGGGTACACGAATGGACCCGGTTGACCGGTGCAATACCACGACCACACAGAAGACAGGCGTGAAGTGGGGGCAATTCTTCGTTTCGTCTGATGAGTGTGGTACCGGAGGCCTAATTTTAGTCCTCTTTCCCTTCTCACCCTTTTATTATTAGGAAAGGATGGGAAGTGGAAGTGGATTTGTCGGAAGAGGGGACGCATAGGAAGGAGAAATATCCTCTTTCTGTACGTCCCCTTCTCTGTTGATTAAAGGTAGGCAACGCATCTGCATTTGATGATGTCTATGGGCAACGGTCGTCTCGCTATTGTGGCGAATCCAGGTGGCCACTGGCTCGTTTGCCACCTAATGATATAAAAAAAAACATAATAGGTAGCCTATGTGTTCTTCCAGACTATGATCAACATCAAATTTCATTGAGATCCGTTGAGCCGTTCATTCATCCATCCATCAAACATTCGCATTATATAATATTAGTATGTTAGTATGATTAGTAATACTGTACAAGTAAATGTTTGGATGGATGTATGGATGTTTGCTTCTACTTAACTCCAGAACGGGTATGGATGAAATTTGGAACAGAAATAGATTGTAGTCTGGAGTTGGCTATAGGCTATTTAATAGGTTATTCTTCACTTGGATGAAGTAGCGAGTGACAGGCTTTATAACGTTACAGTTTTCTTTTAATAATAAGGTCAGAAAAGCGTTCAACTATGACATTAAAATGTTTTTCTTTAAATGTTCCGGCAGTGGAATCACACCTTAATATTTTTTGTAATATGTTTTAAATGTTTTTTAAATGTTTATAAGATTCATCGTGACTTTGCTATAAAGTGAATGTCTTTATGTTTCTTTGCCTATCACGCTTACTTGAATTTACTTGTCATAATTAATTTAGGGTATATTTTGTGAATATATTTGCGTGCAGGCCTAATTTTTGTCCCTTTTCAACCTTTTCTTAGGAAAATTATGGACAAGTGGATTTAGCAGAGGAGTGGGCGTAACGGGAAGGGGAAATATTGTCTTTCTGTTCGTCCACTCCTGCGTAGATTAAAGGTAGGCAACGCAAATGCAATTGCAAATGTCCATGGGAAGTAGTCGCTTTGCATTTGGCGAATTCAGGTGGCTGCTTGCTCGTTTGCCACTTTATACTTAGTTCAACATTTTAAATGTTTATCGCATAATATAGTAGTTGTTATAATTGTAATTTAAAGACCTTATGGAGGTGGAGGTTTACCTGGAGAGGTAGGCGGAGACCTCTTTTGTAACGGTCCTGACAGACCTCTATCGCTTCTCATGGTTCGATTAATTTAATTTATGATTAACCTCCTAAATGGATTTTTCAGATGAATTGGGTTAAGGGTTTTTAAAGTTTTTCTGCCGCACTCAACTAATCGGTCCCTAAGTAACCCCCTTAGTTTCGATTTCTTATGCTACAGTAAGGGAGACAGTAGATACTTTTTTAATGTTTAACTGTTTTTCGAGCAGTTAAAAGTTATTACAATTTTTTACGATCCAAAAACTCCCGCTACGCACCGCCATCTTAAACGAACTGTCAAAAAAGAAAAATGGCCGCCGCAAAAAATACATCAGCCTATCTAGCGCGTACAGCTTTGTTCTTTTTAGGCAACTTAGCAACAAATAAAGTACTTAAAACTATGTTTTTTTTTTCTTCGCTGTGTGCGCTGTGAACGCGTTTGTGTGCGTGTAGGCGTGACGGCTTCGCGATAATGTTATCGGCATGAACCTTGCAAAAATACACAACAAACATGTCAAGTGTATGTTGAAACTGTAGATGCTACACAGGTGTGGTTTTTTTTTTAAATTCTATGACCTCATTTTGAGGTTTAGTGGATAGCGAGACTGCTTGCCGCCGCAGATTCGAATCTACACAGATTATACAGTAATTAAATATAATCTTTTTCTAATGCCTTTAAATCGATGTATTTAACAATACAAATGTGCAGTTTTAAATATGAAATAAATACAAGTAACTCCTTACTCCTCACATTAAGGTATGCAATCAAAGAAACCAGAAAAAATTCTTCTGAAAAGTTTCGTATTTATGTGTAATTTTTGGTATTTATTAGTGTAAAATATTTAATTTGTCTATGATTGTTAACATATAATATTAATATTATAAATGCGAATGTTTAGATGGATGGATGGTTGTTTGTTTGAAGATATCTCCAGATCGGCTCAACGAATGTCGATGAAATTTGACATACGTGTAGAACATAGTCTGGAAGAATTGCGCACGGACGGAGTTACGGGCGACAGTTATTTTAGATATAAATTGGAACAAGAAACGTACAACATTTTATAATTATTTTAATTGAATCCTACGAAATCCCTTACGTAGATCAATTATCCACACAGTCTCGTAACCCAAGGACACTTGTTTACGATCACAAAATAAATTTTGTTTAGAAACTGGTAATTTGATATCATAAATAATCAACTTGTTTTTCCGGAATACATACACGTGTAAAGTGGCCTGATATCCGCAGTTATTTTGCGGTATCCAAGGTCCTTTTTTATATATGTACGATTCGCAAAAGATTATCTTTGTAATAGTTTTTTTTTTGTTTGTCTCTTTGTTTAATTTAAAATATAATTGAGTATTTAATCAGAAATTTATACGTATTGTGTGCAAATTTTTATTCCGAATTTCTGAAATAGATTTGAAGGTTTTATATTTAAATAGTTACGCATTTACTAAACAAGGGTGTACTTTCTGTGTACTAAGGTTTATTTTTCAAACGCATCATCTCTTAACATAGGGTGGGATCGTGATCTAATATTATAATATATATATAGATTTGATTGTTTGTTTGTTTGCATTGAATAGGCTACGAAACTACTGAACCGATTTGAAAAATTGTCGGGAAGCTACACTATCCTCGAGTGACATCAATATTATAAATGCGAAAGTAACTTTGTCTGTCTGTCTGTCACGTTTTCATGCCTAAACTAATGAACCGATTTAAATGAAATTTGGTACGCAGATAATGTAGAGCCTGGGAAAGGACATAGGCTACTTTTTAATACGAGAAAGGGTTAAAAAAAGTGATGTAAAGACGCTATTCCACGCGGACGAAGTCGCGAGCAACTGCTATCTTGCTAATATTATAATGCCAATGTTTGGATAGATGGATGGATGGATGGAGGGAGAGATGTTTGTTAGAAGGTATCTCCAGAACTACTAAAGATCTCGCTGAAATTTGGCATAGATGTAGAACATAGTCTGGAAGAACACATATGCTACTTTTTGAGTTTTTTTAAATTCTGTGTAGGAGTCGCGGGCGACAACTAGTTTGTAATAAAAATAATATATTTTTGCTTCACTAGCAAATATGTTTTTGAAAAAAAAATTCAATTACTTACTGGTGTCAAAATCGAGTTATAGACGAGTAAAACTTCTATTTTTACTAATGAATTTGACATTTCAACTAATTAGTAAACAAATTCTATATCGTGTTTAATTAAATAAGTTAAAATTAGCTTATTATTAATATTATTTCTCTCAACTGTGTCGTCTGCCGAACGCGTCCGTTCACAGAAGGCGCAGTGGAACCCCGTCTTGACTGCGATAAACGGACCTTAAGCCATTTTTTAACAATGACAATGTTGTAATGTGCCCTTATATTATATGTATTTTCTTTTTTATATATGGTTTACACATTTTTTGTGTATAGATTCGACGGGTAAAATCGCAATTATTTGCGAGATTAGAAAATAGAAAATTCTAATGTTTAGATGGATGGATGGATGTTTGTTTAAAAATATCTCCACAACGGCTCAAAGGATCTTAGGGAAATTTGGCACAGATGTAGAACATAGTCTGGAAGAACACATAGGCTACTTATTATGTTTTTTTTAAATTCCGGACGGAGGTCGATAGCTAGTTGAAAATAAAATCGAAAATAAAAGTTGGGCCATAAATAAATTGACGTTACGTTTAGGCATATTTTAATAGGAAATTAAATAATTTTTTTTAATAATTGATGTATATAAATTATATGATTTACAGTGAAAACTATACCTACTCGTTAATATGCCACCGATTTATTCTGAATTCTAAATAATTTTTTCAAATTGTTCACTGAGAAAAAACTCAGAAAAAAACTCCTTTTTTATGAGAGATATGAAAAGAACATATCGTTAGTTCATATATTTCTAAATCGAGGGGCTCAAACTAAGGCCTAGTCAACCCCTAAAGCAGTTTAAGGGTTGACTAGGCTTTTGTCAACCACGCTAGCCCCTGATCGCTTGACTTGACATACAATTTCTGCAAAGATATGTGTATCAACACGATCTTTTGCTTCACAGTAAAACGAAAAATATTTTAAAATGTTTTATCTGCAAACTTAGCATGTACTTCAGTACGAAATTGCGCCTTCACACTGATAAAACAAAACAACCTAAATAATGTTGCGGCCTCGTATTCTAAATAAATGGCTATCTACAGTGCTTCCGACCTCGTTATGTTTCCTAAACACTCAACGATGACGCGTGCCACAATAATTTGATTGTCTAAAAAATTGTAACAAGCAGTCACGTACAGATAAAAAAGTAAACTCGGAGGCGCGATTTGCTTGATTGTTGCTAAGTCAATGGGTTAGGGTAAGCGCACACTTGCGTTGTATTTAAGAACCTAAGATTGATCAATTGCCGCAGTGGCGATGCCTTTAATACAGCGGTAAGCATCTTACGGAATTTGCTCTTAGATGTTCAGTTTTGATCCAAAATACTTGAGGCTCGATAATATGGTATAATATAATTTAATATTAAATCAAATGGGGATGGCTCTAAAGAATGACCGCAAAAAATGTGAAAGAGGACATCCGAAAGAAGGGAGTGTAAATAAACTCCGGCTGCTAATTGAGATGTAGTACATACTGTACCGACCTTACTCAAGAAATAGGGCAGGAGTATCAAAAAAGTATCGACAATGACTTACGTTTTTTTAATTTTACCATTGCAAAAAATTTACATAATAATAAATGTAAAAATTAAATCATGATGTTTTCCTTCACCGCAAGAACGTCGGATAAATGTACATATGTAGATCGAAAAACGCATCAGTGCATGGTGGGATTCCAACCCAGGACCTGCACAATGCAAGTCTAGTGATTAACCACCAACGCTGAAACTGCAATTGTAGTATTACATTACTTTGTTACATTAAATATTTCGTGGTTTCTCCAATTTAACGTAACTTTATTATTTGACATTGCACGACCATCGGTTTGATATATATGTTAAAATGTTAGATTATCAATAAAATTGATAAACAAAAATATATGAATCATGTATCAAAAGGTACCGATTCCGTATATTTTCTATTCAAAGACCAATTTCTTTGATAAGTCAAGACTTTTGCTTAAAGATAATCATATGAATTAATAACTGTCGTACTCAGAAGAGTAGAGCGTCGGTGGCTCAGGGGTTAAGCACTTGACTTGCAATCTGGGTTCGAATCCCGCCATGTACCAATGTGTTTTTCGATTTTCGATTTACATATGTACATTTATCCGACATTCTTACGGTGAAGGAAAACATCGTGATGCTGCACATATCTGAGAAGTAATTCAATGATATGTGTGAAGTCAACCAACCCGCACTTGGCCAGCGTGGTTGACTATGGCCTAAACACCCCTAAGTTGGGGTAGGCTCCTCGGTGGGGACGTATACTGAGCTGATGATGATGTACTCAGAAATGCTTTATTATTACTTAAATTATTTTGTTTATTCTTCATTCTAAGACTCGAAACCTTCGAAACCTGGCGATTTTAGTCAAGATCGACGTGATTTTCAAAATGGCGAAGCAAATCTATACAGTTTATATCTAGTGGCTATGCCTATTTTGTCTGAATAGACGACTCACGTCGACGATTCAACGTTGCAACGGAACAACGTGATACGCGCGACTTAAGGTAGGACAATATTAGTTCCAAAGGTTTACATTGCCTTGTGTAAGAAGGGACTAAATTTTGATTAAGCAACTATTACTGCATTCAGTTCCCTTTGATCCCCTTAGCGTAGATTTAGTAAAGAAACTACAAAACAAATCTAGCTTACTGATCAACTCGACACTCTGGCGTTGCGGAGGGACTTTCGTTCCCTCTGCATTTTTTACCGTATCTACCACGGGGAGTGCTCAGAAGAATTGTTTGGAACAATTCCTGCCGCCGAGTTCCGTCATCGGACAACCCAACAGACCGCCAAGTTCCATCCACACCATCTCGATGGCAGGCAATCTACAACCGTGCGGTTTTCGCGTAGCTTTCTACCGCGTACTGCCGCATTGTGGAATGGTCTGTCCTCGGCCGTATTTCCAAACCGACTTAGGGTCCTTCAAGAAGCGAGCGTATCACCATCTCAAAGGCCGGCAATGCATCTGCGATTCCTCTGGTATTGCATGTCCATGGGCGTCGATGAACACCTTGGTGTTCCCGCCGCTCGTTTGCCCCCTTCTCTGATATAAAAAAAATCTATCACAGATAGAGTGTAGTGGGTAGTCGTAGATTTGTTTTGTAGTTTTTGAGTTTATAGTTCAGGCATGTATAAATTATAGATTATATATAGTCAATAGGCACTTTCATTACACAAACGCATGTCGACTCCCACTCTTATCATTATCAGCAGTCAATATTTGTTTTCGCCAAACACGTCCACGTTATGACGTCATATCTTCTATCTTTTTCTATACAATTCATATTAAGTACAACTATCTCATTCTAACACACTAAAGTACCTTTGATAATTCCGATTATGAACACTTGTTCGTATTTAAATAATTTTAGTATCAATTTTACAGGTGACTATTTTTATTTATTTCTCTCCATACAATTGCCTATTCGCTCCAAACTAGCTGTGAACGTAAATAATATTAATAAAGCCTATTCATTCTTGTCATCATGGTACGTACATCCTAATTCTACATCTTACTGATATTATAAACTAGCTTTTACCCGCGACTTCGTCCGCGCGGGATAAAAAAAATGCACACAAGATAAAAAAGTTCCTATGTCTGTCTCCTAGTTCTAAGCTACCTCCCCATCAATTTTCAGCTAAATCAGTTCGACCGATCTATATAGATGCGAATGTTTAGAAGGATGGATGTTTGTTTGAAGGTATCTCCAAAACGGTTCAACGGATCTCGATGAATTTTGACGAATATGTAGAGCATAGTCTAGCTGAACATATTGGCTACTAATTATTTTATCAGCGCTATCGGAGTTGCGGGCGACAGCTAGTATCTCAAAAATAAAAAAAAATCAAGACAGAAACACAGATCAAGGTAATATGTTTCAATCTTTGAAACACAAGAAAATATCCCTTGCCTACTATTTTTTTAAATTAATATCTTATTGTATTTTAGTTATAACTTAGATTGGAACCAGTCATTTTTTAAGAGGAAAATACTTAGATGTTTTTGATAAAGGTACTTGACAGCTGATACAAACTTCTACTAAAGTATATTACTGGATATCTACTGAAGATATAGTATATAAATAGACAATGGCTCTATTTACACAATATTTGTTTACAGCAAAACAATGAGCAATGGGAAAATTGTTCGCGTTTCACAACAGTGAGCCAGCAATGTGTGCGAACTAACCCGAAGTATTGCGTACACATTATATAACTGTAATGAATTGTTGAGAAGCTTTATGTATGTATCTGAGACGTATCCATCATACTATGATACTTTGAGAGGACTTGAAAGGACCAAATGTGCGGGAAAGGGAGATCTAAATAATGTCATCTTCACGTTTAATTCGATTTACATACTCAAGAATGACGATGGCGCTGTGATTTTGCATTGATCTTGTAATCTATACGTCTTGGTTCGATCCCCAATAATTAAAAATATATTTTTCCGACGTTTCAATTAAGGAAATTATCATGACGCTACACATATATTTGCAAATATTCAAAGTAGGCTTGTACCCGGCGGTGGGGTGCGGAATATGGGTTTAAACCTGGTCTTTTGGTTAGGATGCTGACAGCAAAATTTTATAACACTTTCGTCTTTCCTTCTCTTTGAAAACCAAGTTGAACAACATGTTTTAATACAATTTTTCGATAGTGGAATTTCAAGGATATAGAAAATTTTATTCGGAGGATCGTACACAATCTCATGAATGAGTTATACAAAATTAATGAATACTCAGTAAGATAATGATTTGTTACGCTTTATGTTTGTTTAAATACATATTTACTCTTATATTAATGTTTATAAAATCACAAAGAGTTCGTGATTTGTTCTTAATAATATTAATAAGTAATATTCTATTTTGAATTCTCTTATACTTATGACATAGTCCTAAGATTCAAGTATTACAGAGGTTTTATTTGATTCTTTTCAAATGCAACATCTTTGATTACACGATTGACTGGAGTTTACGTATAATCCGCATCTTTTTCTAGTCTTTTAACGTTTATTTCACAACTGTAATAATAAAAAAAAAACTTGAGAGGTGTCAAGGGACACCCGGATGGAACGAAGTTCCTTTCAATTAATTAGTGAAGGAACCAATGTTTATTCTATGCATAAAAAACTTAAGTCTTCACAATAAGTACATTTTATTTCTATGAATTTTCGTTATATATTGTCACGTCGTTGCCATGGTGATATAGCAAAAAGTGTCGTGACAACTTTTCGTAAGAATTTTTTCCGTCTAGCCCCACAACGCGCGATAAGGAACTTCGTTCCAAAAACATATAATGAAATAGGTTGTATAGAAAATGAAATTATTGATTATATCGTAAGCATATTATGGTTGTATTTGGAATATATCTCCGCATTTGAGCAGACGTCCAATTTATTGGTCGTTCCACACAAATAACAACACTTAGTATATCGTCCTCCATACAGCCGGCTGTGAAAACATCGCGCACACAGACACACACGCAAACACTATAGAATGAGTACACACAAAACAAACCAGGAAACGTCTAGCGAAAAACAAACAAGGGTCTTTTGTGTTGTGTAAACAATTGCCTCGCCGTATGCAACAGGCGTGACGGTGCGGAAAAAAAATTAAACGTTTCATTATTTTATCCATAGATGGCAGTGTTTAGAGCAAACCAACCAAGTGTTAGTAGTTTTGCTATTTTCTACAAGATGGCGCTTCTATAAATAGAAAAAAATTTAAACGTGCGGTAGCAAAAATAAGCACTTCCCTAGTACTTCTCTCACTTTAATAAGTCAATAGAATATAAATTTTTTTGCATATTTTTTAACGGAAACAATATAAAAATCATATCGTAGTCGTTTAGTCGTTTGCTTGGTCGATGGTCAATTCCTGGGGACAATATTAACCGTGTTTTGCAAGTTGTCTTAATATAGTCCGTTACTTCCATAGTATAGGGTCAATTTCTCATTTGGAATTATTACCTAATGAGGAGCGTTCAGAGAGCGATGACTCAACTGGAACTGGAAACAATCCATGTTTTGGCTGGCACCCGATACATTCGGGCGTGACATGCTGGCCCCCGCTTGCAAAACAAACATACACAATCATAACATATGTAACATAATCTACCTACTATTCGACAACTACAGATTGCCGTTGTTTATATGTAAACAACGCTATTTCTGTATTCTGATACAGCAAGCGTGATTACAACGAAGAAGACCTTTTTATACACAACAAAAACAACCCAACTCACGCGTGCAACTCTGAGAGATAGGCAGTGATTATGAAATCCGTATTTCGACGCCCCCATCGAATAATCCTATATTGCACTCTTAGAGCAAGACCGGATTCTTGCTCTTCCGTCGAATTCGGCATCTAAAGGTCCTTTGACACGTTGTGATTTTTTTTATGTTTTTCTTAATGTTAATTCCGGAGATAAAAAGTCTTTATTGAAACAGATTTCTTTTATTTCCGATATTTTTCATTTTTCCTTCATAGCACAGAATACGCCCGGAATATATGAATGAAAATTAAATACAATGTAGCTATAAAAATTAGCTTTGTTTTGGTATTTAAAAGATTCTTGTACAATAATTATTGATGAAGTTATTGAAGACATACGGTTTTTTGCTTCTCCTGAAAAATTTGATTTTTCCTATTACGGGGTTATTCGATGGGGGCGTCGATTTGTACTTTATCATCGACCACACCTGAGTCTACAATATTCATCTCCCTTAGGTAGACATGCATGTTGTTTTTGGGGGTTCTTAATATAGCTCTTCTTGAGTATTTCACGAATCTAGTCGTTATAAGTCCATCTGGCAAGTCCATGACCAACACTACTTACTTTTGTGATCACACATTTCCGTAGCTGAAAATATGAACTGCTTACGTCCAAATTTGTTTGGAATTTTAGGCTTCATATTGCCTTTTGGGTAATTTTTCTTAGGTTTTAGGTCATAATGGTAATGGGTTGATATTGCAAAGGCTTGCAAGGATTTCCTTTTGACTACCACGCCATCCAGAGTATCATGGCAACCACTAAGGGTGGTGGTAAAAGTTGAAATACGTTTATATAGTTGTTACGTAGTAAAACAATTGCTTCTTATGCGTTGCGTTTATTATTATATGTAGCAGTAAAATATAAACGTTAGTTATTGTGCCAAATAGTAAACTTTAATTTCTGTCTATTCTTCTAATATAAGGGTTTACTTGGCTCTTTATTTTGAAATACCAACGACAAATTCCACAAATCATCGTACGATCAGAACACATCCCAAACTATTGGGTCGGTGTGTTTTAAATTCTTGACACGGTACAATGGTTGAGATTTAAAAATATAGCATTTATAATTATTTATTATTTCAGAATCGAACACCTTACCAACCTTCACGGCTGTATAGAAACAAAATATTTACTTTCACGGCGATGTTGCCTTTTGGTGTTGCGTTCAACTAAAACTGTTTGATAAATCTAAAACGTCCAATGTTCGGACGAATGTTATTCAAATATACAATCAAATGCTTACGTATTAGAGTTCAGATTACAATAAACTCTTTATAGTTGTTAGTTTGGTTTTAATTAAAGCACATTAGTCATAGGCCAGGATCGCGCGACAGTATTTAAAAATACAATTAATTGTTTTTGTTATAACGTATTGTGGGTTAAGTTATACGTGAGAATTGAACGTTGACGAAGGGTTCTTTATGTGGTACATATAATTTTTATTCGTTAACATATTCTTAAGGCCTTCTATGACAGTACAGCGGCGAATATTCGTACGTTTTGTAAGTGACTGTAAAAACTTTTCATCAACATTGTTGTGGTTTATCTTTATAACCCAACCTATTGGCTACTTAATTATAACCCAAGAATCTAATTAAGATTTCAAAAAATTTCCTTGTACCTAAGACCTGACCAAGAATAGGTTTGTCAGAAAAACTTGAGTATCATCAAGTCCTTTTTATATTCTTTCGCTTTTAAGACAGACCTTTCTTAGCCTAATTTACCTAAATTTTTTGAGAAATATATACAATTCTTCTGGGTTCTGTCCCTTGGGTTAAGAAAAATAGGAGTAGTCGAAATATATAATTAATTAAGATATTTTAGGTAATACGTTAGTATTTTGATTTCAAGCCTGTATTCTGTGAGTTTGTGTTTAATGGTCGCCGCAGGTTTCGCATGTTGGCTGATTTAAACGCAGAAGCATCAACTGACACGAAGTAACTCTGAATTTGGCTACCCTGAGTGCTTTAACTGACTCTCGTTTTATAAAATGCATTCGATAGAAACGTTCACCAGTAATGATCTAAATTGACCACATAAGAACGTAGTATATAATGCTAAGGATTATTATTGTTTTTCTTTTCTGTTACAGATTGTATTCAAAACATCTGAGCTGTATCGCTTCAGTCATTTCAAGAGCATCGGAGAGGTGTGCCGCAGGGCACCATACGCGGACCCACACTTTACTATAGAAGTTAATTATTTAGTGTTTTAATAATAAATATTTATTGATATACAATCTGTGATTCCTGAATGTGTTTCCAACGGGACGAAGACGATGGTGATCATATAAATGATTTGGTGAGTACATTTATTCTAAGAAACTAAAAAAAAAATAATTTTGAATTTTGATAATACAGTCAAAACCGTTTATAGCGACATCGTTTAGAACAACATACCGGTTAAATTGACCAAAATCAAAGGTCCTGGCTGAATGTTATTACATATCTTTCCTATTAATACCTGTCACCGGTTGTTACAACTATCGGTTTTTACGACTCAATATGAGTAGTCCCTTCGATGTCGTTATAACAGATTTTGACTGTAGTTCCATTTTTTGGGTTTTGATAAATTGGGATAAAATATTTTTTTCGATAAAAAAATAGCAAAGATTCTCAAAATCTTTTATAGATTTAGGTAATATCCGATTTTATTTCTTTACTTCTGAATCTTAGTAATATTGTAAATGCGAATGTTTAGATGGATGGATGTTTCTTTGAAGGTATCTCCAGAACGGCTCAACGGATCTCGATTAAATTTGACATAGATGTAGATCATAGTGTGGAAGACTACATGGGCTAGTAATTAATTATTTTTTTAATTCCGCGCGGACGGAGTCGCGGGCGACTACTAGTGTTTTATAAAAGTCCAAAGAGGCGCAACGTAAACCCGAGGCTGTTGCGGAGGCGGTTCAATAGAATAGACAAGTTCTTTTCACACAAAAATATGCTAACAAACATCTGGTTAATAGGAATTTTTGTATATAAATTTAAGAACCGTTTATTAATATAATTATTATTAATTAGCATAACATTACAGTATAATATTAAAGAAAAATCTTTTTTTGGAGCTAAAAATAATTATAATATTAAAGTAAAATATTGGTTTAGAGCTAAAAAAAAAATGGTAATTTGGCGAGCTATAGCTATAAAAATGTAAATGTAAAGTCAATATGCCAAAATAAGGCAATATTTTGCAATTAATATTTTTATATTAGCCCATTTTATAGTCGCCCGCGACTTTAACCGCGCGGAATTTAAAAAAAATTAGCCTATGTTTCAAATTTCATCAAGATCCGTTGTGTGGTTCCGTAGATACCTCCTAACAAACATCTTTCCATTTAAACTTTCGTATTTATAATATTAGTAAGATTTATTGTCAAACAAAAACTGTGAAATAATTTATTCTTTAAAATTATTTAACAGTTAAAATTCAACAGTTTACAAATAATTATAACTTTCTTTATGTTATTAATTTTAGTTTAATTTATTTAAAACCTAAAGAGGTCTGACCTAAAGTCTACAAAATTATTTAAATTCAAAAATTATACTAATTTATTCCTTTTAAAGGCTACTCAATGGCAATTAGTAGAATTTATTAAAAATATTTTATTATTATTACTCGTATTAATTTATTTTTAAAATGTTGAGATAACATCTAATGATTTTGAGATAACATGAGCTTTAATGTTTTAATTATATATTTTTATTGAAAAAATAAATGGATATTTATTACAAAATTAACTGCTGCCCGCGACTCTGTCCGCACGGAATTAATTAATTTTTTTTTTATCAATATCGGAGTACCAGGGGCGGAGCATCGCGGTAACACACATAACAAATACAGTCGAATTGATAACCTCCTTCTTTTTGAAGACGTCTAAAAAAAGATAATAATTAGCCTATGTGTTCTTCCAGACTATGTTCTACATCTGTGCAAAATTTCATCAAGATCCTACCTACGTACCCTACGTACCCTAAGATACCTATCCATCCATCTAAAAAATCGCATTTATAATATTGTAGTAAGATATTAATCAGGATAAATGTGAAGTTAATGCCACCTGACGGCGATAAATGGAAAGTGATAGATTCATAGATCCTCCTATGTTCCTTGTTCCTAACAAAAGTCAATAACACACATTATACGCTGAAACTGGAAAATGCTAAAGATGTTTTCAGAAAAACACTTTTTCTTACAACTCTATATATATAAAAGAAAGTCGTGTTAGTTACACTATTTATAACTCAAGAACGGCTTTACCGATATGGCTGATAATTGATGGGGAGGTAGCTTAGAACTAGGAGACGGACATAGGAACTTTTTAGCCGACTTCAAAAAGAAGGAGGTTATCAATTCGACTGAATTTTTTTTTTATGTGTGTTACCGCGAAACTCCGCACCTGGTGGTCCGATTTTGATAAAAATTGTTTTAATCGAAAGGAAGTGCTTGCAGATGGGTCCCATTTTTTTTTAATTTATCTTGTCTTTTATATAATTAAGCCATTTTTATTTTCACTTTATTTCACAATTCACACAAAATTTTTGACGAAAATTTGAAACAGTCTAATGGACAGCAATTTAGACGTTCATTTGCAAAATCTGTTGGGCGCATATGACGAGTGTGGTGTCATTTGAACCCGGAGTGTCATATAATTTCTTTAACATTTATTTTAAATTAATTACTAGATATTTTAATAAATTAATTATTTTAAATAAGAAATTTGTATGGTCCACTACGAAAAACAATATTAAATGTCAAGTGAATGTAAACACCTTAGAATTTAAAATTAACTCACATAGTATTACAAAATTCAAAATTTATGACAGCTCGATGTTAGCTACGAGCATGTGTTTTTGGGTGCCAGGTGAGTGAATACGGGTGGAGAAAAGCGTGCCGTAGGGTGGTCTACAAGCCCCATCCCTTCACGTTATACTAATAACTTAAACTAAGAGCGGAATTAAAAATACCCGAAAGCGAACATGTATGCTTTGGTGTATGAATGTGGTGTGTCAGAACTTTGCCAAAAGGAAATCCGTCATCACTGTTTACTAGTTCTAAATTACAAGTATGACTTATGTTGCTGATGTTGATACATAGAGTTGTGTTCCGCGTAGCGTCACATGCGATTTTCCGAGCCGTCATAAAGTTTGGATAGCACTATACCGTGTTATAATTTAATTAAACTAAGTTATGGGGTTCAGACATTTATTTATGCTGCAAGAATACTGTCAAATAACAGATAACATCTTATCTATGTGCATATTATTTACAAAATTGACTATAAATGTTTAATATTTGAATATTTAAATATTTAGATTTTGCTTTTGCTTCTGAAAAAAAAAGTAACCGTAGCGATGTTCTAATGAATTCGAGATGTCAGTCGATTTTTTTTTAATTCATTTTTTCAATAGTAAAATATTGCTTAACACGTTGAATGACACTCGCCGGGCGAAGTCACTTTCGTACATAAAGTCGTAGCATTGAATGTGTTAACTAGATTGTCACATCGATCCAAAATGATGCCTGTTCAAGTGCATAATGAAAATATTTGATCAGATTAAAAAAAATGTTCAACTATGGTCGAATTTGGACCAATGGGCGATACTAGTATTAAAAAATTATTAACGTAACGTACTTCTAAAAAAAAGTATTTTTATACTTGTAGTGGTTGGCACTTGACAAAAATTAATTTTTAACAAATACAGCTTTTTCTTTTAAATTAACTTCAATATTTTTTTTTTGTTTTAAGACGAAGTTTAATTTTTTTCAATATTCCTAGAGTTATAAAAAACAGGGAAAGAATTTTTTTTTCTACTCAAGGGGTAAAAGTTTGTTTCATTGTACGTAAAGTAACTTGGAAACTTAAAAAAGTAAAACTTTCCTATCATTGGCTTCTTGTCGATGTTTAAATTTACTTCCCAATTAAATTTGTTTACGAAACAAGGTTTTTTATTTGTAAGGTTTGCCTACTTTTCGCTTTAATTTACGTAAATTTAAAATCTCTACGATAAATAAAAATGGAGAGTCTCTATGTAACATTATAGTATACTACAATATTTAGTATAATATTTAGTAGTATTAATCTATATCTATATATATAAAAAAAAGTCGTGTTAGTTACACTATTTATAACTCAAGAACGGTTGAATCGATTTGACTGAAAATTGGTGGGCAGGTAGCTTAGAACCAGGAAATGGACACAGGATAATTTTTACCCCGTTTTCTATTTTTTTTTATTCCGCGCGGACGGAGTCGCGTGTAAAAGCTAGTCTTATATATAAAATTCTCGTGTCACGGGGTTCGAACTTGAACTCCTCCGAAACGGCTTGACCGATTCTCATGAAATTTTGTGAGCATATTCAGTAGGTCTGAGAATCGGCCAACATCTATTTTTCATAACCCCCACCCCATTTAGTTTTTTTAACTGCGCGCGGACGGAGTCGCGGACGACAGCTAGTACTACTATAATATTTAGTTTTTTTTATTCAACCCGGAAGAATTCGCGAACGACGGCTAGTTGATACATATGTTTAATGTCATTGGTTCAACTCACGCTGGTCGTATTATATGTTTCCACAGAACAATAAGATCTGAACGTAAACTCTTCAAGATGTGATCAACAAAGAAGTACAAACATTTTCCGAATCCGTCGGCAATCGATGTCATAAATAAATCAATGATTTTATAACAAAAAACACGGCTGTACAAAACTTACGAGATACGAGAAATATATTTTATAAATAATCAAAGATTGAGATAAGTATGTTTCTTTTAATATCATTTGATTCGTGTTAAAAAGATTTCAATAAATATTTTTTTGTTAAAAATTAAGACCAGAAATATTTAAATAAAGTGTTCTTCCCCGGACTGTAGACGTGAGAGATGAAAGAGTTAGTGTGGTGCCGGAGGACTAATTTTTGTTTTTTTTTCCTTCCCCCACCTTTTCTTATAAGGAAAGGATGGGAAGGCGAAATATCCTCTTTATGGCCGCCTCCTCCTCTATTGTTTGAGGTAGGCAACACATATGCAACTGCAGATGTCTATGTACAGCAATCGCTTCGTTATTTCAGAAAATTCAGGCGGTTTGTCTGTTTGACACCTAATAATATTAAAAAACAAAAAGAATTGGCAATCTATATATATAAAAGAAAGTCGTGTTAGTTACACTATTTATAACTCAAGAACGGCTGAATCGATTTGACTGAAAATTGGTGGGCAGGTAGCTTAGAACCAGGAAACGGACATAGGTTAATTTTTACCCAGTTTTCTATTTTTTTTTATTCCGCGCGGACGGAGTCGCGGGTAAAAGCTAGTATTATATAAGTTGTTGTTATATAGTGAATACTGATTAGGTGATATTCGTTTGTTTACGAAGTTTGTTACTTGAAATAAAGTATTTGAACGATGAATTGACTCGATTGTCCTACACTTGTATTCCAACCGATATGATAGGACGAAAAGCGACGATTTTGCAAACTATATTTTGCAAAGCCTATTTGCTATTAATACTTCGATTTCTTTTTTAAAATCTTTATCTTTTCATCCATTTTACGGGAAGAAACGCTTCGTCACGTTTTATTCAAGTCTGGATGTTCCAAATATGTTTTTACGATGATTTGCAGATTGTCGATGAAAAGCGGTAATTTATAGATATTTTTTATGAAAGATTGGACAATCCTTTAATTCTTGTATTAAAAAAAATGACTTAATTTGTAATTACAACATATTTTCTGTCTTCAAAAAGGATTAATAAAACTCTTTGATAAATTTATAATTCTTGCCAATGTCTGCAATAGGTGTTTCATTGGTCGTGAGTTTCCACTTGTATGAGAACAATATTACCATCTCATTCATTCTCTTTCAGAGAAAAAGAGATAACAATAACTATCTTATAAAGTTTTACTACTCTTGAAATTCGAACATCGTCATTCTATGAAATTAATGTCATTTCTTTAGTTAAATGCTACTACTTTTACCCGCGACTCCGTCCGCGCGGGATAAAAAATAGAAAACGGGGTAAAAATTGTCCTATGTCCGTTTCCTGGTTCTAAGCTACCTTCCCACCAATTTTCAGTCAAATCGATTCAACCGTTCTTGAGTTATAAATAGTGTAACTAACACCACTTTCTTTTATATATATAGATGATTACTTGTTATTTCAAAATTCAGAAAATGTTTGTCTGAAGTATGTGTTTGAATAAATACGCTTATTATGTAAATAAATAAATAAATTCCAATAAAAAACTTACAACAACAAATATATGATAAACAATGTAAATTCCTACATCATTAAGTCAAGTGAAAGGTCCTGTATATATCAAAACAATATATACATGTATATGTTTAAATTAACAACATATAGAATAAGTCTTACGTAGTTGTTTTTGTTTGTGAACGCTATCTCTTTCGTAGTACTTAGCTCAGTAAATACAGCGATAATTCAATATTTGTAAGATAGCACACGACTATCATACAAACAAACATACATACAACAATGTTTTAAACAAATGTTACATTATACGAATGTAACACACCCACATAATAAGTCTAAATTAATAATTCTTGAATTTTAATTAATAAATAAGTTTCTCGAGCGTCTCCAAAGTTTGAATAGTCTTATACTTTTTACCAAGGACTATGGGTCATAATATTTGTGACAATCGCCAGCCTGTAGTCATAGATAAAATTTTTGCAGCGCCCCCTATTGAACGTAAAGTACATCAAAAATCTTACACTAATTTTGATAAAATTGACGATAATGTTACAAAGGCAACTGTCACTAATATTTGTGCCAGTCCTACTGTATTTAAAAAAATATTACATTAGTATCTAGATATGCGAAGAGATGATGACAAAGAGACGGTAAATGCGATTGAATGTGGATGTCTTCAAAGGTAGAGGAAGACCAAAGAAAGTATGGATGGATTGTGTTAAAGATGATATGTCTAATAAGGTAGTGAATTCAGACAGAGATGTATGGAAGAGTAGTTCATGTGACCCTCCTTAAGGAAATAAGGGCAGGTAATTAACAATTCAAACTCTTTCAGTATCCGCTGTAATCTTGGTGTGAAATAAATAGTATTTTTATTAAACACTGATTTTATTAGCGTCTACTTATCACTATAACATGCTTTATTTGGGGACTACGTCACAAGTTAACATGTAAGTCTTAATACAATTTGTAATATTTACATAAAAGCCAGTAAAGACAGGTTTTTCACACGTGTATTGGAAATTAAATTCAATAAATAAATAAGAGAGAGATACAAGATGTTGAATACTTTTATTAGAGTATGGTTTTGGATCTAGTAAATAGTAAAAGGGTAGTGAAAGAAGGAATTAAAAGTTTACTCCAAAGACCGTACATTATCTTTTTTTGATTATAGGAGTTAATAACTCGATTAAACTTGAAATAGTAAAATTAATGAAAGCCAAATAACTCTACAATTCTAATCTCTCTCTAATGAAAAAGACATACCTGTGAATAACGTGAACCTTCATTCATTCTGGCAGCCAAGACTAGGACCTATGGTCCATCATTTGACGTCTGTCAGTTTTAACTTCGTAGTCAGATCTGCTTAAAAACATCGATTTGAAATAGATTTCTGTGATCAAAACTTCTGTATAAAAATATCGTAATCCCTGTCATTATTTCGACAAAACAGATATAACAATATGGTATTAAATTAAGATTTTAGTCTCAGAAACCCACTGTAAAGTGATCGAATTGATATGAATTTCAAACATATGTGAATTCAGTTATGATGAAAATTAATATTAAAAAAAACATTGAAATATTAATCGAAATTTTAAAAAAAAATTAAGCAATTTTGCAGTTCTAACTTAAAAAAAAAAATAATGTCCACGGTTACGTTGTTGAATTTTGATACCCAAATGTGATCTATTAAATTGTCCCTTCTAAAGGCTTCCATATTCAAACTGTTTTCTTAAGCAGTCACTTAGGATACAGTCTCTGTTAAGTTTTTAAGCCAAATTAATAAATGTAAATAGAAACTTCATACTTAAAGCAAAATAGTTAACATGTGACATCACATGTTTACATACAAACATACAAAGTTAACTAATTCTGTATATTTATATAGATTCTTGTGATACGTCACAGCTTTGCATAACTTTTTAACACGGAGCTTAGAAATAAACAGGTCTGTTAAATAAAATGTTTCGTTTTGTAATGTTTAATATTGTCAAATAAGAAAAAATAATATTATCGACTAAGAATTCAAGTAATTGCGACCCTACAGAGGCTCGAGCCAACCCTAAGGCCGGGACTCCACCAAAGCAGAGATGTGTGCGGTGTGCTGTGTGCTGTACGAGAAGAGATGTTTTTCAGCTCGGGGGACTCCACCAAAGCGGTGATGTGTGTGGTGTGCTGTGTGCTGTGCGAGAAAAATATGTTTTTCTTGCTTTTTTGATTTGCTGCTCACATCTCTCGTCTCCACTGCGCGTCGTCAGCGCACAGCTCACATCTACAGCACAGCGATCTCCACTGAAGCTGAGCGGAGAGGAGATGTGTCAATAACACAATTCTATTGGTTGATTAAAAAACATCTCCTCTCCGCTCGTCTCGTCTCCGCTTTGGTGGAGTCCCGGCCTTATTCAGCCACGCTGACACAGTGTGGATTGGTTGATTTCTACACATCTTAGGTTTTTTTGTTGATATGTTCTGGTTGCATCACGATTTTCTACGGTTAAGGAAAACGTATTCAAAATAAGATTATTTAATTCCTTGTAAATGTGTGAAAAATAATAATAAATTCGCAAATACGAAGTTAAAAATGTTCAACATCGTTATCAAAAACACAGTAATGATGCGGTCAAGGAATTATTTGGTTCATTGATATTATAGTTGATATTATTTTGTATAAACAACTATCTGTGGATTTCTCACATCAAAATTCCCGTTTAAAATATCTTGTTATCTCTGTTATGTCAAAGATAATGACAGGGATGAGGAAATGTTTTATATAGAAATTTTAATCTCAGAAACCAACGGCAAATGGTTCATTAAGAGATCTTTTAATATGAAGAGTTTATATGAAAAAATCAATGTTTGTTTGTCTTCTATACGTTGGTAACATTTTGTGTACACCAGAGATGGTTTATGGTCTAAAAATTCTCTAATTTTTTTTGCTTCCTATAACAATTTTGATTTTTTAATCCTTTGACGTTCTTTTGCTTAAGCATTTCAACGTATAGGGAACTTAGTTTTAAAAGTAAATTGTTTGTACTAAAACAAAATTTCACTGGTTAAATTGAAACATTATTTTAAATATACATTATAATATATAATTATTCTTATTTTTTTTACAGAGACCAATGGTGCAGCTACCTGTACTGGTAAGTAGTACGGTTTTTAATATTTTTACATGATTATTACGCAATTTTATTAAGATAACACGAACTCTAGTTAGTACTATTCTATTAGAACTATTCGAGGATACACTGAGTGAGGTAATTTTGTAAAAATTTTGTTTTTTTTATTCCTGTGTTCCTCCTTTCAGTGTGGCATATGTATTTTTGCATTTCTATTAATTCTATACTCTGGAAGAATTCCTTACTCATGTCATCTTTCAACAATATTATATTTTTAATGCCCACCCTACCAATATACTCCTCCACACTCATCTAAAGTCTTGTCACATAAATATACTCTTAAAGTTATATTCATACCTACTTCACTCTCGACGTAATATTTTTAATACTTTTGAGAAACAAACTACCCTCATTTACTTAAGGGATGATAACGTCCTTATATTGTGCTCTAAGTCTACTTAACCCTCAAATTCTTGTTTCAATTCAATTTTTTGACAATATATATTTGATTCAAAATGGATCTTGAAGTTAATGGCTTATAGTTTAATTTGGAATGATAGTGTGAAAAACCTAGGGTTACTTTTAAGCCCTAATACCCTTTAAAAGGCTAGAGGATTGTTTGATTTATTAAAGTTAATGATTTTTTATTATTTTATAGGGAACTGTAATCGTCATCATCTCCTTTTCACTCCCTTTGTTTTGAAGCACCAGGTTTTCGTCTTTCAGATTATCATTCGTCATTTCTGTCATCTCTATCATAATTATGTCAACTTTTTCGTATTGGTATTTCGTATTCAAGTTCAAATAGAATACTTACAGTAAAAACTCTGTATTAGGGGGCTACGTTCCGGAAAAGTGATACTAAATTTGCAACCAAATATTTTGGGCCTATTTAGGAAATTTGCTTATACTCGTAATTTTTTGCCCGCGAATTGTGAAGATTAACGGGTCACGAATAAGGAGAGTTCACTATATTTGTAAAAAGCTTACAAGACGTTAAAATTTATTACCTATAGCTAACATAAGAAAGTAATAAAACTGTTTTCGAACCTTTCATTATCGTAAAAAATCTGCTTGGACCATCACAAGATTCTTACACGCCGTTACAATCTACCAAAGGGTCAATAAAAACTTGACACTTTATTATGGCGCTAGATTAAAGATTATGTAATGATGTGCTAACCATTATTTTAATGTATCGATAATTTTATATGAAAGTATTAAATTCCTAGCTTAAATATTTTGACATTAAATCGGATAATATAATATACGTCACATATAGACCGACAAGACTAAGAAATTAAATTATGACAGCTCTTTAGGTCCCTCTATCAAAGTCAAAAATGTCACAAGGTCCTCTTTGTATTGATCTGTCATGTCATTTCCTATGTCTAAGTAGGTTTTATATACATTCTGATAGAACCAGCCGTGATAATAGAGCCTCTCTCACAGGTTTTTGTTTTCTTTTCATTAATTTATATTGCTTTATTTTTAATAATATTTCACCTTTTTAAGTGATATTTGAATTTATCCTACTTAATACTAGGTATGTAAGAAGAAAATCCAAGGTAATAAATGATAGGACAACAGATTAGTAGAGTTTTGAGAGAAATGTTATACAAAAAAGGCCCCTTGGTAATGAAAAAATGACATCTCAATTATAGAATCGATATCGATGTTTCTAAGAATATTGTACAACTCTATTTGCGGTACAGATAATTAGTACAAATGAAAAGCAGTTTAAGAGGTCACTACTTGAATTACATAGATTTATTTATTAAGTACGTAATATTTGCATTTAGTTTCCTTGACATAATTCTTAATACGATAAGAAAAATAACCATCAGTTTGCTAAATATTTAAGTACCACTGACGTATATACATATTTAGAATATCAAAGAAAATGTGGATGCGTTCTTTGCAGAAAAGACAATGTTTTTTCTTAAAGGATCCTAAACTAAAAACTTGAATTGGACACTATTAAAATGAAGCATTTTCATTAAAATAAATGAAGTTGTATCAACTCTTATATCATCATCTCCCGGGCCTTTTCCCACTCACGTGGGGTCGGCACACAAGGTTTTAACAGTGGTAGACGCCAGCAACAACAACATCAGTTGTGAAATACCACGACCACACAGAAGACAGGCGTGAAGTGGAAGTAATTCCGCGTACAGTCTGATGAGTATGGTGCCGGAGGCCTAATTTTAGTCCTCTTCACCTTCTCACCCTTTTCTTATAAGGAAACGATGGGAAGGGGAGGTGGATTTGATGGAGGAGGAGATGTGTAGAACTTCCGGTTTGACAGTATAAGTGCACATACGTATTAAAGAGTGCTCCGAGCAAATTATTATCAAACAGTTGTAATATTTTATAAAACTACATCAAGTGCAAGGGACTCATAAAATAAGGACATAAAGTACCTACTCGAATAAATATGAAGACCGTGCGCTGCGTAAACTTTCACTAAAATAAGTGCAAATGTTATAGTGCTATTCTAACCTGCAAACAATAACTGACTTGGACAGTGCAACATTTGAAGATGACACATTGAGTTCCGGTCCGTTCCGTTCGACACAGTTTATGTAACAAATATTGCCATTTAAAAAAAAAACTTCTACTAAATTATACCAACTTATATTAAAAATAAGAAAACAAAATCGATTACATATATTAATGATGGAGGAACAAATGCAATTACTATTTTTCAAAATGAAACAAGAAATGGACAAACAAACAGAAACCCTAAAATGTTCAATTACAAAAACAATATTGGATGAAATTCATATTAAATTGGAACCTCTAATAGAAGAAAATAAAAATTTAAAAACTGAAGTCAAACAATTAAAAGAAAAAATAAAACATTTGGAATTAAAGAAAAAAGAAAATAATTTGATATTCTACGGTTTTGAAGAAAATTCTGAAAACAATAATATAATCGAAATGATATCAAATACTTTAACTAACTCTGGCATCGAAATTAATAAAGTTGACTTAAATAAAGCTTTTAGAATTGGCAAATCAAAAGGTGTAACGCGCCCGATTCTAGTCAACCTGGTGAACGCATGGAAGAAAGACGAAATATTAAGGAAGAAAAAGAATTTACCAAAAAACATATATGTCAACGAAGATTTCAGTAAAGAAACTTTGGAAAAAAGGCGGGAGCTCGCGGTACAACTAAAGGAGGAAAGAAAAAAGGGACGCATAGCATATATAAAATACGATAAACTAATTGTAAAAGATGATACGGGTTTATCACGCGACAAAAGGAAGAGAGAAGACTCCGTCTCACCAAGTACATCGAAAATTACTGAAAACACCAAACCAAAAGTTAACAAAATAAACGCTTTTGAAAGAATATATAGAAATAGATCAAACTCAATTCCAACCACAAATAAAGAATAGCAATTAACAGGAAGAGAAAACCGGAAGAACAGAACAAAACAACAAAAAACTTTGAACAAGACAAACCTTTTAACCTCAACTCCCCCAAGCCGGCTGGTCCCCGTGGGGGCTAATGACCAATCCCTTCCAGCTACTATGGAAATAATAAATGAAAAAAACTACATCAATCTCAATAGAAACTGAGAAACTGTATATCGCCACTGTAAACTGCCTTACATTAAGAACACCAGAGAGACTCACCGAATTAGAACTAGCACTTTCAAAAATAAATTGGGATATAGTAGGTTTGAGCGAAGTACGAAGGTTAGGTGAAAGCATTGAAGATAGAAACGATTATATTTTCTATTATAAAGGAGAAACAAAAGGCTCTTATGGCGTGGGTTTTTTAGTTAAAAAAAAATTAAAGAAAAACATCATAGAATTCAAAGGGGTATCAGAGAGAATAGCTGTACTTAATATTAACTTACCAGGGTACAAAGACAGATGGTCGCTAATTCAAATATATGCTCCCACTGAACAACAAGAAGAACGCAAAAAAGACATTTTCTATGAAAAACTAACGGCGGTTCTACAAGATACGCACAAAAACGTTTTGCTTATGGGTGATTTTAACGGTAGAATAGGCTCTCGACAAACCGGAGAAGAAAACGTGATAGGAAAGTTCGGGTATGGTAGAAGAAGTAAAAACGGTGAAAGAATGGTTAAAATGGCATGTGAAAACAATATCGCATTTATGAACAGCTTTTTCCAAAAACACCAAAAGAAAAAGTGGACCTGGTTATCCCCAGACGGCTTACATAGAAACGAAATAGACTATATAGCTACAAACAACAAAAAAGTCATCCATAATATAGAAGTTCTGAGCCAGTTTAACTTTAATACCAACCATCGAATGGTGAGAGCAACAATAAAATGCAAAGACCCTAAAAAAAGTAGAATTTTTTTTAATACAGAAGCTTTGTTCAAAAGTAAACAGTATTTAGAATCTAAACCTAAGAACGAAACAGAAGAATACTACAACAAAGAAATAACCGAAATATATGGTCCGATATTCAATAAATGCTCAAAACGCAACACGAGCTGTACTGAAAGTGAAACTAAAATACTAATCGAAAAAAGAAGACAACTCCTGAAAATCGGAAAAGATAAACAAAATTTAAAAGCCATAGCAGAATTAAGTAAACAGATAAGTAACAGCATAAAGAAGGACAGAATATGTAAGAGAGCAAACGTATTAAACTATCACATAACTAAAACAGGAGGAATCAAAAAGGCTGTGAAAGAACTGAAGGAAAAGAAGAACTGGATACCAAATATAAAAAATAGAGCGGGGAAAGAATTGACAGCAAGAAAATCCATAATAGAGACAGCAACTGAATTTTACAAAAAATTGTATACTATGGAGAAAAAGTCCACAACTATTAATGTAAACCTGACCGATGACAGTACGGAAGAAACGCCAGAATTTCTTGAATCCGAAATTTTAAGAGCAATTAACAGTCAAAAGAAAGACGGGACGCCCGGACCAGATCAAGTGACAAATGAAATGATTAGAACTTCGATTATAGACCCTGAAAACCTAAAGAAACTGATAAAAATATTTAACCTTGTTTTAAGAACAGAGTGTATACCATCTCAATGGACAAAGAGCACAATTATATTACTTCACAAAAAAGGAGATAAGAACTTAATTGAAAACTATAGACCTATTAGTCTTATGTCGAACATTTACAAAATTTTCTCAAAATTGATACTTAATAGAATAACAACAATAATGGACGAACAACAACCGATAGAACAAGCTGGTTTTAGAGCAGGATTTTCAACCACTGATCATATGCATGTCGTAAAACAGCTAATAGAAAAATGCCAAGAATACAACAAATCTCTATATATTGCCTTTGTGGACTATAACAAAGCCTTTGATTCCATTGACCATAATTCACTTTGGAAAGCCCTGTTAGAGCAAGGAGTACAAAAAAATACATAAGAATTATCAAAAATATATATTCCGATTGCACAGCACAAATAAAACTAGATTCAACTGGTGAACCGTTCCCAATATCTAGAGGTGTCAGACAAGGTGATCCGTTGTCTCCAAAACTTTTCTCTGCACTACTAGAAAGTATATTCCGCGATCTCGAATGGGACAACTTTGGTATAAATATACACGGCAGACAACTTAACCACCTTAGATTCGCTGATGATTTGGTCCTCATAAGTGACAACTCTAACACTCTCCAACATATGTTACAACAGTTAGCAGACTCAAGCAGATTAGTTGGGCTTACGATGAATAAGTCAAAAACAAAGATAATGACAAATAGGGAAGAAAATGTTATAAAAATAGATAACGAGGACATAGAATACGTTACAGAGTATATTTACCTAGGGCAATTAATATCATTCAAAGACCAAACAGATTTAGAGATCGACAGTAGGATTGCTTGTGCGTGGAAAAGATATTGGTCCCTTAAGGAGATATTTAAAAGTAGCCACTTTCCTATATCTGCTAAAAGAAAGGTGTTTAACTCATGTATCTTGCCATGTCTCACATATGGATCCCAGACTTGGGCGTTGACGCAGAAACATGCTCATAAACTCAGAACCTGCCAAAGAGCTTTTGAAAGAAGTATGTTAGGTGCGAAGCTGAGAGACCGTAGAAAAGCAGAAGATATAAGAAATATAACTAAGGTGGAAGATTTGCTAAGAAAAATAAGACAGCTAAAATGGCGTTGGACGGGACATATGACCAGAGACAGCAAAATAAAATGGACAAAAATAATAACGGAATGGCAACCACGGGACGGCAAACGAAAAAGGGGCAGGCAATTCAAAAGGTGGTCTGACGATATAAAAAATATTGGAGGGACACTTTGGACAAGAAAAGCGCAAAACAGAAATGAATGGAAACAGTTGGAAGAGGCCTATGTGTCACACGCAGACACGCCGACAACTGATCTTGGATAAAATTAAACAAATCAATGTACATATATAACATTAACTAAAATAGAAAGTAAGATGTGCTAAATTTAATATTTAAAAAAAAAATGTAAATTTAAATGCTTTAGTTTCGGCAATAAAGGCTTAATAATAATGGGCAGCGGTCGCTTCGCCATTTCGGCGAATCCATGGGGCCGCATGCTCGTTTGCAACCTTGTAATATAAAAAAAAAACCTTAAAGTGTTGGCTTAAGTTTTTACGGCCAGCCGCTTGCCTATCGCTAACCCTACTTGGGAGGAATATATTAAAATTAAATTAAATAATAAATAATTCAGAATTACTTCTTAAAATACACCAAAAATAAAAATTAGTAATAAAACATTGTAAATATAACACAACTTCAAGTTCTTGTCTTGATAATC
Organism: Papilio machaon; assembly: GCF_912999745.1. NCBI lineage: Eukaryota > Metazoa > Arthropoda > Insecta > Lepidoptera > Papilionidae > Papilio > Papilio machaon. Next base: position 4,880,006 of record NC_060008.1, on the reverse strand, counting down.
GTATTAAGTTGTATCAACTCTTATATATTCTATTTTATTAAAATAAAATCCATCTGCGGTGAACAAAAAGTGCATAAATTTCCAAAGTAAAATAATTTCCCGGCGAGCGGGCGAAGTTGTGAGGCGTTAACTATCCACCTACTTATTATTACGAGGTACGAAGTTAGTTCGCGAGTCTAGACCTAAGTATAGGTAGGTGGCGGTACGGCTTTTATTGTTCCACCTAGACTGGGGAGTTATTACGTTTCTGCGCCATTAACGAGTATAGTCCAAGAGCTAGTGCTAAAAAACGATTTTGTATTAGATCAGACGTAAATAATCAATTTTGTAATCATCAAGGCCTATCTTGCTACAATGCAATTCTATTAAAGCAAAAGTTAGAAGTTCGATTTGATGTTTGTATAAAATTTTAAACCTTACAATATTTTTACTTACTTGAATATGTAAGGATATTATTAAAATTTATACAGACATCTAATTTCCTTATAGTTCACTATCGACAACGATCAACGATCACTTTGGTGTTAAAAGGGTTCATTTTATCGGATCTTTTGTGGGCTATTCCATTTCCTACCCAAAATTGAAGCTTTATCTTTGTACTGTCTTTAATAAATCTTTTTGTAATGTATGTACTTGATACCGCTACTGAAAAATTATAGTATCAAAATTAACCAGCCTTTGTCTGCCCACTGCTGGACATAGGCCTTTTCCAAAGCCTATCACATGTTTATAAAAAAAATATAGCACTTTGTTTTATCATTGTTGTTATCTCTGTTTTATTTATAGACTAGCTTTTATCCGCGACTCCGTCCGCGCGGAATAAAAAATAGAAAACGGGGTAAAAATTATCCTATGTCCGTTTCCTGGTTCTAAGCTACCTCCCCATCAATTTTCAGCTAAATCAGTTTGAGTTATAAATAGTGTACCTAACACGACTTTCTTTTATATGTATAGATAATTGAAGGGATAGCAATACAGGTGTTACGAAAGTGAAGACCTTTACTTCATAAAATATTATATCTACATTGTATACGTGGTTGGAATTTAATTATCTTTTTCAATAGCCATTGAAAACTTTTTAGTAACATTGATATGCGTTTTGAAATAGCTGGCTCTTGTCACATTTTCAGAAGGCGGTCACTGTAAAGCGTGGCTGGGCGTCGCTCTACAGGGGCGGAGTCCCGCCCAGCGCTCATCAGGCTATTATATTATACCATAGTTTCCTTTTTAATTAATATTTTTATGCTAGTCTCCGCCATTATGCTTTTTATGTATCGATTGAATTTATGTTGGTGTTTTTTATAGGTCAGAAGATTTAAGATTGTTTTTAAAGACAATTCTTTTCAATATTCCAACGACGATTCAGATTTTTTTTTATTATTAATTACTGATATAACAATGCAGAATTAAATGAAGAACAACTAATACATTATACATATTATACAGCTCGTTATTCTAAACACTTAATGCAGACATAAGAAGTAGATAGGATTCCATTTTTATGAAAATTAATTGCTGATGAAACATACTGCAGTAGTTTTAGTAAGGTTTTCTAATAATATGTAAATTGTCATCCATCATGTTAAGATACGAACATCTCAAATCGGTACTAAATTTAAATTTCCCTCGGATGAGTAGTTGCGTCGCAATCGATAGCCGCTAAATCAACGCCCAATAAAAATGTCAATGGCCTACAAGTCTGCAAGACCGTCTATCACACCATAATTCGGAAACGAAAATTATAATTCTAGATTTTTTAAATTTAAATTAAAAATATTTATAGCTCGACAAACATATTTGACCCGGTAACATTAAGTTTTATTGCGGCTAGTTCTGTAAGAAAATATATAAAACGTTTTTAAGCGCCGAAAATTATGCAAGATAAGATATGACTAGACAGATAAACTCCAATAACTGTAAACACTTTTGCCACAAGTTCATATAAGTTTTTCTTTGCCTTGCCTTTTTTGCACATGAAGTACCTTTTTTATTATGAAATAGTAAAACTTAATGCTGTAACCATAGACAGGTAAAACTAAAACTGTATGTAGGCAAAACTAAGGTACAATTTAACTGACAGGATAAAGCTTTGTTTACAGTACGATTTTACTGTAAAGTTCGACAGAACAGTAATAGTGTAGTTTAAACTGAAGGTATGTAGGCTTAAGAGTCAAGTAACTTTACGAAAAGAACACCTAAGTAAGATAATAAACTTAAAATATGCTACTAATGTTAACTAGCTGTCGCGACTTTGTCCGCGCGTTCTAAAAAAACCTTAATATGTTCTTCCCGATTGTTTACATCTATGTCAAATTTCATCAACATCCAATGAGCCGTTCCAGAGATACCTTCAAACATCTATCCAAACATTCGCATTTATAATATTAGTATGATTAAGTGCCAGGAAATATACCAAACAGTCGGAAATGTTAAATCACAATAATATATGTAAGTTATGTTTATAAATATGCACAAGAATTCTATAACTATCTCATCAGTTGTCTTTATTCTCATTTTTTATAAACGTCATGTTATCAACTGATCAGAAAATGGCGATCAGGATTTAAAAACGGATTTGTAGAATACAATAAAGGACAACAAACAGAAATGTAATTTGTTATTCTAAAAAAAAAATCTTAATGGCTTTATTAAACTTTCGTAAGACGTTGCAATATTTATTCAAAAGAACACTGGTCTTTATAATATTTAAGACTTTACTATTACATTAATATTAATAAGAGTCATATGGTAACATATTTGCGTCTTTCGTGAGTATTATTCAAACATTTTTTAAGTACGTTGCGGTGTAAACGCAGCCGTACGCATGCGCAAATCACTCGTATCGGATTATAATTGAAATAAATCCGACTGAAATTCCCTCTGGGCTTGTTAGAAAAATGAATCTTTTTATCTTATTTCTTATTTTAGTAATACGTAAGAAACTTTATATCTTTATGCAATCTTTCTCACCTAGGACATTTTTTCTTGTACCAATATTTGTAAAGGTATTTTCATAACGGTAAAAGCGATTTCGAAAATGGTATTTAATTATTTTTCAAATTCAAAATGGCCGCGCTATCCGTTAAAGCAAGAACGTGAGTCTGTGTTGAGAGAAAAAATAAATATTTTGCATCGTCAATAACATTTTCGCTCGCTCGTTCCGCGCATGCGCTCTACACTTCCGGGTCGGTCGGCGCGCTGTCAAAAATATGCAAATTAATCTATAAAAATAAATTCGATTTATGAAGTCGATTAATGTTACTATATTTTATATAGTAATACATTAATGGATAGTGAACATGATGGTTTGGTGTTGCAGATATTGCGTGGTCAAGGCTCCGGTTGTGTCGTTGCGTCTCTGTCTAGTCGGAGGGCGCATGCTCAGTCGCGATGTTTATATTATTTGTATTTGAGCTGTGTATCACGTAAACTATAACTACCACAGGCGTAGCGCCAATACTGAGGGCCGGGGCCGCCCCTCCCCGCTTCGGTAGTTAAATATTTCTTGCTTATTTCGCCCTAGCATTGTTGTTGCCGCCGCGGCGAAGGCTGTTGTATATTGTTTAGACGCGCGTTATCCAAGCAAATATTTTAAATATAGATTAAATATGCCTCGGTTCGAAATTTAAATTTATGTTAGTAGAGGAAGAAAATTTAAAAAATCTAGTTTCGCGATAAAATGCAACGCGCTGCAGTGTAAATAAATTGCATCGGACTGCAAGCTGGGCGGAGCTTATCAGTGGTACTTTAAGTCGCTTTTCAGTGTTGTTCTATTTTGTCGTTGTTGGTTATTTTTATTTATCTTTTTAATTCGAGAGCTGTGAGTGACGTAACTTTTTGGAATTCAAACTTTTTACGGAAAAACCTTCACGGTATGAAATAAAACAAGATTATTATGAGTATTTTTTTCAATTAAAATACAATCGTGTTATTCAGTGGTATAAGCATTTAATGTGTCGTAAGTAAGCTATATTTATTTTTTAAAAAACAACTGCTTGATTGAAAATGTCAAATATATTCTTTGCAATTTAATTACAATTCATTCAACAGTAAGACATTTAAGTATATTTTAAAATTACTTTTCAAACCGTAAATTAAATTTGCTATATTACACTATTTCCGAACGCCTAATCTTTGAAAACTCCACAACACTTTTTTTAAAAATAGAACACTACATTCACTTCATTAAAAAGTTTCATAATTTAAAACTGGTCGCGTAAAAAGTTTAGTTTTAGAACATTGTAACTCATAAGCACGTGTCGCGGCGCTGATGTGCTACTGGCCAATGGCGGCGTCGCTCATGAGCGGGACCAATCGCGCCCGCTGTACAGCACCCGCCAACACAGCTGATAAGTGACTTTGGCGGGAAAATGACTGTCAAATGTTTATTTTGGCACAGAATGCAATTTTAATATTTTACGCTAGCGTTATTTTCGTATCTTTTTAAATCTCTCTTATAACATTAACAATTTGGATTTCGTAATTAAACATTTTCATTTAACCAAATTTGAAATTTATAAATATTTTGATTGATAAATAACTTATTTAATTTTTAATACTTTGAACAATTGTAAATACCTTTTTTGCGAAATTATATTTTAATTGTAATTAAATTTAACAATGTTACTAAATTTAATTCCTTCACATGATTTACTTTTAATTACTGAAAATTAGAAAAATTATTATTACCCAGTTATAAGACGATTGTTGTCATTAAATTAGCGTGATTTTTATAACATTTTACGATTTTTACTCAAGATATCGAGTCAAACATTAAAAAAAAAATATTTATGAAAAAGAACCATTTTTTTAAAACAATGCGTTAAAACTATTAAAATTCATAGTTTTTGGTCAAGATATCACCTAGCCTACGCAATGTTACCAGGTAATAAATGAAAGTATAACAAAAACAAAATCAGTTGTGTGTGGATTATCACAAATACGAATCCATTATCTTAATCTTTCAATCACGAACGTCTAAAATATTTTTTTTTATAAAAAATTATTTTGTTAATATTTTCTGCCAATCTTAATTAATAAGGGCCGAAAATATAATTATAGCCTTATAATCAAAATGAAAAAAAAAATCTATGATTCGCCAATGGCTCAATATAAGTAGGTCAGTGGTTTTGTTTAGATGTCGGTCCAGTTCGATGCCAGATTTGGTGAGACAATGTCGTCATATGTATTGTATGAAGTATTTCTTGATATAATCAGAAACATTGTTACTTATATAGTCTGTATTGTTTGTCTATGCGACATAGAATCAATACTTTTTTTGGATTGCTGTTTATCTTTTTAATTGTGTCAATACTTTTTGAAGTTGAAGATGTAGTTTTTGAAACTAGTAGATATTTGTTAGAAGGTATAGATAGGCACTAGTGCGATGTAGGCACGGGTGAAATTAGAAATAAGTTTTGAGATTAGATGTCACTAACTCCCTTACATGCCGTCACCTCTTTTATTTTAGTTCGACTGATAGTGTAATGTTTTCGTGGTGTTGAAGAGTGAGATGTGATTCGATTTTTAATTTTTTTTAATATAAACGCCACCTGAAATCGCCGAAATAGCGTGGCGACCGCTGCCCTCAGATATCCACAATTGCAGATGCATTGCCTATCTTTAATCGACGAAACGCACAGAAAAAGATAATATTTCCCCTAAACTTCAGCTCCTCCTTCAAATCAATTAATAATTCTGTTTTCTACATAGTCTTGTTACACAGACACAGACGTGAAATTATAACATAAGTGTATTTTTTTTAATTTCTCACGTTTTACGTACTGATAAACAAGTCAATTATCACTTATGTGCCTTAATTACATGTGATTCTTTGACGTGTGATATATTTTTTTTTATTGAAGCGTTCAGGAATTGAAGGATACAGGATTTCTATATACGACTAGCATCGAAAACCATACAATATTTGGATGTTAGGATATTTTTATTATTTGCTAATTTAGATATTAAGTTAATTACCTATACAAAATGGACAGAATTTTTTAAATGTCAATAAAGTTACATTAACTCGGGATGACTGTAATCCTATGGTATTCCGTCAAATACTACGAATAAAATCATCAACATCATCATAATCAGGCCGAGTTCGTGCACTGCTGCACGTAGACCTCTGAAATATCAGTTAAGCTGCAGCCAGTTACATTGAAACAGCCCTGCACTGATATTTGGAAAAAATGCTTTTATTTGTTCTCAACTTTAAATTACGCGAGTACCAATTGTCTTGAACCAACTGTTTTAAACCATTCTCTGATTTTAAATATAAGGTTGGTTTTAGAGCCTCACAGACCGTCAATACTGATAGCCAAAATGTATCATATATTTCTAGGAAGAGTTTTAGAATAATGCCTAGTTTACATTATTCCAGTCCAGCTATAGAAATCAACGCTGGATTACTGCTGGAAAAAATTAAAAACTGGTATGCACGTCTGATTTCGCTGACTGGAATCATGAAAATAGGCCATGACGCGTAACTACTTGCGTGCTTCCTATAAGTTGAAACATTTTGGTCTTCAGCGTTAATGGTCAATGTCCCATTATTAAGTGGAGTTCTAAATTAAGGTATTTCCAAACCGCTACAACATAGGGTTTTTCAAGAAGCGAGGGTTTCACCATCTCAAAGGTCGGCAACGTATCTGCAGTTTCTCTGGTATTGGAGATGTCCATGGGCATTGATGAATTCCTTGGTGTTCTCGCTGCTCGTTTGCCTCCTTTTCTTATAAAAAAAAAACAGCCCAAAGAATGTAACGGGTACTAGTATCTATGTTATATGAAATTAGTATGTCTGTACGTAACGAATTTTTATTTACGTGATTTTGACGTGAAGATAGTTGATGCTCACTGGAATATTATGGGTTACTTTTCAATTTTTTAATTCTGCGGTGACGAAGTCGCGGGCGTTTGCTAGTTACTATAAATTAATGTGTTTAGAGGTACAGTATTACATAAAGTAGATTAGACAGATATATGTATGCACAGAGAGTGATTTGGGATACGTACGTATGGTTAAAGCTACATTTTCTTCTATAAAGACTTTTAAAAAACTGTATAAACGGACTTAAGATTAAATTCCGGTAATGCATCTGCTGTTCCTTTATTGTTGTGATCGTTCATAAAAGTCGACAATGATTTATCTAATAAAATAATCTTTAAAACAGATAGATATTTGAATCATTTACGATATTGGAAAACCATAAACCTATCAATGTTTCAGATTTCATATTTTACATAATGTAAAAAAAACTTAACGTTCACTGAATATTCAAGATATAAGAATACAAAATCTCTGCAAGTAATAACCATAATTTACAGTACACTTAACAATAAAACGTTCATACGAAGCTTGTATTAAAATGTCGGTGTACATCAAACGGGCGGCGGTCTCTTAAGAGCGGGTGGGCGTGTCTCTGTTCAGCGGCGCACCGCCATTGGCCGGCGCCAGCCCGCGAGGCCTTTGATCTCGCCGTTGCCGCTGAAAAGTGGGCACGCCTGGAGCTTTTCAGGGGACAAAGCTCCGCAAATCGCGATTTCAGTACAATGAATTATACAAGTACTTTACAATTGTATTATACCATTGTTGAATTAATATTGTTCGAAATTAAATTGTTTACTTAAACATACACCTTTACCTATTTAAATGTTTGACATAGGTTAATAATAACAAACAAATATTGTTATATTACGCTTATAATTCAACTAGAAATTAATTTTACTTCTTTAACTTGCAATTTATGATCTTATTTTTAAGATTAGGGACTTCAATTACAAGTAATTTTATAGTTAGGAGTACTTAAATATACCACTGAATAATACGTTCATATGATATGGTCATTATTATATTAATTCAAGTTTCGCTACTGAACCCGGCTTGTAAAAATATAGCTTTTCAGCAGGCAAAGAATTTATCCTTACAGTTAAAAATATAACAAAGTATAGAATAATCTTGATTTTATTAGATATTTATGTTACTCATATTATAATTTTTATAGTGGTAGATCCCGCAACAATAATATTTGTTGGGTGCACGAATTGGCCGGGTCGATCGGTGCAACCACACAGAAGACAGGCGTGGAGTGGAAGCAATTCTGCGTTCCGTCTGATGAGTGTGTTACCGGAGGCCTAATTTTAGTCCTCTTTCCCTTCCCATTCTTTTATTATTAGGAAAGGATAGGAAGGGGAAGTGGATTTGGCGGAAGAGGGGACGCATAGGAAGGAGAAATATCCTCTTTCTGTGCGTCCCCTTCTCCGTTGATTAAAGGTAGACAACGCATCTGCATTTGCGGATGTCTATAGGCAACGGTCGCCTCTCTATTGCGGCGAATCCAGGTGGCCGTTTGCTCGTTTGCCACCTAATGATATAATCTTTTTTAATTACCGCATGGTTGGATTCGCCGGCAAAATCTAGTACTATAATATTTACGGAATATATTTTTAAATTATAATCCAAATTTTAAATCACCAAGAAGGTTTTTCTATTTTAAAATGATATTATTTTAAATCATCACAATTGCAATAAAAAAATTAAAATAAATTATGAAAACCTAAAACTTTATCACATTATAATTTTACTTTTACGCAATCTGTTTTATTTATTTTGCATATTATTTAACGACAAAATAGACAACGACTAAACTATTTTAATTTCAGAATAAACTAAAACTAAATAAAAATAATTTTACTTAAGAATGCAAATAAATAATAACTTAAAGATAAGTATATCGTTAATTAATTCGACTGATAGTTAAGTACAAGTTATAACTTAACCGAACGTTAGTTATCTAGTAAAAGGTTAAAATAGTGACCAATCAATCGATTGTTTGAAGAATTTAATAAGATAAAGAAGAGATGCTGTACGCTGTGAGACAGGTAAGGGTATGCAAATAATTTTTCATGTCCTAAAAGGACGAAAATTCCAAAAAAAACAGATTAAAAAAATTTGACAATGCCACAAAGCAAGAATGGCCCGCTCGACTGGTGCAATACCACGACTACTTAGAAGATAGGTGTCAAGTGGAATTTCGAGGAATGTGTGTGCCGGCGTCATATTTTACCTCTCTATCCATTGCCTATCTTTCTAATGAGAAGAGGATGTGAGAAGAATGTGCATCATCTCCTTTGTCCGTTTAAAATCCGTAACCTTTCAACTCATAGCAGATGAGAAATGGTCACTGCTGTTTTAGAGATGCGAAGCGACAACTTTCGTCGTGACTATTGAGAATTAGATACCTAAAAGTTCGAAATTAGTAGGTACATAGTTAGTACTGCATACCTCCAACTATATGTAGGTTAAATATTAGGTCCTTACATATGAAATTGGCGTTTTTCGTACTGGCCAATTTAATCACGAATTTCTCCTCTTTGGTAAGGAATTCCAAATTCAAATTTGTACAGCTATAGACTCATGTATCTGTGGTTCGATGACCGTCATTCGTTTGTTTTTTTTCTTCTGTTTTTTTCTGTTTGCGTCACTCATTTTACAAAATGGAAAACTAAAAATATCGCATTATTTACGAGTACGAGTTCTACGGTGGCACTAGTGCTGCGGAAACGACTCGAAGGGTGAATGATGTGTATGGCGGTCGTGTTGCAAAAGAAAACACAGTTCGTTTTTGGTTCAACGTTTTCGTTCTGGAAATTTCGATCTGCAAAACAAGCCCCGTGGACGGCCTGAGACTCAAGTTGATAATGAAGAGTTGAAGGCTATTTTGGAAGCGGATCCATCGCAAACCACGTCCGAGTTAGCTGCAGGCTGCGATGTTAGTGATAAAACTGTTTTAATTCACTTGAAGCAAATTGGGAAGATTAAAAAGCTTGAAAGGTGGGTACCTCACGAATTGACTGAAGCAAACCGGCAAACGCGCGTCGACTGTTGCGTTACATTACTAAACCGGCACAATAATGAAGGTATTTTAAACCGAATCATTACCTGTGATGAAAAATGGGTTCTTTACGATAATCGGAAGCGCTCAGCGCAATGGTTGGATCCTGGCCAGCCAGCCAAATCCTGCCCCAAGCGAAAATTAACCCCAAAAAAGTTACTTGTAAGCGTTTGGTGGACTAGTGCCGGTATTGTTCATTACAGTTTTCTCAAATCTGGCCAGACTATTACGGCTGATGTCTATTGTCAGCAATTGCAAACCATGATGGAAAAGCTAGCGGCTAAACAACCTAGGCTGGTCAATCGCTCCACGCCACTGCTGCTTCACGACAACGCTAGACCACACACTGCGTAACAGACGGCTACTAAATTAGAAGAGCTTCAATTGGAAAGTCTAAGACATCCTCCGTACTCCCCGGACCTTGCTTCAACAGATTACCATTTTTTTCGAAATTTGGATAACTTCTTGCAAGGGAAAAAATTCAACTCCGATGGGGCAGTCCAAATCGTCTTCAAAGATTTTATTGATTCCCGTCCGACTGGTTTTTTTAGTAAAGGGATCAATGAACTACCTATGAGATGGCAAAAGTGCATAGAAAATAATGGTTCATACTTTGATTAATTAAATATATTATATTAAAAAATATTCGACTTTTTTTCCTCCCATACAAAACGCCAATTTCATATGTAAGGACCTACTATATTATTACTTTTTAAAAATATCTCATAATCTTACTAATATTATAAATACTAATGTTATTACGTTTTTTTAATTCTGCTCGGACGAAGTCGCGGGCGACAGCTTAGTGTTTTATAATTTTAAATTTAGTTCCATTAAATTTATGATTATAATAATGAGCCAGGACCGTCGAATTAGGTGATAATGTGACGGTCGTGGACAAGTGCTGGTTGATCCATCAAAAAAAAGTGAATGTCACTCAATCGTAAGAGAATCATCATCATCAGCTCACTATACGTCCCCACCGAGGGGCTCGGAGCCTACCCCAAGTTAGGGGTGACTAGACGATAGTCAACCACGCTGGCCAAGTGCGGGTTGGTTGACTTCACACATATCATTGAATTTCTTCTCAGAAAACTGCAGGTTGCATCACGATGTTTTCCTTCACCGTAAGAATATCGGATAAATGTACATATGTAAATCGAAAATCGAAAAACACATTGGTACATGGCGGGATTCCAACCCAGGACCTGCAGATTGCAAGTCACGTGCTTAACCCCTTAGCCACCGACGCTCATAAGAGATGCTCGTAAGAGAATAATTAATGTCAGATGCACATTATCCCTACTACAATATAGGTGTAAGACACAAATATTGGCAACCTTATGTTGGTCAAAGGTATATTTAATAGTGATAATGAGATTGTTGGTAGCAATTAATCAATTAAATCAAAACAATATGCTCCTTTCGATTCGCAAAAAGCATGACTTCACATGTTTATACTTTGATTAATTAAAACAACAATAAGTCATTATTATTGGTAAACATCACGTATGCAGTGTGGGTACGTGACCCGTACAGAGAGAGCATTCGTGACTCTTACTTACATAATTTAATGCTTGAATAGCGGAAAAAATATGTAATTGTATTACTTTACATCTGTAGCCATTTTGATAACATCTACGGATTATTGCCAAGATTAGATTCCTTTTTAAACCGTAATATCTGTTTTTGATTGGGACAGTCATCGTCCGTTCCTTGAGAAATTCAAAGAGTATTTCTTGATGTGTTTATTGATGCTTGAATGTAATTAATTCACTGTTTTGCTTTCTAAGTGGAGAATAGAGCTTTTCCCTTTTTGAGAGACCTTTCTCCTATTTTCTTCGACTTTTTAATACCTTTGTACAGTATACAGTAGTTGATTGACAATGTATCTACTTGGTTGAGAGTAATTTTTCACTTTTGAAACTTTAATGTAATCACTGTTTTTTTTAGCGGACAGGTTAATTATATATTTGTGTAACTGGATTTTTGGCAGCGGGAACTCACGATTAATTGATATTTATTACCAATCAAGACGTGAAAGAATATTAAAAAAATTATACAAAAATATGTTTTACGAGTCCTTGCCTAGCTCGGTTGGGTGACTAAACAATCTTAGACGTCACTAGTGCAATAGTTGAATGCAATCATTAAATGAGGATGTTATATAAAAATAATGTACATAACGCAGTTTACATTGGACACTTGTTATAACCGTCGTAGTGTTTATACAACTACACGTTATTTATCAAAACACATCTCCCGGCGGTGTTAGGTGACCTCATTTTGTAAACATATTTGCGGGGCTAGCTGAACGACTATAATAACACGAGATTAGTTTGATCGGGGTTCCTTGCAGCGAACTTTTAACATTATTTTAACTGTTAAAATATGCAAACAGATCCTTATTCCCTTAGTAAATGTATCACTCATGCAATTTTTAAATCAGTCTCATTCTAGGCCTACTTTGACAAAATATTACTCCTGATTCCTTAGTATCCTACGAAATGTAAGTGTACCTCTTTCTCAAAAATCTATAACGCATCTACAGTTTCTTTTGTGTTGGAACTTTGGTTGGTTGGTCATTTCGATGGGCGAGTGGCGATAATTACTTCGTTGTTTCCGTTGCTCGTTTACGCCCTTATCACGTAAAAATATATCTAAAACTTTCCTCCCCACTTGCCAAAGAATGTGTAGGATAATATGTTTATGTATCAAATCGTAAAAAATGCATAAGCCATCTGTTTTCTTGTCCATTCGTGTTATTTTTGACATATCCATTTACATTCACATGTAACGCACTATTTTGTCAAATGATGAGAGTGTGCACTCTCTCTCTCTCAGTGCATCGTTTCCTCACTCCTGAGGGTCGCGACCTCTCCTCTTGACCATCTCGCGAAGGGTGGTTCTCCACTCTGTGCGGTTATCGGCGATGTGGATGGCATTATGTATGCTGGAGTCGAATGCGTTGCATATTTGGTCAGTCCAGCGTATAGGGCACTATATACATGCAAATATAGAATCTAATTGGTAAAACAATTTATTTTAATCATCATCTCCCGGCCTTTTGACCTTTTTATAACAAATGGTGGCAAACGAGCAAACGGCTACCTGGAATCGCCGAAATAGCGAGGTGATCATTGCCCATAGACATCCGAAAATGCGATGCGTTGCCTACCTTTAAACAATGGAGAATGGGATGCACAGAAAGAGGATATTTCCCCTTCTTATGAGTACTCTCTTCCGCAAAATTCACTTCCCCTTCCCATCCTTTCCTAATAAGAAAAGGGTGGGAAAGAGGACTAAAATTAAGCCTCCGGCACCACACTCATCAGACGAAACGCGGAATTACTTCCATTTTACGACTGCCTTCTATGTGGTCGTGGTATTTTACCGGTCGATTCGGCCCATTCGTGCACCGAACAAATATTGTTATTGCGGGATCTACCACTGTTAAACTGTTAGTCCTTATCCCACTCACGTGAGGTTGGTCACAAACTTTTATAGACGTTAATGTTTGGCTTAATTTTACGGCCGGTCGCTTACTTGCGGAAAACAATATTTAAGATAAATAAATTAAAATTAATAACTTATTTAATAACAAATATAACGTCAATTTCTTTTTCTGTAGCATTATATTTTTTGATTATATTATTTATGAAAACGTATAATAAATATCGTTTTATCTGAAGGAGGCGACTACTTAATAGTTGAACTGTTGACCGTAGCTTTTGAATGTTTTACTAACGAAGATTTCAATGTTATCTGTTCTTAGATAAATAGACGCGGCTGCGAACATAGCCTAATATTTCTCTTTCAATAATATTAAGCATATTTCGTTATATTACATACAACTTTAAGGAATAATATACCGTATTTATGAATCACAACTTTGCTATGGAGAGAAAAGTACCTAAAAGTAAAAGGTTTAGTAGTTTTTGAATTTATTTGAGGATTCAAAAAGAACTTTATATTTATGTGATGACACGGAACTTCTTACATTTATGTTTAGATTAATATTTTTGGTGCTATTTAGCGAAGTCATAAAACTTTGCTTAGCTCTATATGTATATGTACAATGTACATATGTGTGCTAAGCTCGTCGCTTTATTTTAACAAACTGCTACGTGCCTAATTGTTGTTTTATTAAACTAAACAAACATTAACGACTTGAAAATGTTTAATCATCATTCCAATGAACCGAGATGCTCCATGCCTTTAATCACAGTAGGTACGTTGAGAAGTTAAATGTGTTAATACAATCCTTGGCCTTTTGTTTGCTAAATTCGTAGTTTTTACCCGACAATTCTAACGAATTAAGCATTTTTGAAGAACCGATTATGTTCTATCGACGGAATGATATAAAACTTTATAGAAGAAAGGAATTTATTCTACTTACAAGTTTGTTGGTTCGTGAGATACAGCTTGCATATACTTCTTTATTTTTTTTTCACATACTGCGCTGGCATAATGTATTAATGCAAACGCCTTGAATTATACTAACGACTATAAAAATCCGATTGTATTTTTCACGTATTATCTTCTTCCCTTAGGGTCCGGAGCCGGCACTGAACACGAGCCCGGGCGGTGCTGCCAAGCCGCCGCTACTCAACTCATTCGAGCTGGACCGCTGTCTGGACCGGTCAGTCTTATAACAAAATAATAAAGTTAAGCAGAAAAGTACGAACGCGCTTTTCTTGCCAAGAAGACCATATTAACCTTAGGATCTTGCATCCTTGAGTCCGTGGCACTCTGTCATAGAATCTTTGTGGGCTTCACCGCATACGTACTACTGGAGACCAGACTGATTTTCGCAGCCGGACGCCCAATATGATTAAGAGGGCCTTGATTAGGAACTAATCAAAATATTTGAAAGATTTTTTCTGCCTTTAATAATCTGACTAATTAGCAAGACCACAGTATTTAATATCAGCGCGAGAAAAAGGAAGAGGTAAGAGAGTACTTTTTTATGTTTCAGAGAGGAGTCGGGCAGGTGGGGCGACCCAGCCCGCCGGCGGCGGCGCAGTTCCCCTCCACGCCGCGCCTCGCCGCCGCGCGACCATGAGCCCCTCTCACTCGCCAGGGTAATGAATACTTCTGTATTTTCCATTACCTTTCTTTACTCTAATAAACTTCATAGTTATGGAAGTACATAGAACAAAATGCTTTGGCTTAGACGACAGCCGTTGGTAGCCAAGTATTTGCTTGTTTGAATTCTGCTAGCAGTTATCTTTTTTAACTAACAGGTGGGTACTTATATTTTTGTCAATAGTCTACTAATTTGGTTTACAGGCGTCAGCGCCTACTTCACCTACCGGGGGGTCGGCGCACTCTAGCCCGGCGCCGGTGTCACCATCCAGCGGCGCGGGGGCGCGGTCCCCAATGCCGTTGGTGGCACCAGACCTGCTTGCGATGCAGCTACTCGACCAGCACTCGCAACTGCAAGCGCTTATGAAGCAGCGTCTCTTTCATCAACACCATATGCAGAAACAGGTAACTTTTTTAAACTTTTTATTTCACTAGGCACGTGATTAAGAATAGTTCTAAAATGAAAAATAGTTTTAACGATGGATAATATTTAATTTTGTTGCCACAGCATATGACTTCGGAGGCAGCTAAGAGACAGCTGGAACAATCGCGGCTGCAGGACCAGATCAACCTGAATCTGCTTTCACAGTCGCATATGCAGCCGCCTGACTCTTCTCCGGGTGAGTTCTTTATTTGTTCTTCTATAGAGCAGGAGTAAACAATCGTTTTCATTTATTTATTTCCATCACTATAATGACTTTGCTGTCAGTAGGGCAATGTGTAAAAACGACTTGTTCCGCAGGATCGCTGCAGCAGCAGCTGGGCGCGCAGCAGCAGCAACTAGTGCAGCAACTGCAGGCGGTGCAGCGCCAGTATCTCATGCACGGCCCACTTTCCGTACCACCCAATGCACCACCAGGTTAAATTATTAACATCCAGTTATCTTTTAATTGAAACTTCTTAATAACTATAACGTGACATGTGAATTCTAATGTTACAGGTCTGATGCTGTGGGGTAGCGAGATGGAGGAACACCCATTGTTCGGGCGTGGAGTCTGCAAGTGGCCGGGCTGCGATGCACTTGCAGATGATTACCAAGCATTCCTCAAGTCAGTATCCTCATTTACAAATTTTTTCTTTCCATTATTTTGTGTAACCAACTCAATATACACAAGTTAAACTCCGCTTTCTGCAACAAATCACTGAGGATGGATATGAAGGATGATCTGGAGGATGACTGAGGATGGATCTTATAAATCAAAAGTCTAGTACTAAGTTGACGAAGACAGAGCAACAAAAACCAAGAACAAGACAACTTGCAGGCACCTGGAAGCAGCGCATACGCTGGACGACAGGTCAGCTGCGCAGGCACGTGTGCAGATGCAGGTGGTGGCCCAGCTGGAGCTTCAGCTGCGCCGCGAGCGCGACCGCCTCGCCGCCATGATGCGCCACTTGCATGCCGCTAGAGATACCCACCATAAGATGCCACACGGTATGACAAATGCACGACAAACATTTCACAGGTCACATTTTATATAAGTAACTTAACGTACCTAACCGTCACAAGTGTCATTTTTAATTTAAAAAATAATAGATAGATATTAAATGTATCGTTTAATCCTTAATTAATAATATAATTTATATATTAATTTATAATTATAATTTATAATATAATCCTTACTAATATCATAAATACGAAAATAACTCTGTCTGTCTGTCTCGCTTTCACGCCAAAACTCTTGAATTGATTGAAAATAAATTTGGTACACAGATAGTCTAGAACCTGAGGAAGGACATAAGCTACATTTTAACACGAAAAAGGGGTTGTATAGGGTCGAAAATGGGGGTGGAAATTTGTATGAAATTAACATTATTTTTACAGTTATAAGCTTGAAACTTATTTTTAAGGTTAATTTGATTTGAAGGTATCTTAAGAACGACTCAACGTATCTTGATGAAATTTGTCTCAAATGTAGAATATAGTCTGTAAGAACACATGTGTTACTTTTTAAATGCCGTGTGGACTGAGTCGCGGGCATAATTAGTCTTCTATAACGATGTTATGAAATTATAATTCACCTATGATATTTTATTTTTAAGGTAGCGCGAGTGAGGGCGCTTCACCCGGACCTGTACGGCGACGCGTCTCTGATAAATCTGGCGTCGCAATTGCTGGTGGTAAGTTTTTAACAATAACTTTATTATTTCTTTATGATCTAATAAGATAAACTTTACAATAAAATCTATGTCTATTATTAAGGTCTGCCTTATATGCTCGAAAGAGCTGGATTAGATGTTCAACAAGGTAATAAATACACAACTGTATACACATCTAGTTCTGGTTATATATTATCTTAACTTTTATATAATTACATTAATGATTTTTCTTATTTTGCAGAGATTCAACGCAACCGTGAGTTCTATAAGACAGCGGATGTACGGCCTCCGTTTACTTACGCTTCTCTTATTCGTCAGGTATGTATCCTTGATACAGGAAATATACGATAATTGTTCAGATTACATTTGATTTTATATAATACATGTTACAAATTAAAAAAAATCTCATACACAATAGAAAATCTTCACTGATCTTATATCTTGATAAATATCTTACCTTAATGATATAATAAACTAGCTTTTACCCGCGACTCCGTCCGCGCGGAATAAAAAATAGAAAACGGGGTAAAAATTATCCTATGTCCTTTTCCTGGTTCTAAGCTACCTGCCCACCAATTTTCAGTCAAATCGATTCAGCCGTTCTTGAGTTATAAATAGTGTAACTAACACAACTTTCTTTTATATATATAGAGATGTGAATTTTTGGATGTATAGATGGATGGATGTTTGTATGAAGATATCTCCAGAACGGCTAACAGATCTTGATGAAATTTAGCACAGATAGAACATAGTTTGAAAGAAGACATAGACTACATAGTTATTTTTTTATTCTATTATATATTTGAGAATAGTCTATTTCATAGTTTCTAAACAACAGCTTTGTTATCCTATGATTTACAAGATGACATCTAAAGTTATTAAATTTAATATTTTCAAAAAATCTACTAGTCTTCTAGTTATTTAAAAAAAAAACAAAAAAATGGGACCCATCTGCAAGCACTTCCTTTCGATTAAAATAATTTTTATTAAAATCGGACCACCAGGGGCGGAGATTCGCGGTAACACAAAAAAAAACAGTCGAATTGATAACCTCCTTCTTTTTGAAGTCGGCTAAAAACTACCAAATTAGTCTCTTATTTGGAAATATATTTTTCAGGCTATCATAGAATCTCCGGACAAACAACTGACTTTAAATGAAATCTACAACTGGTTCCAAAGCACCTTCTGCTATTTCCGACGAAATGCAGCTACTTGGAAGGTGAGTTATACTTTGTCTGCTTTTTAGATCTTAAAAATTGTCTAATTTAATGAATATCTTTCGATTATGCTATGTGTAATTTTTACATGATGGAGAAATATTAAGGTAATTTAAGGTTTTTAAGCTTCTTCGTTATACGGGATCGGAATATTTTAATATTTGTTTGACAGAATCCAAGTGAGAGTAAGATGAGGTTTAGAATTCTTGAGTATTTGGAATTAATGTGAATGTTTCTTAAAATTATTATAGTAAATCTATTTTCAAGAGACTACAAATTGAATAAACATTTTTGGGAGTCTCTTTTTCTATCATAAAATTAACTATGTTGTAATAAAAGATAGTATTTTTAGGGTATATTAAAATTTCATATAAATTTCATCATGAGATTGAATGTGGATGGCTACAAAGGTAGAGGAAGACCAAAGAAAGTATGGATGGATTGTGTGAAAGAGGATATGCGTAAGAAGGGGGTAAATTCAGATATGACGGCTGATAGAGATGTATGAAGGAGTACATACTGTACCGACCCTTCATCGGGATAAGGGTGATGATGATTAAAATTTCATATATCAAGTAAGGGTAGGTTTAAATTATACATAAATAATCATTATCGGGAACAAAATAAAAACATGAGAGAGCGTGAACAAACAGAACGCGGTGCGTCACAACTTGTCGCTGCACAAATGCTTCATGCGCGTCGAGAACGTGAAGGGAGCTGTGTGGACAGTCGACGAGGTGGAGTTCTACAAGCGACGGCCGCAGCGAGCCGCGCACGCGCCCGCACTGCACGCGGGGTACGGCCCCACGAGGGACTACAACAATGCATTTCAAATTTACACACTTTCATAGGACACTGTTACACAGTACACGATTTCATAGGATATTCTTACACATTACACATTTACTCAGAACACAGTACACACTTATAATAGGTATACAAGCACACATAATATTCTTACACATTACACATTTACTCAGAACACAGTACACACTTACACATTACACATTTACTCAGAACACAGTACACACTTACACTAGATATACCAGCACACATAATGGAATGGTAATGAAAATCACAATTACTTTACACTGACTTACACTCGACAAACTTACACAGTACACAGTTACACACTTAATGCAATGGTAACTAATGTTACAATTACGCTTGACCTACTAACCCTGGATATGTTTACAATGGATTCACCTACACTGGGTAAACACATAATGCACGGTCGTTAACATCAAAATTACGCTGGACTCACTTACATAATGCATTGATTACTAATAGCATAATTACACTGGACATCCTTACACTTTACATCAATACACGAACTTACAAGGGAAAAGCAGTACACATAACTTCGACATACACTAGACTCACGATTGATGCATCCTTAAGACAAACGCACACAGTACACAATAACACTGAGATTGCCCAATGAACATGTGTACATACAGGACACGCAATTAATGTACCCCTAAACTCTTGATACATACTTGAACTAAATACATTGGACACGTGTAAACTTAACACACTAACACATGACATTCATTCTCAATTTTTTAAATATTATCTCAAATTAACATACGACACATTTAATTTATTTCTTGGACAATTTAAAAAGTTTTATCAGTTATCACCAAAGTAACTAATAGTGCACTTAGTGATATTAATATATCTGTCTCAGTTTTTACAATATTTTTTTACATATTTAACATTTCATATTCGTAATAATAACTTTTAACACTTTTGATGCTCTTACTCGACTTTACTAGACACAATAAGAACACATTCAATACAAAATATAATAAAAATATTGCACATTTGTTGCACATATTTAATTAAATCTGAGAAAGAATACTATAATTATTAATTACATAATTTACTACGAGAATATCTAATACATATTGTACCCTACTCTGAATTTACACTGAACCTACTCTAAATTTACATTCAACCTACTCTAAATTTACATTCAACCTACTCTAAAATTACATTCAACCTACTCTAAATTTACATTCAACCTACTCTAAATTTACATTCAGCATACTCTAAAATTACTTTCAACCTACTCTAAATTTACATTCAATCTACTCTAAATTTACAATGAACTACACTGAATGATTTTCTTCATTATGGATTTTCTACTCACACATATCACTAACACGATTTATTATATTTCATCTACACTTGTACCAACATTATTAATATCCTCTTTTAAATATTTTCTATCTAATCTAGACATTGTGCCCTAACTCTTATTGTGTAAATAAACGTTTTTATCTCGTTTCAGATTTTTGAATTTTGTAATTATTTGTGTAGTGAATTTTTGAATCTGATTTGTAAGCGACGTCACCACCGGCGGCCATTTTGATCAGTGCCGTGTTGACGTCGCGCATTGTGGGGTCTTGTTATCGTATTTAGGTCTCGTTTATTGTGTGTGTTCGTGGATTTCAGCGCAACGGTGAATAACGTTTTTTCTCGCTTGCCTATTAACCTAGCTCCTATCTTCCGATTCCATTGGGGTTATCTCTTCTTGGGCGATCCCTGCATGATGGTATTTAACGCGATCTCCACGACGATCTTGATGTGCTTCCATCGTTCGAACGATTGGAGCACATCTGTTGGGATAATCGATAAGTTAATCGATGATTGAATTTCAGATCGATTTTTGAATCGAGTTGTTATTAAGTGTTGCTAAAGGGAGATGAATTGTAGAATGCGATCCGGACGAACCTATCGCTGCACAAATGTTTCGTGCGCTACGAGGACGACTTCGGCTCGTTCTGGATGGTGGACGACGCGGAGTTTGTGAAGCGACGGCACCTGAGCAGGGGCCGGCCGCGCAAGTATGAACCCGCGCAGGGGCCAAACGCCACCCAACAGTAAGGGTCCAACGATGCAGCATTGCCGCGAACGTCCAACGAATCTCATTTATTATATCTGGACTAAATAACTTTAACGGACCATTCTTAAAACTGTGCGAATCTTCAACAATTTTTCAAATACGTAAACGATCATCAACATTGTTGTAAAATACGTTGTTTTGTAAATTAAAGTTTCGGTATTATACAAAAATACATCTACCCGCATTATTTTATAAATTTAAAAGTTGATTGATATTTTGAATCGTTGGACGATCGTGTCCAAAAAATAGTTTAAATGTTTGTGAATCATTCGGAATGAACCAAAAATTATATCAATTTGAAAAAAAAAGATCAAATATAAAAATTATACGAATAATTTTTGGTTTTGTTTTTTTAAATTAGATCGATGTTTCTGACCATAATGTCAAGTGTATCATTGTGTAAGCTTAGATAATATATATTCAATTTGTCATGTTAGTTTGTAACTAGTTGAACACGTGAATATAATATAATATAGTAAGTTATACTATGTGTACTTATGTTTCTTTGAATATATCAAAGGTAATCTTCTAAAGCACATATGTCTTCCATCTTACAGATATAAAAGTGTTAACTTTATTTAACAGAATTATTCTATGAATATTTTTTTTCAGTCCAAGAATCGTACTTATTTTTTTCTTCGTTGGTAGTCTTTACAATATTAATTGTTTTTCAAGAAATTATAATTCTGCTTATCTCTAACAAATACTTTTACCAAACGTTATTGAACTGTATTCAAAAGTTTGGAAAAAATGAAGTAATTCCGGTGAAATTATACAAAATGTCAATGAAACCTAAGTACATTTTAGTATTCTAGACTTCTAGAGTGCGAAGCTATAACCTAATTGTTTTGCTATAGTTTTTAACATCACTGTTCTACCGAATTCTAATATTTAAGCTTAATTCGTAATATGTTGCTAATGTAATACGATGATATATTTTGTTTTGTATGACGATACGAGAAATTAAATTGGGAAGACGTGTATGTTTGTTTACAATGGTAAACTGCATGTTGCATTTAAAAAGATTGTAAAGAAGGATCGTCGTTGGACACCCAAGTAAGAGTTAAAAGATCTTTCATCTTTTCCCCAACTTTATCTTTTGCATGTTCAATCCCATCTTCAGGTGAGTGGTCCCGCTTTTTACGCTTCGCTCTTGCATTTCCGTCGCATGTTAGTGTTTAACTTTTTTTATCTTTTTCATATGCTTGCCTTTTTTATCTATTTTTTTTTATTCTATTTACCTTTTTTATCTTTTCAAACACCCAACACGATGCAACTTTTTAAACTCTATTACAAATTAATTGGATATATTTATAAACCAAATTTGACACTATACAAATTTAACACAAACAAAAAACACTATTTATTATTTTTTTAAAACATACAGAAGATGTCTGGGGTATGATTTTACTTTTTTTAACACGATGTAAAATTTACATTTTCCAAATTAAAATATTTTTACATTGTAACTTTAATTGTAACATTTGAAAAAAAAAAGATTACCCAGAATTCAATGTTTTAAAGTATTATTTATATGTTACGTGTAATTTTGAATACTTCATAGTACAACTGTTGGCAGGTTCATGGGTGCTCAGAGCCCCCCGATCATGACCAGCCCTCATGGATACAGCGAGGCGTTGAAACGTAACCTTCAGGTAAAGTTACATTACTTTAATTTTTTAAATGAGGATTTTATTATTTAACTAGCTTTTACCTGCGACTCCGTCCGCGCGGAATAAAAAAAAATAGGAAACAAGGTAAAAATCCTATGTCCGTTTCCTGGTTCTAAGCTACCTGCCCACCAATTTTCAGTCAAATCGATTCAGCCGTTCTTGAGTTATAAATAGTGTAACTAACACGACTTTCTTTTATATATATAGATTTTTATTTTTAAATGTGACAAGAAAATATAAAGTTAAAAATGTGTATATCAAAGGAAGTTTGAAAGTAACGCCAGTTATCAAGAAATTGAGGAGCAGAAGGTTAGCGTGGTTTGGACATGTTGTGTGGAGGGATAATGTTCATATAAACAAAAAAGTAAGATTGAATGTGGATGGCTATAAAGCTAGAAGAAGACCAAAGAAAGTATGGATGGATTGTATGAACGAGGATATGCGTAAGAAGGGGGTAAATTCAGATATAACGGCTGATAGAGATGTATGGAGGAGTACATACTGTGCCTACCCTACATAGGGATAAGGGCAGGTTGATGATGATTTTGTAAATTTTCCGATATAATTTCTTATAATATCCATAAAATTTATTTAAAAGTTATCTTCTTCGATTCAACTGTCATGAATTGCCTAATTCATTAAGTATAGAGATTTGATCGGTTTTTATATTTTAGCTATAAATGAATTACCTAGTTTAATTTGATAAGTACCTAATCTTTAAATTTCTTATCAGGGCATGATGGAAGATTGCAACTTGTCCTACATTTCTGGTGAGGACCATATGATGCAACCAGAGGAATATCCTTCTTCTCATGATGATTACAGGTATTAAATTCAGACTTTTCAGGAGCAAATAATGTAATATTTTATTTTACAATTATTTAACGATTTATGTATCTTAAGACATCCGAAAATCCTACATTATAAATATATTTGTTAGGTTAGGGCCTAATTTTGACTGATTTTTCGCAAATGAAGGCAGAACGATAAGAAATGTGTATAATTAAAGCTATAGTTAATGTCTGTATGAATTTACGTGTAGTCGTCCTCCAATGATGAATGGCTACGGAGGCGGCAGCAGCCACGACAAAGCAGAAGATCTGAGTGGTGGTGATGTGCAAGATGTCAAGCCAAATATATACGCTCTAAAGAATGAGATGCAAGCCTCTGATTATTCTAACAAAGGTAATATATATTGATTTCAATTGCAGATTCATTAATTGAACATAATAAAAAATAAAAAAGATTTAAATTTAACCGATAGTTTTATCGATAGCGTGATTTACATTGACTTTAACGCCATCTATGAATACTTTCTGTAATGTCAACATTAAAAATATTACTGATACTAAAAAAAAGAGATTGGATATGAACCATAGATATTGTTCCACAGATTATACCAACCATAAAGAGTCTTCAAGCAATCGTAATGAGCCGAGTCCTTATGAGGATTACACGCGTTCTGATGATAGATACAGACCTTCTATGTCACATGTAAAAGATGAAGCTGAGAACCTCTCGCTTAATGAACAAAGATCTGACAAGTAAAACTGAGAGAATAGCACTTTGTGCTTTAACGCGCTCTCTAACAACGAAAGTGAATAAAACGACGAACTTATAAAGAGCAATACGATGCTTGAACTTTATTTTAACTAGTTTATTAACTAATATGTTTTTTTCTTTCCGCGTAGAAATTAGCTTTCTATAATCACAGTATGTAATACTTCTACGGGTGTATTTTCGATTTAGTATAGTTCATGTGTTCAGGAGGAAAAAATTAAGATTAGTGGAATGTAGATTTTATTATAAAATTTGATTTAAATAGCCCGGTTTAACGGGACATTTTCTAGTATTATAGCTTGTACCTATGTTATTTTTTTTTGCGTTAGTGTTTATTTTTAGGAAGAATTTCGAATTGTTAGTTATAGAGTAAGTTTGTCGTAGGAAGGGTCGGTTGGTCCTTCGACCTTTAAAGGTCCATATCAATATTTAATCATTTGTATAAATTATTAAGAACAATAAGTAGTTTTACTTGTTTACAATATGGTACATAAGTTAATACGCAAAGCGTTATGTTTCATTTCAGGCAGTTCGTTGTTATTATCTACTTATTTAAAAGCAAATCGATTTTTGATTTTTTTTTTCATAGATCTCAATATTACACATCTGTGCTACTCACAATATAGGGTTGTCACGTCATAAGTAATTGAAAAAAATTCAAAAAAATAGTTGAAAAAAATCATAAAAAAATCCACATTTTTTCTGTTTTTTTTTTTTCTAATTAAATCAACTCTCTACAGTTCAATTTGTCATGGCAACCCTATAAATTTGTGATGTAATAAAAGATCTGAGAATAAATCCATTTTGTGTTTACATCTTGTGCCATAAACAATGGTACCATTTATAATTTGCTACATTAATGTGATTCCATGGAATTGTTTATTGAAATAATTTAATTATATTATTTTTTTTGTATTTTTACATTATAGGTTAAAAAGTTGTAAATATTACGAACTGTAAATTCATTTAAAGAAACAATATTTGGTAGGTTCTTGTAAACATTATACAATAAATCGTTCATGTTGTAGGAAATTTAGATGAAAAAAAAAACTAGTAGAAAAATTTTCACTTTACATATTCGATTTTCTATGTATTTTTTTTCCTGCTGTGAACTCATTGCATTTGTAGTTATATACGCATTTATATAGAGCGACAGGTTTCAATCTTGTCGTGGTGGTTAACTTAATAAAAGAGGGTGGAACTTTCATATCACAATATATATGTATAATTAAAATATAATTAAATAACTTCTCGCTGTAACCAAAATGCATTTAACCATTTTAAAGACATAATATTTCTAATGTATACTAAAAAATAGAAATACTGGCTGAATTTTTTTTCCGTTCGAAATTTGACGCTTATATTTTTTTATTTTTTTTTGTTTGTTAGTTAATTGAAACATATTTTTTGTTACATTTTATTTGTATTTAGTTAAAGTATACAAAAGTTGTATACATATAAGTATTATTGATACATTTTTTTTTTGTCCCATTTCTTCTAGGATCATGAATTCCTAACTTAAATAATATAATGACACTTTATTGTATGGTATCACACATACATACAAACAAAACAAACTTTAATTAATATTCTGATTCCTTTCAAATGTATACGTTAAATTTTTACTTTTTACTTAACTAAAAAAAATGAGGCGAATGTGTTATTTCCAATTTAACATTATTATGTGTTCACATTATTTTATCTATATTGTCAATTTGACAGCTGTCAGTTGTCAAATACTATTAATAACAAACTATTGTTTTTTCAATTGTTTAAATTAATTATACATCTCGTTACATTTTTTTTAAATGTACAAAATCAATTTCTTTTGTTCCGTAAGTACAACTGACTTGAATACAGTTGGAAATGTCTGGAATTGATTTATTACGATTGTTATTCATTATTTTACGTGTCTTATTTACGCTGTTTTAAAACAATTTTACACATGAAACCATCTGATACAGTTGTAGTGAGACGTTCATCCCTTTCTGTCCCACAATAACTGTTAATATGGGATCGTAATATTGATTGTAAATTACATACTTAATTAGTGTTGTATTAAACCAAATATGATTATACTTGTGTTTTATTTACTTCAGGACTAACTATACTAAAAATTTAACTGTCCAGGACTTTCCAATTATATTATGATCCGTAATAATTTTGTATGGGTTAAAGGTAAGAAGATAAAGATAATATATATAGAAAGGTAAATATTTTGGCGCTATGGGCGGAAAAAAAAGAATACAAGTAAATTAATAAACAAAAGTCATTCTAATAAAATTAGAAAACATAATCCGTGTTGTCAAATGTCACAATGGCGTAATGATATCATTTCGTATGATTCATTCTGGCTACTCACATAACTCACATTTGTTAACCAGCCATCATGTTCCGATACATTACTTTTGTTGTCTATTAAAAAAAACAACTTCGGTACAGTCATATCCGTTGTATGACATCTTCGTTTCCTTTTTTTATTATTCATTTATAAGAAGATAAATTAATATAGTGAATAGACCTCTAAATATGACTTCTTTACCGTTTTCCACTGTTGAAATTTTTTTGTATTCCTATTATATGCATGACAAACCAGAGACTATGATGTAATAGAAAACTGATCATTAAAAACGAATGAAAAGATAAAAGTATATTGTATTATTTTTAATAAAGAGGATGTCGCGGTCGATCGCTAGTCGTAACTAAAAAGGCTAAGTTCATCAATTCATAAATTAACTAGCTGCCGTCCGCGACTCCTTACACGTGGATGTAAAAAAAGACTTAAAAAGTAACCTATATTTTCTTCCCGAGTATGCTCTACCATGCCAAATTTCATTGAGTTCCATGCAACCGTACTGAAGATATCTTCAAACAAACATCCATCCATCTAAACATTCGCATTTATAATATTAGTATTTTTTACATCGTAGTATTCTTATACGTGCCAGATTGTTAACTCAAACATAACCTCGTCACTAAAACTTGTCTTCGATAAAGCAACGGTTAAAATAAGATGAGGTTATGTTATTATTATAAACGCATCGTGTAATTTCATCGATACGCCGCCGCGCGCGCATGATTTATGACGTAAAACAAGTGCAATTATGTCGTACCCGAGTACTGACAAAAATATCGATAAAAATAACGTTTTATTTATTTAAAGGAAAACAATTCTATCATAGAATAACTTCAATTCAATGAAACGTTATAATTACAATATGTATCACAAAAGTGAAGTATATTAAAGGAACATTCATTTTATATAGACAAAAAGTAAAATAAATGATGACGAAATTTTAGAATTTTTCACTTTTATTCTAAAAATCATCTTACTTATTGTAAAAGGTATTTAGTGATAATAACAATTAAATTACGTAAGTATTCAAATTTTTTTTTTTTATAACCACATCGCAAGTATTTAATAATATCGATATAATTTATCGATATCGGGACATCTCTATTCCTGGCTGACATGTGGCTCTTAATTATAATAGCAGTCGCAGCTACAAAACCACTGAACCGACAAAAAACGTCGAAAATAACTGTATTCTTAATCCCGATCTGGTTACTGAACTCTTCTATATATTAAAAAAAAAATCTTACGTTTTTTTTTTTTCAGCGCACATGTCTACGAATGGGTTATATTTTTTTCTTCAACTAAAATGTGTCATTTCGATTCGAAATGGAAAGTTAGGGGTTAATTTAGTATTCCCGAATGCATTTTAGTGAGCGACGTGTTTTTTTTAATGCTTAAAAAGAAACGAGATGAGTAATGGTTGGACATATGGCAATGATTCGGATTTTTGTGTTGTCATGCGACACACGTGAGAAACTTTTTTTAGGCGAAACAATTTTTAATCTATGCCTATTTTGAAAACATGAATTCCAGAGATTTCACTAGGATTACATACTTAGTCTTCGTATAAATGATTGGAAGCGAATCGTTCTGTTTATACAATTTTAGTAGTGCGTGTTTTACTTGCTTTGTAAATTATTTGCCTACTAACTGTGCCCGCGATTTTGTTTGCGTGAAAAACTGGCTTCGGCTAGCATTTTTAATGACTTAAGCTAATTATTTTACTTTAAATTATAAAATATTACAACAAACCATATTAAAAATACAAAACATTCACATAAACCTTATATATTCCCATACAAACATTCATCCCAAATTACCTATCGGTATTTTTCTCTCTTGAGAGTAAAACTTTTACAAATTTTAAATGTCATATTTATTTATATCAAATTAACAACCGAACAAATAAGTTTCAAGCTTCTAACTGTAGAAATGAAGATATTTCCATACAAATTTCCACCCCCACTTTTAATTCCTCACAACCTTTTTTCCCGTATAAAAGTATGTCATTTCTCATGTAGTAGACTGTAACTAATTTCATTTAACATTTAGTAGTTTTGGCGTGAAATCGAAACGGGCATAGTTATTACTTCATATTTATTACACAATAATTT
Source organism: Papilio machaon (assembly GCF_912999745.1). Lineage (NCBI taxonomy): Eukaryota > Metazoa > Arthropoda > Insecta > Lepidoptera > Papilionidae > Papilio > Papilio machaon. The sequence continues at coordinate 4,851,094 of NC_060008.1, read as the reverse complement.
AGTTAGTCTATGTTTGTCTTCTTTAATCAGGGTTTGATTGTCGAGATTACGACACGAGTACAGCAAATTGACAGTGGCAAAATATCAAACAAAACACATTAAATTCAGGTGTCTTCTGCCCTTACATTAAATAACATTTACTACCACTGGGTTCATCTACATCATAACTTATAACTTAACCAAACAAACTTATCACCACGTAAACAAAACTACGTTCTGGCTTTTCCAATACCTTCATAGAAAAAAAACTAGCATGTCGCATTGAAAGGGTTTTTCTTTTGACTTGAAAAAAAAACAAGCACATCATGCTTTCAAAGAAAGTTTATTTATAAAGTTAGTTTTTTATCTGTGCGGAGGAGGCGTGTGGCACAATTATGCTCGACCATTATTGTATTTATTTCTGTTGTCCACATGTGCGCGTGCGCTTATGTCTACCGCGGCCAGGGCTGCAACGACTAGAAATTGTTGTAGGTCGCGTTGATACGACTTATTGAGACATCTTTAAAATTGAATCCTACTATTTTACATTTCGTGCATATGACTGTAATGTGTCTATGTAAATTTTTGATAAATAGATACATAACCTGCAGTAGTAAATCGATAGTCTGGGCGAAATGCTGTACAACTTCATTGCCTTAACCAAAAGGGATAAAAATTACATCATTCATGTACATTTTTTTCGTGAATTTTATGAAAAATTGTAAATATAATTAATTGAAAATGACTTAATTTTAACAATTTACATAACTCAATAAAATTTTAAATAATAACTGACCGAATTTAAATAAATTGATTTGAATAAACGCGGACCGTGATTGGTAACTGCTGTAGCTCGCGAGCGTGTTAATTTGGTGTACCACCGCGATGATCGCTGTTTTCCAAACTGTTAAAAGATTCCACCGTTTCTATGAACTAACTTTGTGTGACTTTTACATTTTTTTTAATCAAATAACCTATTTTAATTGACTGTGTAATAATTATAGCATGTTTTTTATAAATCCTTACTATCCTTACTTCCTTACCAATATTATAAATGCGAAAGTAACTCTGTCTGTCTGTCTCATTTCAAACCAAAACTACTAAACCGATTTAAATGAAATTTGGTACACAGATAGTCTAGAGCCTCTAAATATATTAAAAAGAATATCTAGAGCCGAAACTTACTTCTTACTAATATTATAAACTAGCTGTCGCCCGCTACTCCGTCCGCACGATATAAAAAAACTTAATTAGTAGCCTATGTGTTCGTCTAGACTATGTTCTATATCCATGCCAAATTTCATCCAGATCTGTTGATCCGTTCTGGAGATACCTTCAAACAAACATCCCTCGATCCAAATATTCGCGTTTATAATATAAGTAAGAAGTAAGATATGGATAGGTGGATGGATTGATGGACGGTCGAAGGACGAACAGAAGGAGGGACGGACGTAAGGACGGACGGACGGACGGAAGGACGGACAGACGGACGGATGGATGGATGGAAGGATTGCGGTTCGGTCCGGACCGATTCTATTCTCTGTTCTGATCTTTGTTCTTTTTTGTTCTGTTCTCTTCTCTGTTCTGTTTTTTATTCTTTTCTTTGTTCTATTCTTTATTCTGTTCTCAGTTCTTTTCTCTGTTCTTTGTTCTGTTCTTTATTCTGCTCTGTTCTTTGTTCTGTTCTTTATTCTGTTCTGCTCTTTATTCTGTTCTATGTTCTGTTCTTTGTTCTTTATTCTGTTCTCTTTTCTGTTCTCTTTTCTGTTCTCTGTTCTGTTCTTTGTTCTGTTCTTTGTTCTGTTCTTTGATTTTGTATGGTATTGGCATTTCAGCGGTACCATAATAAAGTTAATAAAAAATGAAATAACAATTAAATCAACAGTTTGAGAATAACATGCAGTACAACAAGTGTAAGCATTTCTCGCTTCCATCGCGGCCTAGATAACGCTACGTGCAATACTTATAGCTACATTAATCACACTTGTCCATAGAAAATTGACTTATACTACGATAGCGGTTTCTGTTATGAAATGTAAACAAATTTATAATGTCTAAAGCAGGAGTAAACAAAGATATTGAAAGTATATGTTAGAATTCTTATCTTAATGTACCTTTTTTACATACAAGCATTTCAGATAAAGGCTTTTCAAGCATTAAAAATATCTTTTCATAAACCAAGTGGTACCAGCGACTCTGTCCGCGCAGAATTTAAAAAAAAACTTAATAAGTAACCTATGTGTTCTTTCAGACTATGTTCTACATCTGTGTCAAATTTCATCAAGATCCATTGAGCCGTTCCGGAGATACCTTCATAAAAACATACATCCAGCCATCTATAATTTCGTATTTATAGTAGTAGCTGTCGCCCACGACTCCGTCTGTGCGATATTAAAAAAAGAATTTTATAAGTAGCCTATGTGTTCTTCAAGACTATATTCTACATCTCTACCAAATTTCATCAAGATCCGTTCAATCGTTACGGAGATACCTTCTAACAAACATCCATACAGCCATCTAAACTTTCGCATTTATAATATTAGTAAGATTCAATTGACAAAAAATATTCGAATACTTTCTCATTTGATATAACTATTTATATAATTATTCTTTGATGTTTATTTTGTTTATAAAACCCTAGACTTATACTGTGAGGGATTCTGTTTTAAAAAAAAAAACAGATATATTTTATAAATGTGTTTAGGTAAGAATCAGTAATATATAGAAAACACTGAAAACTGGAACACACATTTATAAATATTAAGATAACTTAGATATGAATCAAATAAGTGTCCTCAGTCTTAAAATAAGTATATAACTAACAGAATCTTACGTCATTATATAAAATGCATTGACAAGAGCCGGAAATATTTCACATGTTTGATTGCAGGCGTTCGATGTGATGAGACATTTAATGTTTTTTTTTTTTTTTTTATAAAAAGATCACGCTAAGATGACGAATTGATTTAAAAAAAAATTTATATGATTCATTTAATTTAAGTTGGATAATGCATTAACAAAGTGTCTTAAATTTTCAAAATGCTACAAAGAAAACGCTATAATTAAATTATATGCAGAACTTAAAACGCAAAAGTAGTTCTAGTTCACAATGTGCCGAATTTTATTTTTAAATACACAATACACATCCTTAGTCATTTTATGAGTAGGCAAGTAAAGTTGGCTTGTTTATTGCAAGCCGGGGATGCGTCCTTGAGAACGAAAATAATTTTAAAAGATTGTAGTTCTTTTTTATTTTACAACTCGTATAAAAAAACATGACGAAATCCATCAATGTAAAAATGCATTTTTAGCCGACTTCAAAAAGAAGGTTATCAATTCGAATGTATTCCTTTTTTTATGTGTGTTACCGCAAAGCTGCGCTCCTGGTGCTCCGATTTTGATAAAAATATTTTAATCGAAAGGTAGTGCTTGAATTTTTTTTTAATAATTCTAGAAACTATTAATTATATTATTTTTATAATTTCGAACATTTGACTTTAATATAATTAAATGATCACAATTTATTTTTTCAACAAAGTTTACTTTTCTTTTCCTTATTAACTTTAAAAAACGTAAATTTTTTGACACATGTCGAAGAAATTCCCGGATGTTAAATCGCGAATCTAAATATGAATTGGACCTGAAAAAAAGATAGGCAGCAAACATTAAAACGTTCGGTGAACGAACACGTGGCGCGCAAGTGCGATCATCTCGCAACGCGCGTGCATACGTGCTTTCCTTTGCTCTTTCACTATCTTTTTTATTAACCGTCAAAGATACAGTTTGTTTTTTTTTATCCTGTCGCTGGCCAGTTAGTGCTTGCTACTGTTTTTAACGTCAAATTGACAGTTTTCTTGCCAATAGTTTTGTTAGCGGCCAGTTTTTTCTGCTCTATATTTGTTTTATTCACAGCCCAACTTTTTTTCTTAAAATACTGTTGATGGCATAGTTAGTGTTGCTTCTGTGACTTTTTTTTATCGTCAAATTGACACATATTTTTTTATAATAGTTTTGTTAGCGGCCATTTTTCTCTACTCAATTTTTTTATTTTAGAGCCAAGGTATAATAGCTTCTTGTTAATAACAGTCTTCTGTTTGACTACTATTTTAGATCAACAGTAGGTAATTTATAGTCCTAACAATGATTTAATCTTTTAAATTACACAATTATTTTGTGGAGTTCATTCACAATATTTTATAAATTTTCTGATTGTTTTCCAACTTCTTTAATAGATTCGTCTTAGTGCCATTATATTTATTTACGTAACGGGAACTTTTTGGCCTTAACCAAATGGAAGTTTCCAGAGTCCAAATCAAATAGATTAACTACTAGAACAACAAGTGTATACGTTCTAACACGTGTGTTCATAACTAGGTTATCAACCTCTCAGCAACATTGTGAGGGGGTCGCGATCTTTGTCCAGATTGACCTTGAAAAGCCGTCTGAGCGATAACTGGATTGCGATTTACAAATAGCAATGAGGAATAGACTTGTCATTTAAATAGTCTTGTATTTGAAGTCGCCTCTAGTGCTGTTTAGAAAAAGCTACATCATATTATGTTAAATTCAAACCCTATAATAGCTGTATTGCAAAATAGTTCCAAAAACAAGACTTATGACAAATATAATTTTCATTTGGATATAAAATAAAACATTATGAATTAATAAAATAAATACGGTAATATTTTGACAAGATATAACGCCAGTTTGACAGAATTCGATGACATGGGAGCGCGGGAAAACTTTACAACTCCCGCCTTTTCTTTAATGTCAACATCGTTACGTCGTCATCTATATTATCTTTGGTTGTCCGTTGCATTTGCTTTTTGTGCAACTTATGTTTTTACGACTCTTTGAAAAAGAAAAAAAACTTTGACATATTTTTTAAATCAAGAAGCGGCTTATATTTTCATGTTTAACGACATCCACATAAATTATGATCTCAAATACTAATAACATAATTATTACGGTTACTGTCATAAAATTTAAAGCGTAAATTTAATGTCGTAGGCGCCAATATAATTTTTCATTAGTTACAGTTTTTTTTTTGCTTTTTCTTAGAACAAAACTAAATAAGCAACTCAAATTAGCCTAACGTCTAGTAAAGGCGACCCTTAGCAACCATTACGTACATGTCATGTACACTAAGATACGGCTTAAGAAGTGTTTACCGTTGAGCCGATCGGCCTACTGAGCAATCGGTCCAATGGGACGTACTCTGCTTAATTGAAAATTGACAAACACTCTATTTATGTAAGATAATAAGGAAAACTTAATATTATCTGATATTTATATTGATTACTAGCTGTCATCCGCAACTCCGTCCGCGCGGAATTAGTTTAAACTTAATTAGTAGCCTATATGTTCTTCCAGACTATGTTCTACATCTGTGCCAAATGTTATCAAGATCCGTTGAGCCGTTCCCGAGATAACTTTTAACAAACATCCATCCATCGATCTATATATACACTCATTTATAATATTAGTAAGAAAACGATAAAATATTGTTTTTAATCTTTATTCATTGCACTGCTCATAAGATTTTTTCAATATCTATAATTCATATAACCTGAAAGTAATCCGGAGCTCAAAAGTGAGGCGAAAAACGGTCTACCTCGGGAGACATTGTTTTTTGGATAAATTTGCTGTCACTTATAAAACAAAATGTAATTTCAAAAATGGACTCTATGAAATAATCCATTTATAGGTTATATATCTATGCTCTTATATACTCCATTTATTAGAGGATAATTATACGGCTATCTTTACCGTGGGTTTCCACTGTACAAATTCCTGTGTACTGTTCCTGTACTTGTATTCCTGTACTAACATGTTGTTTTCTCTGTTTTTCTTTTTAAGAAACCGAGAGAAATGATTGGCGGGAAAACGGAGGTGAAATATTATAAAGCTTTGTGAATGTTTAGCACAAACATATTTACAAACATAATTAATTTCTTTCAATTTGCATCTAAGAATAAAATTTTATTTTATTTATACACTTTTCCTTAAAGGTACATTTTCAGATAATTTCCCGGAATTGATATTCTTAAATGAAAAGTACAGATTCTAAAAATGTTAAACAATAAAGGATTTATAAATCCTTAACGTAAAATAAATCAATAAAATGCTTGAAAATGACGAAGACGATATAAAAACCTAAAGAACTATTACCAAAATTATTTGCTGACATTTTACACTGTCTAAGGTAAATCAAACCTTAACGTGATATACATAAAGACTACAGAGCCATAGTAATTAAAATATTGTCACGGATTATAAATTTGTAATCTAAAAAGCACATGTGCTTTTGTGGGGACACCATAAATTCAATGTTTTAAGGATAATTTTAAAAGAGTTTAATTACGCTATTGAAAAATAGTAACACCTCCTATCAGACACTTTTATTTATAAATATTTAGGCTAAATTATTTCTGCAACTTACTGTCTAAATGAATAATTAGTATAGAATCAGACTCTGTTTTTTGCCAGAGTAAGTACCAGTTATGTAATTTTTAAAATCTCCGCTGTCTAACTAACAAATAATACACTAAAGGTTATTTTTCACTATGTGATTAATAGAACTCTTGATAAACATGTCTAACTATTTTATACGTTCTTCTGTAAAATTTGATTTCTGCAGTTACTTGTGTGTATGTAAGGATCACCGATTTAATGACCTTAGCATAGATATAAAAGATAGATAGAAAGAGATAATATGTCTTAAATACTGGAATGAATATTCCTGAGGATAAAATACTATATGGTTACCCTACGGGAGTAGTTAAGTATTTTCGCTATCCTGAAAGCTCCCGTGTTATTCCCGGTTGAAAAGCAAACGGGTGCAGTCGTGCCCGACACGCGAGTGACAATAAAAGTTTAACTGTCAGTTTGACAGCGCGCCAAAATTGTGACATTTGAATCTGTGATAATTAAGAAGATTTTTCAGTTTGGAAAAGTGGTGAGTTTCAATATGTTGATGTGGTTAATTTTATAATACAATTTTAATTTTTTAAATAAATTGAACAATCAAGTACCTAAATGTTATTCGCAAAATAAATCGAAACATTAATGTTTACATATTTTCTTGTTTAAGTTTTGGCGTTTTTAAATAATAATTTTGAATAAACAATAAATGATTAAGTAAAATGATTTGTTGTAATAAAATGGGTATAAACAATGAATTGACACACTTCCACACTCAGAATTGTTAATTGGTCATCAAGGGAAACTTAGAATTTATGAGATAAATTAAGGAAATACTTAAGTATGTATTAGTCGACTTTGAGTGTGTAGTAACAATTAACTAAACCCTTACTGAAGTCCTTTGAGTCAGTTCTGTTGAGCAATATATAAGTAATTTTTTTACAAGAATGAATTTCAAGAGACCCATAAAATTAAAACTTTGATGAATATTCCGTGCAACCAAAGCCAAATGAAAGCCTTGTAAAGCATTCAACATTATTTCTTCAGCTACTTCTTCATCGACTCTTATATAAATTGATTGCTTTTGCTGGCTATTGCTGGAAAATATTTCTCAAAAAAATAAATGCATAGATAACTTAATTAAATGACAAAATGTGTGAAACTACTTCCTCGGATATGAGAATAGGTAGATGTTACAAACACGTGCAGTAAACGTGTGGCATTAATAATAATTTATATTATAATTCGCAGATGCCGAAGCCACGCGAGATCATAAGCAGAGAAAGTTTATTTTTATAATAATAGCGGACCCACATGCGCGAAACTAAAGCAGCCATATGTCAATTTACTACCTCTACTTAGATATTACTGAACTTAGAGGCAATTGAACCTTAACAAAATGGCCGACTATGACATCATACCTTGCTACGATGATGACGAACTATTCCAAGACAAAAATGACAATGTAACAGATTTACATGCTTATTATATGTCTCAATTTAATCTAGAATTAGAAAATGGTAAAAAAAGTAAAGACAATTTCAAATATGGCGTCGAAGAAAGCTTCGATTTCGAAGTTCTTGATAGTTGGAATGATCAAGGAAATAAACCAGATTTTGAAATTATAGATGAAGTTCTAGATAGTAACATGAACGATCAAAATATAAAAGAGGTTCTCTTAGATTTAGATAGCATTGAATTTGACGAAAACTATCAACAAGAAACATCAGAGAAGAATAAGGAGATAGAAAGTAATTCAAACAATGAATACATAGATGATGAATCTCTAATAGACGAATTATGCAGAGAGGAAGGCGAGACATGTATATCACCTGAAGATTTCAATGAAGATTATCTAAATACGATAACCAATGATAATCTTCTACCGTCTATAGAAACGGCTTTTTCGAAACGTTACTGCAATTTCAATAACGCAGATGAATTCAATCAAGGGTACAATGAAATTACACAAGTACAGACAAATATACCTATAGTACATAGTTTAGCGCAGTATAGCTATCCAAATAATCTCATATACAATTTAGAAAATGAGAAAAAATACATCTTACCAGATACGCCGACAAGTTGCAATGAATTTAGTTTTGATAGAACAGAGAGAAAAGCGTCTATTTGCGATTCCATTGAAAGCGATGTTCAAAGTTCATGTTATTATGATGAAAATTCGGAAAACTTCGATGAAGATGAATTATTTATTAATTTGGATGATTTTGGTATTAATTTTGAAAAAGATAACGAAGTTGTAATACCGAACAAAAATGTAATAGACAATAGAATTAATAATAGAAGTGAGAGAAAGGACAAGGAAAGGACACAAGGTGAGTCTTTGATTAATTTAAATGATTAAGTTCCAGATTAAATGCAAGTATTCCTTAATAAACTTAAATTTGAATCAATTATGTAAATACTTAAAGTGATAAAGAAATAAAATTAAAAGTACTAATACTCTACGTAATTTATCTATTTATTATTCATTTATAATGAACCAAAAACTGAACAAAACAATTTTTAGTGTAAACATAATTATTGTGTTCATTTTTAAAGGACAATATCAAAACACGTGTTTAAATAACTTAAGGCATTTGTTTACATTTCAGGTGAAAGGATTTGTTTATGGGAGAACTGCTTGGAGAGATATCCTAACCAAAACACATTGGTGGAACATATTGAAAGAGCCCATGTTAACACGTATAAAGGTAATTCATTTTTACATTTTATTAACTTGCTAGTTTAATATTTATAATACGACTAATATTTATTTCTGCAAATATTACAACACGATTTTCAATCATTATTAATTCAAACCTAAATCTATATTAATAAAATTAACTTGCCTCTATCAATCCCTTTCTATTTTAAGTATGGATTGTCCTGAAGTGCGTAATTCCATGGCCAACACTTTGACTATTAATTTCCTACAATTTATTTATTTTTTGTATTCTCATTTCATATAATTGTTAATAATTGCTCTCTTACCTTTATTTCAGGCGATGAATTCAGTTGTTTATGGCGGGAATGTGCACGCGCCCGTCGGCCATTTAACGCACGTTACAAACTACTCATACATATGCGCGTACATTCAGGACATAAACCTAATCGATGCCATGTAAGTTATATATATTTCTCTCTATTTCTATGTATTGTGAAAATTATTTGTAAACCTCTTAATTGTTAAGAGATACTAAAGTCGGATTAAAGTATTTTGGGTGAATAGACAAAGTAGAGCAAAAGTCCTAGATTAGACGATCACATATATAAATTAACTTTGGCCAAGTTAGCAAAATTTACCGTTGGTAAGATAGAGACATTTATCATCCCTAATACATTATTTTAATATAAACTGAGAGATTGTATAAAATTTTAAAAGGATAGTATGAAAGTGAAATAGTCAGATTTAGTGGCATTTATGTGTTAACATAAATGCCACTAAATAATATAATTTTCTTTCTTAAAGGTGTTGCGGATGTCCATGGGCGTCGATGATCATTTCGGTGTTCGCGCCGCTCGTTTGCCCCCTTCTCTTATAAAAAAAAAAAAAAAAAAAAACATGCTCGCATCAATCTTTTGTCATCCACTGCTAGACTTATCTAGATTGTCTCATTTACAGCCATATTGTACATTGATGCCTTAGTTATTAAATTATTTAGGGAACAACAAAGTCAACAACGAAACAATTTAATTATTATATAGTACGACGGTAATCCTATGACAATCCAGGAAAGAATATAAATCAACAAACAGCACTCACTTGTGAGTGTGATAATTAAGCCGTAATTAGTCTTAAGAGAATTAGAAATAGGATAATTTAATTAGACGACTAATGAACAATTAATTATTATAATAGGTGACGAAAAAAACGGGAAAAATCATGTTAAAAATTCCGATCCTCTGCTACTTTAAAACTATGCTGTTCTATATAAGTCTTAAAAATCTAAATGCTTTTTACCTCTCCAGCATCCCGGTTGCGGTAAAGCATTCTCCCGCTTGGAGAATTTGAAGATCCACGTGCGTTCCCACACAGGCGAGAGGCCGTACGCTTGCCCCGCACCGCACTGCAGGAAGGCTTTCTCCAACTCTTCAGATAGAGCCAAACATCAGAGGACGCACTTCAATGCTGTGAGTTAAAACGAGAATTCATTTATTAAGCTATCAAGGCAAGCTTCGCATGGGTACAGGGAACAAAAACTAATATAATTAATTAACTCTTCGTTAAAAAAAAAATCTTGACATTTTGAAAGTTTATGAATTGAAAACTGCAGCACAGCAACCTAAATGTTTATTTCTTTGTTAAAATATTTATACTAACATTATATTACATTAACTCTAATATCTACTACATCTCGTTGTTAAACACTTCCCGCGCGATACTTTTTCTACGCTATCTTTTTTTTTAATCTAAAAGGCAAAGGTTCTCAGTGGCCAGTATGCCACCTCTTTGGCATAATGTTTAATCTATGTCCACCAAAGAGTTCGGATACGTAAATCAATGAACAAAAATATTTTTTTTCATCAGTTGTGTAGTTTTTGACTTTGCTTTAGACGAAGTAATCATTTATTAATTCTTTCTGTTTTATTATTTTACTTTATTTATGGAAACAATTTAGCAGTGTTACAAGTTAAATAGAAAATGTCTTTAAATATCACTAATTATTATTTTTTTCTTTAGAGACCTTACGCCTGCGGTGCCGCCGGCTGCGGCAAGAGATATACGGACCCGTCATCTCTTCGTAAGCACGTGAAGTCTCACCCTCACGTGACCAGCGTGCCCCGTACTTGTATCCCCCCTTCAAGGCCCCTTCGCAGACCGGAACACGAGCAGATGGTTCCCAGCTCACCAGCTAAACTAACCACGCTCAGATGTATCAGGGACAAGCTCACAGTACCAAAGTTGCAGAAACTTTAACACTTTCAGTGCTGACTCGAACGGGGTAGTTTAACATTGAGCGCCCTCGGCGAGATTTCTTCAGCGCCAACTTTTATTACGTCATTTTAATATAGAACGATGCAATTTTTAATTAATAGTATAATAAGATTCAAACTTTATGACCATTATTTTTTAGCTGCAAGCACAAATCTAGTGCTGCAAAAGTAAAGTTTGCATTGTACATTTTAAGTTCCGATGTTAATGGCAACAGTAAAAAACAATTGAATAAAAATAAAAATCATTCAAAATTTAGAGTACTTAGATATGTCATAAGTACTAAGTTCCTTTGTAGGATAATGGAACAAAAAGATGAGTAACATTATGTGCATTACTATTATTATTCATTTTTTTAATAAGACTGTAAATAGCTCAATTTAAATTGAAATAAAATCGCTCAATCTAAAGACTGTAAAACACGATTGGCTCAAATATTATAGATGTACATACTCGTAATATTTAAAATTAAGTTATTATTTTTACAACTTGTGTTTAAAACACTAAACGCTCACTCGGTTGTGGGGACCAATTTTACTTAATGTACAATATTAAGATTGTTATTTTATAAAATGACTTATTTAGTAATACTAGAATTTTACCTTAAAAGGTAAAAATAATTAAGATATGCATTAGCAATTTTTTTTACTACAAAATATAATTTAATCGCGAAAATTCTAGATCTAAATATTGACTTTTGTCGTAACTGACTCTGAGTACGACGATACGGTAAAGTATAAATTCATACTTAATAGATGGGTTCTATGTATAAGGGCCAATATAACAAACTGGTAATTTTTACTTTTTTGTGTTAAAAGCTACCTCTTAGTTTAATTAACAACATGCACTAAACACAAATACATTATTATAGGTGTAAATGTTATTTTTTTGCTGAAGTAAAAGTGCCTAGGAGCGTCGGTGGCTCAGGGGTTAAGCACTTGACTTGCAATGTGCAGGTCCTGGGTTCGAATCCCGCCATGTACCAATGTGTTTTTCGATTCTCGATTTACATATGTACATTTATCCGACGTTCTTACGGTGAAGGAAAACATCGTGATGCAACCTGCACATATCTGAGAAGAAATTCAATGATATGTGTGAAGTCAACCAACCCGCACTGGGCCAGCGTGGTTTGACTATGGCCTAGTCATCCCAAAACTTGGGGTAGGCTCCCAGCCCCTCAGTGGGGACGTATAGTGAGCTGATGTTGATTTTGAAAAGTACCTATGTAGCCTATTTTCATACATGGTTGAAATTTTGAGATCCTCTCCTGAAAAGTTGTTAATTTGTTCATTGGCCCTTATTTGTAGGAGCCATTTATATTTTATGCTATAAGTAATAATTCCAAAACACCTATAATTGCTCAAATATTATTAAGTATAAAATAATATTTTTAAGTTACTATTTTTATTAATTTTAATTTAAGATTTTATGAGTTTATTTATAAAAATCAAGTTAATTAATATTTTTCGCTCAATGATAATGAAATGTTAATTGAAAGTGAAAAATAAGTTATAATTTAAGTTCTTTAAAAATAATGTAATGGCTAAAAAATTAGCCTTTAAGAATATTAAAATTTAAAACTCACGAACAATTTCAAACTTACTATATTTATTGACACTACAGTTGAAACTAGATAAGTGAGAATCCAAGATATTCCGATTTCTCTCGCTTGTATAGATTTTTCTCAAATCCGAGTTTCACGCTTTCGAAGGTCGTCTCTCGCTTATCGAGGTTTCTCGCGAATCCAGGTTCGAATTTACTTACATTGCATTAATGATATAGAACAATTTGTTACAATAATATTATTAGCGTGGTTGGCGCAGTTATTAAGCGCTTGATCGGACCAGACTGTAATTTAAAACTGGGCCAGAGTGGTTGACTAGTCACCCATAGCTGGTCTAGTCACACATAAATTGGGTCTTAGCCTCTAGGTGAAGACATAGTGAACTGACACAGATAATAAAATTAACATTGGGATAATTTTGACACAAGTGTTGATAATTTGTATGTAATATTTATAGTTATAACTAGGACTAAAGCCCAACAGTGTACAAGTAAAGTGGGTACAGCTGTATCGATGTACAAATTTGCATGCTTTCCATAGAATCTCTTTGATTTTTTTTTAAATTAGTTATTTAAGTTTAATTTCCATTTTAAGATCTCTAAAATGCTCACTTTTTATTATTAGATATATATTTGACAGCGGCTGTCAATTATTTTTAGTAAATAATGTAAGAGAAAAATAAAACTTTGTCTCTACTATTGTGTTTTATTTATATAAACAAGATTTTGTAGGTACAAAAAAAAGAAGATAGTTTTTTATTCCTGTAACAATGCTCTGTATTTAACACGTTAACTGCGAGGCCATTTTGGAGGAACTTTCAGCCAGTGCGTTTGAGGTCTGTTCGTGGCAAAGTTGAACTTTTTTCCAGTGCTATTGAGGCCTCTCCTGCCTCACAAATTTATGTTTTCGAAAAACATTTTTAAAAAATCCAAATTAGACGATATTTGCTTGAAACTTCACTCTTATTAACTTAAATATGTGCATAATATGAATCTAGCTTCGCCTGGAGTTAGGACGTTTCGTTAATGAATAAAGTAAAATAAAAAATTTGTCATCGGTTCTGCCTCAAATCGCACTGAAAGGAAGGTCAATTAATGCCTCGACTAGTGATGGGATTAAAAGAGAGTTGTAGTTGTCGATAAATGTTTATTGAGTATTAATCACTGAAAATGTTTTTCATTAAAACATGGTAAACAAAAAGATTTGTCACACTGGACACAAAAAGTCACAATTTTTTTAGTTTTCTTAGCAGCTTGCGTGCCATTCAATGTCAATCTTAATTTTTCGTAGCAACCTACGCAGCGCTTTCTTTGACCACCTCTTTGGAACAAATGATCAGCACATCTGCCGATAGGAAATCTTGAAATAAAATATATATTTTAGATCTCTTGTGTGTGTGTGTTTGTGTGTGTGTGTGCGTGGCTTTGTCTGTGCGTGTACTTATCCGTTCATCGATTTTAGGCATATATGGTACAAATTATGCCCTAGCGCGTAGTTATTTTACTATACCTGAAAGGAAAGGAAATTTCGTTTTTTTTTTTAATTTGAGTTTTGTTGTTTATTTTGGATTTCGTAAGTGTTTTTGCGTTTACATTTTGTTTTTTTTACTCACAAGTGTGTTGAAAAACATCGTATTGAGGGAGCATGATGATTGTTGGTCGCTCGGTTTTCTTGTAGAGATCGCCTTTGAATTATTTAATAGTGTAGAGATCGCCTTGAATTAGTTAATAGTAGCTTGGCTATTAGTGTTGTGTTTCTGGCTCGTAAATACATTCTGTGTCCGATTTATGCACTTTTGGTTCATCAGTCACAGGCCACCCCCTTAAAATTCAAAGTTGCAGTAATTTAGGTTTTGTATGGTATAAGTAAAATTTTTACCGAGGTCAACATAGTTTCTCATAACTCCAATAAACATTTTCAAATAAGTCAGATGAAGTACCATTATTGGTTTAAAACGTTAAGGATTTTAAAATAAAGTTCTACGCTCAATCTTTAATAAATCCTGCCAAAACGTCCTCGAAACTCGAAACGTTATCGAAACTTTCCACAACACTAAGTTAGGATGCGCGGCGCCCGCGCCGCCCGCGCTTCGTGCAGTGCGGCCATGAGGCCTACAAATTTTGAGATAGATTTGACCTCAATCCGCACTAGGCGTAATTAATTTCTTTTCAGTGCGTTTGGGGCCTGTAGGACCTCATTTTTATCTAATTACGCCATTGGGCTAGATATCGCAAGAGAAACATTTCTATATATTTGTCTCTGTCGTACTCATAGAAATACTGATCTAGTAGCCTCCCGCACAGAGCGAAACAACCCGATTTTGACTGCCGCACCAGCGAGAAGTCACGCTTTGGGCCTATCCTGCCTCAATCCGCAGTTAACGTGTTAACCTTATAAAAGTTTTATTTTATAACTGCCTGAATTTATAGTATAAGTAACTATGATTTTTACATCAATGCCTAATTTGTCGAGATCCGTTGAGCCAATCTGGAGATACCTTCAAACATTCATCCATCTAAATATTCGCATTTGTAATATTAGAAGATATATTTAAAAAAAAACAATCGTAGTTGTTCATACATCATATTAGCGAAGAAGGTCGACTGCTTTCCTTTTTTTAGCCGACTTCAAAAAGAAGAGGAAGTAAATAGGTGACATTTTATATTTGAGATGTATTAGACATACTTACGTTTATGTCCCTACTTAGGCCGACACTGACTGCGAAATAACAGTAATTATACAATATAGACATGTTACAAGAAAGAAGAGAACTTTCTTTATAGTTTAGAAGGTTTTTATGACATTATATTGTTACTTTTGAGTGCATTTTGTTTTAGATTGTTTTTCTTCGTATGAAATACACATATTTCTTTCTACAAACGATTAAAAGAAAACTAATTGTTACAATATTTGTGTTGTGTATTTGTTCCAAGCCATTATCGTTACATTTGTCTAATAAATTTAAATAATCAGTAAAGTAATTAAGACGGTAACCTAGCATTGGCCTAAGCACTAGTACCTACAAAATCTAGATACAATGTTGTTATCGTAGAAAGTACATTGCCTAGGGTCAGAGTGGCGCGCGTGTAAGTTCATATATAAACTGTGTGGAGTTCAGGATAAGCCAGAAGTGTCTTCTCAATCAGCAATAGCACCAACATCTGCTGACAGACCTAACTAAAGATGAAGTTTCTGGTGATAACGGCGCTTTTAGGTGAGAATTTTAATTAAATTTCTATAATGTAATGTTTCATAATGTCACTTGATTGTGTTATGTAACTTCTCGTAGCTTAATTTTAAAACAGATATTTAATTGAATATATTTATAATTAGCGAAGTTTAAATTTTGATATTTTTATTGTTTTGAATTGCATTGCAAGTATTGTAGTATCTTAGTATGTTTCACATAAATTTTGCTTGCGTCTATCCATCCATCCATTCAGCCTCGTAACGCCCGGTCCATCTTGCAGGAGGCCTGCCCACGCTGCTTGCGTATTTCGTTATAATTATTTTTGATATTACTTGCTCTAGTTATTTTTAATGTATCACAATTTTCGGCATCATTCATAAAAAACGTGTTTTTAATTCGCTATGTTCGTTCATTAGCAATATAACTACAAAAGAAACTTTATTTAAGTACTCCTTTAGCCATTTGAGGTAAAACGTTTTGGTCATAGTGCTAAACGTACTTCTAATCGGAATACTTTTTTTATTTATCAGTCGCCGTTTCATCTGGTCGACTCAGCAGTGACAACCAGCAATCTGAACAAACGCAACAATGGCCGTGGCAAGTAGGCAAGGTGTACCGCTACGACGTGGAGTCCCATACCCTGGCGCGGCTGCACGAGGGTGCTAGCTCAGGCAGCGCCTTCAGGACCAGGCTCATTGTGCGTGTCAAGGCACCTGGACAACTGCAGGCTAGACTTGAAAACCCTCAACATGCTCAGGTCAATCAGGAGCTTTCGGACGGTCAACTACCTCAAGACCTCAAGTACCAACCGGCGCAAAATCTCGATAAACCTTTCGAGATCAACCTTGTGGGCGGTCGCGTCCAATCTCTCAACTTGCCCGCATCGGTACCGTTAGCTCAAGAGAACTTGCTCAAAGGTCTCATCGGCGCTCTGCAAGTAGACCTCTCGCCGCACAGAAACGTTCGCAGCCCTCACGACACCTACGATAAAGAAATCCAGCAGGGCCACTTCAGAAAAATGGAAACCGATGTCACTGGTGACTGTCAAACTTTGTACACGGTCTCCCCGGTCGCATCCGAGTGGCGCCGTGAGCTACCCAAATTCGCCGAAGAAGAGGAACCGATTGAAATCACCAAAAGCAAGAATTATGGTCACTGTCATCACCGCGTTGATTACCACTTCGGTGTGCCCGAAGGCGCTGAATGGGCCGGTACCGCTCACAGGACCGGTGAAGACCAGCTAATCAAACGCGCCACCGTATCCCGCATCCTCGCCGGCAAGCAGGGTCCTATCTACAAAGCGGAAACTACCAGTACCGTCCACGTGCATCCTCTCTTACACGGCAAACAGAAGGCTGAAGTACTCAGTCAAGTGATAGTAACGTTAGACTCGCAAGAACAGGACAGTGAACCTGAGTGGGAAACACCAGAAGGTAGCCGACCGATTCAAAATCTTTTGTATTCCCTTACACCCAAGCAAGTTAACATTGAAGACAGCTCCTCGTCATCATCATCCTCATCCTCGGAGTCTCACGAGAATCGCGATCAACAGGGATATAACCAGGATTCCCCTAAAAATAGGCAACGTCGTTCTTCAGGACTCAAAAAGATCGTAACTGCTAACAGAGTCGTTATTAAGAAACGTAGTAATGATCGTTCTAGCTCATCAGACTCTTCCAGTTCTAGCCAGTCGAATTCTGCTTACATCAACGATGATGTACCAAGGAGCAATGAACCAGCATACGCTGCTCTTTACTTGAACCCCCAACCGCACGGCGATAAGAAACAGAACCCAATGAATGCCCAGAAATTGGTCCAGGAAATCGCTCAGCAATTACAGAATCCCAACAATATGCCTAAAGGTGATTTCCTTTCCAAGTTCAATATTTTGGTGCGTGTTATTGCATCTATGAGCTCGGGACAACTGAGCCAGACCAGTCGCAGTATCGAAATTGCGAAGTCTTCAAACAACAACCTGAAATCTGACATGTGGATGATCTACCGCGATGCAGTCACACAGGCCGGAACCTTACCTGCATTCCAACAAATCAAAACTTGGATCCAGACGAAGAAAATTCAAGGAGAAGAAGCCGCAGAAGTAACAGCATCTCTGCCAAACACTCTTCGCTATCCAACAAAGGAACTGATGGCACAATTCTTTGAACTTGCTATGAACGAGGAAGTTCGTCAACAGAGATACCTTAACAACAGTGCTCTGATTGCCGCTACCAAATTCATCAACATGGGCCAAGTCAACAACAGAACTGCTCATTCTTACTACCCTACTCACATGTACGGACGTCTATCAAATAAAGATGATGACTTTGTTCTTAAGCAAGTTCTTCCACGTCTGCAACAGGAATTATCGCAAGCGGTAGAAAACGATGATCGTCACAAGCAACAGGTTTACATTAAAGCAATTGGAAATTTGGGACACCGCGCTATCCTGGAGGTATTCGCCCCATACCTTGAGGGCCAAATCAAAGTATCGAATTATATTCGTACCCAAATGGTGAATAATTTACAAACTCTGGCGAAACAAGAAGACAATCACGCCCGCGCTGTGTTGTTCAGTATACTGAAAAACACTGCTGAACATTATGAAGTGCGTGTCGCCGCTATTAGGAACATTTTCATGGGACGTCCTAATAGTCCTATGATGCAGTCAATGGCTGAAATGACTCATCATGATCCCAGCATTCAAGTTCGCGCCGCATTGAAGTCTACCATTGAATCAGCAGCTGCGTTGAAGAATCCTCGATACTTCGAACTGTTAGTACTAAATTATACTTCTTATTAAAATAGTGATCCATCAAAGTCCCTTTATTTTACTTACTGTTAATTTGATTACAGTGCCAGGACCGCACAAGCCGCCAAGGATATGCTGACCAAGGAAGAGTTCGGCAAACAAGATTCTGCTAAGTACTTTGACGAGAACCATGATGAAGATAGCGAAAATACCATCTTGAGTGTCATCTCCCAAATTGGAAGCCGTGACAACCTTTGGCCTAAGCAATTTAGCTACGTGATGAAGAACAAAGCTGGAGGCTGGGATAAACCAGAATCAGTGAGTAGCCACATTCATATCTATATGTAAATTTTTATTTCTTATTCTATTTCATTAGTCTTTTAAAAAAAAAAGTTTTACAGAAAAGTTATGGCAGTTCACGTGAGATTGAGAAATAAATTAACAATATTTTTTGTTTTTTCAGATTTCAACATCTGTATCGAGCGTTCAGAGGGTTATGGATTACTTAAAAGAGCAACTTTTTGGTAACAATGCTAAGGACAACAACGATGATGTTAACCATAAATATTCTGCTAAGAAGGTCGCTCAGATGCTGAATATCAAGAGCAACAATGCTGAACCTTTAGGCGCATCGTTCCAGATTAACTTCATGAACCAAGAAAGGTTCTTTGCGTTCGATGAAGGCGATTTACAAATGTTAGCCCAAAGCATTAAGCAATACGCTCAGGAATTCGAAAAGGGAGTCGACAAGCATTACACGAAAGTCTTCAACCAGGACCAAATTTCCGTTATGTTCCCGGTGGCAACTGGTATGCCCTTCATCTATAAATACAAGGAACCGACTGTCTTCCACATCATGAGTAAGGCAAAGGGACAATACGAAATGAAGTCGCCGAAAGAATACTCTGGATCGATGGATAAGGATATTCATTTCACGTACGCCAAGAATATCGATGGAAGCGTTGGCTTTTTGGACACATTGTCGAACCAACACTC
This sequence comes from Papilio machaon, assembly GCF_912999745.1. Classification (NCBI taxonomy): domain Eukaryota; kingdom Metazoa; phylum Arthropoda; class Insecta; order Lepidoptera; family Papilionidae; genus Papilio; species Papilio machaon. Next base: position 4,831,254 of record NC_060008.1, on the reverse strand, counting down.
TAGTGCAGGAGTTGTTACCAAATTACAGCTGTACATACCAATTAAAATGCAAGTGCAGGTAAAGACCGGCGAAGTACAGGTGTCTGTTTCTTCACTGGAACCGGAGCAGGATCACACAATCTTGCATTACAGCTCTTGGCCGTACACCGCTAACCAGAAGAAGGATACGCTTACACCGATATCTCAAGACCCGACCACTAAATTGGTTGCACGCAACAACAAGGTAGTTGCACTCGATACCAAATTCGGTCAACAAGTCGGTATACAGTTCCAGCTACAAGGTTACTCTTATTCAAACGATTTCAAGAGCATAAGAAACAAATTTGATTGGGATCATCCAATGTCCAGCATTGCATCTGCCATTTACCAGAAAGACATCGCTCAGACACATTTCAACCTTAAACACCTTGGAAAACAATCCAAAAACAAGGACATTAAGTTAACGTTTGCATACGGTTAGTTTGTTATTTACTAAAAAATTAAATCATTTTTTTATTTGAATTTCCTGCAATGTCTTAAAATATATCTCTTTTTCCAGATGCGTACTACAATCAAAAGCAAGATGGCCAGTATAACCCTACTGCTTCTGATATTAAAGATGTCTCACCGAATAGCGAAGAACGGCGGAAGGAGCTCGTGAAGAGAGCAGTTACTGGTATCAACACGGCGAAAGCACAAGTGGTCGACTTTAGTGTAACATTTGAGGGAGCACAGAAAGTAGAATACGTAGCCACAGCCGCTATCGGTGACAGTCCTGTTGATGACAAGGTGCAATATGCTATATTCGCTGGCAAGAACTCACCCCAAGGCAACACCCAAATTAACGGCGTAGGTAAACATAACAAGCCCGAATCAACAACTTTCAACTACCAAGAGGCTCTGAAGAAAGACCTGAAGATGCCTTTTGATTTGGATATTCGCTATGGACCGAGTGGAAATATACATATGAACGGACAGGTTGAGCGCAGCAAGAAATACGGAGACGAACTTAAGAATCTACCCCTTGCCAAACAGTGCGACCAGGAAATAGCTCAAGGCAACCAATACCAACGCGCTTGTTACCAAATGATCATCAAATCTCAAGCTCTTGACAGCCTGAGGAACACGGTGACCTACAAAGATGTGAGCCCGGCGGTCAAGAACTTTGTTTTCCAAGCCTACAAAATCGCCGAAAGCCTGGGTTACTGGCAAACTGAAGTAAATCCATTCAAGACGTTGCCAGAAGGCAGACTGGAATATAGCATTGAAGCATCGTACTTAACCAACTCCTTGCATTTGGTGTTGAACTCTAGATACGGCGAAGTTCAAGTCAAGAACATGTATATCCCAGATGTAGCTGCCAGCGTTGTATCCGCTTACAGGCCAATCAATACTTATGAACGTGTTTCCAACCACTACAGTCGCCAGCAATATCAACGTAAGTCTTATTTTTTGTGGATGATGAAGAACTTGTTATTACAAACTTTTTTCTCACTCTAGCTCACAAACAAGACAGCGAACTATACATAAGTATAACTCATTCTACGTTGATTAATATGATACGTGTTATTTATTATACAGCTTACTGCTCTGTTGATGGTACGAGAGTGAAGACTTTCAGTGGCCGTAGCTACGAGTACCCGTTGACAAAGTCCTGGCATGTTGTCATGCTGCAGGACGCCGAGCACCCCGGCCAGTCAAATGAACAAGTCGCCATCCTAGCAAGGAAGCCTAACAGCAACGAGAAACAGCAGGAGCTGTACATATCGTACAAGTAAGTTCTATTTATCAAAACCACTCTTTTGATACATAAATTTATTTATAAAAGACGTGGGACTTACTAATTGTATATTTCTTTTAACAGATCCGAGTATGGAAAACAGTTGGAAATTGAAATCCAGCCTACTGAAGGTTCCAAGCAACAGCAAGTCAAAGTAACAACCAACGCGAAGAAGGTTTCCGACGGCGACTTGACAATGTATTGGGATGATGAGGAAGAAAGGCCCATTCTGCAATACCATACTGAATCCGATGGAACTCTTATGTTGAACATCCGCGAAGATCGTCTTCGTATCATGTACGATGGGTACAGATCTGTAGTACTTAACCGTGAAAGCCGTAACAGCTCCAGAGGTATCTGTGGACAAATGAGCGGTGACGAACGCGACGACTATCTGACACCGAACGGACTCGTCGACAGGCCCGAGCATTACGGCGCTTCTTACGCTTTGGACGACGAGAACAGCGATCCTAAAACCAAACAGCTGAAGGAACAAGCCAAGGAGAAGGCATACGAGCCCGAAATCCACTACACTACAATACTCAGATCGGACCAAGAGTGGAAGAGCGCAATGCATTCCTCGTCTTCCTCAGAAGAGGATTGGGGATCACAGAGCGTGTACAGATCGAGGAGTTATTCGAAGCAACCTGGACCGTGCAAGGTTCAGCAGCAAGTCCAGTACTACGAGAACCACGGAGAAATCTGTATCACCACTAAACCATTAAACTCTTGCCAGTCCTCTTGCCGCGGTGATGGTTACAAGGTTCAAGCGGCTCAAGTCGTGTGCAGACCGAAATTAGATCAGCAATTCCGCGCTTACAGAGACCAGATCAAACAGGGCCAAAACCCGCAGGTGAATGGTGTACCACAGAACAAACAATTCAGAGTTCCCAGTTCTTGCCTAGCGTAAAATATAACTTATCATTAACTAGACCAGGCGTGACAATGGACCGAGTAAAATAATATATATTATATATGAATATTATATATATGTAGATATTATTTATTTATTGTAGTATGTTCATTTTATATTGTTTATAGTATGCTATCAATTTAACTTTATAGTATTTATGTATCACAATTTTTTTTATATATTTATATATAAATCTCATGTATCCTTTATGTATTTAAGCTGATTTTATTATAGTATTATTATAAATATAATGTAGACGTAGTAAGCAAATGAAAAAAGATAAATAAAAAAAATGATATCTATAATGAAATATATAAAGTAAAAAATAGATGCCGTGGTTTAATTTTTTATTAATACAGTGACTTGTAAAACATTATGCGAAGAAACAATAATACTACTTACCCATTTCAAAACAAATCATTTGCCTCACAAAAAGTCTCTTAACTTTACAAAAATGGTAACAAAACCAAAAACTTCCTTTCATTTTTGTTTTAACATAATTTACATTAATTCAGAGAAAAATCAGCACTTGTTACCCTTCACAAAATTAATTTAATTCTAAACTTTTCAGCGGTATTTTCTGTTAGAACGGCTGATAAAAAAGGTTTTGATTTATTTAGTTTTCAGGAATTTTTTAAATGTCAATTAATTGATTAACTGAGAATTAATTAACAAAATATAAAAGTTAAATAGTTTGAACTGTAGCTAATTAAAATAATTAATTAAGCAAACCAAAAATACATTTTGTTAGGATTTAGAATCTATGGTAGCACTATGTAAACACCGAATACCGCTGTAAAACGCCGCATCGCGAAATCAGCTGTTTGTCAGTATACGGTACGCGTACGCGTATTTCTATGGATAAAATTCCTCAAATTGGTTAGTTTCTCATTTATTTCAATTAAAAAATCTGTAGTAAAACGAGAAATAATTAATAAAGGTTTTCATTAACTCCGTATTCAATATAATTTGTGGTCAGTTATATGAAACTTGTATCAGAGGTGTTCATTTTGAATTTCGAAGCCTTCTACTAGGTAAGTCGAATTTTTGTTTTTTCGCTTAAGTTAATCTAAATCTAAGTGATCAATTGTGCCCCTTTTTACGACTGAACAATGAATAAATCTAGAGAATATCTAATTCTATGATTCTTGATATTTCAGTTACATTGATACATGACAGTTAATGCTGATATTTCTCTGTCTCTTTAGTTCTTGCCTAAATATTTCATCATTTGATTTTAAATATGAAAATTACTTAAATCCTCAATTAGTAATTAACTGTGAATTTCCACACGACATAATCGGCAATACGTTTTTTGTATCCCTCTCATATTAAAAAGAAAGCAATATGGGTCTAATTGTAAAAACTTCGACAGTGCTTCCATTACATTTTAGCTCAAAAATTTTCAACCCTTTTGATGCACGCTGATACGCATTACCAGAAATCATGGTTTGACAAATATGATAATGTGTAGACTTCTGAAATGCGATCTTGGCAAAACTAAGTACTTATACTGGTACCGAAAGCAGTTTTTGTGATACATATTAAAGGGTAAAACTTTACACAAGGGTAAAGGGTTACACTTTTGTAACCATGTTGATGTCTATATCAATCAGTGGCAGTCAAAAGGTTAAAACATGTGTTTTACTAAACGTTGTCCAAATGTATTTTTTGGGGTGATACAATATGTTTTTGTAAAAGTATTTTGCTTATTATATATATTTATTTATATATATTTTGTTATTAAATTAAAACGGAAACACTTTCTAGATGATCATTATCCTTTAAAATGACAATATATTTTATTCTTTTATTATCATACTAAATACTTACATTAAAATACTTTCGCTAGTGATATTTAAAAGTATATTTTTATAGGGTAGGCAACAGGGAAGCGGCCAGCCATAAAAAATTCAGCCAAAACTTTAAGTTTTATAACACCTCATGTGCTGACCCCACATGAGTGGGAAAACGCCAGGGAGATGATGATTTTAAAGTTAATTTTCCTAAAAGACAGATCAAACATCTGATTTAACTGAGGCTCATCCCACTTGGACACACCCAGTTTAGAGTGTTGACTCCGGGGCTTTTCAGTTTAGGCAGAATTGAACACTTATAGAAACTTATTTTACTCACCTTAGTGAGCTCCGAATTCATTTTTTTTTTAAGAAAAGGTAGTAAACATTCCATCAACCACAAGTACAAAAGATGCAGCCCATGCGGCTACTTTGTAAGGACAGAATGGACCCACAGAAAGATGATATTTTCCTTTTCTTTGTCCCTTCCTCAGCCCAATCTGCTTCTCCTTCCAATTCATTCCATGTAAGAAAAGAGTAGGAAGGGGAAAAGGCTAGAATTTGGCATCAGGCAAACATACTCATCATCATCTCCCTAGCCTTTTCCCACTCACATGGGGTCGGCACACAAGGTTTTATAAATCTTAAAGTATTTATTGGCTTACTTGGGAGCAATTTATTAAACATACTCATTAGGTGAAATGTATAATTACTTACATTTAATTCCTTGTATTAATATCAAATTAAAAAAAAGATCCTTTGAGCTTTGTCAAAGGAACTTTTTGTGATTTTGCCACCTCAAATTTCTACATGTCTCGTCTACAAAAACTAATGTATATAAATGAAATAAAAGTGGCAAAAACCAATGTACTGTTATTTCAACATTAGTTGCTTAAAGCACTAAATTGTAAAAGAATATTTTTTTTTATATTTGTTGTCAAGTGATAAAACATGTGGTGTGTTTGGAAATTTGATGCTATAGTTTTTTTTCTGACTTAAAGTTATATAACCGTATTAAATAAATAATATTTTTTTGTCATGGATTAAGTAGCAGACATGCTACTTTCTATGTTAACATTTTAAATACGCCTTGTAGAATTTGATAGCAAAATATACGATCTACAACTTTTTAGAGTTAGAATAAATTTAATCGTATTACTATCGTTAATATTTTTTGATCAGAGTTTCTTTAAATTCTTTCATTTTTAATATGAAATCTCATAGTAATATTTACTGTGAGATTCAAAATCTTCGGAAAATAAATCTCTTAGTTTATGCTCTGAATACTAGATGGCGCTATTAAGAATTTTCGTTTACTCTGTATTTTCTGAAAAGACAAATTAATGACGATAGCACTCTGCTTCTACTATGTATTTGTTTTATTATACATGAAATCGATTAGTTACATTTTTGTTTTTGATGTAACATTTTCGCGTCTCCTGGGTTTTTTAAAGTACACATGTAACAGTTTTAATACTCGTTTCATTATGTAGAAGTAGTAATAACAGGACATAAAACAACATAATTAGTACTAAAACTAGACATAGAAAAAAAACGAAGTTAATAAGAACTTTAAATAGTTTACAATTTACAATGTAACTCCTTGTGTATTAACTTGACATTCAAACGACCTCTACAAGTCTACGGTGATTTTTTTTCTTTATGGTTACGTGAGTTGTGTCGCGTCGACCAATAGGAGTGCGCCAACGGGAGGCGCGGCGCTGACGCATGGCTGACGCAACGGCTGATGACAATGCATACTCGTGTTGATTTTTGGCGGCAGATTTGTCATTTTGATATCATTTTAGTAGATTTGGTTTTCCTTGTTTGATAGTTACTTTTCAATATAATTAGGTAAATTGGGTAAATATTTTATCGGCTTATATAAAACAAATTTGGACAGAAATGGTCCTCGAAGTTTATGTAAGTGAAACTGAACATAAGGTCTTCAAAAGCAGCCTAGTAAATACGACATTTCGTTAGTGTCAATTGAAAGTCTAAATTAATAAACAAATGCATGTCTATTTTTTTATTGTTAAGTTACCAATTAAATTATAGTTATATTTACTGTAAAGATAAAAAAGTGAGGTTTCCTTTGGCGGGAAAAAGAATGCCTTTGCCTTTATAAATCTCCGCAGTAGGTCTTCAACTGGTTTTGTTACTTATACAAAAAGGCAGAATGATGCAATTTTGCATAGTAATGTGCTAATACTATGAAAGACTTATGCCTAGTTCACATTATTCCAGTCCAGTGATCGGATTCAGTGTGGCTTTACATTTTTTCAGTTGGTTTAATGTAAACTGGGTATTATCGTGGTATTTCTATGATGAAACATATATACAAAAAATATATATTGCTATCTCAGTTAAAATTGACTAGTAGTCAATGTGTTCTTCCAGACTGTTCTACATCTATACCATATTCATCGAGTTCCATGCAGCTATTCTGGAGATGTAACAAACATACATCCATTCATCCATCTAAACATTCGCATCTATATATGTATATAAAAGAAAGTCGTGTTAGTTACACTGTTTATAACTCAAGAACGGCTGAATCGATTTGACTGAAAATTGGTGGGCAGGTAGCTTAGAACCAGGAAACGGACATAGGATAATTTTACGTACTAGCTGTCGCACGTGAATCCGTTCGCGCGGAGTTAAAAAAAAAAAATTAGTAGCCTATGTTCTTTCACATTATGTTCTACATCTGTGTCAAATTTCATCAAGATCCGTTAAGCTGTTCCGGATATATCTTCCAATAAACATCCATCCATCTAAGATAGCTATGGAATGTCGCCTTTAAAATAAATACAATAAGATATGTACATTTGTAGAAAGCTTTTTAAGGAAGTAGCAAAAAGGTTAGTCGACATCACAGGAGACCGAAGAGCTGGCAGCTACCTCGGACAAAGAATTAGTTTAGCTATTCAAAGGGGGAATGCTGCCAGGTATCTTCGGAACCTTGCCTAAAGGGACTCCTTTTAATGATATATTTTAGCTTTTATATTATATTTAAGATCGTTGATTACATTTAATTAGTTGTATAGTTAATATTTAATAGTATAATTATCATACATAACAGATATAGAAAAAACAAACTTGTTCTGTCTGCCTTATTACGTATAACCATAGGCAATAGAAAGATGAGTACATCTAATATGAGCCTAATAGCAATTATATAGCTATTTGTGTATATTGTCTGAGTAAACGCGGTTCAGTAATTTTGTAGAATAAAGTGAATTACGAAATATTGTCACATTTTTTTTACTCCAATCGAAACTCGAATTATTTTCTTCATAAACTGCACTGCCTTAAGCCCGTTATACATGTTTGCCGAGTGACGGCGAAGAGAAATTAATCACTTGTTTAAATTGGCCAATTGCATAGACTTACCAAATGTATAGACAGTGTCACTTGAATTTGTATTAATTTGTCTACACTCGTGTTGGCCTTCGTTCGGCAAGTCTCGACCAATATGTATGTATCCGGCATAAAACTTGTAAATTACAAAATCTGGTAAAATACTAATTTCTAATACATAATTAAACAGCGTACATAAAAAATATATCTTCAATATATGGAATTTTTCCATTAACGTAAATTGTAGTTTTTTTTATATCATAAGAGAGCAAGCGGTTACCTGAGTCCGCTTAAATAGTGAAATGACCGCTGCCCATAGACATCCGCAATTGCAGATGAGGTGCCTACCTTTAATCGATAGAGGTTAATTAAAACGAGATCTAATATATAAAATTCTCGTGTCACAGTTTTCGTTCCCGTACTCCTCCGAAACGGCTTGACCGATTCTCATGAAATTTTGTGAGCATATTCAGTAGGTCTGAGAATCGGCCAACATCTATTTTTCATTTTTTTTTTAAATGCGCGCGGATGGAGTTGCGGGCGACAGCTAGTAAAATATATTTACTATTAAAATTAACAAAAGAAGATCTGATAGCCTTGATTTGCAAATTTTGTTAACAAATAGAAGATTTCACTATCGTCACTACGTCACTATTTCAAAAGTGATAAGGTTCAATTTTGTGTAGAAAATGTTATATAAGTTACGGAACTAATTATCGGAATTAATAAAGGTCACTGTGATGGCGACAAGTGTATAATTTCGCGCAATTTTTTGTCTTAATAACTCACGAATGTTTTAACAAGTATAAGATTTTGTAATGAAATACGCAACATATATTTTGCCTTAAGATATAAAAGGTAATTTAACATTTTAGTGAAACTTAACATTGCAAAAATAATCTCTATATTCGAGTATCTTTTAGAATCAAGTAAGAATAAGATTGTCGGTGGCTCAGGGGTTATACACTTGATTTGCAACTGCAGGTCATGGGTTCGAATTCCGCTATTTACCAATGTGTTTTTCGATTTACATATGTCCATTTATCCGACGTTCTTCTAATTTTCTAAGACTGCAGCGACGAAGAAGAAGAATACTGTATTGTTAATAGAACCAAAGATTGCAACACAATTCGTATCAATCGATCAAGAATACTAGATTTGATCTGAATTAACTAACAGGGGAACTCAAAGAAAATTATTTTAATTAAAGGAAAAAAATATTCAATATCAATCAGAAGCAGTTAGGCGAGGAAAATAATAATTAATATGAAATATAGTAGTAGAAATAAATTTGCGAGCCGTAACTTTGTGAGCCCTGGTAATCCATCAAATTGTTGACATAAATGGCGTGGAAAGAACCTGACATTGTATACACCGACCTGTACATCTTGAGACATGTGCACTTTATGACATAAACGAGTGGATTATTCCAAAGATATCAGCTACAACAGTTAATGGATAAGATGATTCAATAATTAATCCTTAAGATAGATCCGTAGAATTTTTAATTATATTGTACAAGAGAGAGTACAAAATATATTTTATATCATTCTAAACGGTACATGTTTTTCTAGCGATTATGATTGAAGTCCTTAAAAAATCTTGGCTAAGCACAAATGGTGTGACATTTTATCTTACTTCTTTCTTATATTATAAACTAGCTTTTACCCGCGACTCCGTCCGCGCGAAATAAAAAAAATGCACACAAGATAAAAAGGTCCTATGTCCGTCTCCTAGTTCTAAGCTACCTCCCCATCAATTTTCAGCTAAATCTGTTCGACCGATCTTGAGATATAAATAGTGTAATTAACACGACTTTCTTTTATATATATAAGATGCAAATGTATAGATTTAGATGGATGCATGGATGTTTGTTTGAAGGTATCTCCCGAACGGCTCAACATCTTGATCAAATTCGGCACATATATAGAAGATAATCTAGAAGAACACATAGGCTACTTATTAAGTTTTTTTTATTCTGCGCGGACGGAGTCCCGTGCACCTAGTTGATTATAAAGGTCGGTCATAACATTTATCAAATCATGCATCGTATGAAAGACAAAAGAAATTAGATTTGTATTCTTCCTATATTTTAATCTTACTATCGAGTAGGTTTTTTTTAATTAATAAAGACTTCCAACAATCATGACATAGTCAATGAACGCCATCTAGAGTTGGTAGTTAGTAAATAAATATACAGAGCAATATGAAAAAAGTTACAACAACGATACTCAAGAGATTTAACACGTTTAATGCCTCTATTTTGATAGTGTGGCGGAAAGTGACCCGGTTGAGGTGGCACTGAAAGTGTTAACCTTTCATCACATGGGTTGATTTTAGTACATTAGATTGCGTGTGACGTGACACGTCTCAGGTCGTCACTTATCAGGCACGCACGACGCACGTAGCCCGTTATATTTAGTATTCACGTCACAAACGTTAAAATATTTCAAAGAACACTAATTTTATGAATTGAATCCAATTGAATGAAACTGGCCCCTTTGAAGGAAGACAAGAAATGAGCAAACACTTCCAATGATGTAACCGCTGTCTATAGATATATGCAATCAGGATTTAGAAAAGAGTGTACATAGGTTAACAACTTCACTACCACTTAAGGCGTTCAGTGACATTTAATGTGTTAAGGATATGTGTTGGCACACGAAATATTTTATGGTTTGTTAAAATTATAACCCAAAATAGACTAATTCCTTTGTACTTATGTTATTAAAAGATGTATCCTTTCATAGAGGCTATATTAAGAGAGGCTTAACTAAACTTCATGCACTTCTAAACTCATACTGTACAACTGCAAAAATACAAGACACTGTTTAGTTAAATAGGTATTTTAACCATTTGACCGCCGGTGATTGATACTATGGACGTCTAGGTGGATTTAAAAATTATGTTTTCCCTTAAATATGTGTCAGGTATGAGAACTTTGTTATTTATTTTTTAAGATCACATTTTAGAAGCCTACGTATAATTAGGGTTGCCAGGTCGCCAAACCTACTAGCCGGACAGACCAGCCAGTTTGGCCGGACATTTGGGTAGAAAGGTATACCCCCTATATTATTTAGGATTTTGTCTCAGTATTAATAGGTACATTCAGGAAATTTAAAAAATCTAACAAAAGCTGGAAAACCGTTTATTTTTGCCGGACACGCAATCAAAAAGCCTACCGATGTCGTGCTTTATTCGGACGCCTGGCAACACTACGTATAATTATAGATATTCATGATTTCTGGTAATGTCTAATATCAGCCTGTGATAAAAAGGACATATAATTTGGCTAAGATGTTATTGAAACACCGTGAAGTGGGAGAAACTGATTAGGAAAGCAGACCCCACCACTATGTGGGATACGAGCTAGGCAGAGTTGGAGAGAGAGCGAGAGAGAGAGGTATTGAAACACACACACACATTGGTTAGGTCACTTAGGGATTATCTTAGTATAGAATTAGTATGAGTTTACTCTCAGACATTACGTAACAATTACTGAATTACTGTGGTACTTAAACTTCTTCTCGTCTACTCGGCACTATAGTTCTTTCGATCATTTCTGGTACTCCTTGAGGTCAGTACTAGTCGATTATAATTATTCAATTGTATGCACTTATGATAAAATCAATTTAAATTTATTTATAACAAATGTTTTATCGTTCAAGTATTCTTACAAAGGGTACGGTTATGTTGAACTGAACAAGGTTATCTACTTTCTAAAGGAAGCCGAGTTAAGTGATAAGAAATAGCGAGTAAAGACGGATAAGGACTGTGTAAAGAATTACTTTATGATTAACTAGCTTTTCCCCACAACTTTGTCTACACAGAATTTAAAAAAGGGTGGAAAGTATCTCATGTACAACTGGAGACTGTTTTCTATATATGTGCCAAATTTCAAAAACATGTGTGGAATGAATGCAGAATTATCTAGTAAATGAGTGAATCAAACGTATCCTACGGGAATCGTACACATTATTTGATAGGTAACCTATGTGTTCTTCCAGACTTTTACATCGTTCTGGAGGTATCTAATATATAAAATTCTCGTGTCACAGTTTTCGTTCCCGTACTCCTCCGAAACGGCTTGACCGATTCTCAATAATTTTCCCGATAATCCTACTGAATATTGATGAATATCCAATGAAATTTTGTGAGCATATTCAGTAGGCCTGAGAATCGGCCAACATCTACTTTTTTTTTAACTGCGTGCGGACGGAGTCGCGGGCGACAGCTAGTCTTCTTATAAATATCCATCCATACATCCGCATTTATATGAAGTAAGATAAGATTGATTCAAAAAATAGAGATCTGTTTTAACTAAAAACAGCTTTAAATTAATTCAGAGAGACACGTGAAGGCAAACGCAAAACAATTTTTTTTTAAAGTGGGTTTCTAATCCCAAATTGCAATGTTTTGTTACCGCATTTAATTATAACTTACACAATATCATTGTTTAACACTTATGCGTGTTGTGTTGTGAAGGAAAAATAATACTTCAACCGCCATTCCTTGTAACATAACACCGGTGTTGCGGGCGGATGACGTCACAGAGGCATGCGACCTCTCAACCAATCAGTGGCTACTATCGCAGGGGCTCGTCAGGGTCACCTTGCCAACGACGGTTTATGTTAAAATACCAGTTGGGTTTAATGTTGGTTTATAACTTACAACCATAGCCGTACTTTATGCTGTACTGAAGGGTCTTTTATTTTAAATACATTGTGACGTCATTGAAACAAAAATATTTGTGAGATTATTGATTGAATACGATGTTCTTTTTATTTAAGTAAAGTTTTTTTTGTATTTATATGTATATTACTTTGTACAATACTGGAAGTACAAAATTGTGATGAGTTCAACTTTCAACGATTTGACTTAAATTATTTGACTGATCTCCAAAATACTTTGGCTTTTAAAAATAAACCTATGTCTACCAGTGAAAAATTGCTGGGATGATCTAAAAGTTACGTTGATTGACTCCGTTCAATCTAAATCTTCACATCGAGTATTGATGAAATTGTAATTTTTGTAACTGCAATCTAGCGCCTAAGATATAAAATTAAAAAAGCAGTATCTATAAGTTAATTCAAAAATATTTTTTGCATACATATAAATTACACTGCATTATGCTGGTAAAGTAATTATCAATATTTTACATAATTACACAATTATTATTGTAATTATTCATAACCTATTTTTAGTTAAATGTCAACAGCAAGCGAATATTTCAGTAAGTTTTATATAAAGTGCCATTTATTTTAGTAATAAAGAGAAAAATTTGATCTGTATCTGTGGCTATTCCCCAAAATGTCCTTGCCATCCTTTTCTCGAAGCGACTCAGTGCATTTGATTTTTATTGAAGTTATTAAATCCAAAACGATACCCATGGAAGGAAATATAAATGAAACAGAATCGAAGATATTCTCATCTGCGTAGCCTTAGGTTAAGGTTAATTTTTAGGCATATTTCGTTACATGAGAGAGAAGGAAGATATGTAGGTAAAAGGAAAAGAGGGGATACTATTCATTTCTTCTTAAGAAAATAAAAAACTGAAACTATAAAAGTCTAATACTGTAAGGTGACGTCATTGCTTTATTAATTCGCTACTGTGGTTGGTCAGTACTGATAGACCGCTGGGAGCTTATAATTTATGCAATTAATCTGATATACGCTAACGTAGTGATGTACACAACTAATTATCGACTATCGATTTTTATTTTTTTATAAGAGTTATGAAACTTAATGTCGACATCCTCAACACCGGAGGAACTTCAATGCGTTGACGTCCGTCAAGAAAGAGGTACACTCGCTTCTTTAAGAACCCTGACGATTTAAAACTAAAACAAAAACCTACTATAATTAACTTTATCAGCACAATTACTACTACTCTATGCGGTTATGTTTTTTAAAAGTCTTAATTAGGGAGTCGTATTTTAAAGCAAAATTAACATTGATGTAGTCTAGCAGTCATTGATTGGCCAGACCAATGCCACGTACAAATAATTCAAAACGATACATAACATATTTCAATATACCTAGTATTTGCATTAGTCTTAAAATATGCATAAATATCAAAGAGATTATCATCACCATACCCCTTAATGATGATGATTATCTTTCCCTAGTCGTCGGCAGAGTATGTACTACTTTCCCACCTATCAAAGCAAGGACAACAGTCTCGTGTTTGATAACATATATAGGTAACTACGGTACAGTAAAGAATTCTTAGAGAAAACGTTATTCATATAGAAATAATTTCAATGATAACAGAATTATGTTAAAATGAGATGCTACCCGGTCGTCGGCTTTAGCCAAACAACAGATCTGTTCAAAGTATTATATACTCTTTACATAAATCGTAATTATTATCAGTATTTAACCTGCATTTCTATGTAAATACTCTATCTCAATTGCTACCATCAGATTATATAGAACCAGTGTTGGTGCACGTGTTTTGAACAATTAATTATTGGAATTTATTTATAATGCACAAGTGATAAGCGGTAGCGATTTCTCTTTAGTTTATGAATTGACTTTATGTTGTTGAATTTCTATTTAATGTTACATTGTTTTAACTTAATTTTATAGTTTTTATTAAAATAAAATAAAAAATAAATTTAACCTTTTTTTCTATATTTAATAAGTTAGCGCTTGACCACTATCCCACCTGATGAAGTGGGGATGTGGTTTAAAGATGGTACGCGCTAGTTTTGTAATAACTTAAATTAAAAATATTTTTAATACGTCTTAAGTTATTCTTACGGTAGTTTTTTTTAATAGCTCTACTTGCCTGTTTCTCTAATGATGTTTAAGATTAACCATTTCTTAAAATAAAAATGGCTTTAGAAATGTACATAACGAAACAGTGAATTTTCATAACTTATGTACACAAGCAAGTGTCATCTCAACACTATTTAAACAACAGACACCACTTTATTTTGTATAAATATTTCGGCAGTGACACTTTACGATGGTAGATTGTCACCACATGGGTATCCATGAATCTACTATAGAAAAATTATTATTCTCTTATAACTTAGACCATACGCGAATATGGCAGCGGAGCCGTAACGACTGCATGTGACTACGTGTCGGTTCTCAACGGATATTGAGACTTATCTCCAATGAGATAGCAATCATTTTTGATTACTCCCAAACCTCTGCAAACATTTAACCGTGACTCGACGATTACCGTCCCCTGGGTTTAGATTGTGGAAAAAATTGATCGTAAAGGTTGTTTCCGTAGATTTTTATATTTACCTGACTAGTAAATTACGGTGTACCTTTTAATATCGAAGTCGATTGTAGTTAAATTCCGATATACAATCCGGTTTACGAAGATTTTATGCAGATATAGATAGACTAACCTTAAATGACATTTAGCTAATAACTGCATTTAAACCAATGTTTTTTATCATAAGGTAGCAACCTAGAAAGAGGCACCCTGAACTTACCGAAATAGCGAATCAACCGCTGCCAATAAACATCTGAAATTTCAGATGCATTGCCTATATTTTATCCTCGGAGAAAGATAATATTTCCCTTTCCTATACGTCGCCTCCTACGTCAAATTCACTTCTCCTTACCATCTTTTCTTCTTGTCCCCGCGACTCTGTCCGCGTGGAATAAAAAAAGAACTTGAAAGTAGCCTATGTGTTCTTTCAGACTATGTTCTATACTTATGACTAATTTCATCGAAATCCGTTGAGCCGTTCTGGAAATATCTTCAAACATCCATCCATCCATCCATCTAAACATTCGCATTTATAATATTAGTAAGATGTAAGATGCCGTACCCCCCAATAGACCCAACCTCAATCTTTTATTTAAGCTCATCTAGTATACTTATTTTTTCCATTCAAACGGATAACAGATGCTTGTCCATAATTATTTTAACCATGACAATAATAAACTTCCTATTCGTTTCTTTTTTAATTATATATATAAAAAAGTATGAATGTCAGTCTGAGAGTACATTAACCGATTACGGACATCAAACTCTACCATCGTTACTTACAAATAGCATAGCTTGTTTCACACGAGGGAATAACAGTGAGCAGACCTATCTGAATGCATAAGCCAACAGATTAGTACTGGTTTAACAGTAATGCTTTTTCTAATAATAGATCCACTGCTTTGTTTCTCTGTCTTCGTGTGAAACTAGCATTACGAGTGGCTTTTAGCAGTAGGGGGACAGCGTAGAATTGCACAATTCCTGTTTGTGATCCCGCTGCGCAAATTAACTGAGTTGTTATATCCTTAATGATTCATAGTTAACCAGATATAACTAGAACTGAGTCTGTGGGTTGACTTGATACAGTAAAAATGTTGGTTAGGATTTCTAGTAAGTAAAAATTTCAAGCCATGGCCGTCGCCAAGTTAGCAACCAGCTTCCCCTCCTAGAGAATCTACTTCGAAATACTAAGGTGCCTACAATCCGTATAGACCCTTAATACTTTAGTACTACCAGCGGCAGGCGATACCAGTCTTTTTAATCGACAGAACGTGTCAAAATAACGTAAGTGACAAGCAAGTAATTAAAGTTATTGTCTCTTCCATACATTTTTGAGTTATTCGCATTGCCGAAACTCATAAGTAAAAATATTACCATCTCATTTTTTCCAACGAGAATGAGAGAGCTAACACTTGTACTAGTAGTTGAAGCAAACGCTTAGTGTTACCATAACATAGTGACTTAATTTGGCATCATTCTAAATAAGTTATTCACGGGATTGCATTCAGTATACATTCAAGTCTTACACATGTGTATTCTTACTAAACTAGTCTATATCATTCCTTATCTAAAGACCTTACGTTAACTTTCTCATCGAGACAAATAAAATTGTGTTTAAAGACAACGCAGTAAGATTCATTTTAATACAAAAGGACTTTTGCATAACGATTGACATTAGTGCATAACGTAGTCCATCGTACGACGATAAGTTTCGACCAATCAGAACAGGCTGCGCAGACGCACCCATCGCTACGAAATACAAACGTTTTTTCACGGCTTTGCGTGTGTTTTCTGTTAGTTTTTTATATCAGCTGGTCTCCACCACTGTTGGATTTAGGGGGATTAAGTGACTTTCGCTCCGAAAGTTATCAGAATTCTACCTATTTAAGCCAACGGAATGAGATAAAGATACTAAGTTACTACGACATTCAGAGTCTTAAGGTGACCACTGACTGAGACCTTAATGTACACTACATTACACTCATTAATAAATACAAAAAGAAAAATTTTTTAAAAACAAGCTTTTATTATGTTCTTGCTAATTTAAAAATTAATTAAAAAAGATCGTTTCAAACGAACCCAAACTCGATCACGTTGTGTCATTTCATTGCGAACTTCCTATGTCTACCTTCCAGCTCCATCATCAGATCAGCACCATGTCATCATAATATTGCATTATCACGCGATTTACAAATGTATGCAAAAATTCAGCTCAGTAACCAGGAAGGGGTTTTAATTTAATTTGCAAAATTTGATCACAAACATCTGGACAAATGAAACTATATAAAAGCTTGTACAAAGGGAAGAGCGTCGGTGGCTCAGGGCTTAAGCACTTGACTTGTAATCTTCAGGTCCAGGGTTCGAATCCCGCCATGTACCAATAGATTTTTCGATTCTCGATTTACATATGTACATATATCCGACGGTCTTACGGTGAAGGAAAACATCGTGATGCTGCACATATCTGAGAAGAAATTCAATGATATGTGTGAAGTCAACCAACCCGCACTTGTCCAGCGTGGTTGACTATGGCCTAGTCACCCCTTGGGGTAGACTCCCAGCCCCTCAGTGGGGACGTATAGTGAGCTGATGATGTACAAAGTGACTAATTAACCAAAAAGAGTACTTGAGTGCGGCAGTTTACGAAGCAAAATGTTACAGAAATTGGTTACTAGATTACTGAATAATATTAGACTGAGGCTTATTAGATCGGGAAATTAAAAAAAAAAACAAAAAAATGATACTATAACGTTGTAGAATATAATTAATTGAACTTTTAACTGGTCTACTTTTATGAGTTACTTATGTATAGGTAGTTACTTATGTTGAAGTTACATGTATTAATAAATGAAAATATGAAATTTAGTAATAAAAAAAACAATAATTCAATTATATATAGAATATTGATCATCACTTGAACTTATTTTTCTAGGTTACGAGATCTAGAATCATTTTATTGAATCACATATTTACACACACATATTTGGTAACACATCACATAATTTGTTGCTACTAGTTGTCGCCTGCGACAGCGACATCTATGCAGCCGTTCTAGAGATAACTTTTAACAAACATCCGTCCATCCAAAACGTCGCATTTATAATATTAGTAAGATCTACGTTGCATCCAAAATAGCATTCAACGTTAAGGAATAGTTAAAAACATCATTGCATAATATGTTAAGAATTCGTAAACTCAATAAAGTCTTGTGATGGCTTAAACTTGGCAATAACAACAAATTCTTACTTTAAATAGCTTTAAAATTAACATTGCATGAAGTTACGTAACCCAAAATGTCCTAGTTTTAATATTTTTCTAGTCATTCGATGTTGAATTTGCAGTTTGCAAAACCGGCCTTGTCTCTCCGAACTTTTTTAATACGACCAACGCAATCGTCATACGTCACTCTAGACATAGTGTCAACACATAGACAAGTGAGTGTACGTACACGTCACTTTCATTTGTCGTACAAGTGTGCGTACACCTATACGATGTGAAACAATAAGTTTTCAGTTGTTATCGGACTGTCGAACAGAACGGACGTATTCATTGCGCGAACACTTCGTCAATTGAATTGTAATTGTGAGGTTGTGTTGTGTTGGGATTGACTGATCGTGTTTCTCGGTGAGTATTCAAATGTTTTAATATTGTATAAAGTATATTTAACTCGTACTTCACACAGAAATAAACGTTTTGGCACAGCTCAATGCCCTTGACTGTGCAGAATTGACATTGCTCTGTTTAAAATTTCCTCATTCTTTTAGTTTATTTGTAGAACATTTATTACTGAATTTAATTCATACTTAGATTCATCCTATACAATTTATTATCGAAGGCTAATTATTGCGGAGTTTTTTTCTTTTCATTCGCAACTGTATTACCTAATACAATGGACATATTTCCGTCGTCAATTTAGACTTGAACGTATTCTAACAACAAACCTCCATCATCCGGTGCTATTGTATTCTTTATTGCATTTAACATACGTATCAGTGTGTCAATCTGTGACTTTTTCCAGACCACATTAGAGTAATTTGATGCAAATTAAATGTAAGCGTTTCCAACTTGTATAACGAACGAGTGTGTGTTTGATTTTTTATAACATAGGACCTAATACAGTGCCTTGTAGAAATAAGTATAAAAGTGACGACCTTCAAGTGAACTTGAAATGTTTTCTATTGGGTTGTTGTTAAAAGCATTATATTAACGCGTCAGGTTACTTAATAATTGAAGTTAGAGATTTTTTATGTTATGTAACACACAAATCGTATGTGCAATTTTGTTAAATGCTTTTTAAAGTATTCTTTAAGGATATCCTCAAATTCTTTTATATTTGGTCGGAATTTTATTAAAAATGCTTTTACCCTAACATTTCATACTAGTTACCTTAGAATTTTAACGTGTGATAAATTGTTACAATTCCATTCTTGAAATCAGTAACCTTATGTACATACGTTATGTAAGTAAACACGTTGTTAAGATAGGCCAGTGGCTAATTGCTAGCTATCAGGAACAGCTGTTTAGATTCCTTTACTTCGGAAACATTTTATTAATAACTTTCTCAGGGTAATAGTTACAATACTCCTGTCTGTTTTTAGCCGACTTCAAAAAGAAGGAGGTTATCAATTCGACTGAATTTTTTTTTTTTTTTTTTATGTGTGTTACCGCGAATCTCCGCCCCTGGTGGTCCGATTTTGATAAAAATTATTTTAAACGAAAGGAAGTGCTTGCAGGTGGGTCCCATTTTTTTGTTTTTTTTTTTAAATAACTAGAAGAATAGTAGAATTTGAATATAGCTTCAAAATTTGTTGCGGAAATTAGGGACATTTTTGCTTTCAGCGCTTACGTAGGCTAAACTATAGGACCTACATCAAAATGATGTATGGCGAATTGTAGCTCTTTAAATGTGCTAAATAAAAGTCCGCGATAGCATATATCTATCTTTTATAGTTTTCTCACAATAACCATTTTTTTCTTTACGAAACATTAATTAAATTCATGCCCTATTTCCGACGCTATTATTCAAGTTCAGTATTAACCCTTATGTAAATAAATATGTTCATTATCAAGAGAATTTAATGTAGATTATATTTGCAATTGAAACTATATCATTCTGTCTAATAGTTTAGGAGATATCGTAAGAATAAAATTACGCGGAAACGAAAAATGCTACATCGCGTTACAATGAATAGCACAAATTTGCTTTCTGGGCTTACGTAGGTCAAACTATATGACCTACATTAAAATGATGTATGGAGTAATTATAGATCCTTAAATTTGCTAAATAAAAGTCTCAGGTGGCATATATCTATCATCTATGGATGTCTCACAAAAACCATGTTATTGTGAACAAACTTCGATTAAAATGCACACGAAAAACAGCGTCGTAAACTTACGGCGCTATTATATTATATTCGATATGAATCCTTATCCAAATAAATATGTTTGATGGCTAGAGTATTAAATGCAGATTACATTAGCCTTTAAACTATGTAATTCTGATCAATAGTTTGGAAGATATTAAATGATTAAAAACTACGCGCATTCGAAAAATGCTACTGCGGCGCGCGGCTGGACAAAATTAGAGGCAAGCTACGATGTATTAGTTCGTTAATTTTCAATTTATACAAATTAATTAATTTATACAAATTAATTATCAAGTTCATTGTTTAAAGAAATAGTGGTTATCTGCTGTATTGTATATTAGTTTTTGTGTACACACATATTAAATAGGAAAGTCCTTTTCTTTATTTGTCTTATTTCTTTCCTCATGCGTATTAAGGAAATATGTAATTGAACTTCAAATTCACTAAAAATTGTGAAATAAAACAAAAATTTTAAGAAAAAAAAAATAGCCGACTTCAAAAAAAACAATCTCAAACAAAATGCACTCAAAAGTAATATAAAAAAACAATTTCAAACAAAATGCATTCAAAAGTACCATAAAAAACAATCTCAAACAAAATGCACTCAAAAGTAACATAAAAAAAACAATTTCAAACAAAATGCATTCAAAAGTACCATAAAAAACAATTTCAAACAAAATGCAATCAAAAGTACCATAAAAAACAATCTAAAACAAAATGCACTAAAAAGAAACAAAATAATGACATGAAAACTTCTTTCTTTCTTTCTTCTCTCTTTCAAAAACCCTCTAAACTCTAAAGAAAGTTCTCTTCTTTCTTGTAACATGTCTATATTGTATAATTATTGTTATTTTGGAGTCGGTTTCGGCCTAAGTAGGGACATAAAATGTATAATATTATATTTACTTCGGCCGACACCGACTGCGAAATAACAATAATTATACAATATAGACATGTTACAAGAAAGAAGAGAACTTTCTTTAGAGTTTAGAGGGTTTTTGAAAGAGAGAAGAAAGAAAGAAAGAAGTTTTCATGTCATTATTTTGTTTCTTTTTAGTGCATTTTGTTTTAGATTGTTTTTTATGGTACTTTTGATTGCATTTTGTTTGAAATTGTTTTTTATGGTACTTTTGAATGCATTTTGTTTGAAATTGTTTTTTTTATGTTACTTTTGAGTGCATTTTGTTTGAGATTGTTTTTTTGTGATTGGAAAGTTATGTCCTCTTGTAACATTGTCTAGATATGGAATCAATAGCATACATCCTCAAGGTGTACACATTGTATAAGAGTGCAAGACCCTCACATTGAATGAACGGCCTTGCGAACAAGACGTTGGCTCCGAACAGAAATTTCCGAGACGCATACGATCCATTGAGTGTTTGTGTCAATTGATGCCAATTTGTTCTAGACTTGGTGAAAATTTCCTGTTTTCAGTTCAATTTATCGGTATCTCTTTGATCTGTATTACAGAAATGATAATATTTGAAATTCTGAAATTGGACTCGCGTTCTGTCGATTGGCCAAAATAAACAACTGCTTTTTTGTTTATTTTTCTTACTAGTTAATTTGAATGATTTTTTCTCAACTTCAAAAAAAATCATCGTATCTCTAACATTCTTTTTAACGATCATCGTATTATTAATTTCATATTCTTAAGTTCATCTAGTGTCCTATTTTATTCCAGTTTAATATATTTTTGGTTGGAATATTTATATATCTTATATATAAAATTCCTTTCTTATAATGTTCGTCCCCGTACTCCTCCGAAACGGCTTGACAGATTCTCATGAAATTTTGTGAGCATATTTAATAGGTCTGAGAATCGGCTACTATCTATTTTTCATAACCATATTAAGTTTTTTTTAAATGCGCGCGGACGGAGTCGCGGGCGGCAGCTAGTTTTTTATATTATAAGGTGGCCAAGGAGGATGCGGCCACCTGATTTGCCGAATGTCTTTGCGACCTCTATCCATAGACGTCCGCAATTGCAGATACGTTGACTACATATAATAGACGGAAGACTGGACGCACAGAAAGAGAATATTTTCCTTCCTAATGCGTTCTGTCTGTCAAATCCACTACCCCTTCCCATTCTTTCCTTATAAGAAAAGTGTGGGAAGGGAAATAGGACTAAAATTAGGCTTTAATTTAAAGATTGTAGATTGTGATTTGTATTCAACTTTTAAAATTAATCTTTGTTTTGTATTGTTATTTAACCTTCTGTAATGACTACAATTTCTCTCTCTGTTGCCAACTAATACTTCATGATACTTTTTGACATTGTAGTGTTCTGGTCAACCTTGTCAAATATTTGGCATGTTAAATTTTCTTGTGTGATATTCAAGGACATAACGCCAATATCCAAACGTCACAATATTCTTGAAAAATTATATTTATAGGTTGAAATATATTTAACCCAATACCTTAAAACACGTAATTCAATTTTTCAATAGTGTAAAAAAACTGTAATATGTAAAAAAAGAAATTAAAAACAAATGACAATAGAAGATTAAAAAAAACACATGTACTACTATTTTGGGATTACACGCTATTACGCTTTTATTTATTCATGAAAACATGAATAAATAAAAGCGAATCGACGAATACAAAGATAAATGACAATAAGATCAATAACACGTAATGTACATGTTGCAAAATAATCACGTCATCACATTTTAAGTTATGATTAAGTTATCTAAGAATTGTGTAACTTCAACTTTAGATGAAGTTGTCGACTTATCACAATTGATAATTGAATGTGATAATCCATTACTTATCTATGTAGAGATTTTATCTTATCTACGCTACATTTAGTATATAATATAGTTTTTCAAATAAACATGTTCAGTAAATGTCGTGCTTTGTGCAATTTAACAACTTATTCTAGTGACGTTCCTGTAACATTTTTTTAAAAATAATTGTGAGTATTTTTTATTATTTTCAATTAATAATTTCTTTGTTTGTAAGGGGTTAATTTTTAACTAACCTAACAGTGAGTTTCTGAGACCATAACCCCCGTTTAAAACATGTCTGTGTATTGTCAAAGATGGCAGGTATGATGATATCTATATATATAAAAGAAAGTTGTGTTAGTTACACTATTTATAAATCAAGAACGGCTGAATCGATTTGACTGAAAATTGGTGGGCAAGTAGCTTAGAACCAGGAAACGGACATAGGATAATTTTTACCACGTTTTTTATTTTATATTCCGCGCGGACGAAGTCGCGGGCAAAAGCTAGTATTTTATAAAGACTTTTTGGTCTCAGAAACCAACGGTAAAAATGTCGACTTTTATCGTGTATTAACTGTAACTAAATCTAGCTACAGATGAAAAAAATTCTGCTATGATTAACATCCATTTTAAAATAGAATAATATTGAATTTTAAAATTAACGTACAATATGAAGACGTATTTTAGATGTGCATCGTAATTAACTCATTAGATGTCTAATTTAGGTTTTTGGTATAAAAAAACATTTTAAAAATTAAAATTGAAAATCAATTTATGGTATTGGATTATCATTTTACATTCTAAAATATAATATACATTTTAAATTTTGATAATACCATTTATAAATAAAGTATAGCAAACCGACCCATTCGTAGCTCTCGCGGCCGTATGCCCGCTCGGTACAAGAGTTATAATCTATGTCCGATGTTTGACAGGACTTAATCTTTGATTTTTATGACACTTAAAAAAATGGTTTTTCGTTCTGGATGTTTTTTGTAGTAAAATCACAATGTTCTTTTGATTAAATAATTGTATTAATAAAATAGTGTTTTTTCTTGTAACTGAACTCATAAGTAACTTTCGTGATTCATATAAAGTGATAGACTACACACGAACCCTACTATAAAAGTTTTTTTTAAATAATTGGTGGAATAATGAACTTAGTTTTTAATTTTACTTCTTACTTATAAATGCGAAAGTTTAGATGGATGGAATGAATGATGATGTTTGAAGGTATCACAGAAACAACTTAATTGATGAAATTTGGCACAGATGTACAAAATAGTCTGAAAGAACAAGTCTACTTATTAAGTTTTTCTTTTAAATCCACGCGGACGGAGTCGTGGGCGACAGCTAGTATAAATAATTTAGTGATAAAATATCGATAGTAACTAGACGTGAATTAGCACCAACTTGCTGAGTAAACTGTAGTGTTTTTCCACTAGAACTCTGACTACAGCTAGAAATATCCCACAAGATTATTGTACTAGAAGATCAAGGAGTTTGTGACGCAATAATTGAATAGGGGTGAATAAATTGAATTGTTCCTAATTATTAGATTTTTTTTGAGCTTTTCGAAGTATCTCTTAAACAAAACCTTTATAAAATTATAATTGATATATCTTGTGAAAACCATGAGATTTAATATACGAATATGGCATGAAATATTTGCGATTTTACCTTACGAGTTATCCTTTGAATTAATGATTAAAAGGTAGTGGCACCTTAGTAAGGTTTTAGTACTTTCTAGCTTACTTTGTATAATTCTAGCAACATTTTGTCGACAAAGTCGTATAATTTGCCGAAGCCTCCAATGTGCATGTATTTTAAATTAGTTTTTAGGGTTCCGTATCTCGAAAGGAAAAAACGAAACCCTTATACCACTTTGTTGAACGTTCGTCTATCTGTCTGTTAAGACTCTTTCTCAGGAATGCGTGGATCGAATATTCAAACATTTAAGGCAACGCAATCAAAAGATCCAGTCATTTATGCCACTGATTTTTGACACTCGCAAGAGAATCAAAACCTACAGGCTACTTCCCGTGAACTCAGAATCTTGAAATTTAGTACAAAGCAACGTCTTATTGCACAGGAATTATTGCGAAAATGGTAAATTTTACTTATATACCTACGGGTTTGTACGGAACACTCGGTGTCCGAGTCCGACTCGCACTTAGTCGGTTTTTATTTCTAGTCAATTATTGGTAATGTACAAAGTTTTATAACAAACCAATTCTTCTTGAAGGTACTATTATAATTGGAAATAATTTGGTTGTCTATTGACTAACATTTAATCTATCTATATATATAAAAGAAAGTCGAGTTAGTTACACCATTTATAACTCAAGAACGGCTGAATCGATTTGACTGAAAATTGGTGGGCAGGTAGCTTAGAACCAGGAAACGGACATAGGATAATTTTTACACCGTTTTCTATTTTTTATTCCGCGCGGACGGGGTCGCGGGTAAAAGCTAGTTTTTTATAACCTTTACATTAAATTTCTGATACTTTAAAGTTTTATTATACGACTAGGTAACTAAAGGTATACGTAACTATCCTTGAACATTTAATTTGAACCTGTTATACTTTTAATTTAGTCGTGTTAATTAATTATATTCGATTATAAAAGATATACTAATTGAAATTTGTTACGAATGTGGTAATCGTTATCTTGTTTTTTTTAAATTGTGTTAATAGCTACATAACGCGTATAGATGCTAACTATTTTTTACCTACGTTTAATCAGCTGTAGAATGAGAACTTCCTGTCTAGCCTGTTCTTAATTCTACATTTATACCGGTTCATTAAGTAGAATGATTGTGTATGTATATAACTTAATGGCTATAACTTTCGTCCTGACGTTCCTTTTCGTCGAATTGATTGTTATTATTTATTGATTTGGGACCATCGGTACAGTATGTACTACTCTTCCATTCATCTCTATCAGCCGTCATATCTGAATTTACTCCCTTCTTGGATATCCCATTTCCTACTCATACTTTCTACTGTCTTCATCAACCCTTTGAGGTCAACCATAAATTAAGCCATGCGAATTTCATTATTTTTTTGACTCTATCACCATTCTTGTCACATTTGTGAGATCACTACCCAGTGTAATGTAACATATTTTGAAATTCTTGCAAAGAAATGATGGTAAGGCGCAGTGTGATATTTGCGCGGTGACAATAGTACATCGCGTGCTAATGCAGACTGAGTTACGACTATTTTTATTTTATTCTTGAATATGTAGTTTTATTATTAATTTATTATTAAAATGTTACGAAATTTGGTATCCCTTCCCGCTCCTTGTCGCATAATTTTGCACTTTGTCGACCACCTCTCTCACCCTCTATTTTTTGAATGGCCCCTTTGTAAATGTCTTTATAATACTGACTGGTTTTCATTTATTACATGCTTGATAGTTCATTCTGTTGTAAGAAGTAGGCACATAATGTCGCGAATTGCTCTAATTCGATCTAATTTTCCTGTTATTGTCGTCCACCTACACGTATTCCCGTCACAGACGATGTGATACGGTTATATTTAGAATGTTCTTCAATTATTCGACTTTGTAAATTGTGACAGATCTTTTGATTTCAGCGCGGAATTTTGACAGCTGTCAGAAACCATAGACTATAAATTTCTTTTTTTAATTTTGATTATTACAGTCGCCTTCTAATTTTTTGTTTCTTTTTTATGTTTAGCGAGAGTCATATCATAGTGAAGATAATAAGTAGGGATTTTTTTGAATATAGGTACACAATTTAACAAATGTTTTAGAAGATAAACATAGTAAAATTGTTTGTACATAAATAACCTTAGTTGATGTCATATACAGAAAACATAATTTAAACATTTTAAATAGAAATATTAATTTAAGTAGATAGTTAAATCTTTTACTTTGAAATAAAATGGTAAAAAGTAGCCACAATTCATCCTATTTATTAACAGTAGCACAAAGAAACGTGTCGTAACATTGTTTGAATATTAGAACCGTGTAATATAAAAAAGTTATAAAATTTTATGATCGAGTTTCTTGATAAATGTCTTTAAGGTTATATTTACATAGATAAGAACGTTATTAATTTCAATATTTAATAGGTCTAATAGCCCCGGCAAAGGGGATAATTTTAATAATTTAATTTTAATTGGTACACTAATAGTAGGTTTCTGAGGCCAAGCAGTTTAAAGTATATTCTTCTATCTTCTATCTCTGTTTTGTCAAAAATAATGACATGGATGACGTCATGTTTTATACAGAGATTCTGGTCTCTGAAATCCAGGAAAAACCGACTTGTAGCACAAAAATCTTCAGAAACTATTTGAAAATTGAAAAGAATTGGTAGCTAGAATATCTTATTTCATAATTATTTAATAGCCCTGAAAATCGAACCTGCATAATCGACGGTCTAAGGGACCGCTTAGGTTAGGTTAGAGAGAAACCTCGCTTATGGAGGTTTCCATCTAACCTAAGTTTCTCGTCCGCGAGAACGGACAGTGACAATCACTTATAGAGTTGTCTCGCTTATCCAGTTTATCATTTATATTAAGAATTAACTACCAAAATCAAATACAGATCAATAAAGGAATTATAGGATATCTTACAGATATCGTAAAACGTTGTTCTACTGCCAATAAATCGTGCCAATAGTGAGATAACCGTCTAATCTGTGGAGGTCGGTGATAAATTCCATATTGAAAGATACATTGGATATATGTGGAATCGACAAACATGTCTTTTTGTTAACATTAAGCCGTGCTATTAATTGATTAAGCAAGATTTGACATATCTCAGTCGTAAATAGGAACTTTGATACATAAATATTTAGTTTGAGGGGTACAAAATGTTTTTTTTCATCTGTGTATGACTTGTTTAGCAAAAAATTTTTGTTTAGATCACATGTGAAGTAAACATTAAGTGGATTATTACTAAACTGTCTCTGATAATAAATCTAAGTGACGTTAAAAGCCATGCGAGATAATAAATATTATCAACAGATGTGACAATGTCACATATTGTAGGGTTTTATATAGCTGCTATATATATTACATTTAGCATAGAATCGACAGGGGAGAAAATAGATAGTATCCTTTTTCTGTCTGTTCTCTCCTGTGACAAATAATGATAAGCAAAACATCTGCCACACGTCATCTCCCTGTCCTTATCTCAGTCACGTAAGGTCTGCACTCTATTTTTCGTTCTACAAATCAATGTATCTTCTATCGTCACATTATGTTGTTGCAAATATTTATCGTTAGAGGTCGCTAAATTTCAAGTGAATTTGCTCGTTTGATGTCTTCTTTATCTGGACCGATATTTAAACTTATGTTTTTTTTCGTGGTTCAAAAAACAAATCGTGGTAAGAAGTTCTTTTACGATTTTTATTTAGGCTACATTTATTATTTGTCTTTCTATCTAAGCACAATCTCGTTTATTTCCTAGTCCTTTTTATGTACATTCGGTGTATTATATATTCATGTGGTGGTAGTCATAAATAATTTTATGACATGTTATGTTGTCTCCATGATGTCATATCATTTTGATTATGATCGATGAATAAAATATTCCTTCATAAAATTACTGAAGTTACTCATCTTAATTTATTAGAACAATGACAGGTATATTTTCAAGGTTTCCACAAGTGAAATGGGTGTTTTTTTTAGCCGACTTCAAAAAGAAGGAGGTTATCAATTCGACTGTATCTTTTTTTATAGTTTAAAGTAGCAAATGAGTAAGCGGCCACCTACATTTGACAAAATAGTGAAACAACCGTTGTCTAGAGACATCCATTGGCACATACGTTGCCTACCTTTAATCGACAAGAGGGAACGCACAGAAGATAATTACTCTCCTCTATCCAATCCCTTGCCATTCCTACCTCACAATAAATGAGTGGGAAGAGTAAAGGGACGAAAATTAGGCCTCCGGCAAGCACACTGTTAGCGACACAACTTTCTTTCCAAAACTTAAACTAACGCTTTACCACGATCCCGACTTAAGTGGGTATAAGTGCATAGCCGCGCAACTCTTCAAGTCTCTTTAAGTCGTACTTAGAAACATTAACTGTTTTATCAGAGAGAATGACTATGACAATAAAAACTTGAGAGGTGTCAAGGGACACCCGGATGGAACGAAGTTCCTTTCGATTAATTAGTGAAGGAACCAATGTTTATTCTATGAATAAAAAACTTAAGTCTTCACAAGAAGTACATTTTATTTCTATGAATTTTCGTTATATATTGTCACGTCGTTGCCATGGTGAAGTAGCGCTCATTCGTCGTTAACATACTATAGCAAAAAGTGTCGTGACAACTTTTCGTAAGAATTTTTTCCGTCTAGCCCCCTTTCACAACGCGCGATTAGGAACTTCGTTCCAATAACTTCGATTAACTAAAATTAATCATGTTTACGAAGGCTTAAAATAAAGTAATTTTAATTCTAGGAACTTTGTTTTTGCGATATGGCATTTCTATTTTTAAACAATTACCTTATAATGTTTGATGTCATCAGATTTCGTAAATGTAAACCGATGGCTTCTATTACACGGTTAATGAGTACTAAATGTAACACATTTTGCGGCGTCAGAATGGCGCCTAAGTATTTTCTAAAGTACCAAATTGAATAAAAATATTTCTAAATTTAATAATTTATTACTTGCTTGCCAGTATTATGCTTTTGTCAATCTTACAATAGCAATTTTTATATTATAAAGATACTAATATTTATCAGGTCTTTTACTTTGTAAATATATCTAATCTCATCATCATCAACCTGCCCTTATCCCTATGGAGGGTCGGCACAGTATGTACTACTCCTCCATACATCTCTATTAGCCGTCATATCTGAATTTACCCCCTTCTTACGCATATCCTCTTTCACACAATCCATCCATACTTTCTAATATATCTAAAATACATACATATATATATATATATATATATATATATATATATATATATAGGTAAATATATCTAATCTATATATACCTATATATAAAAGAAAGTCGTGTTAGTTACACTATTTATAACTCAAGAACGGCTGAATCGATTTGACTGAAAATTGGTGGGCAGGTAGCTTAGAACCAGGAAACGGACATAGGATAATTTTTACCCCGTTTTCTATTTTTTATTCCGCGCGGACGGAGTCGCGGGCAAAAGCTAGTATATTATAAAATTCTCATGTCACTGTTTTCGTTGCCATACTCCTCCGAAACGGCTTGACCGATTCTCATGAAATTTTGTGAGCATATTCAGTAGGTCTGAGAATCGGCCAACATCTATTTTTTTCATAACCCATTTTTTAAATGCGCGCGGACGGAGTCGCGGGCGACAGCTAGTAAAATCTATATATATTATGTCCGTTAGAATAGTTCTTGATATAAAATCAATGTACCGTTATTGTTTTTCAAAAGGTCTTCTACGTGACCGTAACCTAACAAATCGCGAAAACTAATCGGATAAGCCACGCTACGAACAAACATGATACAAAGTGAAAGATCAATGTCTCTGTCATAGAGTATGTTAACTACAGACGTGACAATTCTTTGTAATGAAATATATTGCAATAAATAATTTAATCAGAAAATTTAATAATAATTAATGCTCCTTGCCTATAGGTAATAAATAAAATAATACAACTAATTGATCATTGACAACTTATTTATTATTATTCATAGGAAATTAAAATTGTTTTTTTTTTCTTTTGGATACGTTTTGATGATCTTTTTTTATTTATTTAGTAATTTTGTACAATTCCTAACATATTATATTTTATATACATTTTATATGATCTTGGCACTTGAATTCTGAACTAGTTGGTCATAAATTTTACCGAATGAATTTGAAATGTATATTTGCATCAGTGCCAAATCGACTTGCCAACCTATAGCTACAAATGTTAATGTTTTCCCTGTCCATAATTAGACTTTGAGATACTTGAATGCAGTCACACCTACTTTAAATGAAAGTGAATGGTCTAATTTATAAAATTAAAGTCCCTTCATTGTTTTGTATGAACAATGAACAAACTTAATAATTATAGCAGTATTTTTCATATGGTTTTTGAATAAGAGTTTATTTGTAACA